>NC_092416.1:33353419-33962308 GCF_040894005.1 Engystomops pustulosus
ATGGGCTTCTGTAGCCGGTCTTTAGTGAAAATGAGATCCCTGGTGACAAATTCTCTTTAAGTTGTTTAATGCTTCAATGTGCACACATAAAATCCTGGATGAAAAAGTTAGAAGGGTCCGAATTTTTATCTGGCAAAGTAAAGATCGTCAAAATGGATCTCCAACTATGTCCTTTCTCCTTTCATAAGTATTAATTTACATTTACATTTTTAAAAAAAGTTTTTCTCCTCCTGTAACAGAGCAGAACGTGGATCTATGCAGAAGAAAACACAGTCTTAGCTGCGACTGGCATCCTACAGCGCAGCACGAGACAAGGTCTATGTAATTAGAGTAGGTAACTTATTATACAGCTGTCATTTTCATGCCCTTTATTGCTAAAAAAAGTTTCAGGCGAATGCAATATAAATGTAAGATTTCTCAGAATTGTGCAAAGGCTTAAATTAAATCCAAAAGCACAGATTTAAAATTACAATCACCCAAATTCCGAGATTAATATTAACATATTCGGAGCGGCAGATTTGATACCGATTCTCTCGAGGCTATTCAAATCAATATAGGATCACCCAGTTGTAACAAAGAGTTCTTAGTGTTCCGGAAGGCTATTAGACAATGTAGTCGTGCATTCATGAAACTTTGCTCTTAATTGCTTGTGCTTAAGAAGAAAACTATGGCTGAACATGTAAAGTATTTTGAATTTACTTTTCAGCTAAGTTTTCGGTAGGACCATGTACAGGGAACTTTTATTCAGTATATATTTTCTGGATAGGTCCAATCTTTA
Organism: Engystomops pustulosus; assembly: GCF_040894005.1. NCBI lineage: Eukaryota > Metazoa > Chordata > Amphibia > Anura > Leptodactylidae > Engystomops > Engystomops pustulosus. The sequence goes on from NC_092416.1 coordinate 33,354,198, forward strand.
AAGTATTTTCCAGGTATTTGATATTGATGACTTATCCTTGGGGTAGGATATAATTTCACAACAGTGAGGATTCATCACCAAGCACCCACCATGATAAGCTTTGCCACCAGAGCTGTATAGCGGTGGTTATTATTATTATTATTATATTTATAGAGCACCATTATTTCCATGGTGCTGTACAATCGGTAAGGGGTTCACATTCATTACATTAAGACAAGAACAAATTAAAAATAAGAAAACTACAGAGATATATAACAACTGGGAGGATATGCAATGTAGTGCACTTTAGCGTTCATTAAAGGGAATAAGTTCTGAGTTGAACTCATCCAGTTGGCTTGGGTACTAGTGGCAACTGGGAGCCGTTAATTGTAGGGGACAACCACAGCCATATTATGGGGAGGGCTCCAGAGGTGTGCACCTCAAGGCCCCCATCACTTTAGTCAGGAAGGGGACCCCACCAGCAATGTCTAGATGCCAGCTCAAAGCTCTGTCAGTACTACTGCCACTGCCACAGGCTAATGTGTAAGTAGGAGAAAGTTTAGAATATTTTTGATAATTAAGAATAGTATAAGTCAATTAAGTGGGTCCATTCCATTAGTCTCATGGCAGCTCTTTGCTTGGTCTTCAAGGCAATTGTGCCACTGCATATAGCAACATCAAACACCCAAATCAAAAGTCTGCTTAGGCACATTTCAAAGCTTGGTGTAATGGGAGGAGTAGGCACAGAAAAAACAATGAGCCCAAATTCTGAACCCACCAATCTTACCCTATGTACTTATTTGATCCACTTTAGGCAGTGTCCAGTAACTGGAGACTGGAAAAAACAAAGAGACAAAGGCAAAAAAGTACAACCAGATAAGAGTAGTCACCAGATCCAGGTCACAACAAAAAGGGAAAATATAGTACAAAATCACAAGACAGTAGAGTGGTCTAAACAAGAGCCAAAGGTCAGTATATCAGTAAAACAATGATGAGAGTCATAAGCAAAGTATTCAGCTAACAAAGAAGAACTCTATAGCAAGAAACTCTAAGAAGTAGTGAGTAATGTGAGGAAGTGTCAATCACAATAGGTTAACTTATAATGTACCAGAGTTAATGCTGCTGTAAAGAGGCTGGTGTGGTGCTTATCGATTCAAAAACAGTAGCTTAAAACACTTTGGTTACACTGCAGCTGTTCAGAAAAGCATAAAGATACAATCAGCCCCCAATCCTCAGCCACATGTCACGGACAAGGATAACACAGATGTTACACTGGGTAAAATGCAAATTCTGTACCAGGCCTCAATCTATAATTTTTTATTTATCATGAGGAAGAGACAACGAATGGGCTACTCAAGGTTCCTGAGATACACCGTTTATACCCCCATTAAGTTACGCTCCCTCTCAACAAACAGCAAAGAGGGGTGTAAACTGAGCAAAGGTTGAGCATGCCAATCTATTCCACATCTACGGGACTGTCCTGTTATTTTATTAATATTGACAGGGACTTATATTATAAGGTTGCAAATCAGCTCAAGCTGAGAAGTACTTGGGAGAGCTGTGATTAGGAGAAACATTTGGAGATGTCTGCTCTTGGCTCTATGTCAACTGCATGAAAAGTTACCATGTGTCATCAGTGCACTCAATGAGAAATTAATGATAACTTCTCTCCTGATGATAACAAAAAGCATAAAAAAAACACATGGTACCTGGAGATGTGGACAAATCTAAAGAGAGTAAATTATATAAATATATATATACATAGAGTGTAGTTAGAGGAAACCCATCTGACCAAGACTAATTTCTTGATTTTTCCATGTGTACAAGCACAGATGAAGTGGAGCTGATCACAACGGACGCTCGTGAGAGATCTGATGCAAGCTTGCGAGCTAATGCCACAGGACATGTGTGATAAGTGACACGCTGTGATTCTCCATATATGAGACACTTTCCCTTGACATTACCTGACGCTTGGGAGATATCACCAATGACAGGTGGCAGATTCTCAGTATCTCAACATTTATGAAGAAGCCAATAAATGCTTGACAGGGGAAGGCGAGAAGAGATGTAAGGAAATGTATAGAGAGACCATGATAATTGAAGGATGTTGTATAAGTTTTATTTACAAAAAGTAAAAAAAGTGACAGCGGCATGTGTTAAATTTATTGTGTTTTTCGATATGCAGTAATTGGATCTTATAGAGCTTGGCCAGATATTACTATTTACAGTATATACTTTGGATAAGCCATCAATTGTTTTTGTTTTTGATTGTTTTTGGGAGGGGAGGGGCCAGGGCCGGTTCTAGAGAAAGTGGGGCCCTGGGCAAAACTAAAAGTGGGGCCCCAAAATAAAACTATTTTATGACCAGTCACAGTCAGGAAGTGGCTCCCTTTAGTATGGTAAAACAAACTGTAATATGGGAGAATTTTATAGGAGATAGATAGATGATAGGGAGATTTATGGGCAGCATGGTGGCTCCGTGATTAGCACTACAGCCTTGCAACGCTGGTCAACATCTGTAAAGATTTTGTATGTTCTCTCTGTGTCCGCGTGGGTTTCCTCCGGGTCCTCCGGTTTCTTCCCACACTCCAAAAAATTACTGGTAGGTTGATTAGACTGTGAGGCCCATTGGGGAGGGGGACCGATATTTTCTGAAAGCAGACACTTGCCCCATTTTGAAAATTGCATCAAAGATTTTATAGACATAGGCGCCTTCATGCAATTTTGATTCAAATTGAAACATTTTATTAAAAATACTTAAAATTTGACTTTGATGGCAAAAAATTTGATCCAAACAGAAAATGTTTACCTTCACATCTCCTAAATGTAATACATGGACATTTGTAGAGTTCACAAATGTGCCCTATTGATATGTTCACATGAATAAATCCACATAATATCACTAAAACTGTAATAACTAGATATCTGCTTTTCAGCTAGACATTTTTAGACAGTCACAACCTGCAAAATAACAGATCCCTCCGCGCTTCATAAGAATGAAAGTGAGAATGTCATAACATAGGTGTAAGTAACTTTATGGACATGTTCTGGTCGCGGTGTAGTCACATTAGGCGAAGAGGATTCAATGTTCATCGTATCAGTCATCGTATCAGTCATATTTTCCCAACAAAAAATAACTATCACAAAATAAAAGGGAATAAGTGAGAAAGGGCCACATTTATCACTTTTGTGCGCCTAGGTGTAGTAGTTGCGCCTAAATTCTGGTGCACTGTTTTCCAGAATTATCACAAGCTACAACCATCTGTGATAAGTATATTTTCTGCCTCTTATTAATCACTTAACTTTAACACAGTTTAGGCGCAATTTTGGTGCAGTTTAGGCGCAATGTTAGATTCAGGCACTTACATGTGATCCTGCTACAAGCTCCTCTATGCTTCTCCCACAGCCCAGAATGAAGATAACACTCACAGCAGCACCCAGGTGTGTGACACCCAGCACCCAGTGACCTCCTCAGCAGGGGCTTCTCCTGGAGGGGATCCCCCAGTGCTGGTCTCCTGCTGCACCCCTGTAATTCTGCACAGTATCCCCCTCAGACACACTGGTGATACTGTGCAGAATTACATGGGGGACACTTGTATGTAGTATCTGCAACATTCTGCAAAGTTCTCTTCTCTCTTGCTCTGAGCTCAGGATTCTGCAGAATGTTTTGTAAATAGAAGGTGATGAACTGTAAATAGAGTCTGCAGCTCCTGTCTGCAGAGTATCGCATGTCTGCATTATCTGTACTAGTGTCTGCAGAGTATCTCATGTCTGTATTATATGTTCTAGTGTCTGCAGTGTCTCGATGAGCTTTTCTGCTAGAAATGAGCTCTTCTGCAAAGGGGCTCAGTGCTTTCTTCTCGGTTAACGCCAGCTCCGGGCTGGAGTGTTTTTGCGCCCGTTTTTGCGCCTAAATGAAAAGTCACAAGTGATGAATATCATTAGGCGCATCAAAACATCTGGATTGCTAGGATAAATGAGGGAAAGCTGGTTATTTTTTGCAGCGCAGCTAGCATTTAGTCGCATTTAGTCGCAAAAATGGCAAAAAAACGGTGCGCCTGAATGAAAAGGCGCAAAAACAACAGAAAAAAACGATTGATACATGTGGCCCAAAGTGTGTTCTTAGATTTGCATAGAGAAGGGTTAAAAACATGAATATTAGTTGATATTATCCCTTATCAAAATGTAGTACTAGTAACATATAAAGTGATTATTTACAGTATCTGTGAGGTGCAGCAGCTCCTGTGTGCAGCTAATTCTCCCTGCAGCCTGATGGCTAAGAATCTGGAGGGGGGGGTACACTTCAGGGGGCTGTATCTCTGGCGATGTGACACATAGAACCTCACTTCTTTTTTCCTATGAAAGAAGAGAGTCTCCTCTTTTATATGAATCTAAATTTGTGTTTCTAAAATGAAGAAAAACGGAGATATTAACTGTTAACTGCCGTCAGAAGTGATATTTATATATAAAAATGGCACCTGATATTCTCACTTTAAACCTGAATATCTCTGGATCCATAGCACCTAGAAACAAAATTCAAGATTCATTTGAAAGAAGAGATTCTCCCCTTTCTCCCTGGGGCCCTGGGCAATTGCCACCTTTGCCTACCCATAGCGCCGGCCCTGGGAGGGGCGACATCCAACCCTTGCAGTATTCCATGGGGACGTAACAAAGGTTGAACAGAGCCAAATGCTTCATTCATACATCCTTCACTTTCTATGGAACACGTTTCAAGGTGAGCTACACCTGAAGTTATGGTACCCACAAATTATAGGTACATGGAGCCTACTGCCAGCATCTAACAACTGATTGTAAGGGGGCCTGGTATTTATCCCCAACGATTAACCATCTAGAGGAATAAATTGGTCCCGTTAAGGACAACTTACTTGTATAAGATGGTACCAGAATCATAGGCACTCGAAACTAACCAATGCATGTGGCTGTCAAAAGCAAGTAGATCCCATCCAACGCCACAGAAGAACTTCTATATGAAAACTGACTAGAGTCCCCAGATTTAGGGTCATAGCTTGAGGGGGTGTAGAGGGTGTAGACATGGATCTAGTAGCCTCGGGTTCCTATACTGCGTCTCTTTTCCATACATTGAAATTGGTCGCCTAGTACAGATTTTACCTGGAGGTCTACAAAGTTTTGCCTCTGTCTATACCAATGTTATGGGAAATAAGTTTTCTTACTCCCGGGCCCTAATCAAAAGCCTCTCATTTAGCTAAACAGTTCCCTACAGGGTACTAAAGAGATGCAACCACGTAGAAACAGTATTGTCCACATTTGGGAATCATTTTCTTCTAGAATAGATTTACTGCTTTGGCTTTAATCACACATTGGAGCTTATATACTAAGGGTCCCGCGGCCACATTTCCGTACGGTTTTCCGATGTTTTCAGGGTTTTCGGATTCGGACTGAGCGTAGAATTTACCATTTAAATTGTGTCACAAGCTCATGCACATACATGCACCAGGAAGAAGAAGGTGAATTCCGGCAGACCTGATCGGGGAAGCGACACATGCAGGAAATCGGGCACACAATCTTCTTTAATCGCGGCAGATGTGCACTCCGGTCAGACAATGCACTTTTGGGGATCGCACAGGACAGGTAAGTAAATGTGCCCCATTATGTCATTAGGCTTTTTGAAAGTCATGCTGAATGTTAAGGGGTCTGGCTTTGAAGATAGCAAAAGAGGCGTGGTTTTCCTTATCATATCCTGGAAAACTTATTTGCATATTTTCCAGAATCCCCCAGTGGATTGTCAATGGCTATAAGTCATCACACACTTGAAAGGCAGCCTTAATAGAGACCTCTTACTTCCCGACCTTGTACCAATGTTACTTTGTTTGTTTATTCCACAGGATTAGATGGCTGAGATCACTCTCCATAGAGTTGGAGGAGTGTTGTAACTTTGATTTTCCTTCTCACATGGAACTGCTGTTGTTTACAGGGACTAGTGTACATTCGGTTGATGACCTTTAACTCCATAGTTTTTTGATATTCATGGTGATGTGTAGGCATGCCCTTTGATCCAGCTTCTGCACAGTCGGGTCTCCATGACTCATGTTAAATTCTACCGTCATTGATTTGTACACAGAAAGCATATAGAACATACTGCAGGTATGGAAAGTATTCATAGCCCTTAAAATTTTTAACTCTTTTTTTCATTATGATCAAAAAACTTCTTTTTATGCTGATTTATGCACACCTTGATAGAAATAAAATAGAAATTTAGATATTTTTGCTAGTGTATTAATCGAGAAAAACTGAAATATCATAAGTATTATAAAAGGTCAAGTATTCAGACCCTTTGCTGTGACACTTATATATAACTCACATGCTGTCTATTACCTTATGATCCTCCTTGAGATGGTTCTACACCTTCAGTGGAGTCCAACCGTGTTTAATTAAACTGATTGGATTTGATTAGGAAAGGCACACACCTGTCTATATAAGACCTCACAGCTCACAGTGCATGTCAGAGCACATTACATTCATGAGGTTTAAGGAACTGCCCAGGGATCTCAGAGATAGAATTGTGGCAAGGCACAGATCTGGCCAAGATTTCAAAAGAATTTCTGCAGCACTCAAGGTTCCTACCAACACAATGGCCTCAACCCCAACTCTTCCACGAACTGGCCGTCCAGCCAAACAAAGCGATCATGGGAGAAAAGCCTCAGTGAGAGAGATGAAGAAGAATCCCAAGATCGTTGTGGTTGAGGTCCATAGATGCAGTAGGGAGATGGGAGAAAGTTCCACAAATCTCTGCAGCCTCCACCATTGTGGCTTTATGGCAGAGTGTGCCAACGGAAGCCTCTCCTCAGTGCCAATCAAAACTGGTCCTGACCAAGCACTCTTTATGTAGGGGCATCAACTGAATAAAATAGATTCAAGGCACTTCTTTAAGTGAAAAATTAGTTTGCTTTATTTGTGTGGCCAATAAACTCTTTTGTAACACTTCAGCAATGCATCTTACCGATATGAGGGGGCAAGAAGTCGGGTTAACGTTCGGGACACCACATTGTGTGGAAATCATGACGGTGCTGAATGAAATGCAGATTTCAGACATGCCGCCCACACAGCATGGCGTCCCGAGCACTTACCCGACTTTTAACCGGACTGCAGAGTGTACATTAATGTCTCATGCCTTAAGGACATTAGCAAGTGGTTTGTTCTAGTCTGTGTGGTCAAACGGTCATAGATGGTGTGTAACAGGTTAGTCAGACCCAGCCCTATAGCAAAGTGTTTGTCTATGAGGATGTACATATAAATTGAAGTGCTATGCATCCAATCTTGAATGATTTGCATATTGGCTGCCAATGCCCTAATGTTGGGTCCCCCATTAAGTTTTGGTTGCTGAAGGATGTGAAATGCAATCCTCGGGTGTCGTCTTTCCCCCAAATGAACTTGTACAGATAGTAAATTCTATTTATGTCTTTAGGTGTCAGGGTTATGAGCAGGGAATTCTCCCATCTTACATAAATTGGCCGTACCTATAAAAGAAAGGGAAAAGGTATTGCCATCTGGAGATTGCCTGTTCTATATTTTGTATATAGGGAGTTATATTTGCAGTAGACAACTTGAAGGGCTGTTTTGAAATTTGTACATGCAGGTATGTGAGGGAAGAGGTTATCCTCAAAAACTGAAACCAAATTTCCCTTGCCCCTAATTGTGAGCCTCGAAAACTAGACTTAGCGTGAAGGTGGTAGAGCAGGAGATCTGATGACAGGTTAAAAAGGATTTGTGAGATCGGGCAAACCTGCGTGGTTCTGTGGGGTGTTTTGTCCATTGATCATGATCGCAGTGTTTGAGCCTTTGTATGAGAGGTCAACCAAATCCTGGAAAGGCTTGCCAAAATTCCTGTGACCTAGTGTTGCTTGCAGGAAAGGCCAGGAGACTGTGTCAAAGGCCTTTTCTTCTTCTAACCCCAACATAATGGCGATCTGACTCTCATTTTTGAGACCCGCTACTGTAGCTGCAATGACACATCAAATGTTTTTAACTGTGTGGCACCCCATTTGTAAATCCAGCCTGAGTTGGGTGTAATATGAAAGGTAGAGTGGACGAAGTAAGGATGCTAGGATGACCCATCCCATCTTTTTCTGAAGTGTTTTTGCATGATGCTAGGATGACCATCATAAGTTTGTAATCATTGTGGAGCAGGGTTATTGCGCGGTATGATTTAAGAGAATCTTTTTTGGGCTTCAATAAAAGTTTAGTCCTGGTATCTGCCATTATGCTGTCCCGGTAAGTCACGTTAAACAGTTCAGTGAGCAAAGAAATTACTTTAGGGACTAGGATTTTCTAATATTCTGCTGACAGACTGTCCGACCATGAGGTCTTTCCCGATCTTGCACCCGAAATTGAAGCTTTGACCTCCTCCTCAGTGAGGCTTTCGGCTTCTTAAACATCAAGTGTGCACACGTTGCCCCGATTACCATCACCCACCTAGGTTTATATAATTCAGCCTATTCCCCGACCTGATTCCTTAGGTTGATTCTTGGCTTGTTAATGTCTACAATCCTGTTATCCTCTGTGTATAATCCTATACCCCCTGCCTTGACCCACCAGCAGTTTTCTGTCTATGCTGCTATGCTCCCTGTCCTGACCACTGACCGACCATGACCATTCTCTTGCTTAATCCTTTGCTGTCACTCATTGGTATCTCATCGAATTTAGCTGCTGGACTTATAAAAATGACCATATAGGGGTGAAAGGGTGAAATGTTTTTATGCAAAGTTTTATTAAAGATAAGTAATATCCAAAAGAACTTGATGATGATGATATTTTAGCTACTCAAACATAACGTTGTTTGTTTTTAGATTGGATATTATAACCGTTTTATTTGCTAACTACTTGTATAAATAAAATATTGCTCATTTTCAGTTCTCTAAGGATATGCTCTGAACCTGAGTTGCATTGATTTTTCCCTGTAGCCTAAATTTCTACACTCCTACTAAAACAACAAAACCCCAATGCAATTAAAATCCAAAATTAATTGTGTATACATTAGGCCATACGTTGTACATTTTTTACGGAATTCTTTATGTGCCCTTAAGCCAAAAAGCACAAAATCAAAAGTATAAAGCAAAATATATTCTCTTTTTCTTTGGATCCCATCCCAGTTTGGGTGATTCCCCCCCATAACAACATTAAAAATGTGCTATGTACATTTTGATACAACAGATTGATAATCACTTCTCCTTTTTGTTTGTTTATGTGCCTTTGTGGATTTATTGTATTATATATTTTTTGAATGGTTCAAATAGAGAAGCATCATGGCACCGAGCAAAATTTGCAGTTGGCAGATAGTGTAAGCAAAAAAAGAAAAAATATTGTTGATCTCTGTATGAAGTGCAGGAGATGAAGGATTTGCCATCTGTGAACATTCATTCCAACTGAATTAGTGGCACTTAACATTTACAGATTATTGGTAACAGATGGACGTTGAGAAGAGGCCATGGCAGAGTAGTGTCATCTACAACGGGTTCAAAAACTCTCTGTGAAATATTACGTCCATCTTCCCGGATGAAGAGATGGAGTGAAATATAGAGTTATGGATATGTTTATTAGCTTAATGTTGCAATTAAACATAACGGGAGTCAAACTTTAACAAGTCCATCATAAATTGTGGCTTACAACAACATATGCATTGAATAACATTGATGGTCTCCTGACTATGGCGTCAGTAACGACGTAGGATATATGAGGCTACTGGTTAAGAGTCAGCTCTTAGAGTTGGAGTATAATGGAAATGCAAGTAAGTTGAGAAGAATGGGGGTCATTTACTAAGATTCATGTTTTCCCGACGTGTTACCCGAATATTTCCGATTTGCACCGATTTTCCCTGAATTGCCCCGGGTTTTTGGCGCTCGCGATCCGATTGTGGCGTATCGGAGCTGGCATGCACGCGACGGAAATCGGGGAGCGTGGTCGAATGAAAACCCGACGGATTCGGAAAAATCGTCGCATTTAAAAAAAAAATTGGTCGCACGCTCTATACTTACATGCACCAGGAAGAGATCAGTGAACTCCGACACAACTCGGCGGACCTCGGCACAGCAGCGACACCTGGTGGACGTCGGGTACAGGACCTTCATGAATCGCCAGAAGACCCGAACGCTCGTCCAAGAAGCCGCCGCTGGAACGCGAATGGACCGGGTAAGTAAATGTGCCCCAATATCTCAAAATGGAGAGCATGAGTATGGGGACAACTATTTGACCAAAAAGGTCTTAGCATCTCAGAACAGGTCTTGTTTGTTGTGATGGTCAGTACCTACAGATGGACCTATGAAAGGGTCATGGATCCTCTAAAGTCATTGAAAAAGATGTGCATTGAATAACATTGATGGTCTCATGACTATGGCGTCAGTAACGACGTAGGATATATGAGCTACAGGTTAAGAGTCAGCTCTTAGAGTTGGAGTATAATGGAAATGCAAGTAAGTTGAGAAGAATATCATAAAATGGAGAGCATGAGAATTGGGTCAACTATTGGACCAAGAAGGTCTTAGCATCTCAGAACAGGACTTGTTTGTTGTGGTGGTCAGTACCTACACATGGATCTATGATAGGGTCATGGTTGCATCATTGAAAAAGATGAGACTTTCTGGTCTAATCCTACAAAAAAGCTACATGTTGTAAAATTGATCTCAATTCTAATTCTGGTTACGATTTTGAAAAATTACAAAAATTATTTGACAAAAATTTAATAGCTCAGACCTCAACGCATAAAGATCTCAAAACATTTCTGATCCATGAAACCCTCAGACATTAAAGGATCTGCTACTACTATTTTGGAGTCAGATGCCAGTAGACACCGAATTTGAGAAATCCATATCTCAATGGATCAGCCATCTTTTGTCAGAACAAGGGAGATCTACATACATTTAGGCAAGTTTTTTTTAATGTTATGACTTATCAGTGTACCTTGCCCTGATTTTCTAAAATCGGAGGACCCCCATTAGTTTGCCACCAGGTTTTAGAATTTAATTAATTACAATGACACATAAGTTTTTTAACTACACTATTCAAGTTAACAAACAAAATAAAAGATGTGAATGCACCGATATACTGTATGCATGGCTGCCATCAGGAATTTTTGGGCCCCTGATTCTCCTCCACTCTACTCTGCGCAACATCACAGAGAGAATTCTTTTCCAGGAACCAACACAGTACCGGAACATGGTACAGAAATATCATGCAATGCTAGTCCTCTCTCCTGTACACTGGAGCCATCTCCATTCTGGTTCTTTGACTCCGGGCCCCTTCACCTATCCAGGCCCCTGACTGCGGTCCCAATAAACCCCCTTGATGGCGGCCCTGGATATATGTATAAGTGCAAGTAAATACACAGGGGAGGATTTACCCCCAACAAAACCAATGCAATTGCTAGGGTCCCATGAGATCCAGGGGCCCCCTACAGTAGTGCAATGTAACCATATCTCCTGGTTTTGGGACTATCAGGAAGCTAACCAACATCTTCCCACATGCTTTAAACTTTATTGATGTTCATAGGCTGTCAATACAGCCTTAGTTAGGTTAATGAGGGGGCGATAGAGTGCTTTAGGGGGTCCTCAGACATAACTTATGCCTGGTGCCTCAGAAATTCAGAATCTGTAAAAACAGTGAAAGTTCTTAGCATAATTTTGCCTTCTGTGAACGGTTTGAGCATTTATCAAGTGACCCTGACAAGTTCCATTAACGTCTTGTTCTATTAGTTATTAATATAGTAACATCTCTACAATTTCGCAGCTTGTCAGACATTTTATCAGAATTTACTTTAACAAGAATCTTTTCACTTTTTGTATTAAAATAAAAGAGGCGCAGAATAAGCCATCTGCTCTAACACAAATGGGAAAACTGCTGAAGAGGTCATTCGTAAAGTACAGAATAGCCAAAGTACATTAACCAAACCTGCTCAACTCCAGCCAGGATTGTACAATGTAAAGTATAAAAGACACATCCATATGGCATTGTTTATAGAGAGGACGAGGCTTGTACAAGCTCAGGCGCAAAAAATACATTGAACTTTGCAGAAAGCGAAGCATCGGAGGGTTATGGGGAGGCTACTATGTATTTGTTATGTGTAATTCTCATATGCTACATTGAGTATGTGCTATTTTATTATATCTATTTTATGTCTTAAAGGAAACCTACCACCAAGGATCTACCTGTGAAGCCGGAGCTGAGGCTTCGCGGATGATGGCGCACAGCTCCTAGTAGCTGCACACTGAAGATATCTGGGTAGGAGGATCAAGGAGGCCAGGCCCGGCGCCAGCACCCGGCTAACCCGGGCAAGTGCCGGGGCCCCGGGGTACTGGAGGGGCCCACCCGGACCCACGGATCTCCCCGGGTCAGCAGGACATCTGCCCCGCTGCCCGGGAGATTCCTTTCCTCTCTCATCGCGATCTGTGTCCTCCAGACACAGATCGCGATGAGAGCATTTGCGCTCACTGCTTTCCCCAGAAGCTGAAGGCTGAAGGACCTTTGATGATGTCATGGTCACATGACCTGCCGGGGAAAGCAGTAACAACACGGAGAGAGCTGCATCAGTTGAGGGGGAGACATGACAGGGGCCAGGGAGGGGGTCAGTGTGTATACAGGAGGGGGGGGGGGCAGTGTGTATACAGGAGGGGGGGGCAGTGTGTATACAGGAGGGGGGGGCAGTGTGTATACAGGAGGGGGGGGCAGTGTGTATACAGGAGGGGGGGGCAGTGTGTATACAGGAGGGGGGGCAGTGTGTATACAGGAGGGGGGCAGTGTGTATACAGGAGGGGGTCAGTGTGTATACAGGAGGAGGGGCAGTGTGTATACCGGAGGGGGGGGCAGTGTGTATACAGGAGGAGGGGGGCAGTGTGTATACAGGAGGAGGGGGCAGTGTGTATACAGGGGGCAGTGTGTATACAGGAGGGGGGTCAGTGTGTATACAGGAGGGGGTCAGTGTGTATACAGGAGGAGGGGGCAGTGTGTATACAGGAGGGGGGCAGTGTGTATACAGGAGGGGGCAGTGTGTATACAGGAGGGGGCAGTGTGTATACAGGAGGGGGAGGGGCAGTGTGAATACAGGAGGGGGCAGTGTGTATACAGGAGGGGGGCAGTGTGTATACAGGAGGGGGGGCAGTGTGTATACAGGAGGGGGCAGTGTGTATACAGGAGGGGGCAGTGTGTATACAGGAGGGGCAGTGTGTATACAGGAGGAGGAGGGGCAGTGTGAATACAGGAGGGGGCAGTGTGTATACAGGAGGGGGGCAGTGTGTATACAGGAGGGGGGGCAGTGTGTATACAGGAGGGGGCAGTGTGTATACAGGAGGGGGTCAGTGTGTATACAGGAGGGGGTCAGTGTGTATACAGGAGGAGGGGGGCAGTGTGTATACAGGAGGGGGGGCAGTGTGTATACAGGAGGAGGGAGGCAGTGTGTATACAGGAGGGGGCAGTGTGTATACAGGGGGAGGGCAGTGTGTATACAGGAGGGGGGCAGTGTGTATACAGGAGGGGGGGCAGTGTGTATACAGGAGGGGGCAGTGTGTATACAGGAGGGGGGCAGTGTGTATACAGGAGGAGGGCAGTATGTATACAGGGGGAGGAGGGGCAGTGTATATACAGGGGGAGGAGGGGCAGTGTGTATACAGGGGGAGGAGGGGCAGTGTGTATACAGGGGGAGGGGAGGAATGTGTACACGGGGATGGGGGGGCAGTGTGACTACTGGAGGGCGGCCCATAAAGGGGCCCACTAGGGCTCTGTCGCCCAGGGGCCCACTAAAACCTGGAGCCGGCCCTGAAGGAGGCTACTGGGGTGGGGAGTAGCCACGCCGTGTAGTCTCAGCTACAGCTACTCCATTCTCCTAACAAAAATCTTCACTCTGAGTTCTGCGCATGCGCAACACACAGGCCAGCACTGTAGTTGTGCGTTGTAGATATCTGGTAGGAGGATCAAGGAGGCTACTAGGGCGTGGAGTAACCGCACTGTGTAGCCTCAGCTCCGGCTACTCCATGCCCCAGTAGCCTCTTTGGTAAATTTACATATTAACACAATTAAAGATTAAAAAATATACAGGGGACTTAACAGATTAGCCCTAAAAAGGGCAATCCTTACATACATTAGATGCACCTATCGCCAGGTTTCTTTTAAAGAGGTTTTCTCATACCACATGTCTAACAGCGAAAATCTCTCATCTCATGTAAATCCACATATGTAGTGTATATTATTTTCTGCCCATGCAAATTGTTTTACATTGGAAAAACAATACGAAAACTATATGTGAGGTTTAGAGAACATTATAAATCGATTAGTACGGGGGATGGTGGCCCCGACTAATCGATCATGTCAGAAAGCAACATGGAGGAGACCCACGGGTCCTACAATTTGCAGGTGTTGAACAGATCAAAGCGGATCCCCTTGGTGGGGATAGGAAAAAACAGTTGCTAAGACAGGAGAGTAGGTATATCATTCGGTTTGATGCCACAGGCGCCCTGGGTTTGAACGACAGGAACGATTACAGTTGCTTTTTGTAAGTACCTCTGCCCTTGTATAACCCTCAGTGAGTTTTTGCTTTGGTCCAACTTACCTTGTAGTCGGCTATGCTCTGAACTGGGCGTTTTACCTGCATACAGTAGTTGTGTCCCGTGTTTAGTTATAACTTTCCGCAGCAGGTCCTAATATCGGCGTTTTATGCTGATTTTTTTTTTAACTTTGTTACACTGTATCTATTTTAACTGTCACATTCACGTGTATCTTTTATACATATTGTTGTATCGTTGTTACCATGACGCCGTCGACCGGCCCCGACGCATATATTGTGCGCGGCGCCGGATGATGACGTCATTTGGCTTGATAATGCGCTAGACTAGTGCGAAACGGCCCGTCGCCTGGCCCCGCTCTGTTCCTGTACGCACCTCAATAAAAAGAATTCTTCGCACTGAATTGGTGAGTGCCGCTGTCTTCTATATTCTACATTATGGATTGTCTTTGCTCTTGCTGAGCACCACCGCGTTACAGATTTGTGCAAGAAGGCCTAACCACCCTGCCAAGACCCCTGCCGGGCTTCACTGGGGGTATGCAGCGTTGTGGTCGGATGGTGCCAGACTACTGTCTCCTTCGTTGATTGAAAATCTCCAGCTTTCACAGCATTTCCAGTGGATACTGCAGTAAAAATACTTCCAAGGCAGATCATGTATTATGTGGTCAATCTAAGTCTACAAGTAACTTTCAGGTCTTGGTACCACTGGGCGGATCTAGTGGAGCAATACTAAATAATGTGTCATATGCATTGAGAATATCCTAATTGGAAAACTTTTTTATAAAGATTTTTTAGTTCTCTCTTAGGGCTCTTTCACATTGGCGTTGGTATTGTGATTGTGATTTGTTTCTGCTGCGTCTCCATTTTTCTTCCGTTTTGTCTCTGCCTAAAACTGCTGGGACATGAGGTATTTATTTATATGGGATTGCATGTTAGGAGGCTGGTGGGACTGGAAAGATGCATTCACATCGGACTCCATGTTATGAGGTTGTGGGACAGGAGGAATGCATTTACGTGGTTCTGCCTGTTAGCAAGCTGGAGGGACAGGAGGGATGCACTTACATGGGACTGCATGTTAGGAAGCTGAAGGGATAGGAGGGCTAGATTGATTTACTTGGGACTATGTTGGAAGGCTTCAGGGAGTGGCTTAAATGTAGGGCAGGTGAAATCTTTGCTTGTTGGAGGATTTAAAGGGATTGTCTCAGATATAAAAAAATGTGTCTGCTTCAAGCCATAAACAGGTAATGTATGGTATTCCATCTCAGCTACATCAAGTTTTCCACAGCTGAGCTGCAATACCAGCACAAACTGGCATCAGGTGTGGAGCTGTTTGTGGAAGAAAGCGCCATGCCAAACGCAAGACAGAACCTTTAAAGAGAGAAGAGTGTATTCTACATTGGACTGTATGTTCAAGGGGAGAGATGTCATAATGATATAGTGGGGATGTATTACATGCTGGTGTGTGTTACCCCAGTAATATATTTATGGCTAGTGTTGTGATGAAACACCATTTCAGTGAGGAAATGTTCAGTGATGGCAGTTACATACACACCATTACTATGGTAACAGGGCAGGACTGTTAGTTCATCACTATGAGCCTGAAAGGGGGGAGCTGTTACTGAGAACTGAGAGCTCCTGTGAGTTGTAGTATCCAAAGTCAGCCATCTTAGTGATAACTCTGCCTACTTTACAAAGCCCATAAAATTTAGTGAATCATAAATCAACCTATTTAAGCTCACTTTGGGGATTAATGACTTGAGTTTAGTTGTTTTCATTTATTTACAGTCCTGGTGAGTATACTGCACCCCTTAAAATATTGCAGTCATTTAAAATATAGTATTCAATGGATTACAGCCATGTCCCACACTGTGCTCCTAATTAATATATAACCCTCACTACACACCTGATTAATTAACTCATACACTGCATCTGTAACAAGTTTTCCCATTTAATAGCATGTTTAAAGGGGTTATCCGGGTATAAAAAGTTGGTTATGGCCGGGAAGGGGCGGGCTATTTAAAAATAATAAACATGTACTTACCACCTCCGGTGCAGGTGATGTCCTGCACCGTGGTCCGTTTGATTTGTGCCCCTGTTTGTTTACAGGGGCACAAAAGACACGCACAGGAAACTTCCAGTCTGCAATGTGGCCGGCTCCTCCCATCCGTCCCTATCTCTCAGCATTGTAAGCGCTGGGAGATGGTGTCGGATTGGAGCTTCCGGCCAACCGGAAGCTCCTTGTGCGCCCCTGTAAACAAACCGGCACACAGATTTGACGGACCTCAGTGCGGGACAACAGTGGAGGTAAGTACACATTTGTTATTTTTAAATAGCCCTCCCCAGCCCGGCCCTAAATAAATTTTTATACCCGGATAACCCCTTTAACATTTTTGATGCCCTTGAGTAACCATACCTAGAAGAATTTAAAACTTGGTACCGTAGCAAGGTTCAAGGTTGTCAATCACTAATAAGGCCGTCTAAACTCCTGAACTTGCAATGGGTAGAGAATGACCGTTTTCTGGACTATAACACATTTTTCTTCTTCCACACTGTTCTTTAAATCTTCTGACTTTCCTTATATTCCAAAGGCCACTGCACTTGATGTTGAAGTATTAAACTTGTTAAAAGATTTCATGAGGGGCCTGGAGGGGCTTTTTGAAAAAAATATAATATTTCCAGTTATTGGTGCTAAAGTACAGGAGATGGGAATAAGCAGTTCTTGCTCTGACAGACCAGTCGAAAAATGACTTGCATTGGCCACTGCTGGGAGATGCCTCCCTGGCGACACCAGCTTCTTCTTTGGATCTGCTTGAGATGTCTGAGCTAATAAGTAATTTCCTATATCACATTATATTGGTAGCCATGCATGTACAGTGCGCATCCATTAGGACATACTTACAGGAGTATTCCCACAATTACATTGGTTTTTAAAACTCATTAATCATTGGAAATAGAACTAATTGACACAAATGAATGAATATTACCTCTTGAAATAACCCAACCTGTTGTTTGGCTTTTACCACAATGTTCTTGTTTAAGTGTTGCAGTAATTTTATTCCTCTGTACAAGAATGTGTGGTTGATCATCAATCTGCGGCTATTGAGTATTTTGCCCACTGCACAGTGAGAACACTATGCTTGGCTCTCGTCATACTGGCCAAGCATGTAGTCTAATAAGAAATGTAAGGTAAGTTGCTGCACAGTGCTTTTACAGATGAATTAATCCCAAAGGTTTTTTATCTCACCACCCTCTATGGCTCGGAATTCGATGACCTTCCCAGCATTGATTTCCCAATATCCAGGTCTCATCGCAACACATTCGTGTTGGGGTCCACAGAATTCCTGAATGTGATTAGGAGAATGCGTAGTGCAGGACACATCGATATAAGAATAAAAGTTTTCATTAAAGGAAATCAACCACTTAAAAAAATACAAAAAAAAATAGAAATGGTCATCTCCACTCCTCTTCATCTTGATTCCGGTGATGTCCATCTCTAATCTTATAATTAGCAGTACGGAGAGTGGGGACAAGATTTCTGGCACTCCGGGCTGCTAATCATGCACGCCCTCACCCATGCTGGGAGAGTGAGGTGACGTAATATGAGCGGCGTGCATAATTAGCAGCCCGGAGTACCGGACATCTTGTCCCCGTGCTCTATGCTGCTAGATGTAAGTTTCTTTTATATGTGAACCCGGAATGTCAAGACTAGTGATGGACAGCACACGGATCAAGATGATCATGCGGAGATGAGTATTTGTAGGGGGTTTTTTTTGAGTGGTTGATTTCCTTTAAATACCCACAAAAGAGATTTAAAACAATGGGGCACATTTACTTACCCGGTCCAGTTGCGATCCCGCGGCGCATTGTCCGACACTGATTTGGGTCTGCCGGGATTCACTAAGGTCGTGAGCCCGATATCCAGCAGGTGTCGCTGCTGTGCCGAGGTCCGCCGGAGTTCACCTTCTTCGCCCCGGTGCATGTAAGTGCTGATCTTGTGACACAAATTCTTTTTTAAATTCTGCGGTTTTTCCGAATCCGTCAGTAGTCCGCGGGCCACGCTCCCCAATTTCTGTCACGTGAAAGCCAGCGCCGATGCAACACAATCCAATCACGTGCGCCAAAATTCCGGGGCAATTCAGCGCAAAGCGGATATATAAGGGAAACCCGACGAAAGTGCAGCATTCGGACCCTTAGTAAATGAGCTCCAATGTGCATCAATTAAAATCAGTCGTGTTGCAAAACACCAAACAGCACCTGACAAAGAGATCGCCGCTTCAGGCTTCTTCTATGGCGCAAGACACCGCAAGTGCATGGATCGAGTTTCTCAGACCGAACTCGCTTTGGGCTTTAGGCATCCTGCACACAACATGTGCAGTTCCTAGGGTTCTATGGACCATTGTTTGCTGCCCGTCTGTCATCGGTGGGAGAACGAGGCTAACGTGCCAATGACAATAGAAAAAAAAGTCTGCCCATGGAGTCTACCAAAGGAGTCAATGGGAGAGGTGTGCTAGCTGTTTTTTCAGCATGGTCCAGGGACCATAGGCCCTGGGAAATCAAACACTGGTGCACCAGACCTCATATCCACGCCCACAAAATGCACATATAAA
This sequence comes from Engystomops pustulosus, assembly GCF_040894005.1. Lineage (NCBI taxonomy): Eukaryota > Metazoa > Chordata > Amphibia > Anura > Leptodactylidae > Engystomops > Engystomops pustulosus. Next base: position 33,373,305 of record NC_092416.1, read on the forward strand.
TAGAATGGATATTTCTCTGTATTCCCACCATAGGCATGCATATGATAAAGCACACTTTCCCATATTTTTTTCATCTATATGTGACAAAGTCCAATTATTAGTGAAACACAAGTCCGAGAACTAGTATTGTTGACATTGTGTTCAGGACAAATGGAGGAAAACCAAATCTGATTCTGTGTGGACGTAGACTTGCATACTAAATCCTCCATTGTGTCCTACATCGCCTTGGTATAAATCAGTAGTCTAAGAGATAGTACATAAAATCTAAACAACAAACATCATAAAATATCAATTACACCCTACATTATACATGGAGACAGAAAACAAACTAAATCACTCTTTATAGATAATAGCTACGCCACTGAGCAAATTATGGAAGGCTCTATAATATGTGGCGGCACTAGGAGAGATTTACATTAATCTAGGAAATTATCAATCTGCCGCAACGTAACAACATTTCCATATTTAGTGCAAAAAAAATTATACGAACGTCCTAAACTTTTATGCCGGAAATCTCATTGTGTTTAACAACTTGAATTCAATTTTTCCGACGTGGACGTCGGGGGTTTAATATTTTTTTATGGAGCAAATGAAATGCGACGTACAGTCGGGAAATAATTCTGAAATTGGAGCATTTTGTGTATTTGCTCGGAGACATAAATCCTGTATGAAACCTATAACTCATGCTGTTTTCTGTGTACTAATGTTTCGGGGGGGAATGATGAAGAGAAGAGATTACTTCCAAAGCTCTCTCACATATCCATGTGAGCATCATTACCCCAGCTCCAGGGCCTCGACGCCTGCTTAACACACTGTATTTACGATGCCTTGCTTCCCTGACATGCCGTAATGGGGATAATTGAAGTCAGTTGGCTCCAACTGGCTGCATAAGATATGTCTTTGTGCTGATGTCTGGGTCAGTGGACAACACACAAGATTACAGCGCTCAGTGGCATTTGAGATGTTTGTGTGTGTGTGCGTGTTTAGCTAATCATGTCCCCGGGGTGCGGCATGACTAGAATTTAGAATGTCCAAATCAATAAAGGCCTTGTCTATATGCACCAATCTCGGCCCAAATTTACAGTGTGATTAAGGTGTCATCAGCAAAAGGGTCACAAACAGCACTCCTGTCACCGCGCATCTAGAATATGTTTTCTTTTCCTCTGCAGAATTTAATCATTCGCCTAAAAAAAAAAAAAAAACAAAGAAGAAAAAAAAAGGAAAACGTTTGAGTAAGAAAAAAATAGACAAAAAGCAAAAAAGGACACATTTTGTTCTGTAAAATTACATGTAGTGATGATACGATCTAAATCACCAAATAAAATAATCATACAAATAATGATAACAATGCAAAATAATACTTGTATGCCTAAATAATAATAATAATAATAATAATAATAATAAAGCAATAAAAAGAATAATGTAGTAATTCCCCCCACCAACAAAAATAATAATAGTAATAATAATAATAATAATAATAATAATGAGAACAAATACAATAGTAATTCTTCAATTAATAATAATATCAACAAAAACCTATTGGATAATAATACATACTGGTATACCTTATATACTCGAGTATAAGCCTAGTTTTTCAGCACAAAAAAATGTGCTGAAAACCCAAACTCGGCTTATACTCGAGTAAAAAATATATAGGTTTAACCAGGTTTTTGTGGTAAAATTAGGGGCCTCAGCTTATACTTGGGTCGGCTTATACTCGAGTATATACGGTACTTAAAAAAGCAAGAAAAGGAGACAATTATTTCGATCTTTGTTGATCACAATAGACAAAGAGCAAAATTAAAATGTGCCTGCATTTGTTTCTGTCTTAATATAATGTATGTGAACCCCTTACTGATTGTACACCACCATGGAAATAATGCTCTATAAATAATATAATAATAATAATAAAGTAATTACACAGCAATGCAAATGACAACACAACAATGAAGCAATAAAATAATAATAATAATAATAATAATAATAATAATATACCGTAATTATTATTAACATTCAAAAAATAACATAACCATAGTATGACACAAATAAAATAAAAAATAATAACAACACATAAAATATTAATTAAAATAATAATATTAATAAAAAAAATAATGCATTAAATAAAACACAGAATTTGAATAATAATAATAAATAAATAATTTTTATATTCAATATAAAGAAGGAAAATGATATGAACAATTTGCTGCCATGCTATTTGTTAGTGAACATCATTATGTGGACACATGACATTTGTGCAAATCAACCAACATGCTCCATGATAGTAAAGAAAAAGTTGCTTGATCATGGATGCTGCACGAGAAATGATCAAAACTTCATGCTGAAAAAAACAAAGGAGCTGATCAAATACAAGAATCTCAAGATCATGGTGAGCCGAATGTGGTGGTCTGTGCCCTCAAAGCCATCATAAAAGGATTCGAAGAGAATCTTCCCGAGCTCCCAGGCCACCGTACTACATGAGAGATGCAGGAGATTTCACTAATGGCAGTTATGGGACGGAAAGCCAAAACATGGAATTCATAATAAGTAAAATAATAATAACAATTATGTAAATATATATATCTAAAAATATATATTAAAAAATAAACATAAAAATACATTTTTTATGACCTAAAAATTCAATTGAAATACATTTGTCACATTTTAATTCCTTTTGATATAGATGTGCATGTGTCTCATATGGTAATGACCAATTATGTTCCAGGCCACTTTGGAAATTGATGATATATATATATATTTTTTAAACTGTATGTAAAAAAGTTAAAACCATATGACTTTACTTTGATCTTCAAACATCTTTCTTTTATAGCGCATGATATGAATACAATACTGCAGCTTTTGAAAAATACTTCATGCACAAGTACATGTGTAGAAAATTGTGGCCCACTATGGCTCGATGGAGATGGGAGGGGGGGGGGGGCGGTCACTGAGCTCTCCTCACCTTGCCCATCTCCATAGGAGCCAAGTGGGTAGGAATTCGGGCGCAGTGCACCATGACCATGTACAACAGACCTCAATGGCAGCCATGAATTAGCTGCCGATTTTGCGGCTAGATCACAGCTGCCATATATGATCATGTGCACGAGGTGTAAGGCCCCTTCCACACTAGCGAGTGTGATGCGATGAACTCGCATCACACTCGCAATGCAAGCTGCCGGGAACGCACGGCCCGAACGCTGCACCGCGGGAGTGAACTCAGCATGTCAGTTCACTCCCGCGGTGCAGCGTTCGGGCCGTGCGTTCCCAGCAGCTTGCGTTGCGAGTGTGATGCGAGTTCATCGCATCACACTCGCTAGTGTGGAAGGGGCCTAAGACTGCCTCTAAAGTGTTAATAGTTAATTTGTACCAATTAAAAAAATTCATGAAAGTGAGTGAACTAAAGAGAAATCTAAATCAAATTAGTATTTGACAAATTTAAAAGCGTTGTGCAGCACTCTTCACTGAGCAGGAGCTACAAAAAACGGCCACAGGACCGATCCAGAAAAAATAAAATAGTCCCCAAAAAACTTTTATAAACTAGATAAAACGTAACTCTGACCGGAGCTCCAAAGTGTTTAATCGTCGTTCCTTTTTTTGGGATATATCCCTGCTTTCACTGTGACGGGAAGGGCACGATTTGTATAGCACTCGAACCTCCGACAGGACTAGACCACTGTTCAGAACTCCCTTCGTGCGGTTTTCTTTCTTCAACCACGCCACTATCCGTAGCGGGCCGCTGGAAGAAAATATTCGCACGGATAGCGTAGTATGCTCTTTAAAACAGGGTATTCTTTATTTAAAATATACTTACAATAGTAGTTTAAAAAATGCGCACATCAAATTTCCAGAAGACGCCAGCTACACATGACCGCGTCATGTGTAGCTGGCGTCCTCTGGAAACCTCCACAGTATGGAGAGGGCTTAGCCCATGAGCCCTCTCCATACAGCGGCAGCCGACATATGACATACTTTTATGTCACATGTTGGTAAGTGGTTAACTGAAACAGATTTTTAGGAGGCTTACAACTGTTTGTGTAACTTCCTAACTCTGCTACAAAGGTGAGGTTGTGGAAGGCCACTGCTCATCCCAGGTCATATACATCATAGTAAGACTGATGGCAGGAACATGGCACACAGTAGTTATTCATCAGTAAGGGCTGATGTGATGTTCTTTTAAAGAAGAACAAAGAAGTGGGCACCATTGTGGGGGGTTGCAGTGGTTGGCCAAGGAACATTAGTTAAGCATATGAATGACCAATCATGCTTAAAATACAACTGTAAACTATAAAAACTTTTGACTAACTCTGCATTAAAGGGGTATTCCGGGAATATGAATGTCTGACACAAAAACCCATGATGATATAAATAACTGAATACAACAATACTCAATGTCATTAGTCACAAAACGGAGCTTAAATAATTTGATTTTATGATTTACAAAATATATGGCCTCTCTAAAGTAGGTGGAGTTATCACCAAGATGGCCGCCACTGGAAAATACAAGTCCCATGATCCTTTAGTTCTCAGTAACTCCTCCTCCCTCTTATGCTCTGCTCCCAGTGATGATATAACAGGTTTTCTTGCTCTGTTACCATAGTAATGATGTGTAACTGCCATCACCAAAACACTGACCATACTGGATACACTGCAACCAACCGATTACAGATAAACATAGTGGTGATCACATGACCTGCCCGGGCAGGTGCAGGACATGTGATGTGGACATGTGACCAGCAGCCATCTTTTGTTCTGCGAGGGACCGTGCGGAGGAAATTAACGGACTGATTAAAGGGCCAGTAGCATTTTAATTCTTCATTACAGTCTATGTCATCAGCATTTTAAATAACAACTAATTACACATTAGCTTATATTTTGAGTATCCATTTGCATATGAATTATGCTTATTCCTGGAATACCCCTTTAAGCGAAATTAAGCAATTCTCTAATTTACTATAATTAACTATCTGCAGGTGTTTAGCTGCTAGCAGAGGTTTAACCTTACCCCCCAGGCTAATCTACATTTGCCATGGTCTCTGGTTGCCATGGGAAACCATATAGAACAACGACAGGAGGCTTGTTGAGATGGTCTGTAGGGCCTGTATTGATGTCACAAGCATGTGACTCATCATATGCTTAAGGACGGCCAATTACAAACAAGCTGTCCTGCATCATTTGAAAGTACTTAGTTTGATAAAAAGGACCTGTAGTGGTGTCACAAGCATGTGACTCATCACATGCTTCAGATCGGCCAATTACAAACATGCTCTCCTCTTCTGGCTTCAGTGGGGTGAGCTGATGTCACAACCCCAAGTGCCCACCCACATCAGAATTAGCTGAATCTGAATCTAATGTTATATAACCAGATATATCTCAGGCTAGGAAGAAACCAGCAGTGTGATACAGGTATTGTTGGAATTGTTATCAAAGGCTCTCTCCAGCTGTGCTAACACTATTTATTGTATGTTACTTTACAGTTACGCTTTAACAAACTTTCAAATCTAAAATGAAAAAATGTGATGGAGCTTTCACTTCTTACAATCTTTACAAACCCTACTTTGAGGTACTCATTTAAAATATATATATGTTTTCTGTATATTTCAATCCCAAATTTCACACATATTTAATAGTAAATATGCAAATACATTTTCCAGGATGGGACAAGGAAAACCACGCCTCTTTAGCTACCTTGCAAGGCAGCTCCCTTAACATGAAGTTTGACTTTCAGGAAGTCTAATCACATGATGCAGGATTAAAGCCAAACATCTATTCCAGAAGGAACAGACTCCCAACAGTAGACAGTGCTGTTTCAACGTGGTTGTATCTCTTCAGCATAGTGCAGGGAACTGGTTTCGCTGAGTGAGAGGCTTTGGAGCATCATGGGCTGTAAGTCTCAACATGACTATAAGGCAGTCTTAATTGGCAAAGTCTCTGTAAGGAGAAGACATGTTTAATATATTGGGGCTTATTTACCAAGGATCCCCTGGCCACATTTTCGTCGGGTGTCCCGACTTTTCGGGGATCGCGCCGGGGATTGTGTCCCGCGCGATCGGATTGTGTCGCAATCATGCCGGCTTTCATGCGACACAAATCGGGGGGCGGGCCGTCGGACAATCTGACGGATTCGGACAACATGCCAGATTTAATATTAAAATTGTGTCGCAAGCCAAGCACTTACATGTGTCAGGAAGAAGAAGGTGAACTCCGGCGGACCTGATCAGGGAAGCGAAACATGCAGAATATCAGGCGCGGTAGTGAATCGCGGCAGACTTCATCCTCGTCGGACATTCCGGATAGGGGATCTCGCAGGGACTTTTTTTGGACTATGAGAAACATCTAACTATAAGACCCACCCTGACCCCAGATGTATTCATCCAAAGAAAGGTAAAATATATTTGACACTAATTAATCATTGGTCACACAGGCACAGCACATACATATCTCCTACCTTCATACACTCACAAACAGATCTGCTACTTCCATTCATTCACAAATAGCTCTGCAACATCTATTCACTCACCCACAGGCAAACACACAGCTCTGCTACAACCATTCATTCACTCAGGTCTTGAAATGCATTCACATGAACACACCCACCACTGCTACATGCATACACATACACAGTTTTTCAGGACACAGGCGTTTTCTCTTGGAGATTGTGTGAAGTACATTGTCAGCGCTTCACCCAAATTCCAGGACAGCGGTCAGGAGGGTATGGTAGCGCTAAATCCTCCTGTCCTTTGGACTATAAGACAGGCACATTTTAGCAAAAAAAAATTCTTTATAATATGGTATTCTGCAACATTAGGATTAATTTTGTAGAAATGGCTACTGTCTCCAAAAAGAGCTAGGTACAGTATACAAACTTTTCAATATTTAGCTATAAAAGTCACATGTGCCAGTAACAGTTGTGTAACTGATGTACAAAACTGAACTAAAAATTCGGAAACTTGTGCAAAATAACAACCCTTTAAATAGACCCCTGAGTGTGTTACGAGCAGCAACTTATAGGATGGAGTAAAAGAGATTGAACTAATGAAGTGGAAGCTCTAAAACAACAGCCTATACCATAGATTTAAATAAGCAACATATTATAGATAAGGTTCATTTCCCCTTTCGGTTCAGGATTTAATGTACCGGTTCAGTAACTCAGCCCCATCCTGAGTTTATGGTAATTTTACAACCTACTTGAAAGCCATTACCGTCATGTTTGTGAGCACCATAGTCCTCTATTATAACAGCGTTACTCATATACAAGCTATAGTTAATACAAAATAGAGATTTTAATATTTTCTCCATTATTTTTTGTATTCAACGCTCTACATGCTAGAAGGAACATGAGCACCTTTTGTCATATTGGGGGTCATTTACCAAGGGCCCGATTTGCGCCGATTTCCCCTGAATTGCCCTGGGATTTTGGCGCACGCGATCGGATTGTGGCGCAACGGCGCTGGCATGCACGCGGCGGAAATCGGGGGGCGTGGCCGAACGAAAACTCGACGGATTCGGAAAAACCGCCGCATTTAAAACAAAAAAAGTGTCGCGGAGCTTGCACTTACCTTCACTCAGCCCGGCTCGGTGTATTCCAATGCGTTCCAGGGAACTGCGGCGCAGCAGCGCCACCTGGTGGACATCGGAGGAACTGCCTTAATAAATCCCGGCCGGTCCCGAATCCAGTGCAGAGAATGCGCCGCTGGATCGCGAATTGTCCGGGTAAGTAAATCTGCCCCTTTGTGTCATGGGAGAACCTTCTGATTCAGGCCACTCTTGTCATTACATTGATTCCATTGACCGGCATTTTGAGGGCTTGACACATAAGGCCAATACATATTCCTTTAGGATTTTCCAGGTTCATCAAAAGAACGGGGAAACCAGAATTCAAGCCGTAAACAAATCATTACAAAAATAGCTTCCAAAAAAGCCCATTGATTGTTACAAGTTACCAAGTTTTTTAGGGTTCCTTAACGATGTCCATCATTTGAGAGGACAAGAAGTCTAGTCTGGGAAATGATGGTGTCTGGAAAATTTAGGGTTCCAACGACTATATTTTTGTCATACTGGCTGACAATATAATGTAATGGGTTCCCTTAGACCCTCCGTGATGGAAGATGTTGAGGAAAAAAGTATCAAGTAGTTGGACTTCAACATCTCTCAACCTTTATTTTTTGGGGAGATAAGCGAGAGCCAAAGGTGTTTTGGAAGACATTTCTTTAGAGGGGCATCCACCCAGGAAAAGAGAAAAGCACTCTAGTAATGAAAGCTCAACAAGGAAAGTGGAACAGGTGTCACTGCTTTGCACATGTGTCTCTTTTCAGGTTCCACATTTCCAGACAACTTGTACTAGAAACACAGTTGGACAGAGGTTCTTCTGAGCACTTGAGTGGAGAATCAGTAACAACATTTTTATTGTGTTACAGAGTTGCATGGGATAATGTAGAGAAGACTGTTGCTGCGGAAGATGATGAGAGCATAGATCGGCAATTTTGTAGAATCCTTGTTGAGGAAGGATCAGATGAGATGTGAGAGATGTTCTTGAGATGGAGGCAGCAGGTTGTAGTGAGGGCCTAGATGTGGTGCTTATAGGATAAAATAAAATAGGATAAAATAAATCATTTTGCATATGGACTTTTGTAGTCGGGATTTAGACTCACATTCTTTTCTCTTTTTGAACCAAAATATAATCTGATGCCAACATTGACATCCAGGCCAGTATTAATGCACATAGTCAACATAGTATAGCAGTATTAGATTCAATTAAAGGGGTATTCCCACGAAGACAAGATAATTCTCTAATAACACATTCTCTAATTTGCAATTATTAACAAAAATACAGCAGTTCACAGATATAATTCCAACCTGTCTCTATCAGTCCTGGTGTTTTCAAATTTGGTTGTCCCTGGATAGGACTGTAAATCTTCGTACTATCATGAGATTCTTCTAATGAATAGCTTCTCTTGTTTGCACACTGCAGTGCTCTCTGCCTCCTGTCCCTCCACTGCTTTATAAGACCAGCTCAGACACAGGCACTTCCTGCTGGCAAGCAGCAGTGTGCAGAGACTTACTGTAAAAGCTAAAGGAAAGATAAGGTCTTTATCCAGTAGAGAGGCATATAGCGGAGCGGAGTGTGTAATAGATGAGTTAGCAGAGCTGAGAGTGTCATAGTGTTATATTTACCTCATGGATCTCATCATCTCTCATCTGTGTCATATACTAGTAGAATATTTAGAAGCAAAATAAAAGAGTATATAAACCTTGTGTCAGGATCGGCGGTAGTGGATCCTCTGAACCACTGGGGACGATGACAGAAGCCAACACCTGGGACCGGAATCTAAGTGGCACCTGGTCTTCACCAGAGCCCGCTGCAAAGCAGGATGGTCTTGCTGTGGCATGGTACCACCAGGTCGTTCCACAGGCGTGACCTGTCCGCGGTGGCAGCCAAGGTCGAGGTACAGGAATGGCAGGCAATCTCGTAGTCGGGGACAGGCAGGAGGTCAGGACGGGCAGCACATGATCGGAGTCTGGGACGTAGCAATAGGTGAAGGCAGGCAGCGAAGGAGCGTAGGAAATCACAATAACAGTGCAGGGCATCAGACAAAGTTTTCTCTAAGGCACAGGGCACGAAGATCCGGTACGGTGTGATGGGAGAGGCAGGTTTAAATAGACTTCTAAAAAATGGCCAGCGGCAATTAACGGTGCACTGGCCCTTTAAATTTCCTGAAGCCGACGCTCGCGTCCTAGGAGACAGGGGCGCTTGCACAAGGGCCGCGGACGGGGATACGGAGTGGGGACAGGTGAGAAGCACCTGCGCCGTGCTAGCGGGTACCGAGGGGCACGGGCGAGCCACAACCCGCGATATGCATCGTGGGAGCACCCATGACACCTTGTACCCTGACAATCTAAGCACGTTGTCAGCATACAGCATCTCACAGCACTAGAAGGATCATGAAGTATCTGCTTAGAGAGTCCCAAGTCAATGAGTGATAGTAAAATTGTAAAGTAAGGGGTTAAAAATAATCTTTATTGTGTAAACATTACTAGGGGATTCAAATTTGAGGACCTTTTTGTATGGGCAAACCCCTTTAAGCTCTAGGTGTGTGATCCTGTATTAGGGTTTTTTGAGAGGCTTCAAGTCTACAACTAACATTCATATTCAACTATGTGTAATGAGCTCGTAGGAGCCTCCCCATCCTAATGTCCGAAGAAAAATAAGTCACATAGGTATTTGGTGCTTGTGTGGCCACAGGCTCTATACATTAGCCGAGGCCCTGAGACTACCAGAATAATTATCCTCTTCAATGTATATTGTAAATGTTTTAAGCTGAGATTTATGCAAAGCTCCTACGTTTTATCAAACTTGTGTAATTTTAGTGTTTTCTAGGTCAGCGGTTCTACACATGAATGGATAAGAGGATAACGTTTCCGATGTTTGGCTCTCGTGCCTTCTGGATATACTATAAAGAGATGTGTCATGGTTTGTCAGCTCATTATTTCCTGTACTACCTAATTAAAGGGATTGTGTCACAAAACACACATTGTCTATCCCCTAAGGGTGAGGATTGTCTGATCACTGGGGGGGTCCGACCACCAAGACTGCTAATGTCACTGCTAACCAGGACTCAATGTGCCCTGAAGTTTCCCATGTGGAATGGACTATAGCAGCGATAGTGAACTATTTAGAGGCTGAGTGCCCCAACGACAACCAAAACCCACTTAGTTATTGAAAAGTTCCAACATGGCAAGGTAAGCAGTGACTTATTGCTACCTGCTCTGCCACAGCTGTCAATCGTAACAATATCCTGAGGACACCAATACAGTAGAAAGAAATGAAGAAAGTTGGTGTATGATTGTAGCTTCCCTCCAGGGTCCCCCGAAAAGGAAGAATTGTGGGGCCCGGAGCTAAAGCTCCAATGGTAACCCATCTCTGTCCACACCTTCTCGCTCCTCCACTATCTCAGGCAACTCAGGATGAGTTGTTCGAAAATAGAACGGTACATGGCATGTCCTGGGCTTCCTGAGATTGTAGAAGGAGGCCTTGAGTCCTGTCTGTGTTAGGGTAACTACCTGGGTGCCCACAGAGAGGGTTCTGATTGCCACCCATGCCATAGGTTTGCCACCACTCGACTATAGACTCACTTCCCGATCTGCACTTTGTTCACTTCTATGGGACTTGAGATCCTAAAGTAGTTGGACTGCTTCATTCCTTATGAGGTACCTCAAGAGATTGTTTGGACCCCTGACAATCAGACAATGACCCCCGATACAAAGAAGTAATTAGACTTCTCCATTCCTTATGAGGTACCTCAATTGATTGTTTTGACCCCTGACAATCAACCAATGACCCCCAATACAATGGAAAGGGCATATGTGGCTTTAGTGGCACAACCCCATTCATATTTGTATCTGTTTTTGCATCATATAGGGCCAACATCTTATAGATGGAAAGACCAGGAGCTTTCGGACATAACCAGAGACGCTGGACAGACATTGTTCACATGGAATTTCAATTACTATCACTTTCAGACTTACAATTTGCCATGAGCAAGACAGGATGGATTTGTGTATATATTTAGCATCAATGAATGAAGTAAAATCCTTCAAGCTGTAACTACCATATTTTCCGGGCTATAAGGACCACAAAATCCTTTGATTTTCTCAGAAATCAAAGGTGCGCCTTATAGTCCAGTGTGCCTTATATATGAACCGGACTTATAGACAACAGCTGCCTTGAACTGTGCACAGATCTGCCACCTTCTGGTCATTCATCCTTGTATCAGGTGCGCCTTATATATGAACCTAGACGTTTTAGCAGGCATTTATTGATGGTGCGCCTTATAATCCGGTGCGCCTTATATATGAACCTAGACATTTTAGCAGGCATTTATTGTTGGTGCGCCTTATAATCTGGTGCCCCTTATATATGAACCTAGATGTTTTAGCAGGTATTTATTGATGGTGCGCCTTATAATCCGGTGCGCCTTATAGTCTGAAAAATATGGTATGTGATGGGTGCTACAGCCAAAGGTATTCTATAGCCGTGACTGCAAGCTTACAATAGGACGTCCTCTGTCACAGTCATAATAAAGTAAAAGTATAAGGAGCAATGGTGGGAGACATAGTACAAGGAGCAGGTGCCCTGGAGAAATGATGCCTGAAGGTGATGCAGGGAGTCAATGAGCCTCAGATACTAATGATGAAACAAGTAGTTAAGTAAGTGATAGATTTCTACAGGCAAAAAAAAGCTTTCAGCTTCGGAACTAAGCATCTAACAAATGTAAATCTTCCATTAATTGGGCTGTGACCTCCGCAGATGTGTTTCTCGGAGCCGCTTAGGGTTATTTCCATTACTTGCAGATGTCGAGATACCACCTGCAGGACACCTCCATACTGTATATAATGATACTGGGTAAGGCAAGGGTCACATATTGTTGTCCTCTAAAGTGGCCATTATTCTTTTCCATTACAGGAGTAGAACACTTAATTATCGGAAACCGCCAAATAAAGGAACAAAGGAGAACTAATGGTGCACAAATATGTACAACTACTGCTCTATAACAGATAGGACACTGTGTAGAATTTGCTCAGCTCCTCTTGCTCTATAACTTGCCGCTTGTAGATAGGACATAATGTACAATCCTCTCTTCTCCTCTTGCTCTATAACATGCTGCCAAGAGACAGGACATATATGCAACCTGCTCAGCTCATCCTGCTCTGTAACATGCTCCCTGCAGAAAGAACACTACATACAATCTCCTCAGCTCCTCCTGCTCTATAACACGCTGCCTGTAGATAGGACACTATGTAGAATCTGCTCGGCTCCTCCTGCTCTATACTATGCTGCCTGCAGATAAGGCACTGTATACAATCGCCTCAGCTCCTCCTGCTTTATAGCTTGGTCCCTGCAGATAGGACACTAATTACAATATGCTCAGCTCCTCCTGCTCTATAACATGCCGCCTGCAGATAGGACACTATGTACAATCTGCTCAGCTCCTCCTGCTCTATAACATGCTGCTTGCAGATAGGACATTATGTACAATCTGCTCAGCTCCTCCTGCTGTATAACATGCTGCCTGCAGATAGGAAGCTGGATACAATCTGCTCAGCTCCTCCTGCTCTATAACATGCAGCCTAGAGATAGGACACTATGTACAATCTGCTCAGCTCCTCCTGCTCTATAACATGCTGCATGTAGATAGGACACTATGTACAATCTGCTCAGCTCCTCCTGCTCTATAACATGCTGCCTGCAGATAGGACACTATGTACAATCTGCTCAGCTCCTCCTGCTCTATAACATGCTGCATGTAGATAGGACACTGTGTACAATCTGCTCAGCTCCTCCTGTTCTATAACATGCTGCATGTAGATAGGACACTATGTACAATCTGCTCAGCTCCTCCTGCTCTATAACATGCTGCCTGCAGATAGGACACTATGTACAATCTGTTCAGCTCCTCCTGCTCTATAACATGCTGCCTGCAGATAGGACACTATGTACAATCTGCTCAGCTCCTCCTGCTCTATAACATGCTGCCTGCAGATAGGACACTATGTACAATCTGCTCAGCTCCTCCTGCTCTATAACATGCTGCCTGCAGATAGGACACTATGTACAATCTGCTCAGCTCCTCCTGCTCTATAACATGCTGCCTGCAGATAGGACACTATATACAATCTGCTCAGCTCCTCCTGTTCTATAACATGCTGCCTGCAGATAGGACACTATGTACAATCTGCTCAGCTCCTCAGCTTCTCCTGCTCTATAACATGCTGCCTGTATCTACTAAACATCCACTGTTCAGTCTGCAGATTTCACTGCAGGTTCAATGTGTTCTGCTCATTTCACAAATAACTCATTATTTTTAGTACTTTGTGTTTTCCAAAAAAAGATATGTCTTGCAAATCTTTCCTGTGTTATGCAAACTTATCATCACAACTGCCTCACTGCATAATAAGGCAACTTTTTTATAGGCATTTTACTTCTATGGAGCCCGAAAAGAATGTTATTTCTAGTAAAATAAAAAGTAAGTGTCCTGGTTTTCTCTGTCAATATAACGGGAGTCGTGTAAATGACAGCGGGGATGATTGACAGATATTAATATCACATTATGCGCACCCTGGAGAGGTAAAGTTCTGCTCCATAGTTCCAACACCTTAGGCAAAAACCCAGATTTTCTTTGCCAATATATGCAGAAGTATGTGTAGCACGTGAGTCAGGGATATGGACAGCTGCTATTTTTAAGAAAGACAGGACAGGGGCAGCGATGGATGTATAAAAGAGACAAAAGAAGGAAACCTCCATCATACTGTGATAAATAATACCGCACATGTGATGGGTAAGGTAGGGGATGCACACACACTTAATGGGGCTCATTTACTAAGGGTCCTGCAGGTCGCACCTTTATCGGATTTTAGAAAATTTTGGGATTCGCGGCGCTGTGACAGGTATTTAACTGGGGTATGTGTCGCACACGATTGGATTGTGGTGCCATTGTGCCGGCTTTTATGCGTCAGAAATAAGGGGGCGGGCTGTCGTATGATCCGACTGATTCGGACTGAGCGCGGGATTTAATATTCAAATTGTGTCACAACCAATGCACTTACATGCACCAGGAAGAAGAAGGTGAACTCTGTCGGACCTGAGCGGGGAAGCGACACATGCAGGATATTGGGTGCACGATCTTAGTGAATCGCGGCACAGTGCATGATCGTCGGACAATGCACTTCAGGTGAACTCCCTCGGCCGGGTAAGTAAATGAGCCCCAGTGAATTGATAGTACAGTGAGTAAATGACTCCCCTCTTATTATCAAAGATCTTCTCAAGTCGTTCTCTGCGGTGGATTCGGGTCTCCCGGCGATTCACTAAGGCAGTTCCTCCGACGTCCACCAGGTGGCGCTGCTGCGCTGAAGAGCATCGGAACGCACTGGAGTTTACCGAGCCGGGCTAAGTGAAGGTAAGCGCGTGTCCAGCGACACTTTTTTTTTTTATATGCGGCGGTTTCTCCGAATCCGTCGGATTATCGTTCGGTCACGCCCCCGATTTCCGTTGCGTGCATGCCAGCGCCGATGTGCCACAATCCGATCATGTGCGCCAAAATCCCAGGGCAATACAGGGAAAATCGGCGCAAATCGGAAATATTTGGGTAGCACGTCGGGAAAATGTGAATCTGGCCCTTAGTAAATGACCCCCATTGCGTATCAGATGCAGTGGAAATGCAATGTAACCTTAGCATGTGATCAACTTCCTTTATGTGGCAGGGTCACATCAGTCACTATTGCCTCCTATTTCTGAAGGTGGTGTGAGTTGCCCCTGTATAGAATCATATTACTATGCGGTCTTCGTGGACTAACTCCAGGTGTAGTGGCAGCCCGAAACAGATAAATCCGTTTTCTCTTTATAAGGGTTACCTTTCCTTAAAACTTTGCTCTGGGTATCCCGTTTCTCGCGGGACTCCCTTACTCCTCCTATTAACTCCTCCTATTAACGTCATAGGGCAAATTTACTATAGTAGGCATATGAAGCCCTTTAGCAATATGGTTGAAGAATTCTTGATACCCAAGAGGGAATTCTATAGATATCTCCAGCTCCGTCATTTGCTGCTTCAGCTCAACCCTCCAAGACCCCCCTGGTCTCACAGTACGCTAGGTATGTCTGTTCTCCTAAATACAGGAAGGGTATCTCTAGGGCATATGAAGCATTGCTTCATTCCTCGTCACCATCATATTAGGTGGGAAGTTTTTTGTCTAGAGCTACAATTTTAAAATATACAGTTCTGACTTACATACAAATTCAACTTAAGTACAAACCTAAGGAACCTATGTTGTACATAATCTGGGAACTGCAGGGCAGAAACACATTTGCAGGCCCACTCCACCATGGGGCGCACTCCCCCAGCACCCCATCTTCGCATGGAGGTGGCAAAAGGGGGGAATATAGGCACAACCCCTGGTCCTGCGTCAGGAATTGCACTTATTTCAGACTTATACACCAGCAATGCTTTTGGTCCGCAAAATACATACATTCATGTGCATGTGGCCTTACAACTGTATAAAACCAAGCTGGTAAGATAATGACGAATTTTTTTTGTCAAATTCACAGCATTTGAAATTTTTTCCAGCTTCCCCGTACATTCCGTAGAGTAGTAAATGGTATCCTAGGAAATTTACATGGTTTTTTAACTGTAAAAAGTTTTTCTTTCAATTAGGAAGTAAAAGATGGAAATACAGACACACAAAAAACTGTGTTCTTTATATTATAGAATATAGATTATAGAAAAATTATAGAGTTAATCAGATTTCTTCTATAATGGGCTGTGTTTCTGTATGAGATACATTCCTCGGGGGCTGGATCATGTGGAATTGCCCTCAATAAAGTAATTATCAGACAACTTTTCTGGATTTAATAGATGGGATTTTCGAAGCTCGAATTGAATTCAACCCCATTTATCTGTTTTCTTGGACTTGTCTTTGAAGTTGCTGTTATGAGGATCTATAAGCGCTCTTTCCTGGGAGTATTGTATTAAGCACGCAAAGTAATAGTAAAGATCAAAATTTCCAGACATTACAGGAATGTATTGATCAAGTGAATCTATGACTTAGACTGGAGACGTTTGTTTATCTCTGTAGAGGAAATGAGGAATAAAAATCCAGATATTTGAGCTCCAGGGGTAGAAAGGTCAACATGTAGGTCCTCCAAGTCGTCTGAGGACGAGAAGCTAAAAATACCCTACTTAAAGGGAATGTATAAGCAATTTTAGCATTAAAAAAGCTACAAACAGTGTAAGATAGCTGCCCTGAAGTTATGTGCAGCTTTGTGTGTGTTGTTAGTAGAGGCAGTACTGTGTTATAATGATAAGTTATAATCCAGCTTTGCAGCTCTTACTAGGGTGCTGAAGAACCTGAAGAGCTTTCTGCTCTCTGCACTGTGCTGATCCACAGCCCCTCCCCCTTTCTAGGAGTAGGACCTGTATTGGGATGTTGGTTGGACACTTACAGCAGCCAATCAAATCAGAGGGGAGGGGCTATGGAACAGGTCATTGCAAAGAGTAGAAAGTTCTTCAGGCTGAAAGACCTCCCAGATTACCTACAGGAGCTACAAATATGGGTTATAACTTTACTTTTCATGGTCCTGCTGCTATTCACTACACACACAAGAATTACACATCTCCTGCAGCCTATACACAGCACTATCTGCAGTTTATTATTGTAAAGCTGCTGATGGTTTCCCTTCAAAGGTGTCCCTGCATAGACTACTAGATTTGCTCTCCTGATTTTTCTTTTTCCCACTAATGTTGGTCACAAACCAAAATCACATTTACTAAAAACAGTGCAGTCTGCATTATGTGCAGTTTGCCTGTGTCATGTTCAGAGGGCGCCAGATTCATAAATGTGCTGCCCCCTGCTCTGTGCCAATAGAGTGCACCACTTTTTTTGGTGCATCTTAAACATGTGATAATTCTGTTAGCATGAATAATAGTGCAGCCGCGACCCAAAAGGGTTGTGGTGCGGACACATATGTGGTGCGGACACTTCTTAAATACCATGAAAGAACGTGCAAAGTCCAACAGTAAATGTGCCCTAGTGTCCTCATAGACTCATTACTGCCTACAGGGCTAGTGCCAGCACTGGGAATATCTGGGTAAGTGATGGGTCCCAGAGATGCTGGGGGGAGGGAGGGGCCCACATGCGACTGTACAGAAGGAATCCACGGGGGGAGGTGGTCTTATATAAAATAACCATAAGGTAATGGGATGATAAACTAGGGAACAGGAGACTGTTCTAGTTTCTGAATTTTTTATGCCGCCACGTGAGTTCAGTGCAAAGGGGCCCACTGAGGCTCTGTCACCCAGGGGCCTACTACAACTTGGAGCCGGCCCTGACTGCCTATATAATGTATAACAAGATTGACAAACTGGACAACCTAACCCCTAGATTTGTTGTCTAAAGGGTCAAAAGGTCCCCATGAATATGAAATGGTTGGCCACTTGGCTAACATAACATCCATCTTAATCTATGGGGTTACCTTAGGCTCTGTGCCCATGGGAATCATTTTTATGACTGTGTAACTAATTCAGCTTTATTACCACTGCCCTGCAAATCCATCACCAGAAGGCAGGCTGCTATTTATGTCATTCTGGGTTGTCAATGTGACCTTGTGCACCGGGTCAATCTGTAAAAAATGCCTTTATCTACTGATAAAGGAAAATCTAATATCCTGTGCCTCTGTGATCTTCTCTCCTAATCATGTCTTCTGCTCAATTGATGTTGATTGCCCACCTAAAAAAAACCTGCTAGAGGAAATACTCCATGACAGAAATTGTGCATAAACCAATAGGCCAGCGTGTTCTGTACCGGCAGCATAGGATAGTCCTTAAAGGAAACCTACCACTTGTAGTGGCAGGTTTCCGATGGAAATACCGGGCACCAGCTCAGGGTGAGCTGGTGCCGGAGCTTATTTTAGTTAGTGTTTTAAACCGCGGTATCGCGGTTTAAAACACTTTTTAAACTTTATAGCCGGCGCAGGCAGGTACGCGCTTGGCGCTTACCGTGCACGCGGCTACATAGGAAGTGAATGAGAGCCGCGCGCATGGTAAGCGCCGAGCGCGTACCTCCATGCGCCGGCTATAAAGTTTAAAAAGCGATACCGCGGTTTAAAACACTAACTAAAATAAGCTCCGGCACCAGCTCACCCTGAGCTGGTGCTCGGTATTGCCATCGGAAACCTGCCACTTCAAGTGGTAGGTTTCCTTTAAGGAAACCTAACATCAGAAACCTAGCTATTCAGGTAGATCTGATGGTAGGTTCCTAGAAACCTTCTAAACCCTGATCTATCTTTACCTTATCCTACAATACATTCTAAGCTTAGCTACACTTTATCCAACTAATTGTGCTCATTTACTTACCCGGTCCAGTCGCGATCCAGTGGCGCGTTCTTCGACGTGGATTCGGGTTGTGCCAGGATTTACTAAGGTCGTGCACCCGATATCCAGTAGGTGTCGCTGCTGTGCCGAGGTCCGCCGGAGTTCACCTGCTTCTTATCGGTGCATGTAAGTGCTTTATCTTGTGACACATTTCGTTTTTTAAATTCTGCAGTATTTCCGAATCCGTCGGGTTGTCCAATGGCCATGCCCCCCCATTTCACGTGAAAGCCACCATGATTCACGATTGCGCCAAAATCCAATCGCATGCGCCAAAATCCTGGCGGAATTCAGTGCAAAACGGAAACCCTACGAAAGTGTGGAAGCAGAGCCCTTAGTAAAGGACCCCCAATATGTTCATTTTCAGCTGAGGTTACTAGAGCGTGGGGTAACCTCTCCGAGCTGTGGGAGCAAAGCCTATTCCACGTCCCATTAACTTCTGCATTCTCTCCTACCTGTGCGTCCTCAGCGCACTCCTAACACTCTGCCCCCATTTCGGTTCCTTCAGAAATTTGGAGTAGCTCCGGCTTCAGAGACCACTGATGGTGCTTAGCAAATGTGCCGAGCTTGAAGGAGCCTGGATTTTACTGGAGGGTGGGGGTTTAGTATGACATCTTCTAGTGAAGTCGGGGGTTGGCTCTTCGGGTATGAACCCTAACGTTGCTGTTTGGGTCTGCTAATCCTTACCCAAGATTTATGTTTTGCTTCCTAAATATTAATATTTATAACTTGGACCTGCTATAAACCTTGGACATTACAAGTTGTCTTTGACTTGGTCGTCTATGTTCAATTCCATTTTTGTTTTATATGAATTCATCACTTGAGTCTATGTTGTTGTATTTGTTTTTTTTTTTTTTGGTTAGTCTCATAATATAGTTTTTTTGGTTTTTCTGGCGTTTGTTGCAAAATGTTCCATTTTTGGCGTATATTTCCCTTGATGTCTTGATAAATTTAGTAGTAGTTTTTGTCCTATTTCTACGCCAGAGAGTGACCGGAGTCATTTTGTTGCAAAACAAGCGCCAAAATGAAAATTTGCGCAAATCATGTATTTCAGGATTCTGAAAACTAAACAAATAATGAATTTGGCGCAAACAGGGTCTATGTCAAAGTGACTGTGCACTGTCCTATGTTCATTTCGCAAAATGACATTTGTACCTCAAGTGCGCCAAAGCGATGCCAAACGTAGACAAAAACCTAATGATAAATTCCCCTCAGCATGTCACAGGCTTTTTTCCCTTTATGGCTATGAATGTAGGAAGATTGTTCAAGCCATTTGTACTTGCTATTTTCTGGCTATAAAATGGGGTACTTACCTTCAATAATTTTAGTAATTTTTTAAAAACCTCAATAAATTTGTTATCCCTGTGATCATAACAGCTCAAAGAGTAAAGTGTCATTTGGACCATAAAGTTAAAGCCATAAGAAAATTACCTGCAAAAAAAATATTCAAATGTGTTTTTTGTATTTAAATGTTTTTCCAGTACAGAATATAAAATGGCACCCCTCATAAGTACAATGGGGCACATTTACTAAGGGTCCGTGGACCACAATTTCGTCAGGTTTCCCGGCGGTGTTACCAGAGCCCCACTGTGTTGTAGCTTTACACTGTTACACTGTGTAGGAGCACTTCCCCCTCCCGCTGTGTACTGGAACTCCCTGTGCTGCAGTGATATTACAGGCAGAGGGAGGAGGGAAATACTGAGGGAGCAGATGGGGATGGTGTAACAGCTTTGGCATGCAGGGGCTTTGGTGACGACGCCCAGAGGCATTCATTAGCATAATTATAAAAGTTGATTTTAAAAGGAAAGAGGCAATGGATAACAAATATAAGATGTAAGTGTCAACGGTTTGTCATGATGGATTTTGATTAATAATATTGCATATAATATATGCAAATTAGAATTTTGGTGCAGAATGGGTGTGGCCAAGAGGTCTAGTGCACCCTATGTTGTTCAAAGTTGAAGGCAAACCAATGCACTGTCGATCGAGACTGATTTGGGTGTGCTGGGGTAAAACTGAGCAAGAGTGGGGGCACCTAACCTCAAAGTCATGGGAAACACTAATTTGCATATATTAATTACATATTTGCATAGTTTCTTAAGAAAGACTGTCCTATCATTTCGGAAACTTCACCTACAAGGCCATTTGATTTGTTTACATATAACCAAAGACCCTTCAATTCTTCCTGGTAAAATCCTCCTGCAGCAAACCCAATCTCTAAAACTGGCTTTTCCGATAACATCCATTTGAATTTTCTGTAAAGATTCCGAATATGACTGACCCTTGTGTCCACCCGGTGTTCCATTCACTGCAGTGATGGTAAATGTACCTTTATGTAATGATAGTAACTCTCCCTGTAACCTGCTATAGAATGTTTATATAGGGGATGCAATCTAAAGGCCCCCCCTGGGTGACATATTTCTCGTAAATGGGGTCTTAGACAGGTATACTGGAAGTTAATCAAAATTGTGCATCAGTTCATCAAAGATAAGCAACTTACTGGCTCGGGGGATGTCAATTCTTCGGAGAGAATTAGTTGGCTTGTGGGTGTTGGGTAGACAATCCTTATCAGGTTAGCCCAGGGGAAGAAGAGATTAATGCAGCCCTGAAATTATTGACTCTCTCACACTAGATTAGTGCATTCTAGGGCCGCAGAGTCATTTATCACTAGACAGCAAGAATTTTTTATTTTTTTTGCTGGAATTAGTTAATTTACTTCCATTCAGGGGCAGGGACCCCACAAAGGTAAAAAAGAATTGTAATGAAGGATCCTATATAATAATTCTTATCTTGTGGACTTCCCCTTACGTGGAATTTTTTCTTACTTATATGGTAGTACGTTAAATTTACATTTCGAGAATTCAAAAATCTTCAAAGACCAATGATGCATTCAACTTTTTGAATAGATTTTTGATTAGTATGTTTTTTTTTTATTATGTCTATAATTTTTATTATTTCTCCTTTTGAGCAGCTTAACGTGAAATGTCTAATTGTAATAAAATCTTCTGATTGCTCTTTTTACATTATATTTATATAATATATTTATTTTTTTACAATGCTCGACGTGTGAAATAAATACATTTTTAGCCCTGTACCACCACTATTAGAAAAAAATGTAATTAGAAAAGAATATCATTATTTGGCAAAAACTGAAAAAAAGAAATAAATTGTAACAATAACTATGGCGATTTACCAAGGGCCCGAATCGCTCTTTTTAGTCCGGTTTCCTGAAAATTACCGGTTTGCGCCGAATTGCCCTGGGTTTTTGGCGCACGTGATCGGATTGTGGCGCATCGGCACTGGCATGCATGCGACGGAAATCAGGGGGCGTGGCCATTGGAAATCCCGACGGATTCGGAAAAACCACAGTATTTAAAAAAAATGTGTCGCTTGACACGCACTTACCTGCACCCAGGATAGGATGGTGAACTCCGGTGGACTTCGGCGCACTACATTAGTGAATCATCAGAAGACCTGAATCATCGACGGAGAACGCGCCGCTGGATCGCGACAAGACCGGGTAAGTAAATGTGCCCCATTTTGTTCCACAAACAAATTTCAATCTACAAGTTTCAATACATCTACATTTCATTTATGAACAAACTGAAATGTTATGGCACGTGAGAGGCAAAAATGAAATAAATGAAAAATTTCCATGGTCCTTAAAAGGATTCTTCCGAAATCCAGGAGAACCGCACTCAGAACGCGGTATGGATAAGCAAAAAAAAATGTGTGTACTTTCATTGCTTCCCCCGGTTCCTGCGTTGCAGCTTTGCCACTACTCCCGGGCATCCCAGAAGGGTAATGACTCAGGATAAGCACATCGAAACCGTAATGTTCGGGCCCGTGCCAAATGGTGTTTGGGCTCACCCAAACTAATAACATCTGTGATAGGTGTTAGCACCGACTGGTGGTACATGCATGCCTCCATTTTACCAACAATTATCTCTTCTTGATGAGATCCAGGAGTGGAGTAAGACTGCCATGGCCCCTGGGCTGTATGAATATTATAGCCCCTACAAGTCTGGAATCACTTTCTACATATGGGACTAGAATCAGCTCCTTGGGGAATGGAGGATGTGTCGATTTCCACCTGCTTTCAATCTGTGGTTTCGGTAACCTTGGAGGACCTTCAAAGGTCCTGAAATGGTTCTTGTGTACATGTGTATCGTATTGAGAACACCAATGGTGAAGGTCCTTCTCAGTTTATAATTTGGTGGGTGGTTGGATGGCCATGGGCCCCCTAGAAGCCTTGGGCCCTGGGCTACTGCCCAAACCACCTATATTATAATCCTCACAGGGAATGACAATCCTGGGGAGCATGTTCTGGGTTTTACCAGCGGGTCTTTGTTGACCCCCAGCCTGACTGGCAGTACTGCTGGATAGAAAACTACTACCTGGGAGCAATCTATGGACTATGTCAGTGCTGTAAAACACATCTCTAAATGCTGTTAGTAGCTCAGGCAATATGGCCGCCCACATAATCCTGTACAAAAACTAAATATAAAATCTACAATCTGAAAATTAAAACTTTGATAATTTGACAGCAGCCGCACACTCAGTATCTCATTAACTAAACAACATATTAGAATAATAATGCAAACAATGTCATCTCTTTATAAAGTAATACATTCAATGATGTAACATAAAAACAACTAAAAGGGAATCCGATTATTAAGTGACTTTATTGTTTAGCTATAATTTATATCCAACACTTTTTTTTTTTTTAGACTGAAGGTACAAGGTATCAGGGCCAAGGTAGAAAAGACTAAAACTGGGTTGTTTTTTTTAAAAAAATTTTTGCAACTTTTTATTTAAAGGGACATTCCTATCACTAGTATTTAGAACATAACCACAGAATACTTTAATAAAAACGTAGTACAGGCAGTCCCCGGGTTACATACAAGATAGGGTCTGGAGGTTTGTTCTTAAGTTGAATTTGTATGTAAGTCGAAACTGTATATTTTATAATGGAAGTTCTAGACAATTTTTTTTCTTTTGCCCCAGTGACAATTGGAGTTTCAAAATTTTTGGTGTAATTGGACCAAGAATTATCAATAAAGCTTCATTACAGACACCTTACAGCTGATCATTGCAGTCTGGGACTATAGTAAAGCATCCAGAGAGCTTCACCAGAGGTCACAGTGGGCAGAGGGGTCCGTCTGTAACTATGGGTTGTCTGTAAGTCGGGTGTCCTTAAGTAGGGGACCGCCTGTATTCGATCCAGCACAAAGCTGATTCCTTTTAAAACGCAAAGTTTTTTCAGTCAAGTAAAACATTCAACAAAAAGCAATACTTTGTACAAAATATCCTGACATGTTTCAGACGCAGAATCCTTAAATTAAATTTACCACCAGGATTAAGGATTGTAAACCTGGCACACTCTGGCAGCATCCCCTCTTCTTTCTACATTTAACAGTTATGCAACTTAGCCCAACTTATGTTAACTTAGCCCAAAGCCCCGGTGACTCATTTGCATAATTTCAAAAACCTTTTTCCATAAAAACAAGGGCATAATAAACTAAAACAAGAACAGCTCTTGCCAGAGGGAGGGATGTATTTATTTTGGGTGATTAATTTGCATGACAGGTTCTCTTTAAAGAGTTGGTCTGTTTCTGCTTTGTTGGGTTGGGAAGTAAGAGCTCTACTAATGGAGACTCTGCTAATTATGGACGACTTGTGGAGACTTACAGCCATTAATGCTCTACATCTGGCTCCATCTACTATATAGGTTTTGGACCCTCGAGGCAACTGCAACATGTGATCAATGTGGCTCCACATGTCATATCCTGACAATTACATACTGATACACAGTAGTGGATTAGATTACAGGTGGTTTAGGCGGCCACCCCGTGTCCAAAGGGGCCCATGACCACCTGAATTAATTACCAAGTTTGATACTGTCCTGAAGAGATAATAAAGAGAAGGACCTCCAGTCATGAAATCCTCATGCCTCCATTATACTCAGACAGGGTACTTCCAGGACCTCTGAAGGTCTTCCAAAGGTCCTGAAACTACAGAACTATAAATTGACCTACAGGTTTTATACAGCCCAGGTCCCATGGACGTCTAAATCCGCCCATTCTGTTACATATCCCGACTTACAGACAACCCATAGTTACAGACAGACGCCTCTGACCTCTGGTGAAGCTCTCTGGATGTTACTATAGTCCCAGATTGCAATAATCAGCTGTAAAGTGTCTGTAATGAAGCTTTATTGATAATCCTTGGTCCCATTACAGCAAAAAATGTTTAAACTCCAAATATCACTGGGGCCAAAAATTTTTTTGTCTTGATCTACAATTATAAAATATACAGTTTCGACTTACATACAAATTCAACTTAAGAACAAACCTTTGGACCCTATCTTGTACGTAACCCGGGGACTGCCTGTACTTATACAGGGTACTTCTAGGACCTTTGAAGGTCTTCCAAAGGTCCTGAAACTACAGAAGTATAAGTGGACCTACAGTTGTAGGTCCCATGGATGTCTAAATAATGTAAATTTAAAAAAAACTACAGAAAACAAATAAAGGTAAATAGAAAACAAACTATTATAAAAACATTCCATAATTACATTAAAAATGCTGAACCTAACTTCGCCCCCATAGCTAAACTTTTTTGTTTACCACAGAACAACCTCACATTTCGTGTCTCTAACTTCAGCCCAATTCCCATAAATTATACAGAGAGACCCCGGTAAGAAGTTGATGAATTTTGATGAGAAACACAATAACACCTTGCAATTACTTGTCCTGTCTGCAGTGACAGCTGACCGGACGGCTACAAGCCGAGGAAGTTTCTGGAACAATGAGTCAGTTATTTAGTACATAAAGTTGTGCTGCATGTATATACATATTTAAAAAAAAGCTGCGTTACCTGGATACTAAGTGCATGTCATTTCAGGGGAGGCTTGGAGATAATGTGTAGCAAACCAATATATTTTAGTTTTATAAAACTTATGGCAGAGTGTTTCGCTGTAATTTCACAAAGAACAATCTCATGTAAATTTTCATTTTCGATGCTTATGAAACAAAATTTTGACTTCTGCTGCTAATGGACTCAAAGGGGAGAATCTTGGCGGATGTCAGTACTTATAGCTCAATCCATTTGTTGGATATAATGGTAATAGCAGAATGTCAGATTTCAGGGGTGGGGAGAGAAGCAGGTTAAAGGGATCGTCCACTTTCAGCAAATAATGGATATTGTTTGTGTAATGAAAAGTTATACAATTTGCCACTATACTTTCTGTATCAATTCCTCACAGTTTCCTAGATCTTTGCTTGTTGTTGTTCAATAGAAAGCTTCATTGTGTACTTCCTGTGGATAGAAATCAGACCATGATCAACTGATGTTACACAGGTGCACGGCTCGTTAAATCACAGAGAGTAATCAGAGATGTATGTTATGTAGAGCAGTGCACCTGTGTGACATCACATGACCAGGGATATAACGAGCCGTGCACCTGTGTGACATCACATGACCAGGGATATCACAAGCCATGCAACCTGTGTGACATCACATGACCAGATATATAATGAGCCATGCATCTGTGTGATATCACATGACCAGAGATATAATGAACCATGCACCTGTGTGATATAACATGACCAGAGATATAACGAGCCGTGCAACCTGTGTGACATCACATGACCAGGGATATAATGAGCCTTGCACCTGTGTGACATCACATGAACAGGGATATAAAGAGCCGTGCACCTGTGTGACATAACATGACCAGGGATATAAAGAGCCATGCACCTGTGTGATATAACATGACCAGAGATATCACAAGCCGTGCAACCTGTGTGACATCACATGACCAGGGATATAATGAGCGGTACACCTGTGTGACATCACATGACTTGGGATATAACAAGCCGCTCACCTGTGTGACATCACATGACCAGGGATAAATGAGCCGTTCTCCCGTGTGACATCACATGACCAGGGATATAATGAGCCGTGCATCTGTGTGACATCACATGACCAGGTATATCACTAGCCATGCAACCTGTGTGCTCCAGGTTTCAGTGGGCCCCTGGGCGATAGAGTTCTAGATTGGACATATGTCAGCTCTCTTCTTTCCAGTTTATTTCCACTTGCCAGATTTTTTAGCTGCCACCTTCAAAAGAAGAAACAAAATAATTGGCGTGTTATAAAAGAACAAATCGAGCAGATTTGTTGAATCCTACCGTCGGATATTCTCTAATAAAATGTGCGCACAAGCGAGCCCTAGCCAGGGGCAGATGATAGTCTGTAAAGAGGTGAGTTCATCAAACCCAATCATCCATTGCAAGCGGCAGAACATGGGCTGCTTGTCTTTTATTACTTAGAGAGACGGAAGGGTTACATCATCCATCATCCGCCCGTGAAGACGCTGATAGTAGAGGACAGGTCCTTAGAAACACCTGCAGAGGGCACTTAGGAGCAGGTCGTTTTCACACCAAACTAAATTCTCGACCTGACACTTCTAAAAATCACAAAATGTGAAAATGACAGCATTCAGCTTCCCCTTGCTAATTAAAGGGGTCCTTTCCCCACATTGGCGCACATCCAGTGCCTGATCACCTAGTTGTCTCCGTGTTCAGTCTTACCCTTACCAGGGTAAGTAAAATACCCTTATGGGGTCTCTCATATTCTCTGGTAAACTTTCATCTGCCTGGTGGACCCACTGGCCAAGTGGAAACAGGACTCAGGACTAGAAATGAGCGGAACTGAAGAGCAAAGTTCAGGTCCGTGGCTCACCGCACCGCCCATAACACCCGGAATCATAGCAGGAACCTATCGGTGGCATGAACTGTTTAATTGCAGCCGGCAGTGTTTAAATTGATGCGGCATGTGCAAGACACCATTGGGGAGGATCGAAGCTCCCTAATGACATCAGATGGAGTCACATTGGTGTCACATTGGTTCAAATGCCTTTATTTACTAATCAGTATCTCCTGTGGATTCTTGTGCCTTCTTGGGACTTACGGCAAATCAAGAGGTTGTACAACTTATTATTGTATGCATATCCCACATATTGGAGAGGCATTCGGATGTTCTTCTCACTCCCTCCAACTGCAGGATATGGGACGTGACATAATCCGAAGCTCCTCCAAGCAGAAGAGAAAGTTTACCGGGATAAGTACAATATGATTGACCCTATTAGGGGATTGAACATATGCAGGTAATTTTTTTTTTAGTGGCTAACCACTTTAAGGGTTTTGTTAGCATGTTACATTATTGGGGGAGGGAGGGGGGGGGGGTAATTTATCAATGCTTGTATGCCAGGAACTGTGACTATTGCCGCCTTTGCACTACGTTGGTATGGAAGGGCATGACAGAGTCTTTCCCTGCTGTGCTGTGGGCAATCGATGGGCAAGAACACCCACTAGCTATAGCCTGCACCAGTAACTGGCATAGAATATGATGTGTCACACGCAGAGCTGGAGCCTCTAGAAATATCCCACACGGAGAGGAGGGCTGGGGTCTACTTGAAGCGATGGCACGTCATATGTGATAAATTCCCACATTACATTAAATCTGGTTTCATTAAAAATAAGAGTTCTTACCGAAATCTGAATATAATCGTAGCGTAGTGAACATCTATGGAGCCCGGAGCCCCTCAGGCACATTTGTATAATTTTTAAACCATTTTTTTGTACAAATGAGGGCATAACAAGCTAAAGGAAGAGTAGAACCTGTCAGAGGCGGGACACACCAATATGTCAGAATGCTTGGTTTACAATCCTTTATCCTGGTGGTAGATTTCCTTTAAGTGATTTTACTGAATGCCCAAGACAGATACTGCCTTATCCATTATAGTGTGGCAGGTACAGTAATATACATATATATATATATATATATATATATATTGTTGTCTTACCCTGTTGAGCTGGATTTGCATTTGGACTATTAAACCAATATGAGAAATGCAATATTAAACCTACTTACTATAAGTAAACACAGATTCATACCATAAACCATTATTGGTTGAGAACCTGCTAATAAATATTTATTCAGGCCATTTCCGAGTCTCCTCTCTGACATACTTTGCTTTTGTGCGTGAAGTGAGGAAATGCCCAGGAGCTGGTGTCACACACAGTTACGTTGACACATTATATTTATAACAAAGTCTGTAGGAAGGTGTCTCCTTGCATCGGATTAGTTCGATACAACTGGATCCTCCAAAGGCCTCCAAGATCTGGGCTGATGTACCATGCCCGGTGAGGGACGTGGTGTGTCGACCACGATCCTGACAGTTCATTCACGGTGAGCGTTGGACACGGGACAAGTGGAATACTTCTAGTCTTTTGTATCTGTAATTGCCCGGAGTTTTCTCGTAATCTGCTGCGTACAAGGTTGCCATGTTCGTGATGGATGTTCTTTCAAACTACACAAAGCTGCAGCACAGCCATGACTAGACGGGATGATAGGAAAATCTGTAAATTAAATTAAAATGCTCTTCTTTAATTAGGTTTGTTACTGTGTTGAAAACACCGCCTTTCTCTGTCTAGGTGAGAAAAAATATCTAGAGTGAATCATTCGGCATGAATACATTACTGGTGTTTTCCCATTGCTCAAGTGCTTCGCGGTATTATTTTAAGGCCACTTGTTAATGTTATTTTCACTCCTTTTAACGAACGGTTGAAAGGGCATTATGCTTTTTTATCTTTTTTTTAAAGCTGAGAATTTAGAGAGTTTCATAATTTCAGATGTAGATGTGATGATGTTGTGTTAGGGGCCTAGTGGTGGGAAATCAACGTTAGATAAACACTTGGGCACAAACGGCACATGATACGTCCTTCTTTCTCCCTCTTCTGTTTTTTAGTCCGTAGTCAAAGGTTCTTACCAGGGCCGACACCAGCACTGGGCATACCTGGGCAGGTGCCGGGGCCCAGAGCTGCTGGGGGGCCCACAGTAGGTTGTACATAAGGAATCCATCACTGAGAACCCCATCAATCAGCAAGTAAGGTCCTTTCCTGTGCACGGTGCCTAACTTGCTTTGTAGGAAAAACCCTTTAACCACTTTAGCACCTCCATGCCTTAATTCTGAGTAAATAATAACCAAGTAATGTACGAATTATATTATAAGCATCTCATCGCTATGTATGACTTACATAGCGATGAGACTTACATGACGATGTGATTGTTGCTAATCTGCTGTCTACCGAGATCCCAATGACAGGAAGTTAATGAAAAGTCTTATTAGCTAAGTGCAAAAAGAAACAATTACTGCGGAAGCTCGGAATATAAAGTCATACTTTGGTTTTCATACAACAAAAGTTAAGATATTGTTTTATTATAAATTATGTTTATAAAGGATTACAATAATTTACACCTGAAGTCATAGTTTAAACACAGTACAATGTATATTGAAGCAGTAATACTTTACATTAGAAGAACATTTGAATAAGTGTAGCAGTAGGTCAGGCCTGATCACGGCACTGCGGGGGCGGACTACCGTAATAACACTATTCAGTTGCAATGGCCGTGATGCTCTAATCTCTTATTACCATACTATTAACGAACCCAAACCATGCCCCTAATTAAAGAATTTTAATAAAATGTGTATTAGAAGAGTAGAATTTATAAATCAATTCACTCATCTCTACTACAAATCCATCGTTACATCACTACTGACAATAAATGATGTCTCAGCTTATCCCCTCCCCCTCCCTGTACAATGACCTGTATATAGATAACACTGACCCATCATTACATCACTACGGACAATAGATGATGTCACAGCTTATCTCCTCCCCCTCCCTGTACAATGTCCTCTATATAGATAACACTGACCCATCATTACATCACTACTGACAATAGATGATGTCACAGCTTATCTCCTCCCCCTCCCTGTACAATGTCCTCTATATAGATAACACTGACCCATCATTACATCACTACTGACAATAGATGATGTCTCAGCTTATCTCCTCCCCCTCCCTGTACAATGACCTCTATATAGATAACACTGACCCATCATTACATCACTACTGACAATAGATGATGTCACAGCTTATCTCCTCCCCTTCCCTGTACAATGACCTCTATGTAAATAACACTGACCCATCATTACATCACTACTGACAATAGATGATGTCACAGCTTATCTACTCCCCCTCCCTGTACAATGACCTTTATATAGATAACACTGACCCATCATTACATCACTACTGACAATAAATGATGTCTCAGCTTATCTCCTCCCCCTCCCTGTACAATGACCTCTATATAGATAACACTGACCCATCATTACATCACTACAGACAATAGATGATGTCACAGCTTATCTCCTCCCCCTCCCTGTACAATGACCTCTATATAGATAACACTGACCCATCATTACATCACTACAGACAATAGATGTCACAGCTTATCTCCTCCCCCTCCCTGTACAATGACCTTTATATAGATAACACTGACCCATCATTACATCACTACTGACAATAGATGATATCACAGCTTATCTCCTCCCCCTCGCTGTACAATGACCTTTATATAGATAACACTGACACATCATTACATCACTACTGACAATAGATGATGTCACAGTTTATCTCCTTCCCCTCCCTGTACAATGACCTCTATATAGATAACACTGACCCATCATTACATCACTACTGACAATAGATGATGTCACAGCTTATCCCCTCCCCCTCCCTGTACAATGACCTGTATATAGATAACACTGACCCATCATTACATCACTACTGACAATAGATGATGTCACAGTTTATCTCCTTCCCCTCCCTGTACAATGACCTCTATATAGATAACACTGACCCATCATTACATCACTACTGACAATAGATGATGTCACAGCTTATCTCCTCCCCCTCCCTGTACAATGACCTTTATATAGATAACACTGACCCATCATTACATCACTACTGACAATAGATGATGTCACAGCTTATCCCCTCCTCCTCCCTGTACAATGACCTCTATGTAGATAACACTGACCCATCATTACATCACTACTGACAATAGATGATGTCACAGCTTATCTCCTCCCCCTCCCTGTACAATGACCTTTATACAGATAACACTGACCCATCATTACATCACTACTGACAATAGATGATGTCACAGCTTATCTCCTCCTCCCTCCCTGTACAATGACCTCTATACAGATAACACTGACCCATCATTACATCACTACTGACAATAAATGATGTCTCAGCTTATCTCCTCCCCCTCCCTGTACAATGACCTCTATATAGATAACGCTGACCCATCATTACATTACTACTGACAATAGATGATGTCACAGCTTATCCCCTCCTCCTCCCTGTACAATGACCTCTATGTAGATAACACTGACCCATCATTACATCACTACTGACAATAGATGATGACACAGCTTATCTCCTCCTCCTCCCTGTACAATGGCCTCTATATAGATAACACTGACCCATCATTACATCACTACTGACAATAGATGATGTCACAGCTTATCTCCTCCTCCCTCCCTGAACAATGACCTCTATATAGATAACACTGACCCATCATTACATCACTACTGACAATAAATGATGTCTCAGCTTATCTCCTCCCCCTCCCTGTACAATGACCTCTATATAGATAACACTGACACCAGGGCCGATTCTAGCTTTTTTGCTGCCCGAGGCGAAAATTGAAAATGCTGCCCCCCCCCCCAGAACCCCCATTTTAAAAATTTTGGGTTGTCATAAGAACCAGGAGTAACAATAAAGCTTCATTACAGACACCTGTCATAACTGTTATAGCTCATTATTGTAGTCTAAGGCTAAAGTACAATAAATTACCAACATCCAGAGGTCCGTTTGTAACTAGGGGTCGTCTGTAAGTCGGGTGTTAAATAGGGGACCGCCTGTAGTTGATAAAAAGATCTTATGCAGATGAAGCATACTGCTATACCGATAGAATATACAGTGGACACAGATTAGTTCAGTCGCTACAAATTGAAAATACTATTTGTAGCTGATAAAGGATTAGTTTAGTCTATGCAGGTGGAATATACAGTATTTGGTAGAGAATTTGTTCACTTTATGCACATGGGGCTACATAGTTTCTATACAGCTGGAATATACAATAGTGGATACCAGATTAGTTCAGTATATGAAGTATACTATTTGTAGCTGAATTATCTATACAAAGCTGAACAAAAATCAGTAGGTAAGCAAAGAGTTGATAAAATCAGAAACAGACGCAATTAATTTCATGGTGGGTGATCCGGGCAGCGCCCAGGGTGCCGCTCTAATCAGGGCTCGGGCATCTGCCGCCTGATGCGAGATTTTCATCTCGCCTCATGGCAGATGCGGCCCTGACTGACACATCATTACATCACTACTGACAATAGATGATGTCACAGCTTATCCCCTCCTCCTCCCTGTACAATGACCTCTATGTAGATAACACTGACCCATCATTACATCACTACTGACAATAGATGATGTCACAGCTTATCTCCTCCCCCTCCCTGTACAATGACCTTTATACAGATAACACTGACCCATCATTACATCACTACTGACAATAGATGATGTCACAGCTTATCTCCTCCCCCTCCCTGTACAATGACCTCTATATAGATAACACTGACCCATCATTACATCACTACTGACAATAGATGATGTCACAGCTTATCTCCTCCCCTTCCCTGTACAATGACCTCGATGTAGATAACACTGACCCATCATTACATCACTACTGACAATAGATGATGTCACAGCTTATCTCCTCCCCCTCCCTGTACAATGACCTTTATATAGATAACACTGACCCATCATTACATCACTACTGACAATAGATGATGTCACAGCTTATCTCCTCCCCCTCCCTGTACAATGACCTCTATATAGATAACACTGACCCATCATTACATCCCTACTGACAATAGATGATGTCACAGCTTATCTCCTCCCCCTCCCTGTACAATGACCTCTATGTAGATAACACTGACCCATCATTACATCACTACTGACAATAGATGATGTCACAGCTTATCTCCTCCCCCTCCCTGTACAATGACCTCTATATAGATAACACTGACCCATCATTACATCACTACGGACAATAGATGATGTCAAAACTAACCTCCTCCTCCCTCCCTGTACAATGACCTCTATATAGATGACACTGACCCATCATTTCTTCTGGGAAGAAACCTAAGACCTGAGCTTCTAGTCTCTCCTCACTTGAAAAAGGAATCGCCGCTGATTCCGAAACGCGTTGTGTTACCGAGACACCAATAAACAGTTTTGTTATGAAGTACTCTCCGAATCACTTCTGACTACCAGTGTGCGCCATAGTGACAATCACCCCATCATCCCATACATCTGATCCAGACCGGTGTGGCTACTGTGCTCTGATGATCCCGTCAACAGGCAGCACCTGAGTGGTACTCAGCTCAAGCCTTCCACTAGTGTTGTGCCTGGAACTTGCACAACTCTATCTGGTGAGCCTCATTCTTCCCTCCCCCATCTGAATTTGTCCATTGTTGTACAAACTACTACTCTGTGGGGGTCATTTACTAAGGGCCCGATTCGCGTTTTCCTGACGTGTTACCCGAATATTTCCTATTTGCGCCGCTTGTACATGAATTGCCCCGGGTTTTTGGCGCACGCGATCGGATTGTGGCGCATCGGGGCCGGCATGCGCGCGACAGAAATCGGGGGGGCGTGGCCGAACGAAAACCCGACGTATTCGGAAAAACCGCCGCATTTAAAAACCGAAAATGTGTCGCTTGGGGAGCGCTTACCTTCACCTTCTATGGGATGGTGCATTCCGGGGCGTTAAGATTATTTTCGGCGCTGCAGCGCCACCTGGTGGACGGCGGAGGAACTACCATCTTAAATCCCAGCCGGACCCGAATCCTGTGCAGAGAACGCGCCGCTGGATCGCGAATGGGCCGGGTAAGTAAATGTGCCCCTATGAGCGCTTTTTGGTATCTCCCTGTTCGCCTTTCCTCCCTGTACAATGACCTTTATATAGATAACACTGACCCATCATTACATCACTACTGACAATAGATGATGTCACAGCTTATCTCCTCCCCCTCCCTGTACAATGACCTTTATATAGATAACACTGACCCATCATTACATCACTACTGACAATAGATGATGTCACAGCTTATCTCCTCCCCCTCCCTGTACAATGACCTCTATATAGATAACACTGACCCATCATTACATCACTACTGACAATAGATGATGTTACAGCTTATCTCCTCCTCCTCCCTGTACAATGACCTCTATATAGATAACAGTGACCCATCATTACATCACTACAGACAATAGATGATGTCACAGCTTATCTCCTCCCTGTACAATGACCTCTATATAGATGACACTGACCCATCATTACATCACTGCTGACGATAGATGATGTCACAGCTTATCTCCCTCCTCTCTGTACAATGACCTCTATATAGATAACACTGACCCATTGTTACATCACTACGGACAATAGATGATGTGACAGCTATCTCCTCCTCCTCCCTGCACAATGACCTCTATATAGATAACACTGACCCATCATTACATCACTACTGACAATAGATGATGTCACAGCTTATCTCCTCCCCCTCCCTGTACAATGACCTCTATATAGATAACACTGACCCATCATTACATCACTACTGACAATAGATGATGTCACAGCTTATCCCTTCCCCCTCCCTGTACAATGACCTCTATATAGATAACACTGACCCATCATTACATCACTACTGACAATAGATGATGTCACAGCTTATCTCCTCCTCCCTGTACAATGACCTCTATATAGATAACACTGACCCATCATTACATCACTACTGACAATAGATGATGTCACAGCTTATCTCCTCCCGCTCCCTGTACAATGACCTCTATATAGATAACACTGACCCATTATTATATCACTACTGACAATAGATGATGTCACAGCTTATCTCCTCCTCCCTGTACAATGACCTCTATATAGATAACACTGACCCATCATTACATCACTACTGACAATAGATGATGTGACAGCTTATCTCCTCCTCCGCCTTGTACAATGACCTCTATATAGATAACACTGACCCATCATTACATCACTACTGACAATAGATGATGTGACAGCTTATCTCCTCCTCCGCCCTGTACAATGACCTCTATATAGATAACACTGACCCATCATTACATCACTACTGACAATAGATGATGTCACAGCTTATCTCCTCCCCTTCCCTGTACAATGACCTCTATATAGATACCACTGACCCATCATTACATCACTACTGACAATAGATGATGTCACAGCTTATCTCCTCCTCCTCCCTGTACAATGGCCTCTATATAGATAACACTCACCCATCATTACATCACTACTGACAATAGATGATGTGACAGCTATCTCCTCCCCCTCCCTGTACAATGGCCTCTATATAGATAACACTGACCCATCATTACATCACTACTAACAATAGATGATGTCACAGCTTATCTCCTCCCCCTCCCTGAACAATGACCTCTATATAGATAACACTGACCCATCATTACATCACTACTGACAATAGATGATGTCACAGCTTATCTCCTCCTCCTCCGTGTTCAATGATCTTTATATAGATTCATAATAACATTAGTGTATCATAGATGTCAAAAACTCCAAACTTTCTTTTCAATATTATAACTATAGATATATATATATATATCATGGTAGATGTAATGCAACATTTTACTTATATATTTACGCCAAAAATATCTACCTAAAAACATCTACAAAAAATGTTTTACTGAAAGAGAAAGACCTAAAACATATAATTATGAATTTAATTGGCATGATTCTCGATTCTTTTACACAATCTCTAAACATAATTATAGCTTGAAGATACCAGCAATAAAAAGATGGTAAACATCAAATCAGTACAAAACATAAAACACAATGGCGCAGTTACTACCACTGAATAGAAATACTCTTTTCACGCAGGTGTAAGATAAAAGGGGATGCAGTCTCCTGGCTGTGTTAAAATTGTAATCAGGGTTTTGTTTAGAATAAAAAATTAACAAATGTCAGATTTTTCAATGAAGTCTCTAGTTTCCCATGTGATGCTGTGCTGAGGTATTATGGGATTGATAAGAGACTGCACAGAGAAAATAAAATCAAACAATAAACATAATATCAGTTGATAGCAAACAAGATGTTGTACTGTTTATAATGGGTACCTTTTACACGCTTTACATCTTTTATGTACATTTCATTCTGTTAAGGAGTGTTTTTAAATCATATTTGTAATTTAACATAACTGAGGTTTAAAAGGTTTGTGCCATTTTTTTACATAAGCTGCTAATGTGCTTTTAATGCTTTTGGATTATCTCTGAATGTTCAGGAAGAGGGTAGGGGGAGTGATCAGGATGTGTGAAAACTCTGCTGCTACAGCTCCTCCTACTCATCAGTGCTCAAACATGCAAACAAAGGAACACATTTACTTACATGGTCCAGTCGAGATCCCACGGCGCGTTGTCCGAAGAGGATTCGGGTCTGCCGGCATTCACTAAGATCGTGCACCCGATATCCAGCAGGTGTCGCTGCTGCGCCAAGGTCCGCCGGAGTTCACCTTCTTCGTCTCGGTGCACAGGTCGGGTTGTCCGACGGACACGCCCCCCGATTTCTGTCGCGTTGAAAGCCAGAAATCCCTGGGCAATTTGGCGCAAATCGGAAATATTCTGGAAACCTGACGAAAGTGCAGCATTCGGACCCTTAGTAAATGAGCCCCATAGAATCACAGGGAGTCTGCAGACAGCACAAAAGTAAAAAGCAGGACTGCTGAATGTGAAGTGATTCACCGGTCCTGCTATTCACTTTTGTGCTGTCTGCAGCCTCTCTGTGATTCTTTGTTTTTGAGCACTGATGAATTGGAGGAAGTGCAGCAGCAAAGTTTTGATGCTAAGAAAGATAAAGGGGCAGATTTACTTACCTGGTCCATTCGCGATCCAGCGGCACATTCTCTGTGAAAGATTTGGGTCTTCCGGCAATTCACTAAGGTAGTGCGCCCGATGTCCACTAGGTGTCGCTGCTGCGCTAAAGTCCATCGGAGTTCACTGGAGTTCACCAAGCTATCGTGGGTGCAGGTAACCGCGTGTCAAGCGACACTTTTTTTTTAAATACAGCGTTTTTTCCGAATCCATCGGGTTTTGTTATGGCCACGCCCCTGATTTCCGCCGTGTGCATGCCGGCGCCGATGCGCCACAATCCGATCGTGTGCGCCAAAAACCCGGGGCAATTCTGGGAAAATCGATGCAAAACGGTAAAATTCGGGTAACCCGACGGAAAAACGCGATTCGGGCCCTTAGTAAATGACCCCCAAAGTGGGTGATGCCGTGAGGATGCTTTAGAGCTTTAGTAAAGATGGAAGTCATAGGTGTATGCAGAGGACGGCATGGAGAAAACAGGGAAAGACTGAAGCTTTCAAAGGAGGCAATAACCTGCAAGTGACATGTCTAATGGAAAAGATTTATTGAAAAATGGCCAATCCCTTTAACCTTGATAAGAAGCGCAGAAGTAGAATCTAAGGTCTACAAGAAAACTTGTGTATATGTCTCCTCTGTAGAGGCTAAAGTGTGGCCATAACTATGTGAGGTATTGCTCTTGGTTACAGCATTGTACCTCCAGATGCTAATAGCCCCCAGCCACCTCTCAGCGAGGAGACGTCTTATTACATTTCCTTACATTCCCCGAGAGAAACCAGTAAGAACTTTACCATTTCTTTTGTTGAAAATGTCTGAAAACTGTGAGATTTCCTATTAAAAAGATACAATTTCATTTTGTTTTATTGTATCTTTTTAGTGTTTTGCTGACGAGTAATAAATCAGAAATGTGACAACAGAAAGATGTCAGCGCTCTGTCACTTCTTTGTCATCTAACAATCTCTGGGCAGGGTGTTTGTCATTAGCCGTGTCACGGCACATAGTTTTATGGATACTTGTCCCGTTGATGTGACAGAACAGACAGATGTATCATTTATTCTTTTAGAAACAGACGGACTATAACTGGTAATGTGTTCAGTAGTTTTAACCTTTGCTCTTTCTTGGCTTAGGAGTCCAGTGGGTGGTTCCACTCAATGCAGGACCACCCACTGGACTGCAGCATTCAACAGGTTTTTATAAGAGTACACACACCCACCATCCAAACTTCCTATTCCCAAACTATTCATGACATCAGAAGTGTCAGAGAGCACAACTGTTCTAGTTGCCCATGGCAACCAATCAAAGCTCAGCTTTCATTTTCTCACATCCATTTTTTAACCCCTTAACGACCTGGCCCTTTTTAGTTTTCACGCACCGCCTTCAAAAATCTATAACCTTTTTATTTTTCCACATTTTCCACAAGAGCTGTGTGATGGCTTATTTTTTTTTTGCAGCAAATTGCACTTCATAGTGATGGTATTTTATATTCCATGCCGTGTACTGGGAAGCGGGAAAAAAAATTCCAAATGCAGTGAAAATGGTGAAAAAACGCATTTGCAACATTTTCTTGTGGGCTTGTATTTTACAGCTTTGACTGTGCGCCACAAATGACATGTCTACTTTATTCTTTGGGTCGGTACGATTACGGGGATACCAAATTTGTATAGGTTTTATAATGTTTTCATACATTCACAAAAATTAAAACCGGTGCAAAAATTTTATTTTGAATTTTGCCATCTTCTGGCGCAAATAACTTTTTCATACTTCGGTGTAGGTGGAGTCATTTTTTGTGACTTTTGATGCCGTTTTCATTGTTATAATTTGTAGGACTGTACGACCTTTTGATCACTTTTTATAGATTTTTTTTTCAACTTTTTTCAACTTTGGGCACTATTTTCCTTTACAGGGTAAAATGCAGTGAAAAAACGTTATCATATTTTGATAGATCGGGCATTTTTGGGCGCGTCGATACCTAACGTGATTTTTATTGTTTATTAATATTTATATCAGTTCTAGGGAAAGGGGGCAATTTGAATTTTTAGGTTTTTAAATGAATATTTTTTTTTCAAGTTTTTTTTATTTTTACTTTTTTTCCGACTCCCTAGTACTTTATCCCTAGATTGTCTGTACGATCCTATCATATACTGCCATACTACAGTATGGCTGTATATGGGGATTTTCCTCCTCATTCATTACAATGTGCTGATACCACATTGTAATGAATGGGTTAAAACGAGACAGCCTCGAGTGTTCGGAAGACCCGAGGCTGTCATGGCGATGGATCGCCGCTCCCAGATGATGTCACGGGGAGCGACGATCCTCGGCAAGATGGCGGCGCCCATGCGGTGCCATCTTTTTAATGCCGCTGGTGCAGTGTGGAAGAAGTCCTAGAGAGGTTTGATTAAGGTAGAGGTGAATCTATTATCACTGGCAAATTGAAGAGCAACGGTTGGGTGAAAGACCAAGATGAGAGAAGAGCTTTGTGGATGAGGGTTATTATTTTAAACTGTATTCAGAAGGAGACGGGCAACCAGTGCAGTGACTGGCACAAACTGCAGGCGTCTGTGTAGAGCTTTGTCTAAAAGACAAGCCTGACTTCTGCATTAAGTACAGATTACAGAGGAGAGAGTTCAGTACGTGGAAGACTGATTAGTTAGAGGAATTAGAGAGCAACAATTAGCATTTTAGCATTTCAATTATAAGAAATTGGCGGAATCTGGAGATGTTTCAGAGATGCATGAGGCAAGAGCAAGAAAGAGATTGAACATGCGGTGCAAAGGAGAGGTCGCAGTCCAGCACAATTTGTAATAAGTAACGTTGACCCAAAGATATTGTTATTTAAAGAAGAGCAGAACAAAGCTGCAAGATACAGTATGACCTGGACATTAAGGCACCAATGACCCCCAGTCATGAAAGGGTAAAGGACGTTATTCTTTTTTCTGTATGACTACTGTAGCATCCAACTAGGAGACCACTGCCAGCCATCACTCAAAGCTTAGGGGAGGGTCTTTGGCTGCCACCTGGCTGTCAGAGATAACTTTGATCCAGGCAGTTTATTGTCACCATGTCACCATGATCATGCTGTTCAAAAGATGAAAAGTACTAGAGTGTACTATATGATATTAGCACATACAGAACTGCATGGTCAGGTCTCTAACTGGGCAAAAAAGCCTCCAAAGCATTTTTCAAGAAAATGTTTTATATATTTAACTGGAAAAGGAATTTTTAATTTATAATTTTTTTTTTTTTTAATTATAGTTGCTACATAATGAAATTAAGTGTATAAATGTCACAAAAATGTACCTACAGTATGTTAAAGGGTAATTAAAATGAACCTGTAACATGACATCATTTCAGTAGTTTTTCAGTTTAACATACATTACCTGGCTCCCTGCCAGCCCCATGTGTGAGTCCCTGGGGAGGGGTAACTGTAGCATGTGTGTGTGTGCCTGTTCGCATTCTTCCTCTCCTCCATACCATTCCCCTCCCTCCCCTAACTGCTCATTGCACATGATAGGACGTTGGGAGGAATGAGGGTGCTGCGGAGGAGGAGGGGAGACCAACACAGGCAGAAGCTACCTCTCCCGGGGGACTCACACATGGTTCTGGCAGGGAGCCAGATAATGTGAATTATTCAGAATGCTGACATAGGTGTTTTGAAAATCAGAATAACATAGTCTATTGGTCACCAGCTAAAAATCACTTTCCTGGTGACAGGTTCCCTTTAATTATGTAATGAATTTTGTAATGCAGGGATGAAAAATAGTACACACAATTGCCTGGGCCCTAAGTCCTAAAAAGGCTTCATCTTCAAGAGGTGACTAATAGGAATAATAATCTCATTGGCAGGAGATTACAGTAATAAAGATCTATTATCTCCTTATTTCTCCTTATTTTTGCTAGATATCTGCTGCGGAAAAACTAACTTTCACATAACAGATCTGCTGGATATATTAAATTAATGTATCTCTTTATCAGAAAATAATGTTTCTCTGGCAATATTTCTCCCTGAGATAGAGATTGCCTGAAAATGAAAGCCATTAAACTTTACCGAATGAATATAATCTTATTTTTCCAGTTATTCTAAGAAAGTGATTACATCTACATCTTTGAAATGCTATGTCTACCAATAATCAAAATCAATTGGGGGAAAAGGCTACATTTCTAAAGTATGTCCCCAGCCATGGACTGCAGTACTAGGTCTTGGCACACTTATCCAGAGCCCTTGATCTCTTCCGTGATATGGAGGTCCGACATTTCCCAGTCCATTCAAATTTAAAGTGAACCTGCCACCAGAGACCTTCTTTTGAACTCCCCTATGACCCCACAGACACTAAACAGAATATTTTCAAACAGTTTTATAAAAGTTCTGCCATTTTAGTTAAAATGATAAGTTAGATTAGTGGTTACCTAGCTCCCTGCCAGCTTGTTTCCTGAGTCCCCGGGGCGTGTTCAGCAAAATGTTCATCCGTAAAATGCTCGTCATCTGACACAAAATAAATCCTCCCTTTCACT
The DNA here is from genome assembly GCF_040894005.1 of Engystomops pustulosus. Classification (NCBI taxonomy): domain Eukaryota; kingdom Metazoa; phylum Chordata; class Amphibia; order Anura; family Leptodactylidae; genus Engystomops; species Engystomops pustulosus. The sequence continues at coordinate 33,415,639 of NC_092416.1, forward strand.
TCTTGCCTCTCCTCTACTTCATCTTCCTGCAGACTAAAACAAGGGAATCTTGTGCAGTGAGCACGTTCTCCTATATAAATGCAGATATGGTGCAGGCGGCTTAACTTCACTTCTATATGCGCATGTTTCACAGGACGAGCCGGGTTGCTAGACAGAGAGGTGCATGCAGGTACGAAATATGCATAGTGAGTTGGGTACCAGACTCACTGCCTAGCAACCTGGCGTGCGATGTGGTGTATGCACATATAGCATTGAAGTTGGACTGACTGTCCACTGTGTCTGCGCATGTCCAGAAGAAGGTGCTGACCATTCATGTAGTGATTGACTCTGCTTCTTTCTGAACATGCCCCAGGGACCCAGGAAACAACCTGGCAGGGTAAACTTTAATTTGTTGTTTTTTCTAAAAATGGCAGTACTTTTATATAAACTGTTTGGATATATACTGTTTAATGTGTGTGGGGACATGGTGGGGTCTAAAAGAGGGTCCAATCCCACATGAGAATCTCTTTAAACTTTTAAACCACAAGACATATTGTAGATCAGATTTTTTTTCTAAGACAATTCTGGTCTTATTTGAGAAATACTTGAAAAACTTGACCTTAATTCAAAATGGCACCTTTAAAGATGGAAGCCATGTTTTGGATATAGCCTAATAGGAATAACCTCTCACCCCATGGTTGTAAATTATAATTGTTGCTATATGGCATTAGATTTAGGATAAGAGGAGGGTTTTTTTTACCCTAGAGGTCAGTATAATTGATGATAATGATGAAATTTAATAGAGATTACATTTTATTTCTTTTTTTTTTCTTTTTACCTTTTGTGTTAATTCCTTATTTTACTAAAAATATATTTTTTTTACATTTTCTTCTAAAAATAATAATAATTAAAAAGAAATAAAATAAAAATTTTACTGTTGGAATCCATGAACTAGTTTTTTATACAACATGTGTTAGCACTAATTGATGCCATATTTCACTGTAAAATGGAGACAATGGGGGTCATTTACTAAGGGCCCGATTCACGTTTTCCCGATGTGTTACCCGAATTTGTCCGTTTTGCGCCGATTTTCCCCGGGTTTTTGGTGCACGTGATCGGATTGTGGTCCATCGGCGCCGCCATGCACGCGATGGAAATGGGGGTGTGTGGCCCAACGAAAACTCGAAGGATTTGGAAAAACCGCCGCATTTAAAAGTGTCGTGGGACTTGCACGTACCTTCACCAGGTATAGGATGGTGCATTCCGGCGGACCTCGGGGAACTTCAGCGCAGCAGTGAGACCTGGTGGACGTCGGAGGCACTGCCTTAGTGAATTGCCGGAAGACCCAAATCCACCGCACAGAAAGAGCCGCTGGATCGCGAATGGGCTGGGTAAGTAAATCTGCCCCAATATTTTATAAGAATATAAAATAATGGAAGATACTGTACACAGGAGACCTTCAAGAGACCTTCAAAAGTCAAGATAAAGTATAAATGTAACATTCGAAAAATCCTTCCAAACGTGTGTGTATGGAAACCCACTTATACTTTCTTACTCTGATCCCCCTCAGCTATTATTATGGAGATGTCGGGGTCAATTGCCTCCACATATTTGAGAAAGTGGCTGGAAATGCCTAGCCAATCAGTGAAATATGCTAATAACTTTTCCAGGATGGGATAAGGAAAACCACTGAGAGCATTCTCAGTCACAAGCCTCTCACTCAGCCAAACCAGCTCCCTACACTCTACTAAAGAGACCCAACCAGGTCGTGACAGCGATATCTACAGTAGGATATCTGTGCCTTATGGAATAGTTATACTAGTTTGGTTTTTATCCCAAATTTCATCATAAGGCCTCTTGTAGGTCATGCTTGAAGTCAAGGGAGCTGCCTTACAAGGTAGCTAAAAGAAACATGTTTTTCCTTATCCCATCCTGGAAAACCTATTTGCATATTTTCCCAGAATCCCCTAGTGGAGTGTTCATGGCTATAAGTCTCTGGCCTTAACTGGCAGTCTCGGTAAGGAGAACTCTTAATTTCCAACCCCCAGCCAATCAGTAAGGCGGATTTATCATCAAAGGAAAACTACAGACACCTATGCTCCTTTTCATTCCATCCCGGCAATGTTAATTAATCTTAACATGCTGGGATCACCTGGAAAAAAACTTTTAATTAGCAGGCCGGAGCATAGGGACAAGATGTCCAGTGCTCCAGGCAGCCTCCTACATGACGTCACCTCCCTGACACAACATGGGACAGGGAGGTGCAGGAGGCATGAATAATTAGCAGCCTGGAAGAACTGGACATCTTGTCCCTGTGCTCTGGCCTGCTAATTATAAGTCTTTTTTTCAGGCGATCCCGGTGTGTTAAGATTAAAGAAGAACACCAGTGGGATCGGGATGAAGAGAAGCGTAGGAGAGTATGCATCGTTTGTTTTTTGTTAAACATACTGTTAGATTTACTTTAAGGCTATTGATTGGTGGAACACATATTTGCAACCATTTTTTGTCAAGCTAGAACTGGTGCTGGATCTGGAACCTATTGCTGGGATGGACACCATGTCAAATATCACTGATCAAGGGGATACAAGCTATAAATGTACATTTTTAGTGCCTGTGCCTGGTACAGTTGGTTTGGGTGGTAGTTTGGGGCCCATGTCTTCATAGCCAAACCAGCCACCAAATTTTATACTCAGAAGCACTTACATCTAGGAAATCCTTGTATATCTGTCCCTGCTCTCAATACACATGCAGGTCCTGAAACTGCAGATTGAAAGCAGGCAGAAGGGACATATCCTCCATTCCCCAATAAGTTTATTCCAGTAGTGAATTCTTTTCCGGACTCGTAGGACCTATAATATTCATACAGCCCATGTCCGCACCTGTCTCTCATTTTATGCAGGACCCCTTTGACCTTTTAGTTTTCACAGAGATCAAATTATATTTGTTTTGATTAGGTTAAACATCAGAAAGAGCAATCCTTGTTCCCTATACGCTTTAGATAAAAGACCTCGGAGTCTTCAGTTTAGTCGCATCAATATGTTTACCAATATTTCCATTAATGCACATACATTATTCTAACTAAAAGTCCTTTTGAAGTGTCTATGAAGATGCAAGTGCAGGTCTCTGCTTGATGCTTTCACAGGGTGCTATTCTTACCACTTCACGTATCCCGCAGATGGTTTCCTATACATAGCGGGGATGGACATTTCCAGACAAGTCCATTACAGACATAGAACAGACGCGGTGAGATTTAGGATTAAACACAGAAGATGCTGAAAGCTTTTTCTACAAAGTCTTCCAATTAGCGGTAAGATCTGTTAACCACAAAGATACAATCTCAGCCAGGATTCTATCGCATCTATACGCTGGTTTTATTCTCACAATTCTCTCATAAACTTGTCAGCAGAAAATCGTATTGGCCATTAGTGATGTAAGAGATGTAGGAGGTTAACCAAATCATTGCCACCATGAAAAATACTTTTGTATCATATGATTATTCCATCTTCTTCTTTCTTGAACTATATATACATTTGAATAACATTATCAACTTTTTATAATTTTAGAACACTGTCCTCTGCAGCTCCCGCGGCTTGGCGCGCGCGTCCCCTGTGTGCCATTCTGTTCCTGAGTGTAAGTCTGTTCCTGTGTGCCAGTCCGTTCCTGTGGTCCTGCGTTCTTGTGTGCCAGTTCGGTCCTGTGTTCCTGTGTGCCAGTCCGTTCCTGTGGTCCTGCGTTCTTGTGTGCCAGTTTGGTCCTGTGTGCCAGTCCGTCCCTGTGGTCCTGCGTTCCTGTGTGCCAGCTCCTGCGATTCCTGACGTGAGTTCTGGTGTGCCTTCCGCTGCTATTCTCCTGCCTCCACTCTGGGTACAGAGTGTCTCCTGTGTTACTACCTTGGAAACCACTGCGGGCTAGTCGCACCTGTGGAATGACCTGGTGGTATCCCGCCGCAGCAAGTCCATCCCGCTTTGCGGCGGGCTCTGGTGAAAACCGGGTGCCACTTAGACTCCGGTCCCAGGTCGGCTAGTACCATCTCCTGCAGTGGTCCAGAGGGTCCACTGACTCCCAGTCCTGACAAACATGATTTACTTACCAATTGTACACACTGGGTGGTGGGATTTTGGTCCAGATACATCCAGTGATGTCTTCTCTTATTGTAGTGATGGTAATGGAGTAAAATCTCTTCATCTATATACATGTGGACAATTCTGTAACCATTGATATGTGGTCCATTACCTCTCTTAATTACTCTATTTTCTGACCTTCTGCTTCATTTGGCATGAAAAGTTACAGGGACATATCTGGCAGTCTGCATCATGAATCTCAGTGCAGAGAACCGGGTTTAAGGATTTACAGTCCTTAAACTGCCAGGAATCAAAGAAGTTGTTAACGTGTAGTGAATCTGGATCAGTGCTTTCTTGTGGATTATAACCTTAGTCTCAAATATAAACATATGTGTCTATACCTGCCTGTCCAAGGGGAACAAGTTTTGTATTTACTGAAGGTTAATTTGATGAAGACACAATTTTTTAATCATGGATTCACTTGTCATTCCTACCATGACAAATTTTAAGCCAAATTATAGTGGTACCAGCATATTGATAACCTTCACTCTTGCTGCTTTTATAACAATAAAGGACAACCATGATAACCCATACAATTATGGCAGGCAAGTAATATGCAAGCATATGTGAAACATTTTACTTTATATATTTAGTTTATCTGTTATGCAAACCTTATTAACCTTTTTGTGTGACATTTTCAGGCTTAGGGTTGTCCATGTAAAACCATCTGGCCAGTAAATCATGATGAGTTGATGAAACTGAATGACAAGGGTGCAGTATCTGACTGGCCCACCGGAGTATCAGAGGATCCCCCCATAGGCTCTAGTTCTGATTTAACACTGGAAGCCAAACATACAGCAGAAAATAATCTATTTGAAGGGTTGATCCAATGGAAGAAATCTGCTCCTCCAGCAAACAAAAAATATGGTAAAAAAATCTTAGTTCCTTTATTTAATCCATAATGGTACAAGATAAAATCCAATAAGAATGTGTAGGCAAACATATGCGTTTCAGGCCTTAACTCGTGCAGGATTGTTGGGTCTATTTCCTGGGGGATGATGAATGTTGGGTACCCAAATTATTGTAATTTGATGGGCCTAAAAAACCCTAGTCTGACATTGTAATGATACTAGTGACTAGTGGCTATAAAATTTTTATCTGAAATACATCAGGAAGATAAAAAAAATAGTCGGCACTCACCGTTTTTCTTTAAAAAAATTATTTTACTTTTATTTCATATCGTTAAAAAAATGTTCTGTTTCACAGGGAGAGACATTTGACAACAGGAAAAAAGTGAGAGTTGGAGGGACGAATCTTGCCTGCTACTGCACGGTGTTCCAAACAATTTATGTTGGCCGCCATGCAAAACTCACTGACGTCGTCAGAACACACCCACAACCTTAACCTGTTACAATTGGTTAAAAACATAAACAGGGGAGGAGTCGAAATTCGACCGCACCCATGGAAAGGCTAAATGCTGCGTCGGACCAGAAGGGAAACTACTTTTTTATTTTCCTCCAATCACTGATTAAGTGGGCGGAGCTATGTGTGAGGCAAAACGGACCTTAGTGAAGACTAAATTGTAAGGCATGATCGCGTGTCTTCCGCGTCATAAATGGGGGCGTGGTGCAGCGACTTAGGGGAGGGAATTGGAGGATACGATGTCCAATAGGTTGTGGAGGGAGTGTATCTAACCCGGCCGGGAGACTGGCGCGGACCTGAAAGGGGACTAAGGTCTATTCTTTCTAGATAGTGTGGTTATGGGAGCTTAATACGTTGCAATTGAAAGAGGAGGAGCCTAGGGGTACAAACATAACAATACATTGATGCAATGACATTTTCAAAAACACGTTTTTTTACCTCATAGAAAGACCCCCATATCGTTTCTGTCATTAAGACCTAAAGCTCCAAGAGCCTCTGTCTTTATTATCCAGCATGCCTCTCTTCTCAGGAGTTGTTTTTTGTCTATCGCCCCCGTGAACCGGAGCAGGTACTAGTTCCAAACCCGCAAATGACAAAATATTGGGGTTGCCATTATGTGCCTTCCAAACATGCTCTATTAACCGAGGAGCTCCTTTACCATTGATAATAGAATTTTTGTGCTCCCTGAACCGGGTAAAAGCGTCCGCATGGACAGAAAATGACATAAACAATGAAACACGATCTACATGTAATAAAGGAATTCACTTTATGATCTATGCCTCCTATTTGTAGAGTTTTCCCCTGAATCATCTGGGAACAATGGTTGCAACTACCGCATCTATGGTTCCCTAAAGGGGTCATCTTTTTTAACCAATTTAACCATGTATTTCAGATAAAAGACTTCTTTCATCTTTATTAAGTCAGAGCACCATCTGTGTTTTTTTCCCCCAGATAAAATATGGACTCTCTAAGAAATAGTAATTGTTAGTCCTATATGCCAGAGGCTAACATTCTAAATTGAGGCTACGAGCAGTGCGGCTATATATTTTTTGTATTGTCTCCTAGTGGTATCTTTATAAAAATTTGATGCTGTCATATCATAACTTGAGCAAGAGGAGCCGAGATAATGATTTAGGAATCATTGGAAAAGAAGTGTTTGTGATCAGTGAAGTAATTATCAGATATTTTATTTGGCGAATCACGTCAGCTGCTGTAATGTGTTTCAAAACGCAACCAAAACGCCACATGTGACTGCACCCTTAGGCCCCTTCCACACTTGCGTTGCAGATCACGTCAGAGTCTGATCAGGGTGCGATCAGGGTTTGGTCAGTGAAAAACGCACATTTTGCATCAGAGTGCAATCAGTTTTCAGTCAGAGTTTGTTCAGTGTCCCATTTTTTCACGCGCGTTTTCAATGCAATTTCAATGCGTTTTTCATGCGCAGAAAATGCGGGTGAAATGGACTCAGGACTGAGCTCTATCTTTTCTATGGCAATTGATGCGTGAAAAATGCATTGCACTTGCATTGGACTTGCGTGTGTCTCAGAGTGCAATGCGCTTTTGATGCGTCTCCATAGACTCGCGTGACTTGCAAAAGTAGAGCATGTCGAGATTTAAACGTGGGTTAAAGAAAACGTGTGTGTGCGTGAAAAAAAATACAAGTCTGAAAAGACCCATTGGTTACAATGGGTCAGAGTGCAATGCAAGTTCTGCGCGTCAATAGCATGTGCAGAAAACGCGTGTGAAAGGGGCCTTAGAAGTAATCAATAAATAAAATGTAAATGCAAAAATTTATGAATTTTCAAACAACAGGTTACTGTGCAAAAATGTAAACATTTAAAGAATGTGAAATAATGAAAAAAATCCCTGAAAAAAATCCTTCTTTTCCACCCTCCCTGGACCAGGTGCAGATTTGCGCATAAAAAGTCACAAAAATAAGCCAAAAAAGTGAAACATAATTGAAAAGTCACACAGAACATCTGGAAAATAAAGATACATCAGCGCTGCACAAGGTGCAGACCTAGGTGCTAGGCGTACTTGAAAAACAACAACAAAAGTCACAGTAAAAAGTCAAAAAATGACAAAAGTTGCATTAATGAGACCATTTAACTACCAGAAATAAAGATACATATCCCCCGCTGAGTTACAGATCAAAGCAGGTTGATCAGGCCTGTGGTGTCCACTCCAGCAGGTTACCAAGTAGAAGTTTGGTAATGGCCCCAACACCTGGTCCCGGACACATCTCTAAAGGGAGTCTCCCAGATGTGATTTTCCCCATTAATGTGTAGGACACTTTGTAAGCTTTACGGGCATTAATTTCCTGCTTCATAATAATCTGCAGTTTTCTATATCATTCTTGATGGAAAACTAGTTACAGACATATTGCAGGACTATCATATGACATTCAGGAAAGATGATAATAATCCGGGTTTTTTAGTTGTATGCAAATGATAGTGGGGTTCATTTACTAAGGGTAATATTTCCGATTTGCGCCGATTTCCCATATGTGGTGCATCGGCGCTGGCATGCACGCGACGGAAATCGGGGGGCGTGGCCGAACGAAAACCCGACGGATTCAGAAAAACCGCCGCATTTAAAAATAAAATGTGCCGCAGAGCTTGCACTTACCTTCACTCAGCCCGGCTCGGTGAACTCCAGTGCGTTCGGGGGCAGCGCCACCTGGTGGACGTCGGAGGAACTGCCTTCATAAATCCCGGCCGGACCCGAATCCAGCGCAGTGAACGCGCCGCTGGATCGCGAATGGACCGGGTAAGTAAATCTGCCCCAATATGTTTTTGTTTAGCGACCCAAGAGCACCTAGCAACACCACCATAAGAAATGACTGTAAAAAGTATGTCTATAAACAAAAATATCTGTGCATAGTCTGGAGATCCTAATGTGCGTAAAGACAGAAACTCAATTTCCTTGAAAACAGCAGATAACAAGGAAAAAGGAAAGATAAGTCTGAAAAACTCATAAATTGCTAAATTTATTTGTGGGTTAATTTGAAAGCTGGTGGACTCCTTTTAAAATCCTACAGAATATTTTGAGGTTGACAATAATTATTTATTCGTTACTAAATTATCAATTATTAAAGATCCTACAATATCTATATACCATGAGTCTTTCTAAATTGCATCCGGTCACCTTACACGTCCTGCACGTCCCCCATGTGTGATACTGCACTTATGTTTGTAAGTCGAAAAAGGCTGAAGAAAAGCTTCTAAATCCCGTTATTACGCGGATCTTCTATTCTGAAGAGCAAAAGCTATTTCCGAATCACACAGAAGCTATCTAGGATATCAAAGAAATCTTTCAAAGATAAAACCGGCATAATAGTATTGTGTAGCGAATCTTTCCCGGTGATTGCTGAAGTGACGAGGTTGCAGGAGGTTGTGCGGTCGCGTTTTGTTCTTCGCTGGGTGACTGATTTTTACTGTCGAAAATCTCCATTCTTGTATTTTGTGCCCCGGCAAGATTGGAGTTATAGACAGAGCAGTCAAATCCAAAATGCACAAATTACGGAAGAAAATTAGCTCCGCCATTATTTAAGATGACATTTTTTTACACTGTCCATTACCAAATTGATTATATGTAAATCTTGTATATTGCTCTGGATACTCCACTTCCCAGAATGGATGAAAGTCACAGTCGTAGAACAGAACATTCATTATCATAAATTTTATCGGAAATGCAGAAAAAAAATTATAATTTTTTTTTACCTTTGACAGGGAATCTACGACACCTATTAATGTGTTAATAAAGGACTTACAGTAAATTTCATATACATCTGAAAGAGGGCGTGTTACCAAGTGACAACATACAGAATCTTTCGTGAGGCTTGTGTTTTTCTTACCCATTTTGTGATTGTTTTGCTTTCAAATTTTTTTACCCATTCAAATGACACAGTGGATGGAAGTTTATATGTGAGTAGTAGTCAAGGGGGCGGGAGACAGAGACAGAGACACACCCCCACAGAGAAGGTTACCGACTACTGATCCCTTAGCCAATCATGAATGTGTTTTCTATAGGGAGAGAAAGATAAGCCACTGCCAGGAAGTAGTAAAGGTAATCTACATACCAAGTACTTGGAATCATGTATCATGTAACCACTGACCACTAATGGGGCTCTCCAAAAAAAAAAAACACATCTTAGGTGTGGATAGGAAGGCATACTAGCAGGAGGAGCTGAGCAGATTGTACATAGTGTCCTATCTGCAGGCAGCATGGTATAGAGTAGGAGGAACGGAGCAGATTGTACATAGTGTCCTATCTGCAGACAGCATGATATAGAGCAGGAGGAACGGAGCAGATTGTACATAGTGTCCTATCAGCAGTCAGCATGTTATAGAGCAGGAGGAATGGAGCAGATTGTACATAGTGTCCTATCTGCAGTCAGCATGTTATAGAGCAGGAGGAACGGAGCAGATTGTACATAGTGTCCTATCTGCAGTCAGCATGTTATAGTGCAGGGGGAGAGGAGGAGATTGTACACAGTGTCCTATCTGCAGGCAGCATGTTATAGAGCAGGAGGAGCTGAGCAGATTGTACATAGTGTCCTATCTGCAGGGGACATTTTATAGAGCAGGAGGAGCTGAGCATATTGTACATAGTGTCCTATCTGCAGGCAGCATGTTATAGTGCAGGAGGAGCTGAGCTGATTGTACATAGTGTCCTATCTGCAGTCAGCATGTTATAGTGCAGGGGGAGAGGAGCAGATTGTACACAGTGTCCTGTCTGCAGGCAGCATGATATAGAGTAGAAGGAGCTGAGTATATTGTACATAGTATCCTATCTGCAGTCAGCATGATATAGAGCAGGAGGAACGGAGCAGATTATACATAGTGTCCTATCAGCAGTCAGCATGTTATAGTGCAGGGGGAGAGGAGCAGAATGTACACAGTGTCCTATCTGCAGGCAGCATGTTATAGTGCAGGAGGAGCTGAGCTGATTGTACATAGTGTCCTATCTTCAGACAGCATGTTATAGAGCAGGAGGAGCTGAGCAGATTGTACATAGTGTCCTATCTTCAGACAGCATGATATAGAGTAGAAGGAGCTGAGCAGATTGTACATAGTGTCCTATCTGCAGGCAGCATGTTATAGAGCAGCAGGAGCTAAGATTATTGTTATTGAGCAGGCAACATGTTATTGAGCAGAAGAAGCTGAGCAGATTGTACATAATGTCTTCTGATAACAAGTTATATAGCAGGAGAAGTAACAGATTGTATATAGTGTCTCTGCTGGCAGAGTTCTATTGAGCTTTCTGTTATTTTACATCCGTAATAACTAGGGATGAACCAAAAACTGAGTCAAACATGTAACAAAAAGCTTCAATCAGTAGAAGTACTTGTCAAATTCAAGTAGTATAGAAACAGAAGAATGTAGGACTAGTCTGACCTAGCTCGTCATGGGGACTGTAACATGAAGGTCATGAGGATACAATGGAGTCTAGAGGCTTTCATGACTGGATTACTCCATCTTGTTGAGGACAGGCATTAGTGACTATTTCTGTGCATCACTATAGAATATTCCCAGTAATAAATCTCCTGGTGTCCTTGCTAGCACTTGTCTGCTCTGCCATGTAAGGCCCTTTGCCTCCATGTGTGGGTTTGCTGAATCTATGTGATATGAAGCACCCACGTTCATAGTGTCCCCGGCCTATCCCTTTATGACCCCATTGTGCTCCATAACTAGGTAGTCACAGAATGGGACAGGGAAGTCAGAAGATCTCAGTATGAAGCAAGTAGGGAGTAGTCATGACCAGGCCTAAGTCAGGGCAAGTGGAAAAAAGGGAGAGTCCGAGTACAAGTCAAGGTCAGGGCAGCAGCTACAGATCAAAGTCAGTTTATGCCAGGATTGACACCAATAATGTGGGCTAACACAATATCCAGGTCTAGGATGATATTTCTCTACCCGTTTTGTACAAGCTGTGTCTTTTGTCAGGTAAATTAAATTACTTGCCTCGTCTATTTCTAATGAAGCAGCGATCAGGAATACGATTATGAATTTATGTGATATATAGCCAATTAAATCCTATTTGCTATAGGACTTCAACAATGTTATTACACGCTGCTAGGAGAGTATTACGCTAATGATACAATGCTCCCACCGGACGCCGGCTCCTCATTTATAAATGGAAATGAAAATTAATTATTTATCAAAGGTTTTCAGTCTGGAAAATGTGATGTATGATCTGCGAATGTTACCACATTAAAACATATATGTATGTATATCCTTACATCTGAATTTAGATAATGTAGGATGGGTCTAAATAGAGGTCATTGGACATTGCATTGACACAAGTCATGTATACACCACGTTCCAAATTATTATGCAAATTCGATTTATCTCTGATTTTCCTTAATGGTAGATCCAAATGACAGTCAGTATGATAAAAGTCATCACCCGTTAGAACATAAATCTAATTTTATTGAGCAAACCTCCCAATGATTACAGGATATTCTCCAAAATTAAAAAAAAAAAATCAAAATGCACAGTTCCCAATTATTCTGCACAGCAGAGTTTCCAAACATTTTATAGGTGGTAAAGAACGGAAAATGGTCATTTGTTGAATTTGCAGCAATAGGAGGTCACAGTCACTGCAATCAAAAGCTATTTCACTCCAAAACATCCCAACAGGCCAAGTTACATGTATCATAGGAACCTTCTGTGATATCACCTTCAAAATTCTTACATTAAATGAACTTGTGAGTTTTTGGAGATTTTCTGCTTGAATTTCTTTGCATGATGTCAGAAAGGCCTCCCAGAGCTGCTGTTTTGATGTGAACGACCTCCCAACCTCATAGATCTTTGGCTTGATGATACTCCAAAGGTTCTCCATAGGGTTGACGTCAGGGGAAGATGGTTGCCACACCATGAGATTCTCTCCTTTTATGCCCATCGCAGCCAATGACACAGAAGTATCTGTGCAGCATGAGTTGGTGCATTGTCCTGTTTGAAGACAATTTTGCTCCGGAAGGCACAAGAAAGCTGTTAGGCAGAAACTTGATATACTTTGCTGAGGTCATTTTCACACCTTTGGGAACCATAAAGAGGCTACCAGTTCTCTCCCCATGATTCCGGCCCAAAACATGACTCTGCCCCCTCCTTGCTGACATCGCAGCCCTGTTGGAACAGGGTGGCCATCCACCAACCATCCACTACTCCATCCATCTGGTCCATCCGGGGTTGCACGACACTCATCAGTAAACAACTCCCACAAGATCCGTTTCTGCTTGTGGTTAGGGCCGAATAGTAGGTTTATGCACCACAGCAACTTTCTGAAGGATCCTACACCATTTTCATTTCTTTACAACCCATAAAATATTTTTGAAAACCTGCTGTGGAAAATAATTAGGAATTGTGCATTTTGAGTTAATTTTTGTAATTTTGGAGAATATTCTGTTATCATTCGGAGGTTTGTTCAATCATATTCTATTTATTCTCTAACGGGTGATGACTTATATTTTACTGACTGTCATTTGCATCAACCGTTTAGGAAAATCACAAATAAATATAATTTGCATAATAATTTGGAATGTGTTGTATATGGCGGTTAATTAGTGTACATGACATGATCTGAGTACGACAACACAGCTATTACAGATCCAAATCCGATGATCACAAATTGTGACTCCATCAAGGAAATTGTGACAAATTTGTATTTTTCTTTTTTTTGTGGTTTCATAAATCCTCAAATAATTGGCCTGAAATTGCTTCAATGCAACAGTAAGTGGTAGACAAATCACTACCATCACATGTTCTCAAGGGGGCGAAATCAGCATGTAGGCTAGACTGAGCATGTAGCGGTCCTGAGGATGTCGGTAAGACAGTGTTAGGTTTCTACCAATGAGATATATATATGAGACACACTATACTTAGTAAACATTAAACTCCTAACATTCCCGTAAAAAAAAAAGAAAAACAGTAATAGGTCACTATTTCTTATTATGATATTACAGATATTAACCCTTGAATATTAAAGGGGTCTTCTCGTCTGGGCATTCACATTCAGTTTCATTAATCTGCCTAAACATTTCTCCAATTAGGTGTTATTAAAAAATTGTTCCTGTGTGAAGATAATTTGTCATAAATGTAGTCATATGGTCCCTTAGAAACAAGACTCTGTCCTTGGATACGGCCACCTCTGCTGGAATATTAAATGTCCGAGGACTTACTACATGTCCCACAGCCGTCAGCCCACAGTGTTGTAATGATTGCTGAATCCAGGTGGTCAGGAAGAGCTCAATAGCGCATGTCTGGCCACTACTGCCAAAATGTGAGGTGGTCGTATCCGAGGAAGCCATTTCGTTTCTAAGGGTCAACATGGCTACATTTAAGAGAAATTATCTTCACACAGGAACATTGGCTTTAATAACATCCAATTGAAGAAATGTTTACAAATGGCAAATGGATTTAATTAAATGTGAAGGCCCAGATGGGAATACTCTTTTAAAGAGGGTCACCCAATTTATCGGCACTAGGGGCTGCTTACTAATAGTAGTGATAGTGTTACCGGAAACCTGCCGCGCGGTACAGTTTAATTGTCGGACAGCTCGCAAAGCTGTCCGACGTATTCATGAGGGGGCGGGGTTGGGGTGTGGCTAGGGGTGGTGACTATCGCCTAGCGCGCGGCAGTCAATGCCGGCCTATGGAGCGAGCTGGGCGGTCCGGGGAAGAGGCAGCGCCTTGGACCGCCCCCTCATGAATACATTGGACAGCTTTGCGAGCTGTCCGATGATTACATTGTACTCCACCGCAGTGTTTGATAGCGTTACCGGAGGTTTCCGGTAACGCTATCACTGTAACACTGGGGCGTTTGTTCAAGCACTAGGAGCTGCTTACTTTAGTAAGCAGTTCCTGGTGCCGAAAATTGAGGTGACAGGTCCTCTTTAAAGTAACAGTCAAAGCGAATTCATTGAATAATGTCTGGTGCAGGGTTTGAGGGGAGGAGCAGGACACATTGTCATTGTATTTCTAGAACCTGGAGTCCTGTGCTCCTCCCTTCAGGGCCTGCATGAGGTATAATTTAATGATTCAAGGGGGTAATCAAGAGACTTCCGGTAATAGTCGTTGTAACACAGGACAGTTATACGTAGCTCTGAGCCATGAGTAAGACTATGTCGAAACGCGTTGGATTTTCCTTATATTACCCACATGTTAACTCCAGCTGTTTATCGCCTGCATGGATTTTAAAGATGGAATAAAGAATATGTTTTTTTTATGAGAAGAATACTCCTGGCGCTTGATATGTGAGTGCGAGAGCTTGTGTGTACCCAAGAGGCCCAGGGGATTCTTCACTGCTTTAATTTATCCATGGAGAAAGGTAAAATATTTCTATCATGTTTGTACGTGTCTCTCTGCACAATGTATTTTATATACTCATATTCATATTTTATACACACTTATAAACTGCTAAAAGTTGCAGCTAGCTGTGGTTTTTTATCCTGCTCCCACCTGCAGAGCTTTGTATGTATACACTCAGAAGATGTTACAGTATTGCACAATCTCAACATCAGGAGCAGCCAATCACTGTTCACTCCTCCTTCTGCTTTCGGGTGTTGGGAACAGGACAAGTTGTTCCACTTTATATGCATACAGCGGCATACATCTCAGCCCTTCATATCAAGGACACATCAGAAATCCACCCAATGTATCCTTACAATGGGGGGACAAAAACGCAATGTGAACCCAGTCTTATGGAGAGACACACTCCTCCAATTTTGTCTCCTTTTTCTACTGTAATTGCCAAGAATTACAAACCCCACCCATCTCAGTGGCACGAGAGGTGAAAAATTATAAATAGGTACATTTTTGAAAAAAATACCGTATATACTCAAGTATAAGCCAACCCGAGTATAAGCCGAAACTCCTAATTTCAACACAAAAAACTGGGAAAACCTATTGACTCGAGTATAAGCCGAGGGTGGGAAATGCATTGATTACGGCCTCCCAGTATATAGTCTGCCAGCCCCTGTAGCATACAGCCTGCCCAGCCCCTGTAGTAGGAAAAAAAATAACACTGTACTCATCTTTCCGACGTCCCCCATTGGTCGTCTTCTGTCTCAGACTGTCTCAGACAGAAGAGGACCTACAGGTGATGTCAGAAAGGTGAGTTTTGACTTATTTTTTTACTTGAATCGAGTATAAGCCGATTTAGGGTTTTTGAGCACAAATTTTGTGTTGAAAAACTAGGCTTATACTCGAGTATATAAGGTAACACTGATAGACAGAAGTAAAGTAGGGAAAGAGAACAGGCAGGGTAAGAACACCCAAAAGTAATACATAGATTTACTACCTTAAAGACAAGTGCATTTGGGTTCATTTTGTGGTTGTTTAGGCCATGGCTACACTCCTAGCACGAGGGAGCATTTACACATTCTGGGTTTTCGCATATGTTTTTTTTTTTAAACCAAAACCAGGCATGGATTGACAAAAAAGGGAAAAGCAAATACATAAAGATAGATACATGCAGTACCGAATTCAGGCATACAGCGTATACACAAACATATAGTATATACACCACAATCACAGCATATACACATGCAATAAGTGCCCAGATAGCCCAGATGCTGGGGCCCCCTGACACTATGGGCCCCATAGCAGCTGCTATGGCTGCTACCTCTGTAGTTACGCCCCTTTCTATTACAGTTTCAGTTATTTCCTTTAGTTATGAGTCAAAATAGGTTTGGGGGAGCAATCAGAACAAATGTTTTCATTATACTTTACCTTAGTATATTGACCGAAAAGACCTGCACCTTTTTTATGTGTTCAGCCACTGCTGAAATGGGCTCAATAAAACCGAAGGGAATATCTGAAGGCCTAACGGAGATGTGAACTGGCCCTCACTCTCCCCCCTCTGCAGTGGTGAACATAGATTCCAAATATTGGGTACCCCATGGATAATATATGTGCCCAAAATGTACCATAATGCCCAGGGTCTCACACAGTACTACCAGCGGCATGATCCCAATGGTGGCACTGGTAACCAGGGAATGTTATGGACTTTTCCTTTTTTTCTATCCATCCTTCAACAGTTAATAGAATAAAAATAGACTGGGAAACATTTCAAGACGATGCAAGTTCATTACTTGATGTGATTGTGTTTGTGTGTTGTCTTTGTGCTTGGATATGTTACACTATACTATGTCAGGGTGTGAGGTCTTCACTGAAAAGACTGATTCCTGCTTATTACGTGCCCACAGCTTCTCCCTGACAAGTGGATTCATTTATACTTCATTATGTTCTAAGAAGGTTATCTGCCATGATGCTCGAGGATCTAACAACTGGAGCTCCATGACAAAAAGGTTAATTAAAGTATATTGCGTGTGTAGGGCTTTGAGTACAACCTACCTGTAGGAGATGTTCAGGGATTATATTATAAAAATATATAGTTTCATCAACTGTTTTATTTTCTTATCTATTTTCATTATGGTTAAAAAAAAGATACTTAAAGGACAACTCCTAATTTAGGTATTTATGACATCTCTAAAAAATATAAATCCCTGTGACCAAACTTCAGGATATATTAAAAAATAAAAACAGTTACTCCATACTGGGAATGCTATAGAAAAAAAAGGCAAAATGGGCGAAATGTCTATTTTGTGCCATTTCTCTACCCATAAAATAGGTTAGGGAGATTCATCACGTCTTCTCTGCCAGTTTCCTGGTGGAGACGGGACATTAATCTCCCCGTCCTTGCCATTTTTCTGGTTTCTCCGACCCGGAAGCCAGTTTGGGAATGGGGGGAGGCATTGGGTGGGCAGGGTCATTGGAAAACCAGCCTATAGCAAAAAAGTCTTCCAGATCAGATTTGGTCTAAACATGTCCGACCTGGTGGAGACTACGTCCATATTTACTGAGAGGCTGGAAGCTCTTAATAGATATCGGCTTCCGAGCCCCGGCGGGGGTAATTTTAAGGCTGGCATTTAAAAACTGGCATTCGCCCCAATGTATGGTTCCGAAAATCAAATAAATTAAAGCATCAGCTTTGTCCATTAAAAAATGTACCCATTACACAGATAGGGATCAGTCACATAGACTCATCTGTTACGCATCCACAAAAAATGCATCAATTTCCAGTGCGTTTTGTGTTAGTATCCACATTCTTTGTCTTTCATATCTGTATGGCCTCCATTGATCTTTTTTTTCATGTCCCCCCAAAAAAAATTATGGTTTACCGGCAGGTTATGGCAAAACACTTGGTTCCTCGGACTGCACATAAATGTTATAAGTTTTTGTTATCTGACACATTGGATTAGATTTATCAAGAGCTGGTGCAGACTACATCAACTCTTAATGTCCCTACTGCCCCACAAGTTGTGCCAATAATAGGAAGCTCAGGCCTCTTAGTATAATTAGTAGAGATGAGCGAACATGCTCGTCCGAGCTTGATGCTCGGTCGAGCATTAGGGTACTCGAAACTGCTCGTTGCTCGGACGAATACTTTGCCCGCTCGAGAAAATGGCAGCTCCCGCCGTTTTGCTTTTTGGCGGCCAGAAACAGAGCCAATCACAAGCCAGGAGACTCTGCACTCCAC
Source organism: Engystomops pustulosus (assembly GCF_040894005.1). Lineage (NCBI taxonomy): Eukaryota > Metazoa > Chordata > Amphibia > Anura > Leptodactylidae > Engystomops > Engystomops pustulosus. The sequence goes on from NC_092416.1 coordinate 33,433,641, forward strand.
CCAGCATGACGTGGTACCCTTACACGTCGATAGCAGTGGTTGGCTGGCCAGATCAGGTGACCCTGGGATAGACTAGCCGCTGGCCGCGCTGCTCGGATCATTCTGTCTCTGGATGCCGCTAGGGAGAGAGCTGCTGCTGGTCAGGGAAAGCGTTAGGGTGTTCTATTAGCTTACTGTTAGGCAGGAGTGATTCTCAAAGAACCCAACAGCCCTTCTTAGGGCTACAATAACGTTCTACTTTTTTTATTTTAATTTGCATCTTTTACCATTTTGTGAGGAATTAGCAGGGGGACTTGCTACCGTTGTGTTTAGCTCTTAGTGGCACACATATCCATAGCAAAGACCGAAGTGGGAAAATTCAGTAGGGGTTGGATTTCTATTAGGCAATAACTCAGTGTCATCTCATCTGGCATAGTAGTGTGCTTCCTTTGATACTTGGCTAGAAAATAGCCATAGGAGAATACAAATAGCTTCTTGAAGCCTACAGTAGCGTTCTATATATTTGATTTCTGGTTGATCTGCTGGTGGCTGTAGTTTCTGCAGTGCATGTACTTGCCAATTCTGAGCAATTTGTAGTGAGACTTGCGACCGCTGTGTTCTGCGCTTAGTGGCGCACATATCCATAGCAAAGGCTGAAGTGGCAAAATTCAGTAGGGGTTGGATTTCTATTAGGCAATAACTCAGTGTCATCTCATCTGGCATAGTAGTGTGCTTCCTTTGATACTTGGCTAGAAAATAGCCATAGCAATAGGATAGGATTGTTTGGTTCTAAAAACTCAAAAAAAAACAAAAAACACAAAAAAAAACAAAAAACACAAAAAAAACACACAAAAAAAAAAAAAAAAAGTAAAAAAAAAAAAAAAGTTATAACTCTCATTTTAAAAATGTTTAACCCCAGGGCTAGGGGTAGAGGACGAGGGCGGGGACGTGGGCGTCCAACTACTGCAGGGGTCAGAGGCCGTGGTCCTGGGCGGGGTGAGACACCACCTGCTGATGAGGGAGCAGGGGAACGCCGCAGAGCTACACTCCCTAGGTTCATGTCTGAAGTTACTGGGACTCGTGGTAGAGCACTGTTGAGGCCAGAACAGTGCGAACAGGTGATGTCGTGGATTGCTGACAATGCTTCGAGCAATTTGTCCACCACCAGTCAGTCTTCCACGCAGTCCACCCATGTCACCGAAATCCCCACTCCTCCAGCTCCTGCACCTCAGCCTCCTCCCCCCCAGTCTGCCCCCTCCCAGGAAAATTTGCCATTTGAACCGGCATACTCTGAGGAACTGTTTTCTGGACCCTTCCCACAGTCACAAACCACTTGTCCGGTTGCTGCTGAGCAATTTTCCGATGCCCAGGTTTTCCACCAGTCACAGTCTGTGGGTGATGATGACCTTCTTGACGTAGTGGAAGTGTGTAAAGAGGTGTCCGACGATGAGGAGACACGGTTGTCAGACAGTGGGGAAGTTGTTGTCAGGGCAGGAAGTCCGAGGGGGGAGCAGACTGACGGATCGGAGGATGATGAGGTGACAGACCCAAGCTGGGTTGAGAGGCCGGGTGAACACAGTGCTTCTGAGACGGAGGAGAGTCCTCGACCTGAACAGGTTGGAAGAGGCAGTGGTGGGGCCAGACGGAGAGGCAGGGCCAGAGCTGGTGCATCAGCGCCACTGTCAACTAGTGAAGCTCCCGTGGTGAGGGCTCTTGCGGCGAGGGCTAGATCTTCAGAAGTGTGGAGGTTCTTTAAGGAAACACCGGATGACCGACGGACTGTGGTGTGCAACATTTGCCAAACCAGGCTCAGCAGGGGTTCCACCACTACTAGCTTAACTACCACCAGTATGCGCAGGCATATGAATGCTAAGCACCCCACTCAGTGGCAACAAGCCCGTTCACCTCCGGCCGTGCACACCACTGCTCCTTCCCCTGTGTCAGCTGCTAGTCAGCCCCCTGCCCAGGACCCTGGCCCAAAAACCCCATCGTCGCCTCCACGATCCTCCACAGCATCCACCAGCGTTCAGCTCTCCATACCCCAGACGCTGGAGCGGAAACGCAAATATAGTGCAACCCACCCGCACGCCCAAGCCCTTAATGTGCACATCTCCAGATTGCTTAGCCTGGAGATGCTGCCCTATAGGCTAGTAGAGACCGAGGCCTTTCGCAACCTCATGGCGGCGGCCGCCCCTCGGTATTCGGTCCCCAGCCGCCACTACTTTTCCCGATGTGCCGTCCCAGCCCTGCACCAGCACGTGTCAGACAACATCATCCGTGCCCTGACCAACGCCGTTTCTGACAAGGTCCACCTGACCACGGACACGTGGACGAGTGCTGCCGGGCAGGGCCACTATATATCGCTGACGGCACATTGGGTTAACTTGGTGGAGGCTGGGACCGAGACTGACCCTGGGGCTGCTCATATACTGCCGACGCCGAGGATTGCGGGGCCTACCTCGGTCCAGGTGTTTCAGGCCTACTATGCCTCCTCCTCCTCCCACCCCTCCTCCACCTCCTCCTCCGAACTACCATCCGTGGGCACGGCGCCATCAGTCGGTAGCTCTAGGCACAGCAGCAGTGCCGTCGCTAAGCGACAGCAGGCGGTGCTCAAACTGCTGAGCCTAGGCGACAAAAGGCACACCGCCCAAGAGCTATTACAGGGCATCACGGCGCAGACTGATCTGTGGCTGGCACCGCTGAACCTCAAGCCGGGAATGGTTGTGTGTGACAACGGCCGTAACCTGGTGGCGGCTCTGCAACTCGGCAGACTGACACATGTGCCATGCCTGGCCCATGTGTTAAATCTGATAGTGCAGCGTTTCCTCAAGACATACCCCAATCTGTCTGATTTGCTCACGAAGGTGCGCCGCATCTGTGCGCATTTCAGGAAGTCCAGCCCAGATGCTGCCACTCTCAGGGCAGCGCAGCGCCGCCTCCAACTGCCCGCTCACCGACTGTTGTGCGACGTGCCCACGAGGTGGAATTCAACACTGACCATGTTATCCAGAGTTTACCAGCAGCGCAGAGCGATTGTAGACTGCCAGATGTCAACTTCCACCAGAACTGGTAGTCAGGTCAGTCAGCTTCCTCAAGTCTACAATGAGGAGTGGACGTGGATGTCTGATATCTGTCAGGTGCTGAGTAACTTTGAGGAGTCAACACAGATGGTCAGTGGCGATGCCGCCATCATCAGCCTCACCATCCCGCTGCTTGGCCTGTTGAAAAACTCTCTGGTCAGCATGAAGTCGGAAGCTTTGCGCTCGTCACAAGAGACGGGGGAAGAATATTCCCTTGTTGATAGCCAAAGCACCCTGAGGTCTGTTTCTCAGCGCATATCGGAGGAGGTGGAGGTGGAGGAGGATGAGGAGGAAGAGGAGGAGAATGTTGGCGAGACACAAGAGGGGACCATTGTTGAGTCCTTCACTGTTCAGCGTGTATGGGCAGAAGAAGAGGAGTTGGAGGAGTTGGAGGAGGAGGAAATGGACAGTCAGGCCAGTGAGGGGAGTGAATTCTTACGCGTTGGTACTCTGGCGCATATGGCAGATTTCATGCTAGGCTGCCTATCCCGTGACCCTCGCGTTCAAAGAATTTATTCCAGCACCGATTACTGGGTGTTCACTCTCCTGGACCCACGGTACAAGCAAAATCTTGCCACTCTCATCCCTGCAGAGGAAAGGAGTGTGAGAATGCATGAATACCAGCAGGCCCTGGTGCACAAGCTGAAACAGTATTTCCCTTCTGACAGCGCTAGCGGCAGAGTGCGTAGTTCTGCGGGACAAGTAGCGAGGGAGAGTAGGCGAGCAGGCAGCTTGTCCAGCACTGGCAAGGGTACGCTTTACAAGGCTTTTGCCAGCTTTATGTCACCCCAGCAAGACACTGTCACCTGTCCCCAGTCTCGGCAGAGTAGGGCTGATCTTTACAGAAAGATGGTGAGGGAGTACGTAGCTGACCATACCATCGTCCTAAATGATCACACAGCTCCCTACAACTACTGGGTTTCAAAGCTGGACATGTGGCACGAACTGGCGCTGTACGCCTTGGAGGTTCTTGCCTGCCCTGCCGCTAGCGTCTTGTCCGAGCGGGTTTTCAGTGCAGCTGGTGGCATCATCACCGATAAGCGTACACGCCTGTCGACTGACAGCGCTGACAGGCTGACGCTTATTAAAATGAATAAAGGCTGGATTTCTCAGAATTTCCAATCTCCACCAGGTGAAGGAAGCTCAACCTGAATAATTGATCCACTCCTCCTCCTCCTCCTCATTTTCCTCCTTCTCCTCCTCTTTGTACAGTAAAGCAGAGGAAAATGGCTATTTTTTGACAGGGCCCACTGGCTCTTGCTATACTTCATGCATTTAATTTTTCTGGAGGGCCACCTACCCGGTCCTCTGTTTGAAACAATTTTTGTGAGTGCCACATACAGGCACTCAATCTATTCCATTTTTCTGGAGGGCCACCTACCCGGTCCTCTGGTTTGAACAATTTTTGGGACTGCCACATACAGGCACTCAATCTATTCCATTTTACTGGAGGGCCACCTACCTGCTCCTCTGGTTTGAAGAATTTTTGGGACTGCCACATACAGGCACTCAATCTATTCCATTTTACTGGAGGGCCACCAACCTGCTCCTCTGGTTTGAAACATTTTTGGGACTGCCACATACAGGCACTCAATCTATCCCATTTTACTGGAGGGCCACCTACCTGCTCCTCTGGTTTGAAGAATTTTTGGGACTGCCACATACAGGCACTCAATCTATTCCATTTTACTGGAGGGCCACCTACCTGCTCCTCTGGTTTGAAACATTTTTGGGACTGCCACATACAGGCACTCAATCTATCCCATTTTACTGGAGGGCCACCTACCTGCTCCTCTGGTTTGAAACATTTTTGGGACTGCCACATACAGGCACTCAATCTATCCCATTTTACTGGAGGGCCACCTACCTGCTCCTCTGGTTTGAAACATTTTTGGGACTGCCACATACAGGCACTCAATCTATTCCATTTTACTGCAGGGCCACCTACCTGCTCCTCTGGTTTGAACAATTTTTGGGACTGCCACATACAGGCACTCAATCTATTCCATTTTACTGGAGGGCCACCTACCTGCTCCTCTGGTTTGAACAATTTTTGGGACTGCCACATACAGGCACTCAATCTATCCCATTTTACTGGAGGGCCACCTACCTGCTCCTCTGGTTTGAAAAATGTTTGGGACTGCCACATACAGGCACTATCCAAATTAAATTGTCTCCATAGCAGCCTCCACACGTTGTCTCCATTCCTACCTCCAAAAGTCGTCCATATAGCTGCCTCCATACATCGTCCCTTTATCAAACGAGGTGTGTCAGGCAGAAATTTGGGTTGTTTTCATGGATTCCACATCAAAGTTGTTAACTTTGTCGCCACCCTGCTGTGTAATCCACAAAATATACTTGCAAACTTTTACCATTTAGGGATATTATTTCAGCGCTTCTTGCGCATCTGTTTACATTCCCCTCACCCGCCATATCCTAAACTTATAAGAACGCTACTACACTTGATCTTATACAAAAGTGCTGTTTGGGGAGTAGCCTAGAGACAGGGGCTTGGATTTGCGAAAGCTCGCCTGGCAGCGGAGCGCCAGCTCCATGCGCATCATGCGCTTCTTGCGCATCTGTTTACATTCCCCTCACCCGGCATATCCTAAACTTATAAGAACGCTACTACACTTGATCTTATACAAAAGGTTCTTAGAAGTGCTGTTTGGGGAGTAGCCTAGAGACAGGGGCTTGGATTGGCGAAAGCTCGCCTGGCAGCGGAGCGCCAGCTCCATGCCAAGATCCAACTAACATAGTTTTAACTGCAGCACCTTTAATCTACTACTAGTTCACTGCCTCCATACATGGTCCCCTTATCAAACGAGCTGTGTCAGGCAGAATTTTGGGTTGTTTTCATGGCTTCCATGTTAACTTTGTCGCCACCCTGCTGTGTAATCCACAAAATATACTGGCAAACTTTTATCATGTACCGATATTATTTGAGCACTTCTTGCTCACCTCCTTTGGTTCCTCTCTGCCACCCATTGGTTTGAAGCCTGAGTCCATTTAGGGTATGTCGCCATGACACTCTCTAGCCTGCTGCCGCTGCCTCTGCATGCCGTCCCCTATAGTGTCAGGGTCAATTATTGCATGTTTTAGATGCTATCTAGCTTCATTCTGTCACTCTGTCATGGCCATGCTGTTGCCCATAATTTTGGCATAATGGTGCGATTATGCAGCCTCAGAGGCATCCATGCATGCTGCCCCTGCTGTTTCCTGTCCATTTCCGTGGTGTTTCCATCCTTTTCTGAGGTTCCCAGGTGTTTGGCCAAGCTTCCCTGTGCAGAGCCTTGGTCCCCTTGAAAAATGCTCGAGTCTCCCATTGACTTCAATGGGGTTCGTTATTCGAGACGAGCACTCGAGCATCGGGAAAAGTTCGTCTCGAATAACGAGTACCCGAGCATTTTAGTGTTCGCTCATCTCTAATAATTAGTGTATGATCTTGTTATTGGATCAATCGACCTCTGTCAGCAACTGCCGTAGGCCAGCACCGCAACAACACACTCAACAGCACAGCACAGCCCACCCCATGCCCCAACCCAATAACTTGGCATGGAGGTAGCATAAAGGGGTGAGTTGAAAATCTGTTGTTTGCAAATGTGAAAATTTGCCATTCTCCAAAAATTTTTCAATTGACTGCCGATCTATTTGAAAAAAAGAAAAACAGAAATGAGAATAAACAGAAAAACTAAAAATATAAATGACAGATATCATAACAAGGAAAAAAAAAATATGATGTATGAGAGAGTATTTACATAATAGAAGAATGAACAAGTTACGTTTGTCAGAATATGATGATACAATTACTTTTTTAAGGTGTTAAAACATTACGGTATCTGTATGAATTTGGTATCCCTGACCCAAAAATTAAAGGGGATGTGTCACTTGGGATCACACAACGAAAGCCGCATGACAAAGCCCACTCATAGGGGCACATTCACTTACCCGTCCTGCGCGTACACCGAAAGTGCATTATCCGACCGGAATGCAAATCTGCCGCGACTCAGTAAGATCGTGCGCCCCATATCCTGCATGTGTTGTTTTCCCGCTCAGGTCCGCCGGAGATCACCTTCTTCTTCCCGGTGTATGTAAGTGCATTGTCTGGCGACACAATTTGAATCCTAAATCCTGCGCTCAGTCCCAATCAGTCGGATCGTCCGATGGAACCCCCCCCAATTTCTGTCGCATGAAAGCCGGCGCTGCTGTGCCACAATACGATTGCATGCAACACAATATCCAGTTAAATACCTGTCACAGCGGCGCAAATCCCGAAAATTTTGAAAATCAGACGAAAGTGCGATCCGCAGAACCTTAGTAAATAAGCCCCATAAAGTAGTAACTTTTTTTTTTGTAAATTTCACAGCATTTTGATTTTTTTAGCTCCCAATACTTTGTACACATTAGCGCACATTTACTTACCCGTACCGGCGTGATCCCCGCCGTGCATTGTCCGACGAGGATTCTGGTCTGCCACGATTCACTAAGATCGTGCGTCCAATTTCCTGCATGTGTTGCTTCCCCGCTGAGGTCCGCCGGAGTTCACCATCTTCTTCCCGGTGCATGTAAGTGCTGATATTGTGACACAATTTGCTTTTTAAATTCCGCGGTTTGTCAGAATCAGTCGGGTTGTCCGACGGCCACGCCCCACGATTTGTGTCGCATGCAAGCCGTCGCTCTTGCGACACAATCCGATCGCGTGCGCCAAAAACCTGGGGCAATTCAGGGCAAAATGGCAAAAAAACGTGAAACCCAACGAAAATGCGGCGTTCGGACCCTTAGTAAATGTGCCCCAAAAAATGATGCTGAATGTTGTGGCGTTTGGAAGGCAGTAGGAATGTATTGGAAGCACAAAATTTAGAAGGTTAAAGGTCATCAGTCACTTTCTCAAGAAGCAATAGAGCAATAGACTATGGTATAATCATCACTCAATATGAAATAATTACAGGGGTTGTGTGCATTGGACATTCTCTTTCACTGGAAGGGTCTTTGGTGTTCATCGGGTGTCCCGCTGTTGGGCCGCTCACCAATCTGATTTAATCAGGGAAGGAACCCAGCTGCTAGTGTTTCATTTTCCTGCAGCGCCACCACAGGGGGCATTGAGCATTACACAATATTCCATTAACCCCTTAACGCTCTGCGCCGTAGCTCTACGGCGCACAGGTATAAGGGATGTATGAAGAGGGCTCACGGGCTGAGTCCTCTTCATACAGAGGTGGGGGTTTTTGCATTTTGCACAAAACCCCCACCGCTAATAACCGCGGTCGGTGCTTGCACCGATCGCGGCTATTAACCCTCTAAACGCTGCCGGCATCTTTTTTTCGATCGCCACGCCCCCGAACATCATCGGGGGGCGGCGATCGGTTACCATGGTAGCCTCGGGTCTTCTTTTGACACGAGGCTACATGGTTTATGCAGGTTCGTTACAATGAGCCAGTGGCTCATTGTAATTTATGACCTGCAAAAATGCCATATATTGCAATACTGTAGTATTGCAGTATATGGTAGGAGCGATCTGACCATCTAGGGTTAATGTACCCTAGATGGTCTAAAAAATAGTGGAAAAAAAAAAGAAAAAAAAAAGTTTAAAAAATAAAAAAAATTAATAAAATATTAAAAGTTCGAATCACCCCCCTTTCCCTAGAACGGATATAAAACATAACAAACAGTAAAAATCACAAACATATTAGGTATCGCCGCGTCCCAAAATGCCCGATCTATCAAAATATAAAAACGGTTACGGCCGGCGGTGACCTCCGAGGCGGGAAATGGCGCCCAAATGTCAGAAATGAGACTTTTACACCTTTTTACATAACATAAAAAATGAAATACAAAATGATCAAAATGTCGCACAGACCTCAAAATGGTAGCAATGAAAACGTCGCCTCATTTTGCAAAAAATGATCCCTCACACATCTCCGTGCGCCAAAGTATGAAAAAGTTATTAGCGTCAGAAAATGGCAAAAAAATTTTTTTCTTTTTTTGTACACATTCGTTTAATTTTTGAAAATGTATTAAAACACAATAAAACCTGTATAAATTTGGTATCACCGCGATCGCACCGAACCAAAGAATAAAGTAGGCATGTTATTTGGAGCGAAGAGTGAAAGTCGTAAAAACTGAGCCCACAAGAACGTGACGCACGTGCGGTTTTTTTTCAATTTTTCCACATTTGGAATTTTTTTTCAGCTTGGCGGTACACGGCATGTTAAAATAAATAACATTACAGGAAAGTAAAATTTGTTACACACAAAATAAGCCCTCACACAGGTCTGTACACTGAAAAATGAAAAAGTTATGGATTTTTGAAGTTGGAGAGCGAGAAATTGGCCGAAAAACCCTCCGTCCTTAAGGGGTTAAGCATGCAATATATGAACGAGCTGGGGGCTCCAGAGAGAGAGCAAGATCTTCTTTGTAGTTGCTTCCACTTTATCGAATGAATGAGAGCGTTCCCTCTCAATTAAACCAGAACTATACGAATCTTGTTTTTCTTAACCAGACAACCCCTTTAATGAAATGTTTACCTCATTACACATACAAGATTAAAAAGGCAGCTTAGAGTTAGGAAGCTAAATGGCTACGTCTATCTTTCCCGATGATCAGAGACTGATGTTTACATGTGTATTTCTCTACAATAGTTTGCGCCTCTTCATGACAGAGCGGAGACCGTACAACCCCACAGTTTATGATAGATTTGTCTACGTCTACGCCACCTTTTAATCTGCATGGGATACGGCTTTAAATGACTCTGTGAAATTCAGTAAATGCATCATTTATGATCTGACATGGAGCGCGGGGTGTAGACGTTGTACTGCTTTCCGTTACTCTATCATTAGCGTCACATTGTTGTAGTGAATTTCACAGAAGTCTTGGTTTTCTTCTGAATTCTTATATATATAATTTGTGATGAAAAATGCACCCATTTTGCATCTGAATTTATGTATAGAATGTCTGAATACCTGACATTACTGCCTATAGCAATAGTCTATCCCCAACAATATAAGCACATAGTATATGATATAGTAAAGGGAACCTGTCATGAGGATTTAGGACCATAAACTGCCCCCAACTTGTCATGCAGGACAGTGACTGGGTGACAATGATATTCTTCAATATTTTGGCCACTTCGGCATTGAAATATCTTTGAATACTGCTGGCAAGTAAGTTACAAAAGATTTTATCATTCATGATCCATCCGGACCACATTGGATTCATCCCAGGCAGAAGGACGAGTGATTGTGTCCACAGACTCTATGCATTTATTGAAATGAAGGGCGTCTTCACTCCATCCTGTCATTGGACAAATTTGACATGGTGGAAAAGAGATTCCTCTAGAAAATATTGGACAGCTTCGGATTTGGCCCTAATGGGTAAAGTGAAGTCTATGACTATGTTTTTGGTCAATGGTAATAGATCTCACTCGTTTTTTTTGTCTAGAGGACAAGAGCCAACCGGCCCCCATTGCTCTTTGCACTATTCATTGAACCCCTTACAATACTTATATGACAGTAGAAGGTTATTCTGGGTTGTGGATGTGGGGGGTGAGATTATTGGTGAATTCGGGTCTCTCCCCAGTTTGGAGATAAATTGGGAGACTAAATAGGGTCCAGTTATTGCCCCTGAACCCGATGTGGCTGATATCTCTCTGGACAGAAGTATCTTTATATGGTGGAAGAGTTACAGCTATGATCTTTGACCAAAGGCAGCCATCAATCTTGGTCTCTATGTTTAAAAAGTGCTGGACCGCAGAGTGAAGGCAAAAGGGCCAACAAGTTCTTGGAATCTCTGGGAACTCCCTCAAGACTGTTGGAAGACCATTTCAGGTAACTACCTCTTGAAGCTCATCAAGAGAATGACAAGAGTGTGCAAAGCAGAAATCAAAGCAAAAGGTGGCTACTTTGAAGAATCTAGAATATAAAACACATTTTCAGTCATTTCACACTTTTTTGTTAAGTATATAATTCCACATGTGTTAATTCATAGTTTTGATGCCTTCAGTGTGAATCTACACCTTTTATAATCATGAAAATACAAATGAGGTGTGTCCAAACTGTACCATAAGTACCCATAATAATTATTATAGGAATTTTAGCCTGGAACTCTGATTTGGACAAGAATGATCAATCATCTGATATGTATGCCCCTCATCTCTCCCCCAATGGAAGATTTCAGATTTATGAAGGTAAGGTAAGTGTTCACCTTTGCTCGGACCATTTGCACGGACCATTCTAAACCAAGTGCTAATCACAGACATGGCTTGTAGCTAAAGGCTTCAATTTGCAAGATTCCCTGTATGGCCGCCAATCCAGCAATACGTTCAGGGTGTGTGGACACAATCGAACCCTGTACCCGAACATGAGGTTTGGGTCCACTCTTCTCTACTATGGTAACAAAAGATTCCTTGAATAAAGAAAATGATTTAGTAGTCCTATACATTAGAAAATCGAAAACATTTTTTGATAGCCCACCAAATGAAAAGGTTTGCGCCATAAAACTACCATGTCCCAAAAACTGCTAGAAGGTGCAAAGACAATGAGGGTAATAGTATTTCATTACATACTTTAAATAGAGTGGATACTTTTCGCCATGAGGAAAAACTAGCTGTCACGTGGCAAAGCAAAGCTGAAATTCAAGAGGCATCTACCAGTGGACGGGTTTTGGCGCATTGATGTCCTTGCATCTTATCAATACAATTCTGGGCAGTGAGGCAGGACCCCATAGCAGACTTCTGAATTGGGCCACCTTCCCCTTTATAAATATACATATTTGTATACTCATACATTTGAGTTACAATCACAAACACATATATACACTCATATTTACACAAACCATTTATATACTCATACACATACATACAGCATGTACGCACATACAGCATAAACATATATAGAGTACATACACACCATCTTTACTTAAATACAGCATATACACAAATACTTATAGTGCCATATACATCCATGCAGAATATACACACACCAACAGCAAATACATACATACATACAATACCATATACAGACATTCAGCACAAACACACACATACCTGCTACCCCTGTAGTTCTGGGGCAATGATCTCCTCGATTAGATATCTTGGATGAACCTCTAAAATTTCTCTGTGCTGGAGGAGAGCTTATTTACATATCTTATAATTAAATAAATTAATACATACATGCCAAAGATACACATTCTCATTTGGTTCTGATCATTAACTTTGAATATATCAAGTAAATATAAATAACTTTGTAATTTATAGAACAGAGCATAAAGTAACATAAATAGCATGAGTATAACCAGTGTGAAGTTAGGTGCAGGTCTATGTGTATTTCCTGGACGCCGCCCCAGCCGCTGATTGATTCAACCGTCCATCACTCAAACCATACATGACACACACTAAACTCCAAAATAAAACCACCTAACTTTTCACAGAACATAAACCCAGCTCAGCCAAGGGAACTAAACTCTATGGAGCTAGCTGTCAATCAGCCTCAAGCAGAGTAGCCCTGTACATGGTTCACAAGCTCAGAACATTGCAGCAAGAACCCATTCAGAGAGTTCTGACATTTTGGTTTTGTAATATATTAATAAAAGAGATATCTGTCTCTCTAGACTTGACTAGTTGGTAGATCTCTAAACCAAGAACCGAATGTCTATTTTATCAATATTTTTCCCCCCTAGCGTCACTGGAGAACCCGATTATGATTGTCGTATTTGTTTATCTTTCTATTTATTTAATTTTTATTTGTATTAGAAAATTGTATCTGTTTTCCTCTCGAAGGAAATGATTTCTCTCTCCACAATCAATGTTGGATTACTCTTGGCCATACAATGATGTATGAAACCCGTTAGCTCTAGTGCTTTGCTAGCTTCTCAGCTACTGCAGACATTGATTGAACAGAGGAACTGATGTGCAGCCATATGTTATATCTGCCCCGAGTCCTTGTTTGGCTGGTAATTAGTTAGCACGAGTCCTTAATTATCAGGTTATATACAATGTGTGTATTAAGAATGATGGTTGCTTTACATATGTCATGTTCAATGTTGTAAAGAAAATCTCATTGCTATTCAGGCATCAATGGATAACTCCAATTAACGTGCAATCCTTAAATCCCATCGAGGCTGACTTTTACTCTTGACTCGACTTTTGTCGAGTTCATCTTCCTTAAAGCTACGAGACAAGATTTTTTTTTTTCTCTTAACGCCTTAAATGACTTCTCCTAGAATGGGTTTTACGTTAACTGCCGGCATCCATCTGGATCTCCAGGGCAAGGTCTCCCCAGAATTTTGTTGTAACTTAGAAATATGGGCTCAACATCCAACAAACGTAGGACAAGATTTCTTTATTACGCCAAAAAAAAAAAAATGTTTGTTAACTCCCCGCAAAATGATGGGTTACCTGTCAGCGGAAATGCGAAAGAACAGGCTCTCGGAGGCAGGTGGCTATTTGTTAAGTCGGCAGTTAAGAGAGCGTAATGGACACTCTGTCCAAGCTGCCGTATTTCCTCAGGATAAATGACAGAGTGCACAGAAGGTTTCTTCTAAGTAAATAAGCAAGATTCAGGCAGACTGCGGAAGAAATTTGGAAGGTGACAGGAGAGGGATGAGAGAGTCATGAAGGCATAAGAGAGTAAAAGGCAAGGAGAACAAGCATTATAGCGGTTTATTGCTGGAGAGAAGGGAGGGCATCTCTTTTAACTAGCTCTGCTGTACTATAAATCTGTTTCTCCTGCAGCACTGCCTATTCCACGTGTAATCATTAAGCCGCCTTTCATTATACAACCCAACTCTTCCGAGGCATCAGCTGCATAGCAAATGGAATCTTTTAATAGGGTCTCTTTTCCCAGTGTTTATTTAAATATGAGTCTACTCGCCGGTTATTCCCAATGGTCGTCTACAAATGAAGGCCTCGAATGTGCTTGATGTCTCGGAAGGCTTACACTATATGTACAAAGGCAGTTATTGACACAATTCAGAAAATTAGGACACGTGACGGCCATGTCATCTCAATCCTGACACACATCTCCCCGCTACATGGTTATTTGATTGACTGCTATAGAGTGTTGTAATAAATAGATACATTCATCGCAGTATAATGTTATATGATGTATCTGCTAGTAGATTTTATGAGCCATTATTCGTGTTTTATGGAAAAAATACTGTTGGTTTTACAAAAATATTGTTTACTCGATGTGTAAATAAATTGATGCAATAATTGTTGGAATTGAATTAAGATTTATTGTATTGTATTTGGGTCGTCTGTAGACCAGGATTTAGTACCCCCCAATGTTACACCTTGTAACAGAATGGTGTGCATCTGGGGTGGGCGATTTTCCCGTGGTGCCACAAGAAAAATTGGAGGGCCAGAATAATATACTTGACTCAGATCTACCCAACTCACAGCCATCACCTTCCTTGATGTTAACAATGTCTTCCATACGAGCAGCAAAGCAACAGGGATTAAGTCAACCCGAAGCAATGTTTCTGCCCAGCAAAATCCTCCAGCATGGAGGTACAATGAGACTTCAACCCACATCAGTGCATCAACTCCACAACCACATGCAGCATAAGAAGACCAAGACCAGACCTGGAGGACTCCAAAGCATAAACGTGGCCAGTAGGTATTATCTCCACCACCACATGCAGCACAAGAAGACCAAGACCAGACCAGTAGGACTACAAAGCCATTGCAAGGCCAATAGGTATCATCTCCACCACCACATGCAGCACAAGAAGACCAAGACCAGACCAGGAGGACTACAAAGCCATTGCAAGGCCAATAGGTATCATCTCCACCACCACATGCAGCACAAGAAGACCAAGACCAGACCAGGAGGACTACAAAGCCATTGCAAGGCCAGTAGGTATCATCTCCACCACCACATGCAGTACAAAAAGACCAGACCAGGAGGACTTGAAAGCCATCGCGTGGCCAGTCGGTATAATGGGCATCTGACCAAACTAGTGATGCCTCAGCAGGTCTGTGTTAAGGCACAGGGGAGATTTTTCAATGATCTCATGTGGACCAGTAGAGATAGATACAATGCCCAGGCGTGGTCTAATTGGTAGTTCATTTGTCGTAACAACCATCCTGCTTCTCTCAGTTCAATAATGAGCCAATTCTCTAAGTCTGTCTACTAGATAAAATTTCTGTAAGTGCCTACTAGAGCCGGGTCTAGCAGGCAACAATCTTGCAGCAGGAGGCACACTACTAAAAAGTATCCTCCAAGGGTACGAATACCATGATTCATCTGTGACCCAGCTGAGATGCTACTGGCTGAATTAATTAAGGAATTGTGATGATAACAAAATTATTATTATTATGTTAACAGTTCATGAAACTGCCACTAAATAATAATTCTGTTCTGAATTACTGACACAATTCCTTACCTGATGTGTTCGGCCACATCACAACTACAACAGGGACGTGTCATGGCCGCACCGTCTACTGATGCCCTAAGATATTTTATGGGGCAGCAGAGGGACTGTGGTTTTTACACATCCTAATGGCAAGACCTAGAATCTTTTCCATATTTCACCCATGACATAACTGCATGATGAATTTTACAACACTATCATATATATATCTATTCTATAACATCTATGTGCTGCACACCTCTCTCGCAGAGCTACAAACAGTCAAGGGTTGATCCAGTAAACCCAAATTATAAAACATAGAAAATAAATTCTGACCGGAGCTCCCGATTTTCTTGCTTCCGTGTGTTCTTCTTCTTCCAATATGTCACCCACAAAATAGAGTAGTTCACACTCCTCCAGCACAAATTCCTGAATCCTCCGATAGGAATATATCGCTATTCAGACCAGCACTCCTGCGTTTCTCCTGTGACCTCCCTGGAGCTACTCCTACACAACTTCCAGAGTCCAATTTTTTAATTCACTCGAAAAAGGGGACCCCATTCCCCAAAACGCTTTGTGACTACCTGTTTTGGTCTATTTTAACATAAATAAAAAACTTTTGGAGAAAAACATCCGAACTCACTGTGCGCCTGCCGTCTTTGACCTCCCCGAACCTACAACAAATTTTCTCTATCAATTCCTCACATTTTTTCTAGAACTCTGCTTGCTGCTATAGAAAGCTTCTATGTTACTTGCAGTGGATAGAAATCCGTCCATGGTCATGTGATGTCACACAGTTGCAGGAGCTGTTAGTATCACACGGCTCTGATCAAACTCTAGGATGATAACGGCTCCTGCACCTGTGTGACATCACTTGACGATGGATTTCTATCCACTGGAAGTAAACATAGAACCTTTCTATAGCAGGACAGCAAGCAGAGATATAGAAAACCATGATGAATTAATGCAGAAAGTATTTTGGAAACTTTTATAACTTTCCCTTACACACACATATCAATTATTTACTGAAGTGGATGGCCCCCTCCAGGCCATGTGGGCTCCATGCTTTGCACAAGAAATGACGATTATTTCAGTGCTTCTACGCCTGATTTCTGGTATCTCCCGATATCTTTCTATGGAAATTATTGTTAACTTCTGTTTCCTTGGAGATAGGAATCCACATTAATATAACGCGACTGCTAGTAATGAGTTATTGCAGAAAGGACATCTCTTGCACCTGTAGAACTCAGATTCACCTTGTGGACTGCTCCTCCATCTATAGAGAACTTTAGCTCCTTGATTTGCCCCACCATTTATTGTCCTCTCTACACACATACAGGGATACGATTAATTATATCTAATAAGTTCCACATAATTTTTTTCTTAAGAAGAATTGGACCAAATCGCAAGTAATTGATGTCAAAATTAGATCCAAATAAAACTTTCTAGACTCTACTTCCAGAATATCCCAGAAAACCTTCTCACACTCTGATTGGCCAGTATAACCCTAAGAATCATTACTAGTGTTGAGTGGACCTGGACCATAAAGTTCGAGGTAATACCAAACTTCGTTCATTAGATTCGGGGCTGGGTCCACTTTCAGCTCAACTTCCTCAAGGTTAACGCCCATGGTGGATGCTTGCACCGATTGTGGGCGTGAACTCTTTTAAGGGGTATTCCCATGAAGCCAAGATTCTTACATGTACTCACGATGACAAAATAACAAATTCTCTAATTCACTGTTATTAACAAAAATACAGCATTTCACATATATATTTCCAACCAGTTGCTATCAGTCCTGGTGTTTACACAGAGTCAGTAGAGCAAGTTGTACCTGGATCCGACCGTGGTCAGATTCTTCTCATGAATAGCTTCTCCTGTTTGCACACTGCAATGCTCTTTGCCTCCTGCCCCTCCCCCTGCATTACAAGACCAGCTGAGTCACAAGCACTTCCTTCTGGCAGTGTGCAGAGACTTACTCTACAAGTTACAGACAAATAAGGTCTTTATCTGGGAGGAAGGCATATAGCAGAGCTTACTGTGTGTGTTATAGGGGAGTTAGCCGAGCTGAAAGTGTCATTGTGTGTTATGTGCATCTCATGGATCTCTCATCTGTTTCATCTCTCTTTCTAGTATAATGTTCAGAAGCTAAATGAAAGTGTATATAACCCTGTACTCTGATAATCTAAGCACATTTTCAGCACACAGCATCTCATAGCACAGAGCACAGAGGGATCATGAAGTGTCTGCTTAGAGAGTCCCCACTCACACTCTGGAATCTTACACTAACCATCACTGAGTGATAGGAGCTAAAAAAAACAATAAAACTGAGTAAAATTTTAAAGTAAGGGGTTAAAATGATCTTTATTGTGTAAACATCTCCAGGGGATTAAAATTCGAGAACTTTCTTTCATAGGAAAAAACCCCTTCAAATGTCACTGACAAAGTCACTGGGTCTGTTTAAATAGACCCCATTCTTGGCTCTGCCATTTTGCGGAGGGTTGTGGCTCCAAGATGTAAAAGAGCAAAGACTCGCCCCAAAATGGGGCTGCGCAGCACTGCCAGCATGTCGGTTCTTGCGCGCTTGTGGTCGGATTAGTTTAAATGCCTTAAAAAGTTAATGCCTGTGATTAGCTCCACCACTGGTTGGGGTCCGTGTTCGGAATGCGAACGTGATTTTAACGGATCCGCTTATCACTAATCATGACACATAGGGGCAGATTTACTTACCTGGTCCCATCGCAATCCCGTGGTCCGTTGTCCGACGAGGATTCGGGTCCGGCCCGATTCACTAAACTCGTGTGCCCGAGTTCCTGCATCGTCGCTTCTGCGCTGAGGTCCGCCGGAGTTCACCTTCTTCTTCCCGATGCATGTGAGTGCTTGATCTTGCGACACAAATCCTTTTTTAAATTCCGCGGTTTGTCCGAATCCGTCGAGTTGTCTGACTGCCACGGCCCCCGATTTCTGTCACGTGCAAGCCGGCGCCGATGCGCCAAAATCCGATCGTGTGCACCAAAACCTGGGGCAATTTGGCGCAAAACAGAAAACGTCGGGAAACCCAACGAAAATGCGTCCGAAGGACCCTTAGTAAATGAGCTTCATAATTTTCTAAATTATTTATTCACCAAGAAGACAACAAAGGAATAGAAATGTTATTACTGGGAGAAAAGAAACGCGATAAAATGGATGACAATTGAAAACAGAAATCGAGGAGCGGATAAAAATCCTAAAATATCAGATAGAAAAGGAACGGACGATGGAGGAAATATCTGCGTGCAATTGTTGTGTAAGTAGCAGAGGACGTCATGTGCCCTGTCCAGAAATACTAGACCCTCTGCCGAGATGTGGAGTGGTTACAAATTAGAGTATTTCACAGTTTTTAGACCAGATGTGAAAGAGAAGGTTTTTTTTTACTATTTATAGAGAAGGAAAAATCGATTCACTAATCTTGAGGTTTGTAGGAAACAACCGTGATTCACATTTCAGAGAAAAAACATCAGTCTTTTTTAACCCTTTAGGGTGGTCCAGGCATCGTGACTGTGAAAATCTTTTTATATTTTTTATCCATGGCCTCCTTCCTTCTAAAATCAACTTTCAAAATGATGCCAATGAGCCCTCTGTGTTCCAGCTTCACAGGCTGTTACACTGTGCAGGCGCATGTTGCTCCCGCCCACTGTGTGAGATTATAATATATAGGGGCAGATTTACTTACCCGGCCCATTCGCGATCCAGTGGCGCGTTCTCTGCGGTGGATTCGGGTCCGGCCGGGATTCACTAAGGTAGTTCCTCTGCTGCGCTGAAGTCCGCTGGAATGCCCTGAAATTCACCAGCCTATACTTGGTGAAGGTAAGTGCAATTTTCGCAACACATTTTTTTTTAAAAAATGTGGCGTTTTTTCCGAATCCGTTGGGTTTTTTGATCGGCCACGCCCCCCGATTTCCGTCGCGTGCATGCCGACGCCGATGCGCCACAATCCGATCGTGTGCGTCAAAATCCCGGGGCAATACAGGGAAAATCGGCGCAAATCTGATATATTCGGGTAAGACGTTGGGAAAACGCGAATCGGGCCCTTAGTAAATGACCCCCATAGTGTAGATGTGTTCCGTGTTAGCCATAGAATGCATAAACAGAGTAAAGAAATCAGCTGATACCTTTTTAGAGGCTAACTGAGCATATGGAATATACTCAGACTTTAAAAGGTATCACATTATTTCTTCACTCTTCTTCATCAGGTAGGGGTAGAGGGGAAGTGCTGGGTGAGAGGTAGACAGTGTAACAGCCTATGTAGCTGCAGCACGGAGGGGCTCTGGTAACACCCCCAGAGCCCTTCAGGTTCATAAGCATAACTGTAAAAGTAGATTTTAGAAGAAAGGAGGCCATGGATAACAAATATAAGAGGATTACCACAGTCACTGTGCCCGGATCTGTGAGTAAGTGTCCCTGGTTTATCAGGATGGATTTTATTGGTAGATTTCCTTTAACTTATTTTTTTTTAATTCTTTCTTATGTAGAATGAAAATAAAATCAATAATAAAAAAATTCCCATAACCTTTTTTCTTCACTGTATCTTTGGGAAGCTGTTATTGTTGAAAGTTGTAAGTCGGATAAAATTTTGGGATACATTAACAGTTACACAATGCTAAACAGCTTTTTAGAACTTTTTCTGGTGGAGATTACAAATAAAACCTTCACCGAAGATTTTTTCAGTAATTAATTAATCAGCGGAGATTAGTCGCCATGATTATGCTTTCTGTAAAATGCATTTCGTTAGTTGATGTATTGATGTTTTCACTAGCTGCCAGAACTTTGCTATTATTGTTTCTCCATCCATACGACAATGCGAAGCTTAATTTTTCGGGGATGAGTATTTTTTTTTTTTACTAGTACAAGTTTAGGGAACATACTGTATACTGTGTATCATGGATTAATTATTATTTCAGGTGTAAGGAGAACAAAGTATAAAATAAGTTATTGCATTTTTTTTTGTTTTTGTGATTTTGAAGAGGATTATAACTTTTTTATTTATTTATAATCTGCTTCTCCCCTACCCTGCAGTAGATTGGGTAACACGGGGTAGGAAGCTGGGGAGAGGGGATGACTATTAGCTACTGGACACTGTGTCATTAATGGCAACTCCATGTCTACTGACTACTCGGGATTCTCTAACAATTTGCTACTGAGGGCTCTGTGACTATTGGCTACTGGAGGCCCTGTGACTGTTGACCCATGTGGGAGTTCTTTGACTATTGGCTACTGGGGACTCTGTGACTATTGGCTACTGGAGGCTCTGTGACTTTTGGCCCACGTGAGAGTTCTTTACCAATTGGCTACTGGGGACTCTATGACTATTGGCTACTGGAGCTTTTGTGACTGTTGGTCCATGTGAGAGTTCTTTAACTATTGGCTACTGGGGACTATGCGACTGTTGGCTACTGGAGGTTTTGTGACTATTGGCCTATGTGAGAGTTCTTTGACTATTGGCTATTGGGGACTCTGTGACTATTGGCTACTGGAGGTTCTGTGACTGTTGGCCGATGTGAGAGTTCTTTGACTATTGGCTACTGGGGACCCTGTGACTATTGGCCTATGTGGGAGTTCTTTGACTATTGGCTACTGGAGACTCTGTGACTATTGGCCTATGTGGGAGTTCTTTGACTATTGGCTACTGGAGACTCTGTGACTATTGGCTACTGGAAGTTCTGTGACTGTTGGCCCACATGGGAGTTTTTTGACCATTGGCTACTGGGGACTCTGTGACTATTGGCTACTGGAGGTTCTGTGACTATTGGCCCATGTGAGAGTTCTTTGACTATTGGCTACTGGGGACTATGTGACTTTTGGATACTGGAGGTTCTGTGACTGCTGGCACATGTGGGAGTTCTTTGACAATTGGCTACTAGGGACTAAGTGACTATTGGCTACTGGAGGCTCTGTGACTGTTTGCCCATGTGGGAATTTTTTCACTATTAGCTACCGGGGACTCTGTGACTATTGGCTAATGTGGGCTTTGTGACTATTGGCTACTGTGAGGGCAGGCACTGTGACTATCAGCTACTGGGGCAGGATACTTCTTTTTAAATCTGAAACAAAGCTGCATTGCAATTTTGTCAGCATTACTCAAAGGAAAAATAGTATTGTCTGCAGGAAATTGGCAGTAGGAATCCCCTTAGTAATGCAATGCCCAGTCAAGTAAGTAACGAATCTGCTTGTGCATGAAACCTTGTCAGGCACATCAGCGGAGCCTGGTGAAGACAACGAGAGCAGAAACAAACCGTTTTACGGAGGGGGTGTACATCTTCACACCAGTAACCAGTTCAGCCTTAGACTGTTATATACACAGTTTCTTACCCGTTTGCCGTTTGACCATGAGCCAATAAAGACGAGGTTTTATTTGAAGGACATCATGCTACAGGAAGTCTTTTCTATTTTGCAACCAAGACCATAGTAAAGTGAAACGTACCTATTTTTAAAATATTTGATATAAAAGATGATAATATGCTGCATTATAGGATAATGCTAAACCGATGTCTGGAGCTAAAGAAACCAGCAGAATAATTATCATGTATATTCGTCTACGTCGGTGGAGTGAGCAAACAATGTGACATGAGTGGAAATGGATTCAAGATCAATAAAGCAGAGTGTCTGCAAAGTTACTCAGTTTTTTAATTAAATTTCTGTAATGAATTTCACTTTATCAACTGCTCCCATCACTGCTGCCTTTACTCGCCCCCAATGGACATGTCACTTCTCATTAGAAATTCAAAAAGGCAGAGCAGATTCGCCCTAGGATAGGGGTTTCAGGGATCCCCCCCCTTTTTATTACCCTAAAGACTATTCACTGTTTACAGAAGTGGACAGTGTGGGATTTATGAATCATGCTAGTAACCCCTCTGATGCTGCGATCAGTAACATCCACAGCATCGCAGGGTTTTGACAGTTTCACTTTTACTTTGGCACTTCTGTGAAATTGTGAATGGGTTATGACAGCAGAATCTATGAATCAACTAATCAGTTTTTTCATCTCTTTTGGCTGCTAGGGGCCTTACAAAGAGTCTGCTATGGAAGATCCTAAAGGCTCTGATTCAATACTCTGAAATCTACCACCAAAATGAAGTATTGTAGACCAAGCACACTGACATACTAGTGTGTGCCCTCTTTGTCAGAATCTTCTCTTCTTTTAGCTTCTTAAGCCATTGTTTTTACAAAAAAAAAAAAGGTTTTAAAAATTATGTAAATGAGCGTGTGAGGCTCCAGGCTTCATTGACATCTATTGAGCTTGAAGCCCCTCAAGCTTATTTGAATAATTTTTAAAACCCCTTTTTTGTAAAAGCAAGCACATAAGGATATTAAAGAAGAGTGGGTCATGCCAGAGGGGGCGCACACCAGTATGTCAGTGTGCTGGGTTTACACACCTTCATCCTGCAGGTAGATGTCCTTTAACCACTTCCATGCTGATGTCTGACTATATACATCGTACAGCAGTGAGGGGAGTATGGCAAGGGCTCACAGACTGAGCCCTCTCCATACGCGGCAGGTGTCAGCTGTATTTCACAGCTGATACCCACCGGTAACTGCCAGCAACAACCTTCTGATGGGCGCCACCATCTTGGATTGCACATCGGCGCCCTTTATGATGTCATCGGAGGGTGCCAATTGGTTGTCATGACAACTGGAAAGCCTGATTAAAACTCCCATAGCTGACATTCATCAATCTGTATTACAGAGACAGCCTTTTATACAGAAGCAGCAAATTCGCAATATACTGCAATATAATTGTATTGCAGTATACTGTATGAGTGATCAGACACTCTAGGGTTACCCTAGGAGGTCTGAAATAATAGTAAAAACATAATAAAAAAAGTTTCAAACAATATAAAAATTTTAAAAAAATTATGTCCTGACTAAAGATAAATCACCCTCAAAATGGCATCCCATCCTGCAAAAAAGAAGCCTTAAATTGGTTCTATCAATGGAAAAAAATTTTTAAAAAAAGATGTGGGTCATGAGGACTCTAGTTTGATTCCTTGTGCTAGAATCTTGACACTCTTAGCTATTTTTTTACATTAAATGTGATGTAATTTACAAAAATAGAATATGAATATACATGTACTATACGTAGATCATCTCACATCTTCATACTATTGCAAAGTTTCCAACAAAGGCTATTTACATGAAAACTTACAATGTGACCCCTGACGTGTAATTGATTGTTCACCCTGGCTACGTACAGGAGAATAATTTATATCTTCATATAATATGAAGAAGACTGTCGATACCTTGTCGGACTCATCAGTAACAATAATAACTGTTACCGGGGCAACGAACGGGTAACATCGTTGAGGAAACAGGAAGGGTCAGAGGAAACCGAGTAGAACAGATTCAACTTTGCAAAAACAAATTATAACATTTCCAGTAATGGAAGCATAAAAATTATTAATTATATTATTTACATACAGCTGTTTGCTAATTACTGACCATGTTGTATATAACTTACCGGAATATATAGATATTTTCCCTTCGATTGCTTGCGGGAGAGAAAACACTGACTGCTAGTATCTATAGGGATCAATGTGCTGCTATAAAAGGCCACACAAGGTTAGTACAAACGAAAGTATGAACATTTCACAAAATGTACTTTGTGGGTAAAATTAGACTTTAAGGAGAAAACTAAAGAGGAGGTTATGAAAAATGGATAATAAAGGACTTAAGATAGAGACAGAGAAAATGATAACATATCCATAAAATATTAGATTTGCCGGGATCCAGTAGGAGAAGAGATCACAAGAGAACTATGGAGCATTCACGTTCCCAAAGGTAAGAACCCACCAAGCAGTATGGACCTGCCGGGTTTCCCGAATATTTCTCTTTTGCCCTGCATTTCCTCGGGTTTTTGGTGCACGTGATCGGATTGTGGTGCATCGGCGCCAGCTTGCAAGTGACAGAAATGGGGGGGCCGGGCCATCGGACAAACCGCGGAATTGAAAAAAGGAAATGTGTCGCAAGATCAAGCACTTACATGCACCAGGAAGAAGCAGGTGAACTCCGACGGACCTCGGCGCAGAAGCGACACATGCAGGAACTCGGACGTACAATCTTAGTGAATCGCGTCCGACCCGAATCCTTGTCGGACAAAGCACAGCGGGATCGCGATGGGACCGGGTAAGTAAATCTGCCCCATTCTGTGTATGTCCTTTGTATGTCGCAAATGGAGCAGTGACATCATTCTGCTCACTGTGTCCTTCCACGGGGTAGAAGATTCCCGCCTAGGAGGCCGCCATAGCTCGTAGTAAGCAAGGTTAGAAGATGACTTCAGTCTATCAAGTCCAACCTATTAAATTATACAGTATTGATTTAAAAAAGGCAAAAACCCTGCAAGTTTGATGCCAATTGGCCCAAAACAGGAAAAAAATGGTGGTCAGAATAACTCCCAGGATCAACAGAAGCTACAAAGAGTTTTATTCCCATTTATATTATGGCTCTCCAAGAAGGCATCAATCATCACATTGGGTCACTGAGTACATAAGTAATGTTTATTATTTTGGTATGGGCCACATTGAAGGTGGTATTGTCTGTGTGGATATGTGGTTTGGGGTATGCTAGAAATAAATAAATAATGAGGTGTTATGTAGATAATATAAAGGGATAGTCCATATATAGCTTATGAACACATAAGGAAAGCAAAGCATGCACTACTTAATGGGAGCAGGAGGTTCCCTGTTACAACTCCAGATACTCCTCTCAGTGCTTGGTGCTTCATGTCCTATCAAATTAGAAGTGTGGATGAAATGTTCTTTTCACACATGACAGCTGACCTTGGTGGTGACAAGCCTCAGCAGTCATGTCTGTATGAATGGCACAAGATTGTAGAATGAACTTCACATCAGTAGTTCTGAGGGGGCTGAAGGCATTGGAGAGTGAGAGGCACCTAAGGAACCATGCGGGACCCACCCAAGATAAAAGTAATCGACGAAAAGTAAAAAACAAGCCACAGTTTAGTCCATCATGAAGAGTGAAAAATATACAAATACACAATCATCAGGTCACCATATAGATGTTCATATAGATAGGGGTCTTAGTGAACCCCATGATGGTCCCTTTATAATAAAATAATTCTGGGGCCCTAAATGCAACCTATTATAGGACACATACATCAATGTCCTCCAACATATGGTGGGACTTATAAACATCAGCATCAAGTTGTCTCCAATACCTATAACAGTGTTATATATGGAAACAAAGACTGTGTATTCACCAATACTTTCTGGACAGATTCTTTTTGGGTGTTGTCAATTTCCTTACCATGCCATATCTAAACCAAATACTTTGTAGAAGGGGAAGATTTACGGTAGTGTCAGCTGTGGACTCAGCTTTGTGAAGTGAGAATTCGTTCTTCTACACCTCTACGTCCTCTTCTATGGTCAGAGCTGTGCACTTGGGTTGCATGTAAGTGGCAATTACGGTATATGGTCCTCCAGGTCTGTAGTCCTCCTCATCCCTGAGCCACTTGTCACACTTGGTGCACTCAGTGTCCATACAGTACTTATTAAGCATGACATTCATGCTCTCCCAGATCCCCTGTCCTTCAGTTTTCCTGCACAGGCAGCAAAGCATTCAGTGGTCCTTAATCTACTTAAAGTTTTTATTTAAACTCACTTGCAAAAATTCTGTAATAAGAAAGTTAGTGATGATCATAAGTGACAAGTTTTGTTTCACATCCGAAATTGACCTTTTAGGCCCCTGTTTTGAATCACACTATTTATGAGCGGTTTCGACAACCCAACCAGTAAAATCCTCGATCCATTCTAGCACCGATCGCAGGTATTATTAATAACAATTATAATAATATTTTATTTATATGGCACACAAAGATTACGCAGCACTGCACAGAGCCTGTCAGATCAGTCCCTGTCTCCATGAGGCTCACAACCTAATCAACCTACCAGTATGTTTTGGAGTGTGGGAGGAAACCGGAGGACCCTGAGAAAACCCACCCAAACATGGAGACGACATACAAACTCTTTGCAGACTTGACTTGAACCCAGGTCCCCAGCCCTGCAATTCCACACAAAATGGCAGCACCCTCTGCCGACCAAAGGTTAGTGCTGATGAAGATGGCCATTTGCAATTTAAATGCCACTGGTGACTTTAACAGCCACATTTTAAAGGACACCTGTCA
Organism: Engystomops pustulosus; assembly: GCF_040894005.1. Lineage (NCBI taxonomy): Eukaryota > Metazoa > Chordata > Amphibia > Anura > Leptodactylidae > Engystomops > Engystomops pustulosus. Next base: position 33,460,224 of record NC_092416.1, read on the forward strand.
CCCACGTATTTTACATCATTCAGAATACACCAAATATTTCTGCTATTAATGAGGATTCCTATCTGCTATTTTTTTATTTTCCTGGTTTGTGCCATCATTGCATAACTTGCTTTTATTGTCCTGGAGTAATATTCAAATGCCAGGTGTGATTACATTATTATATAGCTTTTGTTAAATCCCTCAGACTCTGGATACCCCCACATGCTCCTCCTCTTCTCCAAATTCCATCACAAAATCCCAGCAGGTGTGATGTCACTGGTCACATGTCACTATAGATCATGTGACTGGGGAGAGTAGAGATATATACTCTGGTGGAGCTCACATTATTTTATACCATATATATTTTATCCTATTTTTTTAAAATGGTGGGTGTTTTGGGGTCCAAGTTCCCACTTACAGACAGTGGAGATCATTGGTGGCACATAAGGTTAAGGCAATCCTCTTCTTCGGTCCACTGCTAGAAGCTCCACAGAGTCTCCTGTGATTTCACATCAGCTGAGACTCTTTGTATGGGAAGTATGAGCTCTCCTTATGGAGACTTTGGCAATTAAGTCTGCCGTGTAGGCGTGTGGTGTCTTATAGCCATTGCTGCTCCACTAGGGGGATTCTGAGAATATATGAAAAGTTTTCCAGGATGGGATAAGGAAAAAGAGGCATGGATGAGAGGAGCACATCCTTTTTGCATACACCAGACCACTATTGGAGGTTGATTGGCCCCTTAGTAACTAATTACCATTCTATGGGTCCTAGGTAGGAGATTAAACTAAGCAATATATAAACAAACAGGGAGATGTATTGCAGATGTTTATACATATAGGGGCTGAGGAGGTCATTTACTGTAGGTGTTTTGTTGTGGGTTAACTTTTTGGGTGACAAGTGTCTTTTTAAGGGACTGAGCCAAATCACTCAATCTTTTAGGTAAACTCAACAACTAAGTCAGGCCAAATAAGTTTGGGATCCAAAAGTGCATCAAGTGCCCTGATACACCTTGAATGTCCCATGCTAGTTGTCGTAGACTATATCCTATTATGTTTGAGCTCTTTAAAACCATTTCAGTGACAGGTGGATATGGGGAGTGCATGGTAGGCAGTAGTGGTAAGTTACCTCCTACGTAAGAGAATGCAAGAATGTCTTACAACTAGAGATGAGCGAGCACTAAAATGCTCGGGTACTCGTTATTCGAGATTAACTTTTCCCGATGCTCGAGTGCTCGTCTCGAATAATGTGCCCCATTGAAGTCAATGGGAGACTTGAGCATCTTTCAAGGCTCTGCACAGGGAGGCTTGGCCAAACACCTGGGAACCTCAGAAAAGGATGGAAACACCACGGAAATGGACAGGAAACAGCAGGGGCAGCATGCATGGATGCCTCTGAGGCTGCTGAATCGCACCATTATGCCAAAATTATGGGCAACAGCATGGCCATGACAGAGGGACCGAATGAGGCTAGATAGCATCTAAAACATGCAATAATTGACCCTGACACTATAGGGGACGGCATGCAGAGGCAGCGGCAGCAGCGGCAGGCTAGAGAGTGTCATGGCGACATACCCTAAATGGACTCGGGCTTCAAACCAATGGGTGGCAGAGAGGAACCAAAGGAGGTGAGCAAGAAGCGCTGAAATGATTTCCTATGTGAACAAAAGGTTGACGGTATATTTAGTCGATAACACAGCATGGCGGCGACATAGTAACCAAGTTCCATAACGTATCTGGTGAAACACCCGAAAAATGTGCCTGACACAGCTCTTTTGATAAGGGGACGACATGTGGAGGCAGCCATGGAGGCGACTTCCATGATTAAGAGCGACAGTATGGGGCATTCATATTGCGCTGCTATGATTGCAACTTCAGGTCTCCAGCATGGCGGCGACAGATGGGCCGAGTTCCACTAGGTATCTGGTGAAACACCTGAAAATTCTGCCTGACACAGCTGGTTTGATAAGGGGATGATGTGCTGCATATCCTCTTGTGCTCCAGCGTCTGGGGTATAGAGAGTTGAAAGTTGCGCATGGAGACATTGGAGGACGCTGTGGAGGATCGTGGAGGCAAAATGGACAGGAAACAGCAGGGGCAGCTTGCATGGATGCCTCTGAGGCTGCCTAATCTTGGGATGGAGCTGGCGGTCCACTGGCAGGCAAGCTTTCGCCTGTCCAAGCCCCTGTCTCGGCTCCTCCCCACCCAAAATGGAACTCGGGGCCAGAAGCGTTTACTTTGAAAAAATTATAATTTTCAAAGCAGGCCGGGTCGTTTGAATATTTCACCTAGGAATAATGGAATAGCATAGTGGTTCTATTTTTAATTGTTTTTTCGGAAATGGTTCCATGATTAAGAGCGACAGTATGGGGCATCCATATTGCAACTTCAGGTCTCCAGCATGGCGGCGACAGATGGGCCGAGTTCCACTATGTATCTGGTGAAACACCTGAAAATTCTGCCTGACACAGCTCGTTTGATAAGGGGACGATGTATGGAGGCAGTGAACTAGTAGTAGATTAAAGGTGCTGCAGTTAAAACTATGTTAGTTGGATCTTGGGATGGAGCTGGCGCTCCGCTGCCAGGCGAGCTTTCGCCTATCCAAGCCCCTGTCTCTCGGCTACTCCCCAAACAGCACTTCTAAGAACCTTTTGTATAAGATCAAGTGTAGTAGTGTTCTTATAAGTTTGGGATATGGCGGGTGAGGGGAATGTAAACAGATGCGCAAGAAGCGCTGAAATAATATCGGTAAATGATAAAAGTTTGCCAGTATATTTTGTGGATTACACAGCAGGGTGGCGACAAAGTTAACAAGTTTGATGTGGAAGCCATGAAAACAACCCAAAATTCTGCCTGACACAGCTCGTTTGATAAGGAGACCATGTATGGAGGCAGCTATATGGACGACTTTTGGAGGCAGCTATGGGGATGACGTGTGGAAGTAGCAATGGAGACAACGTGTGGAGGCAGCTAAAAAGACGACGTGTGGAGGCTGCTATGGAGACCATTTAATTTGGATAGTGCCTGTATGTGGTAGTCCAAAAAAGTTTTCAAACCAGAGGAGCAGGTAGGTGGTCCTCCAGAAAAATTAAATAAATTGAGTGCCTGTATGTGGCAGTCCAAAAAAGCTTTCAAACCAGAGGAGCAGGTAGGTGGTCCTCCAGAAAAATTAAATAGATTAAGTGCCTGTATGTGGCACTCCAAAAATTGTTAAAAACAGAGGACCGGGTAGGTGGCCCTCCAGAAAAATTAAATACATAAAGTACTATAGCTAGAGCCAGTTGGCCATGGCAAAAAATAGCCAGTTTCCTCTGCTTTAGTGTACAAAGAGGAGGAGAAGGAGGACAATGAGGAGGAGGAGTGCATACATTATTCAGGTTGAGCTTCTTTCACTTGGTGGAGAATGAAAATCCGGAGAAATCCAGGCTTTATTCATCTTGATAAGCGTCAGCCTGTCAGCGCTGTCAGTCGACAGGCGTGTACGCTTATTGGTGGTGATGCCACCAGCTGCACTGAAAACCCGCTCGGACAACATGCTAGCGGCAGGGCAGGCAAGAACCTCCAAGGCGTACAGCTCTAGCTTGTGCCACATGTCCAGCTTTGAAACCCAGTAGTTGTAGGGAGCTGTGTGATCATTTAGGACGATGGTATGGTCAGCTACGTACTCCCTCACCATCTTTCTGTAAAGATCAGCCCTACTCTGCCAAGACTGGGGACAAGTGTCTTGCTGGGCAGCCTAGCATGAAATCTGCCATATGCGCCAGAGTCCCAACGCGCAAGAATTCACTCCCCTCACTGGCCTGACTCTCCATTTCCTCCTCCTCCAACTCCTCCAACTCCTCTTCTTCTGCCCATACACGCTGAACAGTGAAGGACTTAACAATGGTCCCGTCTTCTGTCTCGCCAACATTCTCCTCCTCTTCCTCCTCATCCTCCTCCACCTCCTCCGATATGCGCTGAGACACAGACCTAAGGGTGCTTTGGCTATCAACAAGGGAATCTTCTTCCCCCGTCTCTTGTGACGAGCGCAAAGCTTCCAACTTCATGCTGACCAGAGAGTTTTTCAACAGGCCAAGCAGCGGGATGGTGAGGCTGATGATGGCGGCATCGCCACTGACCATCTGTGTTGACTCCTCAATCAGACATCCACGTCCACTCCTCATTGTAGACTTGCGGAAGCTGACTGAACTGACTACCAGTTCTGGTGGAAGTTGACATCTGGCAGTCTACAATCACTCTGCGCTGCTGGTAAGCTGGATAACATGGTTAATGTTGAATTCCACCTGGTGGGCACGTCGCACAACTGTCGGTGAGCGGGCAGCATCTGTGCTGGACTTCCTGAAATGCGCACAGATGCGGCGCACCTTCGTGAGCAAATCAGACAGATTGGGGTATGTCTTGAGGAAATGCTGAACTATGAGATTTAACACATGGGCCAGGCATGGCACATATGTCAGTCTGCCGAGTTGCAGAGCCGCCATCAAGTTTTGGCCGTTGTCACACACAACCATGCCTGGCTTCAGGTTCAGCGGTGCCAGCCACAGATCAGTCTGCGCCGTGATGCCCTGTAATAGCTCTTGGGCGGTGTGCCTTTTATCGCCTAGGCTCAGCAGTTTGAGCACCGCCTGCTGTCGCTTAGCGATGGCACTGCTGCTGTGCCTAGAGCTACCGACTGATGGCGCCATGCCCACGGATGGTAATTCGGAGGAGGAGGTGGAGGATGGGTGGGAGGAGGAGGAGGCATAGTAGGCCTTTGAGACCTGGACCGAGGTAGGCCCCGCAGTCCTCGGCGTAGGCAGTATATGACCAGCCCCAGGGTCAGACTCGGTCCCAGCCTCCACCAAGTTAACCCAATGTGCCGTCAGCGATAAATAGTGGCCCTGCCCGGCAGCACTCATCCACGTGTCCGTGGTCAGGTGGACCTTGTCAGAAACGGCGTTGGTCAGGGCACGGATGATGTTCTCTGACACGTGCTTGTGCAGGGCTCGGACGGCACATCGGGAAAAGTAGTGGCGGCTGGGGACCGAATACCGAGGGGCGGCCGCCGCCAAGAGGTTTCGAAAGGCCTCGGTCTCTACCAGCCTATAGGGCAGCATCTCCAGGCTAAGCAGTTTGGAGATGTGGACATTGAGGGCTTGGGCATGTGGGTGGGTTGCACTATACTTACTTTTGGGCTCCAGCGTCTGGGGTATGTAGATCTGAACGCTGGTGGATGCTGTGGAGGATCGTGGAGGCGATGATGGGGTTTTCGCATGGGAGGTGTTTGGGCCGGGGTCCTGGGCAGGGGGCTGACTAGCAGATGACACAGGGGAAGGAGCAGTAGTGTGCCCGGCCGGAGGTGAACGGGCTTGGTGCCATTGAGTGGGGTGTTTAGCATTCATATGCCTGCGCATACTGGTGGTAGTTAAGCTAGTAGTGGTGGAACCCCTGCTGATCCTGGTTTGGCACAGGTTGCACACCACAGTCCGTCGGTCATCCGGTGTTTCTTTAAAGAACCTCCAGACTTCTGAAAATCTAGCCCTCGCCACGGGAGCTTGACTACTGGAAACATTTGGCGCTGATGCACCAGCTCTGGCCCTGCCTCTCCGTCTGGCCCCACCACTGCCTCTTCCAACCTGTTCTGCTATAGGACTCGCCTCCGTCTCAGAAGCACTGTGTTCACTCGGCCTATCAACCCAGCTTGGGTCTGTCACCTCATCATCCTCCGATCCCTCAGTCTGCTCCCCCCTTGGACGTCCTGCCCTGACAACAACTTCACCACTGTCTGACAACCGTGTCTCCTCATCGTCGGACACCTCTTTACACACTTCTTCCACTACTTCAATAATGTCATCACAGACTGCGACCGGTGGAAAACCTGGGCATCGGAAAATAGCTCAGCAGCAACCGGACAAGTGGTTTGTGACTGTAAGAAGGGTCCAGAAAACAGTTCCTCAGAGTATGCCGGTTCAAATGCCAAATTTTGCTGGGAGGGGGCAGACTGGGGGGAAGGAGGCTAAGGTGGAGGAGCTGGAGGAGTGCTGATTTAGGTGACATGGGTGGACTGCGTGGAAGACTGACTGGTGGACAAATGGCTAGAAGCTTTGTCCGCAATCCACGACATCACCTCTTCGCACTGTTCTGGCCTCAACAGTGCTCTACCACGAGTCCCAATAACTTGAGACATGATGAACCTAGGGAGTGTAGCTCTACGGCGTTCCCCTGCTCCCTCATCAGCAGGTGGTGTCTCACCCCGCCCAGGACCACGGCCTCTGACCCCTGCAGTAGTTGGACGCCCACGTCCACGCCCTTGTCCTCTACCCCTAGCCCTCGGGTTAAACATTTTCCAAATTAAAGTGTAAACTTTTATTTTTTTTTTTTTTGTGTTTATTTTTTATTTTATTTTTTTTAAACAAAACGATGCTATCCTATTGCTATGGCTAGTTTCTAACCTACACTGACAGCACACAACTGGATTTTGTGCTGTGCCTGATGACTTTGAGTTATAAAAAGAAATAAACGTAAAAAAAAAATAAATCAGAAGACTGTGCCTAATTCAAATCAAACTCCTAATAAATTGTCCCACTTCGGTGTTTAAGGTGGATATGTGTGTCACTAAGAGCTAAACACAACGGTCGCAAGTCTCCCAGCAAATTCCTCACAATATGGTACTAGCTGCACTACTAATGCCAGCAAGCCCAGCCACAAGCAAACCAAAAAAAGGAAAATATAACGCTATTGTAGGCCTAAATAAGCCGTTGGGGTTCTCCTATGGCTATTTTCTAGCCTACACTGAAAGCACACTGCTTTGCCAGATTACTTTGAGTTATAAAAAAAAATAAACGTAAAAAAAATAAATCAGCAGACTGTGCCTAATTCAAATCAAACCCCTAATAAATTGTCCCAAAAATACAAAAAAAAAGTAAAATAAAACGTTATTGTAGCCCTAAGAAAGACTGTTGGGTTCTTGTAGAATCACTCCTGCCTAACACTATTCTAATAGAACACCCTAACGCTTTCCCTGACCAGCAGCAGCTCTCACCCTAGCGGCATCCAGACAGAGAATGATCCGAGCAGCGCGGGCAGGGGCTAGTCTATTCCAGGGTCACCTGATCAGGCCAGCCAACCACTGCTATCGACGTGTAAGGGTACCACATCATGCTGGGTGGAGTGCAGAGTCTCCTGGCTTGTGATTGGCTCTGTTTCTGGCCGCCAAAAATCAAAACGGCGGGAGATGCCATTTTCTCAAGCGGGCGAAGTATTCGTCCGAGCAACGAGCAGTTTCGAGTACGCTAATGCTCGAACGAGCATCAAGCTCGGACGAGTATGTTCGCTCATCTCTACTTACAACCCCTGTATCTGCGATGCCTGACCTATCCATCTGCTGCCGGATAATTTTCTTCCTGGTCTGATACAGGTTGGTTGGCACACAAGGTAAGTGGATGGAGACAGGGATCATCACACAAAATGCTGTTGTCAAGATTAAGCTGTAGTTGAGAATTTTTATTTTTTAACCAAACCTGAGATAAGAAGTTGTTCGACATAAATATCTATGTAGACATCCTCATACTGTAAGTATTGGGAGGCCCAACCACTAGGATCCCCAACAAGCACAAGAACAAGGAACCTTCCCCCTGTCTGAAAGGAGCAGCAGGAGATTAAAAGTTTGTTTTTAAAACTGAAAAATTTAGCTCCCTAGTCAAAACATTTAATGGAAATCTCCCCCCAGGATTAAGGATTGTAAACCGAGCCCACTTACATACTGGTGTGTGCCCCCTCTGGCAGGATCTGGTCTTCTTTTAGCTTCCTGTGCCCTTGTTTTTAAAGGGAACTTGTCATCAGGACCCCTCATGTCAATATAGAGAAAAGTGTACACATTGCCAAAGAGCTTTTATAGTAAAACTGGCTTTTTCCAAAAACAAGGTAAATTAGATCCAAGTTTTTCTGTATGCAGTGTTGCATCCCGAGTCCCATGGGAGTGTCCAGTGAGGAGCAGTTTCCACCCCAACCATTGGGAAACTGTTCAGTTATGCATTGATTTCTAATAAAATTCTCCTCCCCCCATCGATTCCCCCCTCAGGACTTCATACATGTCTGCCCTACTTCTCACTGGCCACTTTTTTGTCAATGTGTGCACTATTATCTATGGCAGTGATGGCTAACCTATGGCACTGGTGCCAGAGGTGGCACTCAGAGCCCTTTCTGTGGGCACCCAGGCCATCACCAGAGATGACTCCAGGTATCTTCCTGCAGTCCCAGACAGCCCAGGACCTGCTGTGCACAGAGCCATTTTAAAGTGACAGCTCTACCTGGGACTATTTTCTGCTTTATTGGTGTCCTCAGGTGCCGGTATCAATGAAAACTGTGACAGAGAAGGGAGTATAAATCACACATTAAATTTCTGTGTTGGCACTTTGCAATAAATAAGCGGGTCTTTGTTGTAGTTTGGGCACTCGGTATCTAAAAGGTTTGCCATCACTGATCTATGGGGACATTTGAGAGACAGAAAAAGGTCTCCTGATGACAGGTTCCTTTTGAGAAAAAGAGGATTTTAAATTATGCAAATGAGCCCCAGGGGCTCCAGAATTCATTAAAACCTATGTAGCCCAAAGACCATGAGGCTAATTTTCAGAATTTAAAAGCCTTTTCTTATAAAAACCAAGGCATAAGAGGCTAAAAGAAGTGTGTATCCTGCCAGAGAGGACACACAAGCAGCATGTAGATGTAGCCAACGTATAGTTTTGTGAACATAAGATTCTGAAAATTGTGGAAATGCAAAAAAATTAAAAACCGGGTCTTGTAGGATTAAGACTCTTGTTTTGTCAGGATCTATGTGTCATCAGCATCTATTCAAGGAGCAGCAGGACACCTGGCTACATGAAGGAGTTACACAGACTTTACAACAACAAAATGGTATATAATTTAGTAAAGACTAGTTAGAGAGCTAATTTTGGATTAAAAAGTATGTAACACCAATGTAATTTATGTTGTAAAGAATAATTGCTGGTCACATGACCCAACGGAGAACCATCAAGGTGCATATAACTCCAAAATACGAGCAGCAGTCACTACATTTTATATCATGTAGCTTTCCAATGACCGGATTGTAAAGATTTTTAAGGATTAAAAATCAGACGTGCCGGTTACATCTGATTTTACAGTTGGAATCAGGACAAATTCTAAGAGCAAAATGTAGAAATGAAAATGCCACATTTGTCAGAAAATGAAATGTAGAAGCGAAAAAAAAAAGAACATATATTTATATAATATTACATAGAATCCACCAGCAGCGAGTCTGGTATTTATCCAAGTCAAGGCAAAAACCACTCATTATTATGACTGTTTTTCTGTGAAACATTCATTATATTTTGGCATGAGAAAAATTCCGCAGCAAATGAAGCCAAATCTACTTGACATATTTGTAGAATATTTCTTTTAATGAAGAGAGTGATAGTTAAAAGAGCCCGTCTATAGTAAGGAACATGTCCGCTATGTATATTATTATGATATATATTATGATATTTCTGGGTGTTTATCATGTTTATTCATTCCCATCTAATATCCTGTGTGCATGTGGGTTCTGCTCTGTCGGCAGTAGTTAGATGGGTTGATGAGGGGTGATTTAATTAAGAGGAAATGCCACAATCATTGTTTTGCTCACTCTGCATGTACATTAATCATTCTGGATCAACAACAGTCATGCAGTACTAAGAATATAACGTAAAAAAAAAAAAAAAAAAAAAAAAAAAAGAAAAAAGCCGGTGACACCCCCCTCTCTGCATGCCATGCTTCCAGGGACATGCCAAATCACATTACCATCATGCTCAGTGAAGATGGTTTGGCTAGCAGGCTGAATAACTGCTAAAAGGACACAAACATATCGCCGAGTCTGCGACGCCGTAGCCAAGCGAATATGGATCACATTGCCGCAATGTTTTACAGCCGCGCCGTGTTTGCAAATATTTTTCATTGAAAGTGCAGTCATTTTTCAGGATTCATGCAGAGCGCTCTTGTGTGATCCCGGTAATGTAATATGGAGGCTTTGTTTGTGCTTATTCCGTTGTATTGTTAAAATAAACTTTCCTTGAAAATTCTAAGCGTATTTACTCTGATCTTTCTCTGCTTTCTGTCTAATCTCTAAAAAGATTTTGCCGGCTTAAAAAAATCTACCATTTGCTTTTATGCATTATGATCCAAACATACCCGGAGAATGGTGTTGCTACACTGATGCAGAAACATATCTTGTTTAATCCCTGACCTAAGTGGTTTTCCTGAAATTAACTATGATAAAATTATGATAAGGAGGCTCTGTTGCTCCTGTGACTGCCCCTGCACTCTACCCTTACCCTAATTAAGCCAAGCTCCAGCGTTGACCTGCACAGCATAAGCAGATAATACATCATCACCGTGTTGTCCCTGACAGGCAGAAGTAATCAATAGCTGCACCATCCCGCAGCTGCTGTGTATGAGTCATCCAGCTGATTGATAACTCTTGTCTGGACATTTCAGGCAGCTCTTTTATGTAGGGCAGCCTGTCTGCACCCAATGTTCCCAAGGTCCTGAATTTTGTAATTGTTTTTTTGAGCAAAACCACTCAGTTCAGGGATTAAACAAGATGTGTTTCTGCATCAGTGTAGCTACAAAATGCATAAGGTATGTTTGGTTCACAATGCATAAAAACAAATGGTAGATTTCCTTTAAACAGTTATTTATCCATAGAAGAGGTCATAAATGAGTAAGGGTGGGGTGTGACACTAGGAAACCCCACTGATCATCGATTTTCCTCCAAAGAGCAGACAGCTCCGTCAGTAGAGTAGAGATTGTCCACGCTCACTGCAGCTGTCACTCTCATTAAATGGAATTAGAGCATCACTTGTAGTTAGCAGGACGACCACTATATTACAGATGGAGCTGTCTAGCTATGGTACAACGAGTACAGACGATCCCCTATTTAAGGACACCCGACTTAAACAGGTGACCGCTAGCTACAGAGGGACCTCTCCGCCCACTGTGACCTCTGGTGAAGTCTCTGGATACATTACTTTAGTCCCAGGCTGCAATGATCAGCTGTAAGGTGTCTGTAATGAACCCAATTGTCACTGACACAAAAAAAAGTTCTTTTTTTTTGGAGTTACAGTTATAAAATATACTAGTTCCAACTTACATACAAATTCAACTTACATACAATCTAGAGAACCAATCTTGTACGTAACCTGGGGCCTACCTGTAATGGGAAACCACATGATATTTCACTAACAGATGATCGGTAAGAAGAGTCGGCGCACTATGAATGGCGCTTGAAGTAGACATATGATCCCTGAGAGTCGTCTGCCAATCTCGTTAGGTCATGCTCATTATTCCTCCTTCTCGAATAACTAGCAAACGAGAAGAGAAGTGAGAAAATAGGTGAAGCCGAGGGAGATGGTGAGAAGGGAAAGAGGATGATCCTGAGGTAAAAGTTGGAGAGGATAATAAGATAAAGGTCTAGAGATGAACGAGAGGAGAGTTTTATCTACCAGAGTAGGAAAAAAGACAAATGTGTGAAGAAATAATCTCTGTGAAAATAAAGGAGAACGTTTCTTACGCTGGAGAAATAAGGCCAAGTCTACTGAGAGGATTCTTCTAAGGCCTCATGCAGACAAACGTATTGGGGCCCGTGATCCGGCCACAAATTCACAGCCCTCATACATGTCTATAGCATCCGGTCATGGTGAAGTGACCACCCGCTGTCTCACCGCACCGTGACCGGGCTCGGCAGCCACCATGCTAAATATAGGACATACAGCACTAGCACCAAGGAGGGCAGCCTTTCTGTTGGATTTCAGTTCTACAGTTTGAGAACCATTGAAGGGCATTAAAAGTCCTTACAGTGCCTTTGTATACATGTGTGTTGAGGGCTTGGACACATGTATGATGATGTCGTGGGTTTCAGAGTTTATTATCTCTACAGGACAGTCTCATACTTGGAGGGTGATTTGAGGGCTGTGGACCTCCTAGAAGCCTGAAACCTCTAGTTGCCACTAAAATCCACCTATGCTGTAGCCCACTACCAGGGGTGGATTAAGAGTGGCGTTGGCTCTGGGCTGTATGAATACTTTAGCCATTACAAGTCTGGAATCACTTCCTACATCTGGTACTAGAATCAGCTTCTAGGGCAGTGGTGGCGAACCTATGGCACGGGTGCCAGAGGCGGAACTCAGAGCCCTCTCTGTGGGCACCAAGGCCATTACCCCAGAATGAAGTTCACCAGACAGGACTTAAAGAATCTTCCTGCAGAATCTTCCTACAATGATAGGCAAATTTGCCCTCCTCCTTTCAATTGCGTTGGTGTCCTTTGGAGGCTGAAGGATTGAAAGTTGAGGCTCTAAAAGGTTCGCCATCACTGTTCTAGGGGAATGGAGGACGTGTACCAATATGTGGTTTCAGGACCTAAGGCTGAAATGGCTCTTGTGTACATATGTATTTAGAGCAGGAGCAGATATAAAAGGATTTTGTGGGTGAAGGCCCTTCTCAGTGTAAAATGTAGTAGGGGGTTTAGGTGTCAATGGGCCCCCTTCAATTCTTGGGCCCTGGGCTACCACCCAAACTGCCTATATTATAATCCACTACTGACGACTACAGTCTGTGGATAATATTTGAATCAGAATTTTGGATGAACTTGGATTAGAAGATGACTTTCCAGGTAGAGAGAGAGAGTTGCCTTTCATCTAGAAGAGACATAATTTACAAGCCTTTTCGAAACCTTTTAGGGGCGCTGTTACTCTTAGGAGGTGCTGGTTACCTTATTTCTAATGTAACACTGCATTTTTTTTTAGTATTTGATGTGGATTACTGTCTGTAATTTTAGCTTCTGTATGTAGAAATTGTCTTACACAGCTGGACACCACATATCACAATGCAGCGAGAGGAACATGAAAGACTTGCCTAGCAACAGCTGCTTCTTCTTGTCAGCACTGCTGGGTGTCACAGCTGAGACGTGGGTGCCACCGCTTACCAGGCAGTACGAGCTGTTATCTAGGGTGAAATAGAAATAAGTATTTTACTTAATGCTAATTTTTGAAAACATAAATAAACGAAGAAGATCCGAAATTTCCATTCCACATCGGAAGTACATGTAGCTATTATATTCCCGTAGCGTTTGCACTTATTAGATTGATTTTGTTTTTTTAACAACTGTTTAAAGTTTTGTATCTTTTGCAATGTGCACATTTTATTGTCCGATCTATAAAAAGATTGCAATTATCTGTAAACCTTTCTACGATTTTATAGGAGACTCAAGTTTCAGGACCATGGAGAGGCCCCACTGACTACGAATAGGAACAACGTTCTTTTTTCTATTGCCGTTATAGGGAAGGGTTTCAACTAAGGCTAGAAAATGACTAATGACATATTGGGGCTCATTTACTAAGGGCTCCGCGGCCGCACTTTCGTCATGTTTCCCAAATTTTTCCGTTTTGCGGCACAATTGTGGCGGATTTCACGTGACAGAAATTGGAAGACGCGGCCATCATCTGTGACATCATCTATTGTCAGTATTGATGTAATGATGGGTCAGTGTTATCTATATAGAGGTCATTGTACAGGGAGGGGGAGGAGATAAGCTGTGACATCATCTATTGTCAGTAGTGATGTAATGATGGATCAGTGTTATCTATATAGAGGCCATTGTACAGGGAGGGGAGGAGATAAGCTGTGACATCATCTATTGTCAGTAGTGATGTAATGATGGGTCAGTGTTATCTATATAGAGGTCATTGTACAGGGAGGGGAGGAGATAAGCTGTGACATCATCTATTGTCAGTAGTGATGTAATGATGGGTCAGTGTTATCTATATAGAGGTCATTGTACAGGGAGGGGGAGGAGATAAGCTGTGACATCATCTATTGTCAGTAGTGATTTAATGATGGGTCAGTGTTATCTATATAGAGGTCATTGTACAGGGAGGGGGAGGAGATAAGCTGTGACATCATCTATTGTCAGTAGTGATGTAATGATGGGTCAGTGTTATCTATATAGAGGTCATTGTACAGGGAGGGGGAGGAGATAAGCTGTGACATCATCTATTGTCAGTAGTGATGTAATGATGGGTCAGTGTTATCTATATAGAGGTCATTGTACAGGGAGGAGGCAAGCTGTGACATCATCTATTGTCAGTAGTGATGTAATGATGGGTCAGTGTTATCTATATAGAGGTCATTGTACAGGGAGGGGGAGGAGATAAGCTGTGACATCATCTTTTGTCAGTAGTGATGTAATGATGGGTCAGTGTTATCTATATAGAGGTCATTGTACAGGGAGGAGGCAAGCTGTGACATCATCTATTGTCAGTAGTGATGTAATGATGGGTCAGTGTTATCTATATAGAGGTCATTGTACAGGGAGGGGGAGGAGATAAGCTGTGACATCATCTATTGTCAGTAGTGATGTAATGATGGGTCAGTGTTATCTATATAGAGGTCATTGTACAGGGAGGGGGAGGAGATAAGCTGTGACATCATCTATTGTCAGTAGTGATGTAATGATGGGTCAGTGTTATCTATATAGAGGTCATTGTACAGGGAGGAGGCAAGCTGTGACATCATCTATTGTCAGTAGTGATGTAATGATGGGTCAGTGTTATCTATATAGAGGTCATTGTACAGGGAGGGGAAGGAGATAAGCTGTGACATCACCTATTGTCAGTAGTGATGTAATGATGGGTCAGTGTTATCTATATAGAGGTCATTGTACAGGGAGGGGGAGGAGATAAGCTGTGTCATCATCTATTGTCAGTAGTGATGTAATGATGGGTCAGTGTTATCTATATAGAGGTCATTGTACAGGGAGGGGGAGGAGATAAGCTGTGTCATCATCTATTGTCAGTAGTGATGTAATGATGGGTCAGTGTTATCTATATAGAGGTCATTGTACAGGGAGGGGGAGGAGATAAGCTGTGTCATCATCTTTTGTCAGTAGTGATGTAATGATGGGTCAGTGTTATCTATATAGAGGTCATTGTACAGGAAGGGGGAGGAGATAAGCTGTGACATCATCTATTGTCAGTAGTGATGTAATGATGGGTCAGTGTTATCTATATAGAGGTCATTGTACAGGGAGGGGGGGAGATAAGCTGTGACATCATCTATTGTCAGTAGTGATGTAATGATGGGTCAGTGTTATCTATATATAGGTCATTGTACAGGGAGGAGGAGATAAGCTGTGACATCATCTATTTTCAGTAGTGATATAATGATGGGTCAGTGTTATCTACATAGAGGTCATTGTACCGGGAGGAAGAGGAGATGAGCTGTGACATCATCTATTGTCAGTAGTGATGTAATGATGGGTCAGTGTTATCTATATAGAGGGCATTGTACAGGGAGGGGAGGAGATAAGCTGTGACATCATCTATTGTCAGTAGTGATGTAATGATGGGTCAGTGTTATCTATATAGAGGTCATTGTACAGGAGGGGGAGGAGATAAGCTGTGACATCATCTATTGTCAGTAGTGATGTAATGATGGGTCAGTGTTATCTATATAGAGATCATTGTACAGGGAGGGGGAGGAGATCATCTATTGTCAGTAGTGATGTAATGATGGGTCAGTGTTATCTATATAGAGGTCATTGTACAGGGAGGGGGAGGAAATAAGCTGTGACATCATCTATTGTCAGTAGTGATGTAATGATGGGTCAGTGTTATCTACATAGAGGTCATTGTACAGGGAGGAGGAGGAGATAAGCTGTGACATCATCTATTGTCAGTAGTGATGTAATGATTGGTCAGTGTTATCTATATAGAAGTCATTGTACAGGGAGGGGGAGGAGATAAGCTGTGACATCTATTGTCAGTAGTGATGTAATGATGGGTCAGTGTTATCTATATAGAGGTCACTGTACAGGGAGGGGGAGGAGGAGATAAGCTGTGACATCCTCTATTGTCAGTAGTGATGTAATGATGGGTCAGTGTTATCTATATAGAGGTCATTGTACAGGGAGGGGGAGGAGATAAGCTGTGACATCATCTGTTGTCAGTAGTGATGTAATGATGTGTCAGTGTTATCTATATAGAGGTCATTGTACCGGGAGAAGGAGATAAGCTTTGTACTGATGATGCAGGAGGCAGGGGAGACAGTATGACTGTCTGTAAAGCCAGATCATAGAGGGGGAAGGGTAGCCCCTTAAGCTTAGCAGACTAATTTTAAAAGTTGATTTTAAAAATAAGGAGGCCATGAATAACACATATAAGAAGATTACCACAGCCGCAATGTCTGGATCTATGAATAAATGCTCTGGGTTTATCATACTCAGTTTTGATGGTAGATTTGCTACAAAAGAGGATCTATCAGCTGTACTGGCCCCTCAGACCAAGCAAAAATCATGCAAAATATGCACCATGATGTGTTACTCTATATAACGGCTCTGCTGATGACGTTTACATTTAATATTAGCATTTCTCTGAGATCACATCAGACAGGTGCATGTAGCTTTCATTGCGGTGATGGCTGGCGCACTTGTACTATGCACTTCAGCTGTAACCTACAGTAATAGCTAATAGACTGGTTTTCAATTAAATGGCCATTAGTTTCCAGCTGTAATGTATAGTACAGGGGCTCCAGTCACCACCGCAATTAAAACTCCAGGCAATTATTAGGTTTTTTGATTGATAAATGGAAAATTAATGCTTTATAAAAGTCTCAGAATAGTGATTTCCCCCAACTGATTTCTTGTAAATGTTTATGTGTCCCCTTCCATTCTCTATAGCAGTGATGGCGAACCTTTTAGCTGCCGAATGCCCAAACTACAACCAAAAACCCCCATTATTTATTGCGAGGTGCCAACCAAAAATGTTCAACAACTTTCAATCATATTGGCCTCCTGAGGACAGCAACACAGTAGAAAGATGGAAAAATTTCATCATTTTAGCTTCTTTCCAGTGTCCATCTGTACAGAGAAAATCGTGGGGCCAGCTGGAGGTCCTCCAAAGATAATTCGGCCCTGTCTACTCATTCTCCCTCTTCCTACAGTCCCAAGTAGCGAAGTCAAAATATGACTGGAAGCAGCATCTTTTAAGTTGCTTGGAACTGCAGAAAGATTAATTGAGTTCTGTCTGGTGTGCTGGGGAGGTGGCCCGGGTGCCCACAGAAAGGACTCTGAGTGCCGCCTCTGGCACCCGTGCCATAGGTTCGCCACCACTGCTCTATAGGTTCATTTCCACACAGGAAATTACAATTTGGCCAATCAATGGCTGTGATGATTAGCCACTATGACCAGTTATAGGCTGATATGAGTAACTACTGTGACCAATCACTGGCTGAGAAGAGTGGCTACAGTGACCAATCACTGGCTGAGAAGAGTAGCTACTGTGACCAATCACTGGTTGAGATGAGCATCCACTGTGACCAATCAATGGCTGTGATGAGTAGCCACTATGGCCAGTTATAGGCTGATATGAGTCACTACTGTGGCCAACCATTGGTTGAGATGAGTAGCCACTGTGACCAATCACTGGCTGAGATGAGTAGCCACTGTGACCAATCACTGGATGAGAAGAGTAGCTACTGCGAGCAATCACTGGCTAAGATCAGTAGCCACTGTGACCAATCACTGGCTAAGATGAATGTAGCAACTATCGCTAGTTTTAGGCTAATATGAGTAACTGTGACCAATCACTAGCTGAGAAGAGTAGCCACTGTGATCCATCACTGGCTGAGATATGTAGCCACTGCACTCTACACAGGGAAACTGCACATAGTACACACTGCACTGCTCTTAGTGATGTCACAGTGCAGGAATATGGACATTTGTACATTTACATTAAACATAATGTAAATGGAGTCTGAGTGTAATAACATCTGACTCCCCGCAGAGGGGAAACAGCACAGCACTAGGTGCTAAACGCTACCAAGAAAAATGTCTAGCAGAAATATCAGGGGAAAGAGAGGAGAAAGACAAATTAGAGTGCGAAAAGAAGATGGAGAGATTTACGAGATTGAGCAAAGCTAGTAAAAGACTGAATTTGAAAAAACTACCATCAAAATCCATCATGATAAACCAGGGTCACTTACTCATAGATGCACCTTTGCTCCCACCTGCACCCTCTGTCTGTGTAATCCAGCAGCAGGAAGTGCAGGAGCGGGGGAGACCTGCTCTGCTCATTGTAACAGCCTGTGATGCTACAGCTCTGAGGGGCTCTGGAAACATGCACCAACTGATTAGAATAATTATAAAAGTTGATTAGGGAGGAAGCCATGGATAACACAAATAAGATGATTCCCACAGTCCCGGTGCCTGGATCTATGAGTAATGTCCCTGGTTTATCCTGATGGATTTTGATGGCAGATTCCTCCTGCCTGACTCTGCCCTAATCTGTTATTTAATAATCCTCGAATCTAATCTAACTTTTTAAAAACTTGACTGGCAGGAGGAATCTACCATCAGATCTTGCCTTTAAAGGGAATGTCAGACATTTTATTTCAGGACCCCCTGAAATAACCCCCCCAGTGTTATGTGTTATTTATTATACTTCTCTCTTCATATTAAAAAGAGACTCTAAGACCAGAAACACATGACCATGGTTACCCTGTGAATCCTGAACCAAGTGCTGTCCGGTTTTCATGGACAGAGCATCATAGTTTTATACAATTGAAGGAGTCCCTACTTCCCCACCGTACTATACACTTCTGTTCTGCCAGGAAGAAGGGATTCCATGCATCAAATATCACTATATCTGGGTCCTATCCTCAGTGTGTTTCTGGACTTAAGGCTCCAGGTTACAATGACATCCTCTACAACCCCTTACACCACTGTTTGCATACCACCTTTATGATCCTTACATATCTCCTGAATAGACTTTGCCGGATCTTCTCCTTGCTCCTTGACCACCACATTTGGACAGAGAGTGCATCAAGCAGTGGTTACATATATGTGTCTGTTTCTTCATTCACTTCTTTGTGGGTGACAGCCTGGATGCTTACACTAATACCATCTTCTCACATATTTTACACTTGAGGTAGGTGGGAATGTCTGTACAGGTTCTCATTGTGGACATCCAGATGAAGTACCCGTAGGTTGTCTTCTGGCCAGATATGAAACTATTGCTCCAGGGATGCTAGAAGCTACTGACGGGATAGCTGCAGAGGCTTGTATGAGCATCCTTCAGACCTTAGTCTCCCTTGCGGGACTTCCTAACGTTCATAATGTGGATGGGTAAAGGTCTCTTTAAGTAGAGAACAAAGAGTGGGTCATCTTAAAGCTCCCATGCCAAACCCAATGCTGAGGGTCTGAACAGGCTGCTTTGTATCAGTTATTTGTGACAAGGTGGGACAATTTTTTCAAGATTTCTTCAGCAGTTGTGAAGGGATCATTACCTCCCTCATGCAACACCTAATCTTTTGTGGTGGATGTTACTTGGATCTTCTGCTATAATTTGGAATTTCCTGCCTCGGAACACAATCGTGTGTTTTGAAATGGGGATGAAATGGGGAGCTTGAGTTTAGATTGCTGTATATTTAGCTGTTCTCCCAAATATCTCCCTCCCCCTTCCCAAGAGTCTGGAAGTAAGAGTTCTCTTTATGGAAACTTTGCCAATTAAGGCTGCCTTGCAGGCGTGTGGAGACTTATAGCCAATGATGCTCCACTAGGGGGTTATGGGAAATAGGCAAATATGTTTTCCAGGATGGGACAAGTAAAACAACACCTCTTTTGCAGACCCCTTCCCTAGACTTGCGCTCCGCCCCCCTCCTGTGTACATATTTAGGACTTCCCTTCACGTTTTTGCATATGTCATTTAAGCTATAGACTCTACACCTGCAAATACTATGGACAGATCCTTATTCTTTAGTTTTTCTAGATAAAGATTTGAAGGGAAAACGGATCCCTTTCACATAATGTTAAAATACAATGAAGATCTAAAGTGGATAATTCCTTGAACTATTGTGTAAGTCAAGAGTAAGTCTTCTCTATTTCTCCATCAAATGGCTTCAATGCAAGTCTATGTTTACTGGTTTGAACCAGTATTTATCCTCCTAATGTCTTCATATATTTATAAGGTGGTGGTATAGCACACAGGACCCCAAAGTGGGGGTCAAAAGTGGGAACTGGTTTCTTTTTGGGTGAGCATTACTGCCGATGATCTCTGGGAAACCTATATTTTAATATGCTCTTTAGTGCCACCTAGAGGTAACTATCAATCAAGGTGATTTTTCAAATGTGCACTTTCCCATTAAACATTGTTTATCTACAGAATATTCCCTACTTGTCCATTCACAACCTTTTAGGGGAAACTCCTTTTACTATTGTAAGTCTTCTCTATTTCTCAACAAATAGGTTCAATGCAAGTCTTTGTTTACTAGTTTGAACCAGTAATTATCCTCCTAATGTCTTTATATATTTATAAGTTGGTGGTATAGCACACAGGACCCAACCAGGGCCAGCCCCAGGTTTCAGTAGGCCCCTGGGTGACAGAGCCTCAGTGGGCCCCTTTGCAGGGAACTCACAAGGCGGCAGAAAAAATTCAGGGACTAAAACAATCCCCTGTTCCCTAAAATATTCCTGACTTTATCATCCTAAACAGCCCCCTAATGGTTATTTTATAAACAAACCCCTCATACCCTATTGAATCAATCCCATGGATTCCTTATGTACAGCCTTATGTGGGCCCCTCCAGCAGCTCTGGGCCCCGACACTTGCCGGGGTATGCTGGCACCGGCCCTGACCGCAAAGTGGGGTCAAAAATAGGTATCGGTTCTCCATGGAGAATCTATGGGAAACATATATTAATATGCTCTGTAGTGCCACCTACAGGCAGCCATCAACCACGCAGGTTTTTCAAATTTGCCCTTTCACCCTATTGAATCAACCCCATGGATTCCTTATGTACAGCCTTATGTAGCCCCCTCCCCCACTCAACAGCTTTGGGCTCCAGCACTTGCCCAGGTAGGCCCAGTGCTGGCGTTGGCCTCAACCCCAAAGTGGGGTCATAAATGTGTACTGGTTCTCCTTGGACTAGGCTGTACAGGCAATAATCTCTGGGAAGTATGTATTAATATGCTCTCTAGTGCCACCTACAGGCAGTCACCAACCAAGCTGATTTAGCAAATTTGCCCTTTCCCTTTAAATACTCCTTAGCCGCAGAATGTTCCGTACTTGTGTATTCTACTATTGTATATTTCTATCTTTCTCTCTGGGCTTTTCAGCTTCGCGCCAGCCCTTGGGCCCTCTGTCCTGATTTCCTCAAACACATTCTGCTTCTTCTGTTGCCTTTTGTGTTTAATTACTTTCAGAAATTTTTTTGCTGTTTTCAACCATCTGCACTTAATTGTGTGCGGAACTTTTCCATACCGTACAGTAATGGAATTACCCAGATAAGCCGGTTCACTTCATTAGTTAATCCATTCTAAGAAGTGTTACTTTTTATCTTCACAAATAACTGAAGTGTTACATTTACAAATGGCTCATTTTTTACGTGTTTTTATTTATTACATTTTTTTTCCCCGGGAGCTAATTATATCACCATCTTCTTCACAGGAGAACTATCTTTATCTGAGATCCTAGAAGAGGTCCTTTAACTGTTTTTGCAATTATTCTGCTGAGATGAGGCTCTATATCAGTGTGCGGACGATTCCCCGCTCATTAAACAGTTTTCTGTCAAATCACGGATACTTTTGTAGATAACCTTTGTTTTTTTTTTTCTTTCGCAACGTTTTCTGCTGAGTTGATGGTCTTTCCTGGCTTCTGGGCACTCTGCCACTTTCTAAACCCTGAGGCACTGATGCGTTCCTGCAGTTACAAGAGACTGCGTACATTTTTGTGAGGGAAAAGGCGCATCATCCGGGACACTGCGGATATGGACCTCCGGGGAATTTGTGTTTATATAATTCCATATTCTGGTCTTAAAGGTCAGTGATGGGGAGAAACATCAGTTCACATTGAATGAAGTGAACAGAAGTGGAAATAAATGCAAACTTCCACTAAAATCCGTGGAGACGGAATCGTACGCTTTGTAACCCTTTCACTACCTGGGCAAAAACTCACGATGTTGAGTCACTGCCGACATCTTAATAGGTTGATGTAGCAGATTTTAGAACATCTAGCACTTAACAAAGAGATGAACACACGAGATGACTGCGCCGTCCTTCTCGTGAAACATTGCCGAGCCGATCCAGCATTTGCGCTAATAATTTCTGTCTGGATTCTATCTTTCTGCCCTATTTCTCTTAATCCTGCTACATTCTCAGCATAAGCTTTGAAACGGCCCTGCATTGTCTTATTTCTATTGCTTTCTACGTCTTCTAATCTTCCGTGACACTTTTGTTGTCACCGTTTTCTTTCAGCGTTCGCATTATCGGATTTTCTTGGAATCAAGTCGGTTTTAATTGCCATAAAGCGATTCGCCGCTGCATCATTGTGTGATAATTTCTCTATAGCAAGTGTCAGATTCCGGCGCTTTTTACTAGATGAATTAGAAGTTGTCTTAATGTTCTGAGATTTTCCGTTCTTTAGTCTGGCGCATTGTTACCTGTAATTGCATATAGATGTGGAATGTGCACTGCGGATGGAAGCAGGTATGTGCATAGTACATACGGTCTTGCTGTTACTTAAATACTTTTGTATTTTCCACATCTTCACTAAGTCTAGTGACCTTATTGTAAAAGCAGATGTAAAATTGTATCTAATTTCAGCATAATGAGCTGAACAGAAGTAGAGCCTGGTGTGATCTTCGTTCTGTTAATTTAAAGGGAATCCATCACCACAATTTACCTACCCAAACTAACTACTATGTTACATAGCGCTGTGCCCACACATGTCACCCCTACCTTTATTTTTATTGTCCAGCTGCTCTTTCCATGCTAAAAGTTGACTTTTGAAATATGCAAATGAGGCTGAAGTGCTTCAAGGGGCATTAGCAGAGCACCTCAGGGCTTTGGCTCCACATGAATAACAACTACCCTTGATACATTTTACTTCCACCGCCCAGTGTCTTCTCTTATCTCTTCCCCTACAGCTACCTCACCCCTTGGGAGATATGAAGCCCGAGACATGAGGAATCTCTGCCAGAGCACTTCTGTCTAATTTGCATTTTTCTAAAGTGAAGTTTTAACATGGAAGTAGCAACTGGGCAATAAAAACATAGGTAAGGGTGGCATGTGTGGGCAAAACCGTGCTAAGAGATTCCCTTTAAAGGGATTTTCTACTTCCAGTCTAACCATTGTATACATTTTTGCAAGTAAAATAGCAGATCCCTGAGGGGTCTGGGTTGTTTGACAGTCAAACTTTAGGATATCTGCAAATGTAACGTATTACTCATGGACTTGCTGCGCTGTAAATCTGCAACATAATATAGTGGCATTGTGACAATCCAATACAAATGTTACAGAAAAAAACCTGTGAAAGGAAACTTGCGGAAACTATTTGCAGCCGAATATCAGTTCTGTACATCTGAATGAGGTGGTGTTGGCAGGGAACACATGGGCTTTGGCAAGAAACATTCAGATGAAACAGAAAAATCTGATACAAACCAGCCCTTACATAGCCTTGTGTGATCATACACCTAACATTTGGACAGGCTCTTCCTTCTGAACGCTCATGTACATGCACTAGGTATAAGTCACACAAAGACTTCTCTTATTCCCTTGAGAACAAAAGGATTGGCCATGATGTAATTCATGTTCCCAAACTTTTTTTTACCCTTCAGTTATTACATCATAGAAGGGACAGAAGACATTCAATGGTTGGCCGGTCCGGCCGGTCCAAGGTTAATGTGCATGGCCTCTTTTAGTCTTTAAAGGAAACCTACCACCACGGATTCTACTTATAAAGGTAGCTCGGATGGTAGGTGCATCTATAGGACGTGAGGATAGCCCTTTTAAGGGCCAATCCTCACGCCCCCGCAATATTTTACTGACTTTTAATTCCCTTATATGCAGATTTTATAAAGAAGCTACTGGGGCATGGAGCAGCCGGAGCAGAGGCTACACGGTGCGGCTACTCCATGCCCCAATAGCCTCTTCGATCCTCCTACCAGAAATCTTTGGCGGCCTGCTGTTCTGCACATCCACAGACGAGGGCTACGAGGATCTGTGCGCCGAAGATTTCTGGTAGTAGGATCAAACTGGGCCTCAGCCTCAGCTCCGGCTACTCCATTCCCCAATAGCGGGGATGTGAGGATTAGCCCTTAAAGGGCTATCCTCACGTCCTAGAGATGCACCTACCACCCGATCTACCTTTATAGGTAGATCCGTGGTGGTTGGCTTCCTTTAACAACCATTAGTACAGGTATAGAGATGTTAAATCCCCTCACCCCAGTGTCTTAGGACCAGTGAAAGTAGTGTTGAAAAGACCAAAAAAAGCTAAATTTCGTTTCATACCAAACTTTGTTGGTTCGGGGCCTCCGGACCAAACCCTAAACTTCTAATGAATGGTTAGGGTGCTAAAATATGTCCACTAACATGCTGGTGTTAGATGGTGATGCCATTTTGGGGAGGATCATTGGTTCCTTCTGAATTTTGCACCGGCACTTAAATAGTTAACATTTGCGATCGGTTTCAGCACCGATCATGGGTGCTACATGTGGGGATTCATTATACCTGACAAAGTCACTTGGCAGTGGCAATACGTGTGGGGCGGTGGCTCCCCTTCAACACACACTTGGTGGTGGTAGATACAGTTTTTTTTGTCTTTTTCTATTGCCATATTTTTACTTACCTGTACCTGTACTTATTACCAGTGTGTCAAATTTTGATACTTTTTTGGACCATAGTGGGGTTGAGTCTTCAACCACCTTTATTGGTTGGTGGTTTGAATCAGCACCCACAATCTTTGTTCTGTGCTTTTTTAAATGTTTTTAAAGCATACCAAGAATATTCAACTTTGGCCAACTTAGTAGTTGGTCGTACTTTACATTTACAATGGATTTGGGGATTTTACTGCACTTTAGCCTTAGGCTACAATGATCAGCTGTAACAGTTATCACAGGTGTCTGTAATGAAGCTTTAGTGTTAATCCTGGTTCTTATGACAACCCAACATTTTTTAAATCCAATTGTCACAGAGACCAAAAAATTTAGTCTGGAGCTACAATTATAAAATATACAGTTCCAAGTTACATGTAAATTCAAGTACAGATCCTATCCTGTATCAAACCCGAGCAATGCCTGTATCCTGGTGTTAGGCCTTGCTTATTGTAGCCCTATATCTCAGACACAGTTGTGATAGTTCATACCTGTGGGGGTTTAGGTCGAGGTTCGAGTTCGGTACCCAAAACCAGACCTGGACAGATTAAATTCTTGGACGAATCCGAATTTTCATGGGTACGCCCGTCACTAGTGATAGGTCAAATGCTAAAGTTAGTCATAGTTATCTTCAGAGCCTGTGGATATGTCAGAAAGTACACACAGGGTTTGATGTGGAAAAATCTGTTGCAAAGGTTTTAAAATGTTTGATATAAACAACTGGATAAACACAGAAAGATTATTCCTCCCTCCTCCCTACTTCCTATTACGCTCCTATTTTCAAGAAACCGGTGGTAAACAGCACAAAATAGAACAAATGCTATTAGACGGGCAAAAAGCTGTGATGCCAATCCGACAATCAGGAATGATATTTGTAAAGGTAAATTCACATTATTCTGGTCCCCGTAATAGTATAAGGGAAGATGTAAATCAAGATACGCACCTTCCAGAAAGTAGAATTCCATACTGTATCTATCCGATAGGAACCTGAGCCCTTCCAGGGGTAAACACCACATGGAACCAAGGCTATGAAATATGATGGGTCAGAGAGGGACATTTACTAATCTGCTTCCATAAACAGATATCAAAAAGCATTAAAAAGACCTTATCCTTATATTGGTCACCATCTGCAACTCTTTTATTCATACTCTTATTCATTTTTCTCCTTTATTTCTCTCTCTTTGGTTTGCTATCAATCCCATGATACAACATCACAAGATCACAAGACCAACTAGAGACAGTCACCATCTGCAACTCTTTTATTCATACTCATATTCATTTATCTCTGTTTTTGGTTTGCTATCAATCCCTTGATACCACAGCATCACATCACATCACAAGACCAACTAGAGAAAGGGTGATTTCTTCTAGTTTGATGTAAATTTTGAGTATCATTCTGAACTATATTAGCCCAAACTGCAATCTTCAATACAGTCAAGTGTGTGTGTCCCTATAGACTCAGGTGTAGAGAACATTTCATGTGAGGAAAGTGCATATGGGCTTCTAAGCTAACATCCCAATGTGATATATAGAGAAGCAGTAAGGACATGAATAGGTAAAACCCTAATCTACAAGATTACAAAATGGAGCATAAGGCATCATGAAAGGGTGTTTCCACTTTCAGCAGATAATTGATATTATTCACTGAAAATCTGATGCTTCAACCTCAGCAGTTTTCAAATTTCTTCCAGGTGATATGTTCTCCAAGTCAGTTCCACAGAGAAGACATGAAGATGCCCCGGAAGAAGCCGTGAGTGAGGCGAGACCCAGGGTCGGGCAAGGAAGCTCAACGCTCAATGAGGCCTTTTTATTACTGATTTGTTGTAAGTAGAACAAATAAAGTGAGTGAATTTTTATCAAACAGTAATGTGCTTTGTGCGTTATTAATAATTCCAGATAGGGATTTTCTAAAGGATGAGACCCTACAGGGAAAACTGTTGGGAATGGGACAATGCAGAAGTGACTCGGAGAAAATATCACATGGAAGAAATTTGAAAAGGTTGAAGCCTCGGAGCGGTATAGATTTTCTGTGAATACACGAACGTTGGGACTGGTTCGTAATCCAAGAGCTCCCCAGAGCAGTATTGTGCGTTAAGCACCAATGTTGAGATAATTGATATTGTTTGTGTAAGGAAAAGTTACACAATTTTCCATTATATTTTCTGTAACAATTTCTCGTGGTTCTCTGATCTCTACTTAACGTCATTCTATAGGAAATTCTCATTGTTTACTTTCGGTGGATAAAAAAAGGTCCCTGGTAATGTGATGTTACACAAGTGCGCAGCTTGTTATAAAGATTAAACAGAGCCGTGCACCTGTGTGACATCACATGATCAAGGATATAACAAGCCATGCACCTGTGGGACATTGTATGACCATGGATATAACAAGCCGTGAACCTGTGTGACATCACATGACCAGGGATATAACAGGCCTTGCACCTGTGTGACATCATATGACCATGGATATAACAAGCTGTGCACCTGTGTGGCATCACATTCCAAGGTATATAACAGTGATGGCAAACCTTTTAGAGGCCGAGTGCCCAAACTACAACAAAGACCCGCTGATTTATCGCAAAGTGCCAGCACAGAAATGTAATTTGTGATTTATACTCCCTTCTCTGTCACAGTTTTCATTGATACCAGCACTCCGAGGACACCAATAAAGCAGAAAATAGTCACAGGTAGAGCTGTCACTTTAAAATAGCTCTGTGCACAGCAAGTCCTGGGCTGTCTGGGACTGCAGGAAGATACCTGGAGTCATCTCTGAGTGCCCACAGAAAGGGCTCCGAGTGCCACCTCTGGCACCAGTGCCATAGGTTAGCCATCACTGGTATATAACATATCTGCCCCTATGTGTTAGGTCTTTCATCATTATAATATGTAAGTACTTGGTGACAGGAATTGATACAGAAAGTACATTGGTAAATCGTACCCCTTTAAGGTTTGGTTGTAGCATCCCTTTAAATGAATGAAAAGCTAAATATTCACTCATTTTCACCTTATAATACCATATATATATCAAAGCTGCAGTTATCAATAATCCTCTCTGACAGGATCGAGACGCATCGAGCCAGGCTGATCAATTTTCCGTGATGCATTAACAAACATTTTTGTTTTATTCTAAAGTCTACAAAATATTTTTTTAGGCGCATTGATCGTTCTCGGTCCATAGTGTGAAAAGCTTAAATGTTCAATTCTGAATCCTACAGCAAGAAAAGGAGCCGAGGCGTCGTAAAAACGGCACTTAGCCACTAGACAATCATTTAGCATATGTCCATTAAACATGTTTTTATATGTTTGCGCCGTGTGCTTCTGCGCATGCCTGCCCCGGGATTTATAGCGGGATTTGCTGGTGTATGCAAATGCTTGACTTTTAATGTTATGTTTATGCAGATGCATTCACTGTAATTTCAGAACTAATGTCTTTGTTTGACAATACAACTAAAATGTTACCATTAAAAGCCAAGAAGACATTAAGACCGAGACAAAGAATTAAGGACATAATGCAGATTTTAAAGCACGGATATTATATTATTATAGGCACAAAATATGCCCAAAGCAAGCAGATGCCGGTGACCAAATTACTGGGAATAGAGGAGAATAAATGTGGCAGAATATCTACTTCCTTCCAGCTCATATACGATCACCTACAGCGCTGGAGCCGACCCTTAGCTGTTCCTCCCGCTGCAGTTCAGAAGGATATTCTGCAGAAACTTTACCAATGTAACAATAAAGAGAAAGAAATTAAGAAATTCCATGTCCTTTCTTGTATTTATTGTCCTTATGCCCCCATTTCCATCCTTACAGTGAGACCACCCCTTTGGAAAGACCCCCTACGTTAAAGGAAATCTTCCATCAAAATCCAAGCTTTCCGACAAGTGCCGTACAATTACGACTAATTGGGAACATCTGTATGTAGAGGGATCACGAGCGGAACCCTCTCCATATAGGGTGAATGTTTGCAGCATATTGCCTCAAACACTGACTGCTTAAACCCATGGGTGTTAACTAATTAAATACCTCTGGCACAGCTGTCAAGTTGCTTAAATTGTGACGGCACATGGGCATCGCAATTTTGGATATCATTCCTGCCCTGTGATATCATTGGGGGGTTGCTATGTCTGGAGTGTTATGCAGATTCCAGAGCCCGTAATTCAGCCTTATCTGCAAGAAGCTTCCCAAGGCAGCTACTTACAGATCAATAGTAAAGCTGCTATATACTGCAATATATCAGTATTTCAGTGTATGGTAGGAGCAATCACACTCCCTAGGGGTAAAGTACCCTAGAGGGGCTGAAAAAGTATAAAAACAAAAAGTAAAAAAAAAAAAATACTTTAAAATAAAAATCAACCCCCTTTGCCTGAAGAATATTTATTTTTGTACTCAAGGTTTTAATTTTTTTCAAATCATCATATCGTTTCAAAATCATTACAACACAATAAACCTATATAATGTTAGTATGCAAATGTGGAGCACACAGGGAAAGTCGTAAAAACAGAGCCCACAAGAAACTGGTGCAAGTGGTTTTTTGTCGGCAATTTCAACGGATTTAGAATTTTTTACACTGTAAACAGGCCTTCAAGGCACTCTGTAAATGTAAAAATAAAACAGGTATAGATTTTATAGATTTGTATGGATAGATAGATAGATAGATAGATAGATAGATAGGAGATAGATAGATAGATAGATAGATAGATAGATAGATAGATAGATAGATAGGAGATAGATAGATAGATAGATAGATAGATAGATAGATATGAGATAGATAGATAGATAGATAGATAGATAGATAGATAGATAGATAGGAGATAGATAGATAGATAGATAGATAGATAGATAGATAGGAGATAGATAGATAGATAGATAGATAGATAGATAGGAGATAGATAGATAGATAGATAGATAGATAGATAGATAGGAGATAGATAGATAGATAGATAGATAGATAGATAGATAGGAGATAGATAGATAGATAGATAGATAGATAGATAGGAGATAGATAGATAGATAGATAGATAGATAGATAGATAGATAGATAGATAGATATGAGATAGGACATGTTGTATATTTCTACCGGCTACGCATGTGTGCGGCACCATACCTCTCCCATACGGCACCATCCGCCCATTGCTGTCTATGGGGGACGTTTATACGCGTATATACGCCGCCCGTATATACGTCATCCATACGGCCGTGTGAATGTAGCCTCAAATAGAATTTTTTTTAACAACCGATTTATCCTTCATGGAAGCTGAACCTCTATGAGCGAACTAACCCTGTGCAAATGTTTCAGTAAGAACACTTTTGGGTATGATATTCTGGCATTTTAGAATTTTTTTTTATTCAGTGCACTATTCAAAACTGATTTGGAAAGTGAGTAGCTGTTTATGTATCTATATGCTTGAAATTTCAGGGAGTGGTTGGAGTAGAAATTGGGAAAAAATCTCAGGACAGTAGTGGTATTTTTGATATTTTATGTTGTACAGGTTAGAGGACAACTAGTTCAATCATTTGGACCATCAGACTCCCAAATCAACAATGTCACTGTTTTGTCAGGTCTAATAATGGACTTGTCATTCTTCAGGGAAACTGGAGGCTGGAGTTTAATGATGGGTTTGACTTTTTATAAACAGATTTAAGAGAAAGGAAATCTTCTAATGAATAATCAAGATAAGCCTATGGGAGAAGCATATACAGTGCAACTCTGATGTCATAGGTATTTATTATTGTAGACAATTCTACACTATGAAACAACTTAAAGGGAACCTGTCATCAGAAATTGACTCAATAAACCGATACCCGTATGTTGTATAGCAGCTGACCACATTCAATCCATACATACAGGCCCACATTTATCCAAACTAGTGCAGACTAGTTAAAGGGGTTTTTTCCCACGAAACATCCACAAGATGCTGAACGGTTGGAGTCTCAGTGATGAGAACCCTACAGAATACCAAAACAAGGGGTCCGATGAGGTCCCACATTCCTCTATCAGTCCCCTGATTGCTCAGCAATTTTCATCAGCTCCATAGAGATTAATGGTGCAGAACGGACATGCGCGGCCGTCTGCTTCATTACTCTGACAGAGTGATGAGGAGTCCGAGCGAGGTACGTGGGACCTAATCGGACCCATCGTTTTCATGATCTGTGGGGGGGGGAGTTGTCATTACTGAGAAGAAATGTCGAATAAACATTTTTTTTTTTAACCTCCGACATGTCGTAGGATGTTACTGGATTATTCTAAAAACCTATAGTGATTTTTTCATAATACCGGATCCATGTCATGGTGCTGTATGCTGTAGATGGGATGGTTCAATTATTAAATTACTAATTACCTTAGGGGAAATGTAAACGTGACTCTATGGCTTTGATAGATGATGTAGATACCTTGTTTTATATCACAATAACATTTCTAAGAGTTTCTTGTGGAAAGAAAATTCCACTTTAGAGAATTTCTTTTCTTTCCATGAGATGGTCATTGAATGAACACAGAGGTTGGGGAGGGGGGGGGGTGTCTAAATTGTATTTGAGTACTGAGGTGAAGCGACCCAATGATCCATAACAAGTGATTAATACAGCCCAGTTACCAGCACACCGTCCTGCACTGACCTGTGGCTAACACTGTCACACTTGGACAGAACAGTATTTTTCTTGTCATCTTTTTTGTTTTCCAGCCATTAGAGATCCTGTGTACTAAAAATAAAAAGTAAAGACTGCATCTACACGTCAACAACATTTATGTGTTGAATTGAAAAAAAAGCAAAAATATTATTTTAATTTTTTTTACCTTTTAGTGGAGATCTCAAAAAATTCCAAGTAACTGAAATATCATAATTGATAAAGAATAATAAGTATTCTACTCTCAGTTCTCTTAGTGATGCAGTGTTGGGTCTCTGATGGTGTTCCCATGATCTTTTCCAGTGGTCTGCCTTGGATATGTGCTGGATACTGGCCTCTTGGCTCCTATCAATGCCAAAGACCACTGATTGACAGCCATTAGTGTTGAGCGGATTCCCAACCTGACCCCCAGGGGCAGAATAAGACTGTCATGGGTTCTGGGCTGTATAAATATTATAGCCCCATATCCCCTACAAGTCTGGAATCACTTACTACATATGGTAGTAGAATCAGCTTCTTGGGGAATGGAGGATGTGTCCTTCTGCTGCTGATCAGACAGTAGGTGTTCTCCTTTAGGAGACAATGCCAATTAAGGCCACCTTAAAGGCATGTGGACACTTAAAGCCATAGATGCTCCACTAGGGAATTCTGGGAATAATGCAAATAAGTTTTCCAAGGTGTTAAATGGAAAACAATACCTCCTTTTGCTACCTTGAAAGGCAGCCCCCTTAACATCAAGTATGACCTACAAGAAGTCTAAAAACATGATGTGAGATTAAGCCAAACCAGTTGTCAATCTGGTGTTTCAGGAACTTTTGTGGACCTTCAAATATCCTAAAATGATCATTGTGTACATGTGTATCAAGAGCAGGAACAGATGTACAAGGATTTCAAGGCAGTATAAAATTTGTTGATGGGCTCCCTAGAATGCCCAAACTATTATAATCCACTACTGCCAACTCCATACTTCATTAGAAGTTCAAGAGGGATGTTGGCTATGGCTCAATTTCCCCCAAAGTTAACTCTTTCAATGTTGCTGGCAAAGTCACCATTGGCATTCAGATGGCCACAGACATCCAAAATGGCGGTGCACATGTTAGTGCTGGAGCATGGCTTGAGTCGTTTGCTGCATTTAATCCAGATCCAAAGACAATTTTAAAATTTGGGTTTGGATGAATTAGGCCGAAACTAACTTTTACAGGTCCGCTCATCACTAACCACCATGACCATAGGAGACCCAAATCTGTCCGGCTTAATAGCAATTGAGTCGACAGTCAGAGAACCTTTGTGGGATCATAATGGAAACTGAAAGGTTAGATTTACATTTTCAGTATTTTAGTACATATATATTTTTAAATTTTATTTTAATAGTGTTTACAGCTGGTTTTTATGACCCTGAGTTAATAATCCTTTTAACTAAGTAAACGTTTAATAGTACAGAATATCTTATTATACAGCAAATTATTATATATCTACTATTATTCTCCATTAAAGTAAATGTGGTTCACTAGATTCAGTTCTCTAATCATGGTTACTGCATTATTTAACAGTTTCTCCACTACCTTATCCATCATAGTTGTCTGCTATAGAAAACCCATTCTCGAATACCCATCAGGGACAACCTAGTTAATAGAGGAGATTCTCTCATCTGCTATCCTCATCATTAAGCCAGGGCTAAGAGTGGATCTCTGTACCTCAGGAGGACTCATCATGCTCACATATGGTCAGCTCATTG
Source organism: Engystomops pustulosus (assembly GCF_040894005.1). Lineage (NCBI taxonomy): Eukaryota > Metazoa > Chordata > Amphibia > Anura > Leptodactylidae > Engystomops > Engystomops pustulosus. The sequence goes on from NC_092416.1 coordinate 33,493,246, forward strand.
ATAGACCATTGATTATATGGATAATCGTAACGTGCTTGTCAGTTCCCAAATGACCAAGTCTATGTCAATTGATAGAAAGACTACATTTCCAAAAATGCTGAATTAAACAGTCTCTCAATACAAGCTCTTATGGTGAGAGCATCAAAATTAGTCTAACTAGGATCCTTCATCCCAGCTCTAACAACCAACAAAATGGGACAACCCTTCCCCCTATTCTCAGTGGGTATAAACCAACCAAAAAATTCTCTATCATCTTAAAAATATTCAATACAATATAAAAACAACTCAATGCAACTGGAATTTTTGTCCATGATAAATATTTCACCCTGATAAACCTCCTCCATTGAAAGGGTAACTTTCATAATAGCACGTCAGATGTTTTGTTCTGTGGACGTCTCATTCCTAGAGTGAAGAAGTTACATCTTCAGCTGTCTAAGACTCTCTTTCGAGAACTTGGGTTAGAAGATGAGCTACAGTATGAGCCTGTCTTAGATAACAAGGAAAGCTGATGTAAGCCAAAAAAGCACGGTGCTCAGTTGTGTTTCAGTGATTGATGGGAATTTCAGCATCTGGACACCCACTGACCAAAACTTCTGTCATTGTATTTCATGAAAAGGAAATAGCATTTTAAGGGGTTAACTCACAAATAAAATGGATCTCCTATTTAAAAAAAAATCTAAAATCATGAGAACAGCAGTCCTCTGTTGCCAATCTCTGAATCGAATAAGACACGCTGTCATGTAGGCCTGCTGTCTGCTCATTAATGTCTTTGATGTTTCCGTAAGTAGCAGTGTATCCTATAGATGTGAAAGAAGTATTTCTAATGGGAATGGACAGGTGACACACATAGAGACAATGGGCCCTGAAACCTCCTTTCCAAGTGTCCCTGTCTGGTTGCCTCGCCTACTCTAAGTGGTAAGGAACTGTAGGGCAGGCAGACCTCTTATGAGATGTCAGAGTCTCAACTTAGGAAGTGATTGGACCAGAACTCTAAAATCAAGATGAGAAGAGCAAGAGCAATGATGAATGGAGCAGATCTACAGATGAAAAATAAGTGTGGTTCAATTCAATCTGGGCTGTAAAGGTAGGGAAAAACTAGTGTTCACAACAACGAAAAACAGCATGAACGGATTGACATATTATCATAGAAAAATACACCAAGTCCAATCTTTAAGAATTAAAGAAATATTTTTCCCCATAACCTGTGATATTTTTTCTCTCCAGAAAGGCATCTATTGAACAAGTACATTGTAGAGGATATGCCCTGTCTATGGTGATGGTAGAACCACCTCTCCTGTAGGTGTTCATGATGCCCCCTGTCTATGGTGATGGTAGAATCTCCTCTCCTCTAGGTGTACATGATGCCCCCTGTCTATGGTGATGGTAGAACCACCTCTCCTCTAGGTGTAGAGGATGCCCCCTGTCTATGGTGATGGTAGAACCGCCTCTCCTCTAGGTGTAGAGGATGCCCCCTGTCTATGGTGATGGTAAAACCACCTCTCCTCTAGGTGTAGAGGATGCCCCCTGTCTATGGTGATGGTAGAACCTCCTCTCCTCTAGGTGTAGAGGATGCCTCCTGTCTATAGTGATGGTAGAACCACCTCTCCTCTAGGTGTACATGATGCCCCCTGTCTATGGTGATGGTAGTTCTGCCTCACATACAGGTGTAGGGGACGCCCCCTGTCTATGGCGATGGTAGAACCACCTCTCCTCTAGGTGTACATGATGCCCCCTGTCTATGGTGATGGTAGAACCGCCTCTCCTCTAGGTGTAGAGGATGCCTCCTGTCTATGGTGATGGTAGTTCTGCCTCACATACAGGTGTAGGGGACGCCCCCTGTCTATGATGATGGTAAAACCACCTCTCCTCTAGGTGTACATGATGCCCCCTGTCTATGGTGATGGTAGAACCACCTCTCCTCTAGGTGTACATGATGCCCCCTGTCTATGGTGATGGTAGTTCTGCCTCACATACAGGTGTAGGGGACGCCCCCTGTCTATGGTGATGGTAGAATCTCCTCTCCTCTAGGTATAGAGGACGCCTCCTGTCTATGGTGATGGAAGAACCGCCTCTCCTCTAGGTGTAGAGGATGCCCCCTGTCTATGGTAATGGTAGAACCGCCTCTCCTCTAGGTGTAGAGGATGCCCCCTGTCTATGGTGATGGTAGAACCGCCTCTCCTCTAGGTGTAGAGGATGTCCCCTGTCTATGGTGATGGTAGAACCACCTCTCCTCTAGGTGTAGAGGATGCCCCCTGTCTATGGTGATGGTATAACCACCCCCCCTCTAGGTGTAGAGGATGCCCCCTGTCTATGGTGATGGTAGAACCTCCTCTCCTCTAGGTGTAGAGGATGCCCCCTGTTTATGGTGATGGTAGAACCGCCTCTCCTCTAGGTGTAGAGGATGTCCCCTGTCTATGGTGATGGTAGAACCGCCTCTCCTCTAGGTGTAGAGGATGCACCTGTCTATGGTGATGGTAGAACCTCCTCTCCTCTAGGTGTAGAGGATGCCCCCTGTCTATGGTTATGGTAGAACCTCCTCTCCTCTAGGTGTAGAGGATGCCCCCTGTCTATGGCGATAGTAGAGCCGCCTCTCCTCTAGGTGTAGAGGATGTCCCCTGTCTATGGTGATGGTAGAACCCCCTCTCCTCTAGGTGTAGAGGATGCCCCCTGTCTATGGTAATGGTAGAACCACCTCTCCTCTAGGTGTAGAGGATGCCCCCTGTCTATGGTGATGGTAGAATCACCTCTCCTCTAGGTGTAGAGGATGCCCCCTGTCTATGGTAATGGTAAAACCTCCTCTCCTCTAGGTGTAGAGGATGTCCCCTGTCTATGGCGATGGTAGAATCACCTCTCCTCTAGGTGTAGAGGATGTCCCCTGTCTATGGTGATGGTAAAACCCCCTCTCCTCTAGACATAGAGGATGCCCCCTTATCCTAATCACAGGCCTAGGTATAAAAAGATCTTTGGATAGATCCTTGATACCCGTTCAGGTATATGTACATCATAATGAGATCTCCCCTCGGACTGTCTTTCTTCGAAACTGAATAACCCAAAATTTAGTAATTTGTGTACAGCATCCTGTGCTGTACCATATGGTCATTATGGACAGGGTGGCCATTACACAGATATAACAGTTACAGTATTGTTACAGTAACAGTAAGTGTTTCCTTCACAACCAATCAGTCCGAAGATAAAATATCCATGCCCCACGAGGCCGACCACAAGTGCTGCAGGCTCCTTGCGCAGCTGCACTTCTCTCTGTCCAGCTATACAAGGTGTGTTGCTCACGCCCATGTGCGAGAATAGCAGAATGCCGGCTGTCTGCAGCACTTGCGGAAGGCCGACGTGGGGGAATATCAATGAGGGGGTGTGCATATTTTATCTTCGGATGGAGCCAGGAGGAGCTCAGCTAATGGAGGCCTGAGCGCCTCCGTCTCATTTGCATATTGTTATAAAGTCATTTATTTGGTGTAGCAGACAAGCTGGAAGGTGTCAGAAGGGCTCCCACTTAACCCCTAAGGTAACGAGCATTCCTTTAGTGACAGTCTACCACCCCTAAATGTGGTGGTGGATGTCCTTTAAATATAGCATTGCATTGTTTGACTTCAAAAAATGAAACAATAAAAAAATACATTCAAAACAGAAATCTTTATTTAATCGTCTTCCATTGCTATAAAAATAGTTGTCGTCACAGCAGAACAATAAAGATTCTAATTCTAAATTTCTCAGCCAATTCCTTATTTTTGATGACACAACATCAGTGGATTTCATTCTATAAATGGAAATGAAAAATCTGGAGAGAATATTTTAGTGAATCTTGAATTGTGATATGTAACAGAAATTTAATTCTCATGGTACTACCTTTCCAGTGAGGTGGTATATCTTAATTTTGCTTTGTTAAAGGTTTGACACATGAAGACCATCTATATTGTCTTCCATATTTTAACCCCTTCCTGCCGCCGGCCCTTTTTCGATTTTGCGTTTTCATTTTCCACTCCCCACATTCAAAAATCTGTAACTTTTTTATTTTTCCATGTACAGAGCTGTGTGATGGCTTATTTTCTGCGTAACAAATTACACTTCAAAATGGTGGTATTTAATATTACATGCCATGTACCGGGAAGCGGGAAAAAAATTCCAAATGCAGTGAAATTGGTAAAAAAACGCATTTGTGCCGTATTCTTGTGGGCTTGGATTTTACGGATTTCACTGTGCACCCCAAATGACATGTCTACTTTATTCTTTGGGTCGGTACGATTACGGGGATACCAAATTTGTATAGGTTTTATAATGTTTTCATACATTTAAAAAAATTAAAACCTCCTGTACAAAATTTTTTTGGGGAATTTTGCCATCTTCTGGGGCTAAAAACTTGTTCATACTTTAGTGTATGGAGCTGTGGGTGGTGTCGTTTTTTGCGGATTTTAATGACGTTTACAATGTTATCATTTTTAGGACTGTACGACCTTTTGATCACTTTTTATAGAATTTTAAACAAAAATTTAAATGGCAAAAAAGTGCCTTTTTCGACTTTGGGCGCGATTTTCCGTTACGGGGTTAAACGCAGTGAAAAACCGTTATCATATTTTGATAGATCGGGCATTTTCGGACGTGGCAATACCTAATGTGTTTATGATTTTTACTGTTTATACTTATATCAATTCTAGGGAAAGGGGGGTGATTTGAATTTTTAGGTTTTTTTATTATAATTTTTTTATTTTAACTTTTTTTTTATTTTTATTTTTACTATTTTTCAGACTCCCTAGGGTACTTTAACCCTAGGTTGTCTGATCGATCCTATCATATACTGCCATACTACAGTATGGCAGTATATGGGGATTTTACTACTCATACATTACCACATGGTAATGAATGGGTTAACCCGAAGTAGCTTCGGGTCTTCGTGAGACCCGAAGTTACCATGGCGACGGATCGCCTCTCACCGATGACGTCACGGGGAGCGACGATCCACGGAAAGATGGCGGCGCATGCACGCCGCCGTCTTTTTGAAGCCGGCGGCGATCAGCGGTAAAACACCCGCGATCGGTGCCAGCACCAATTGTGGGTGTTACCGGTAAGCCTTTGCTGCAATATGCAGCAAAGACTTACCGGCTATGGAGAGGGCTCGGCCCGCGATCCCTCTCCATGTACCGGGACCCGGCATGTGACGTACTATTACGTCACATGTCGGTAAGGGGTTAAAGACTAAAAATGAGAAGGAACCTGGACTCTCAGATGGGACACCTCATTGTAGTGACTGCACAGTAGAGATGAGCGGACCCATTCAGGTTCTGGATTGTGTAACTGAACATAAACCTGAACGCTTATCCCCACTGGTAACATCGGTGATTGGTGCCGGTGGTTTCCCCACAATTGTCTTTTCCCGTGACGTCATTGGGTCCTAGGAGAAGTTCTGTCATTCGAGCAGGAATTAGAGGCGGTACTTGAGTTGTCCACTTTCACCAAATAATTGATATGGTTTGTGTAAGAAATAGTTATACAATTCTCCAATATTGTTCCCCACAGTTTTCTAGATCTCTGCTTGCTGCCATTCTATAGAAAGCTTCTATGTTTACTTCCAGTGGATAGAAACCTGTCCCTGGTCATGGGATGTCAGATTTAACAGACAAAGTCAGACTAAATTGTGTTGCACGCCCTCTGTTGAACCAAAATAGATGTTGGTGCACTGTGTCGGAGCAGTGCAGGGGGCGTCAGATTCACGAAGAACGTGCTCCAGAAATCCTGAATCTGGCGCCCCCTGCACACCACACAGGCAAACTGCATTTAGTGCAGTTTGCACTGTTGTTAGTAAATGTGCCCCATTGTTGCATATATGCATTTTCTACGCTAAAAATTCTTATATGAAAGGTATCAAGTTCCAGTCAAACAAATAGAAACAAAAAGGAATATAGAAGATATCGTCCAGGACTCAGCAGCCTGCAAAATAACATTGTGCTTAACTGTGCCAAGCGTGCCATGGTACAATCATCTCCAGCTGTGCCACCATTATGTACAGCCCGCGCTCAGACAATGAGAAGGCAGCGAGCGCTGCCCGGCGTGTGATGCATTCTTATACTGTCCTGCAGTCATACTGCAGCACACAACACGCTACCCACAGCCTTATACAGCGCGAGTAACTGCAACCTCAGACATCTTACGGCAAACCAAAAAAAATAAAGTAATTACGTATTCCTTATTGCATTAACCCCTAAATGACCGGCTTGGTCATTTAGTGGTTAATGCAATAAGGAATACTTAAATACTGGGGTTTTTTTTGGTAAACTGGTAATTTTTTTTTGTGTAAAGGCTTTAATGACTGAGGTTTTTTTAGCCAATTTTTATACATCTTGGTTCTGCCGTAAACATTTTTGCTGTGTTTTTTTTTTTTTGTTTTGTGACAGATCTATTTAGATCAGAGCTATTTAAATATGAACAAATATTAGATTTTTTTTTTTTAAAAAAGATAGAAACTACAACCCTATTGATTTAGGCTCTTTGGCACAGATGTTATATAGGGGCACATTTACTTACCCGTCCCGTTGACGCCGCCGATCCGGAATGTCTGATGAGGATTCGGGTCTGCAAGCGTCCAATATCCTGCATGTGTTGCTTCACCCGCTGAGGTCCGCCGGAGTTCACCATCTTCTTCCCGGTGCATGTGAGCGCTGATCTTCTGCAGTTTATATACTGCAGTTTGCCCGCATCTGTCGGGTTGTCCGAAGGCCATGTGGCACCGATGTGCCACATTCCAATCACGTGCGCCAAAAACCTGGGGCAATGGAGTGCAAAACTGAAAAATTTGGGAAACCCGACGACAATGCGTCCAACGGACCCTTAGTAAATGTGCCCCATAGTGTCCGTTTACTGACAGATAACCTAAGAAAGTGATGGACAGGACAAAATAGCCTGGACACAATAAGGAAACCAAGGCTTTATCCCTTAAAAGTTCCTGCATTACTTTTTAAAAAATAAAGTAATTCTTTTTTTACAAATGTAAATATAATTGTATTACTGTAAAGAGACTGACAAAGATATCATGATAACGCCTGAAGGAATTGTTCCATGCCTCAATGCATTGCGCAGTGCGCATTATTCTTCCCTAGAAACATTACCGCTGAGACACAATATGGTGCCTTATTAGTTGCCTGTGGGTCCACATAAAATTAAAAAAAATAATTAAATAATTTGTATATTTATTTAAAATGAGATTTCTTTCCAAAATTTATGGGTGTATTTATTTTGTGTATGATTATTATTTTTCTTTATAGATTTAGGCATGAGATATAGAAGCAGATAAGTTTTCTTTTATTATCTTCTCATGGCCGTATTTATGATCTTGGAATATTCTTGCACTCGGTGTATGACTTCCCTTATCTTATACAACAGCTGCGAAGCATTCTGTACTAATGACACTCGGCGGGAAGCATGAAGCAAATCTCGTGATTACAGGCCTTGATACAAAATATAAATGGTCTGCCAGTAGATATAGATATTCATGACGCGTTACACATGGTAAATCAAACAAAGTGACCTATCAGTGTATTCCAGAGACGACATATACCATAGATTTCCACGAATCGTTGCTTTATCATCTGTTCCTCCAAGCAATTTAATTATAAACAATGTCAATACATTGGATCATTTTATGTCAAATGTCTCCAAATATCCCCAGATAATATAATAAATCCACAATATAATGTAAGGATTTGGCACATCGAGACTGTTTAGATGTCTTCCCACACAGATTCCCGAACACATTTAATTGTGTATCTGCGGGAACATTGCAGAGCAGTGGGGGGCATTTATTAAGAAAAAAAATCATCTTGTCTTCGAAATATTTGTATGTATATTTTGCTTGGCTGACAAATGTATCCGTAAATTGGCTGCTGGTTATGTAAATAGGACTTTAAAAAATTTTATTTTTTGATAAAGTTTATTAAAAAAAAACATTTGAACAGTCTTAACTATAGGTTTTTTAATAGTTTTAACATGTCATACCTGTTCAAATTCCCTAAAGTCCCTTAAAATTTGATCAGGGTTTGGGTCCGCTGACCCCCAAAACACACGACCTGTAACACCCACGATCAGTGCCGCAACAATTTTCCCGAGGATCGTTGATCCCTGTGGACATCAAACTTTTATGTGGGGATTGCCAGCCCATTAGAGTGCGTGTTCAGGGCCTAACTTACTGATCGGTGTGGGACTCAGTGATGAGACCCCCATAGATAACGAGAACAGGGGGTCCACCGTGGTCCAAGGTTCCTCCGTCAGACCTTTTGTCGCTCCATGAGATGAGTGGAGCAGACGGCCACGGATGTCCATTCTGCTCCGGTCATCTCTATAACACAGCCAGAGATCAAACATAAGTAATATAGAAAAACCAAATTTGTAGGACACTAAGGACTAAGTACCTCAATACTACATGCAGGAAGGAGCCTTAAAGGGAACCTGTCACCAAGATGGCATTTTTCAACGATGACAGGCACCCAAAACCTATTACATAATAATTCCAACGCTACTTTTGTCCTATTTCTGAAGAATATAGTTTCTGTACAATAGTTTACTTTCTTGTCTCCATGCTAGAATCGAGTGGTGAGTCCCATTTCAAGAATACGGAGTTTGCGTACTACCTCACTGCCCAGTAACCGGCCTAGTTTAGCGTGAGTGTGGAGATGTTGAGACTCCCCTTCACTACTCAGTGCACATGACTGAGGGAGAAAGCTCACCAAGCAAGTGTAAGACTTACTTGCTGAGAGGAGCAGATGCCAGTGACAGGAGGGAGCAAGAGAGAGTCTGTAGGAGAGAGAGGAGCGCCTGGAGTGAGGAAGAAGTGAGGAGAGAACCATGAATCAGATGGCCATTTAGTTTTAAAATGCCCCCCTCCAGGACTCAGCACTCAATTCTGGTAAGGAACCAGGTAAGTTAAAGGAAATCAACCAGACAAAAAAAACCTATAAATACTCACACGCGATCCTCTTCATCTTGATCCTGGCACTATCCATTGCTAGTCTTGACACACTGATTCCCCTAGAAAAGAATGTTATAATTAGCAGCCAGGAGTGCAGGGACAAGAACTCCGTTACTCCAGGCTGCTAATTATGCACAACCTTTCCACCTCCCTTTCCCATAGTGGGGTAAGAATTCACAACACTCGTGACGTCACCTTCCTCTTCCAATGCTACCAGCATGAGAGAGGGAGATGTCGGGGCATGTATCATTAGCAGCCTGGAGTGCCGGACATCTTGTCCCCATGCTCTGTGCTGCTATTTATAAGTCTCTTTTCTAGATGATCCCGGTGTGTCAAGACTATTGGAGGACAGCATCGGGACCAAGAGGAGCGGAGGTAAGTATTTATAGGTTGTTTTGTGGCAGGTTGATTTTCTTTTAAGTTAAAATGATTATAAGACATCTATATTTTTCAGGAGTAAAACAAAAGCAGTTTTGGAATTCTTATGTAATGGGGCTTGGGAACCTGTCATTGTTGAAAAATGATGATTCTGGAGACAGATTCCCTTTAAATAACTTAGACTACATAATGATTGGCCAAACAGTGAGCGTTCAATTACCCACAACCAGCAGACAGAGCATAAGCAAAGCCCTGGGAACAATACTAGCACAAGATCGCGGGCCAGAGGGAGGCTACTTGGTGACCAGCAGAGAGACACCTCTAGGAGACAGGGATAATCATTTTCTTCACATCTATCAATTTAACCCATTACATTCTGCAATCAATAATGATAAGGTGAATGTAGTTGGACGGTTACCGTAGCAGATGGAGGCCGATAACTACAAGGTCTGTCATAAGCGAAAGCCTAATTGGACATGCCAAAGGCAAACCCCTTATGGATTGCCGGTTTCTGTGTCTCTGACACAATAATGCTTTTTGAACTGCAGTTTCAAGCCCCCTACCGGGACATAAAGGTCAAAATGGAATCAACATAACTGAATCAAACAAGAAAAAACCTAAGAATTAAGCACATTTTTCAAGACCAAATAATAGAAAAAGTATAGCAGTACTGAAGCCTTAACAACCCATGATAGAAATAACAGTTCATTTAAACAGCATCACGAAGGACACAAAAAAACACATAAAACACACATAAAAGAATTGCAGGGTTTTTTTTTATTTCTGTTCCCTCGTTAAAGAAAAAGAATAAAAGTCAAACAATAAATTATTTGTTTACCAAAAATTTCTCAATAAAAACTAGGACTGGTCCTGCAGAAACGAGATGTCACACAGCTCTGACCGAGATTTATTTGGCTATTGAAAAATTTCGGATGAAAAATAAGCTGGTACTTACATCTATTAAAAAGGAAAAAAGTTTTAGGGGTTTGTTTAGGTTAGAAGTAGTAACAATACGGAATATATTCTTTGTATTATATTGATTGGGGGGTCCTGGACACCTACCCATTAGCTGTTCTCAACAGAGAATGGAATAGAAAGCAGACAGCGCCATTCTCAGTATAGTGGTCAGACCAGGTCACTACAGATCAGCTGCCATTCATATAAATAGACGCAAAGCTGCAATCACATGATTCAGACACATTCATATAGTGAGAATAGATTCATTTATAGAGCGCCATTAATTCCATGGTGCAGTATATTCATATTTAATAAGGGGTTCACATACATCAAAACGAGAATAAATTTAAGTACATAAGACACAAACACTACAGTTGTCTAGAACAAGTGAACCTGTAGGGGCTCACAATCTGTATGGGAGGGTAAATGGAGACACCAGGCGAGGGAGCAGAACAGTGAGTCTATTGCTGGTTGTAGGAGATCCTAAACATATGGGTTATCTGGTTTACATTTGAAGGTTTGGAAGGTGGGGTTTTCCTTATCCTATTTGCATATTTTCCCAGAATCCCCTAGTGAAGCGTCAATGGCTACAAGTCTCCACACGCCTACAAGGTGGCGTAAATTGTCGGCCTCCATAAAGAATACTCTTACTTCCTGACCCTGGGCCTGACTTACACCTTTTGGTAGACAATCCCATTGTATGGGGGATGCATGAGATAATCCGGGTGCAGGTTGTGAGAAGAGCAAATGAGATTGAAGCAGAAGGTCTTCTTGTGAGGAGCAGTCTGATGTGTTTTGGTGGAGAGTTCCAGAGTATGGGGGATAAACAGGAGAAGGCCTGGAGATGGTTGTGAGAAGAGTGGATGGTTAGAGATTCCAGCCACCAGGGATATGGCACTCCGACCCCACCAAACTGGTGTCTGCCATAATCTGGTTAGAATATGTAAAGATCTCTCTTAACCAGTAGATGGCAGACAACATTGCGTACAGTACTATACAAAGTGTCTACATGTAAAACAGATGAGGAACTGTACTAAACAACTGTATAGAGCGATGGCGAACCTCTCAGAGGTCGAGTGCCCAAACTCCAACCCAAAACTTGCATATTTTTTGCAAAGTGCCAAAACAGCAATTCAAGCAGTAACTTATTGCAATTTTCTTGCTCCATGCTGTACCACAGTTTTCAATGGGCCTGAGGGCATCAATATCTTTGTCAGAAGGAGAGGAAATTTGGGTTGTCGTTGGAGCTTCGACAGCCCCCAAAACAGTAGGGGCTCAAATGATAACCTGACCCTGTCCACACCTCCTGTCTCTTCCTGCAGGTATACCAGGATGCTCCACATTAAAATAATGCTAAACATGGCAAGTCCTGAGACTGCAGGAGGATCCCTGCCTGTCGAACTCTCCCATGGTGAAACAGCCTAAGTGCCCACTGAGAGGGCTCTGAGTGCCACCTCTGGCACCAGTGCATAGGTCCGCCACCACTGGTATAGATCTTCTAGTCATGAAAAACCCTGGATATTCACTTTACAAGTAGATGGTTTCAATCATTTTGAATATGGCGCCACAAATAGGCTTAGCATGTAAATACAGTATGAAAACCAAATAATATATTAACTAGACCCTGTGGGGAATTGCTCTGGTAGTTGACAGGTAGCAGTGCAAGAAGCAGTGACACACGCAGGTTTAAAAGTCCAACTTAAGTGTTTATTCACACTTGCAAAACAGAACACAAATTCAGCCTTGGCTTAGGCACATGCAAAAACATTATAAAAGTAATTCCTGCCCGGCTAGGCGCTGTCTAATACACTTGACAGACCCTAGCTATCCGGGTACCAGGCTGCCTGGCACACGCTCTTGGCCAGCAGCAAGACAGGAGACCCTCAGTTACCTTTTGCTGTGAGAATGCAATCTCACTTTCAGCTCTCCAGGTAGGGCCTCTCCTACTGCTTCTGGCCTGCAGACTAAATCAGACCCTAACGAGGCCTGTGACCTGCACCTGTGGGCTATACAAAAGCCCAGGACCGAAGCCCGGGTGGAGTAGGAGTCCCACTACCAGCCTACCCCTACTCCATAATAAGCAGGCCCAGTACGGACATTACAAATGTGTCTGTGTTAGCTAGGCCAACACAGACAAAACAGACTATTCCTGCTTATCATGTCTGCATTAACCCTTGGGTTACTGCAGACAAACCCAGGGCTTTTACCACATGTATTTCATCTGCCTGTAGGACAGATAGCGGTTTTCCCACACAATACCTCTTACTTTCTCACATACCCTCCCCCTCAGTTCAGACCCACCGGGGCGAACTCCTGACATTAAGCAATGCGTTCGGGACAAGGCATCTGCATTGCCCTGTAGCTTCCCGGCTCTGTGCTCCACCGTAAAGCTGAAATTTTGGAGGGACAAGAACCACCTAGTGACCCTGGCATTCTTCTCCTTAGTTCTACTCATCCACGTGAGAGGAGAGTGGTCAGTTATTAGACGGAACCGTCGTCCCAGCAAGTAGTACCGTAGGGACTCCAATGCCCACTTTATCGCCAGACATTCCTTCTCTACGATACTGTAATTTTTTTCAGCTGGCGTGAGCTTCCTGCTCAGGTAAGTAATGGGGTGTTCCTTGCCATTCACCTCCTGAGACAGGACAGCTCCCAGTCCTACATCTGACGCATCCGTCTGCACAATAAACTCTCTCTTGAAGTTCGGCGCAATGAGGATGGGAGATCCACACAACGCAGACTTCAATGCCTGAAAAGCACCTTCTGCTTGTTCATTCCACCGCACCATGACAGGCCTTTTACCCTTCAGCAGGTCTGTCAGGGGAGCGGACATGGTGGCAAAGTTTGGTATAAACCGTCTGTAGTACCCTACAATGCCCAGGAATGCCCTGACTTGCTTTGTGCTCACTGGTTGAGGCCAACCCTGTATAGCGTCAATCTTGTTGACCTGAGGTTTAATTATACCTCGACCAATCACATACCCCAAATAGTGTGTCTCCTCCATTCCCAGCGCACACTTCTTGGGGTTTGCAGTCAGGCCCGCTGCCCTTAGCGAGTTCACTACGGCCTGTACCTTGGCCAAGTGACTCGCCCAGTCTTGGCTGTAGATGATAATGTCATCTAGATAGGCTGAGGCGTATCTCCTATGTGGCTTTAACACTATGTCCATTAACCGTTGAAAGGTAGCGGGGGCCCCATGAAGCCCAAATGGTAACACAACATAGTGAAAAAGGCCCTCAGGGGTAACAAAGGCTGTCTTTTCTTTAGCCCTATCTGTCAGGGGTACCTGCCAATATCCTTTAGTTAGATCCAGGGTGGTGAAGTACCGAGCACTCCCTAGTCTCTCAATAAGCTCGTCCACCCGGGGCATGGGGTAGGCATCAAACTTAGACACCTCATTCAATTTTCTAAAATCGTTGCAAAATCGCAACGTCCCATCCGGTTTGGGAATTAGAACAATTGGACTGGCCCACTCACTTTTGGACTCCTCAATAACCCCTAGCTTCAGCATCTTCTGAACTTCTTCTGATATGGCTTGTCTACGAGCTTCAGGGACTCTGTACGGCCTTAATCTTACCCTTACCCCTGGCTCAGTGACAATGTCATGTTTAATTACAGATGTGTAGCCTGGCAACTCTGAGAACACATCTGTATTTCTTGCTACAAACTCTCGAGCCTCTCGCTGTTGCTCTTTGGTAAGGGTATCGGCTATTCGCACTTCTGCCTCCGGCACTGGCTTATCTGCAGCCTGTGAGGGTAGCGCAGGAGGTGGACTAGCCAGAACCATCTCTGTATGCAGACTCTCTCTGTCTTTCCAGGCCTTCAACAGATTTACATGATAAGTCTGCTCGGGTTTTCTCCGTCCGGGCTGACGTATCCTGTAGTTCACCTCTCCTATTTTCTCTATAACCTCATACGGTCCTTGCCATTTAGCGAGAAACTTACTTTCTACAGTGGGGACTAGCACCAACACACGATCACCGGGACTAAAGCTCCTTACTTTTGCTGACCTGTTATAAACCCGGCTTTGAGTCCTTTGTGCCTCCTCCATATGCTCCTTGACTATAGGCATGACGGCTGCCACCCTGTCCTGCATATCTGCGATATGGTCTATTACACTTTTGTGGGGGGTGGGCTCTTGTTCCCATGTCTCCTTGGCTATGTCCAGGAGACCCCTGGGATGTCTGCCATACACTAACTCAAACGGTGAGAACCCAGTAGAGGCTTGTGGGACCTCTCGGATGGCGAACATTAAATATGGCAATAGTACATCCCAGTCCTTCCCATCCTTGTTTACCACTTTTTTTAGCATACTCTTTAAAGTTTTGTTGAACCGTTCTACCAATCCATCCGTCTGAGGATGGTACACAGAGGTGCGTAACTGTTTAATATTAAAGAGCCGACATAGCTCCTTGGTGACTTTTGACATAAAAGGAGTCCCCTGATCTGTGAGGATCTCCTTGGGAAGTCCCACCCGACAGAACATGGCAAACAACTCTTTAGCAATTAGTTTCGCAGAGGTGTGCCGCAGTGGGATGGCCTCAGGATATCGGGTAGCATAGTCCATGACTACCAGGATATGCTGATGCCCCCGAGCAGATTTAACTAAAGGACCGACCAAATCCATGGCGACCCTTTCAAAGGGTACCTCAATAATGGGCAGAGGTACCAACGGACTTCGAAAGTGTACCATGGGAGCATGCAATTGACAATCAGGGCAAGTTTCACAATACCTTTTAACCCTATCATATACTCCTGGCCAGTAAAAACGCTGCAAGATGCGTTCCAGAGTTTTTGTGGTACCTAGGTGCCCTCCCATCACATGCTTATGTGCAAGGTCTAACACCATCTGACGATATGGCTGAGGTACCATTAACTGCTCCCGGGTTTCACCGTGGACCTTATCAATGCGGTACAACAACTCCTGATTTACCACCACACGAGGGAACAACTTATCCGCACCTGGGTGCTGAGGTACGCCATTAATTTCTACCACATTTTCTCTGGCGCGGACCAGAGTGGGGTCTTGGAGTTGGGCAGTACCAAAGTTGTCACGGGATACCTCCAAATCAGACAACTGCGGTCCTGTCACTACCTCCTCAGTTTCGCCTGCCATAACATCTAGGGGAAACATTACACTTCCATCTTCCCCTACGGCAGGAACTCCAGAGTCTGGGTCATCAGGCTCGGCTTCAGAGATCTGACCAGACAACACAGGAGAACAACCCCCCAACTCTTGGTTTCCCCGCCATAGAGTCCAGAACATGGGGAAGTCCCGTCCCAGGATAAGGTCATGGGGCAAGTTCTTGACAACCGCTGCCTCATGTAGTGTCTCTCCACAAGAGGTCTGGAAGTTAATAACTGTGGTGGGGTAGTCCTTTACGTCCCCATGGATGCACAGGACTCCAATTGTGCGCCCTGTGACTGCCTTGGGGTCTGTGAGGGACCCATTAATCAAGGTCACCCGACTGCCTGAGTCCAGCAGGGCCAACGCTGGATGCCCTGCCACAGTCACCCGGCACAGGTGGCGCTCATCAGCAGAGTCGGGGCTAGTAGCTGTGTAGACAGGGGCAGCATAGAGAGAAACCCTTCTGGCGGAACTGCAGTCCATGGGCTCTGAGGAATTGGGGCAATGGGCTGCAATATGACCTGGCTCATGGCAGGTCCAACAGGTGGGAGCCTCCCCCCTCCTCCTCCCCTGGGGTACTTCCCGGACATTGGGCGTTGTCCTGCCCCCGGAATTTGTGGGTGACAAGACCTTCTGTGCCTTAAGGCCTGTCTTGGTATAAGGGGCTTTCTTTGTTAGGGCCTGAGTGGCACAAAACCTCTCCACCAACCCCACCAGCGCATCGGCATCAGACGGGTCCCCGTGTCCCACCCATTGTTGGATCTCACCCGGCAAGGCCCTCAGGAAACGGTCCAAAACAACCTTCTCGACCATCTGGGCTGGGGTTGATGTCTCCGGCTGAAGCCACTTGCGGACCAAGTGAACAAGTTGGTGCATCTGCCCCCTCGGTGGTAGCGCCTCCTGGTATCTCCAGCTATTCACTCTTTGAACGTGTAGATGCTGATCCACTCCTAGTCGGGCCAAGATCTCTGCCTTTACCTTGGAGTAGTCCCGGGCATACTCCTCGCTCAGGTCGTAGTATGCCTGCTGGGGATCAGCGACGAGGAAGGGGGCCAACACCTCTGCCCAGTGTTGCTGTGGCAACCTCTCTCGGGTGGCCACCCTCTCAAAGCCTGTCAGATAGGCCTCCACATCATCCTCGGCGGTCATCTTGGTCATAGCTTTGCGGACCTCTTTCCTGGCGTCCTTCACCGTCATTGCTGGGACAGTCCTTTGCTGAGCAGCGGTCAGGGCTGTTATCTGCTGGAGCAGCAATCTGTTTGTCTCTTGCTGCTGCACGTTGGACTGGACAAGCTGCTTGATTAACTCCTCCATGGTTGTGGCTTGCAGCTTCAGTGCTGTCAACTTCCAGGACATGCACTAGTGTATACTTCACTGCACTTTGCCCGCTCCAATCCACCATATGTGGGGAATTGCTCTGGTAGTTGACAGGTAGCAGTGCAAGAAGCAGTGACACACGCAGGTTTAAAAGTCCAACTTAAGTGTTTATTCACACTTGCAAAACAGAACACAAATTCAGCCTTGGCTTAGGCACATGCAAAAACATTATAAAAGTAATTCCTGCCCGGCTAGGCGCTGTCTAATACACTTGACAGACCCTAGCTATCCGGGTACCAGGCTGCCTGGCACACGCTCTTGGCCAGCAGCAAGACAGGAGACCCTCAGTTACCTTTTGCTGTGAGAATGCAATCTCACTTTCAGCTCTCCAGGTAGGGCCTCTCCTACTGCTTCTGGCCTGCAGACTAAATCAGACCCTAACGAGGCCTGTGACCTGCACCTGTGGGCTATACAAAAGCCCAGGACTGAAGCCCGGGTGGAGTAGGAGTCCCACTACCAGCCAACCCCTACTCCATAATAAGCAGGCCCAGTACGGACATTACAAATGTGTCTGTGTTAGCTAGGCCAACACAGACAAAACAGACTATTCCTGCTTATCATGTCTGCATTAACCCTTGGGTTACTGCAGACAAACCCAGGGCTTTTACCACATGTATTTCATCTGCCTGTAGGACAGATAGCGGTTTTCCCACACAATACCTCTTACTTTCTCACAACCCCCAAATTAAGGTCTTTTAAATGCAGTCCTAAGAATTCAGACAAAAAACAATACATGTAAATACTGAAAAACTTGATTTCTGACTGGGTCATTTAAATAACTTTAGACCAGAAACCTCTAACAGAAAGCAAATTGTAAACCCACCCTATCACTTCGCTGGATTTAAAGACCCTCTTGGTTTTGACCCTTTACCCCATTGCATAAATCTGTCAGAGTAGTTCTGGTATGAGAGACAGGTGACCAAGATGGGTAAAGAGAGGCACCAGAAGGTTGATAAAGAGTACTCTAGAGCAAGCCAAGGTCGGGGGTGGCAAAGTGCATACATGGTGAAAGAGACAATGCAAAGGTGATGATTGGCAAAATAGGTTTGTAGTTAGGACAAGACAAGAATCAATTACCAAGTCTATGAACAATCCTAAGTTGGGAACACAGGGTAAAATATCAAGGACGGGGGTCTATTGAGCCCCTTCCAATAACCAGGTTGCATTGGAGAGCAAATAGAGGTGACTATTATTAGCGTTTCCATAAACCTTAATGGAAATTGGTCTTTTGTTTTTGATCCAATGTTATATAAATTATTGAAAAATGGCAAAATGCCAAATATTATGCAGTGGTAGTATCTTTTAACAAAAACATGTTGTCAGGGAAAAGCGCAGCCTGACGTGAGGGGCTCATCTTGCCTCTTTTACATTGTGGAGTTTCCACTAAACTCTGTGGAGCTATATAACTCTCATGCTGAGTCATCTCCAGACAAAATCCTGATCTTTCCTTAAAGGGTACATGCCACCAGGGGCCTCATTTTCACTAAAGACAGGCTGCAGAAGCCCATCACACCTGCAATCCAAAAAAATGCCTCTCTGCTTTCTCTAAGCATTTGCATTACAATAAAATTGTGTGCTATAACTTACTCTTGCACCCTGACAGAATCCTCTGTGTAGTCCCAGGGGTTGGGCATTGGTTTGGATGCATTTCAAAAAACAACATGTGACTTGTCTGTGCTGCAGACTCCTCAGTTCCCAGCTCTCACCTTTGTGCTCCTGTACAGCTCCTCTCTCTCCTACTGATGTCAGCTCACCAGGCCGTGACCTCTGTGAAGAAGCAGGAGGGAGGAGCTGTACAGGAGCACAAAGGTGGGGGCTAAGCTCTGAGGAGTGAGTAACACAGAGAAGTCACATGTTGGTTTTTGAAATGCATCCCAACCAAAGACTAAGCCCTGTGACTACCCCAGGATTTTGTCAGGGTGCAAGGTAAGTTATAACACACAATTATATTGTAATGCAAATGCTTAGAGAAAGCAGAAAGTATTTGCACTGCAGCTGTAATGGGCTCCTGCAACCTGTCTGCAGGTCCCTGGTGACAGGCTCCTTTTAATCCCTCAGATAGCAGCTATGTCATTATATCTTTTTGCTGTCTCACTCCGATTCCTGCATCTAATCAAATTTAATTAAGATTGTTGATCTTAAAAAAATCTAGTAGTTGTCACAGAGAAAAATGAAGTAGCCAAATAGAGATACAACATATCTGCTGAAATTAAAAACAAAAGTCATTGGTTTAACAAGGATAATAAAAAAAGTAACTAGTAATCCGTAAAATGCGCTTCTTACCGGCAGTGGCGGCATACCTCATAGATATGTAGGGATTTCTGAAATATCTATTTGGGATGGAATTACAATAAAATTAATTAAATTTATTATTGTGTAATTAAAGCACTGATGTTATTTACTCTGTAGATATTACTGCTGATCGGATCTTGGATGTGCGCTGCTCTTGGCTACGAACGCTTTACTCATCTCTATTATTGAGCTGAAGAAACACTTAATGAAACTTCTTTCAATTACCCACATGCTGTATGTAGAACACGGTGTTCTGGAAATCATCTTATTGGGGTTTTGATATTATTTTTCTTTTGAGAAGAGCTTGGTTCTTTGTATTTTGAACAAATATGATCTAGTTAAGTGAACCTAATGAATGCATTGTTCAGCTATTATTAAAAATGAATATAATTTCCAGAAAATGGAAGCATCTGCCATTGTGCAGACGGAGAAATATCATAATAAAGGAATTGTCTAGTAAAATAAAACAATTAGTAAATGACTCCAGTAAAATATATATATTTTATCCCATTCAGTTACCAATGCACCAGGTTCTCAGTCAATAGAAGATATTATGGTATAAATTTTGGTATTCTGTAGCTTCAGGTTGTCCAAACACATTGGGGCTCATTTACTAAGTTTTCGTCGGACGCATTTTCGCCGAGTTTCCCGACGATTTCCGTTTTGCGCCTAATTGCCCTGGGATTTTGGTGCACACGATTGGATTTTGGCACATCGGCGCCGGCTTGCACGCGACAGACATGGGGGGGCAGGCCGTCGGACAACCCGACGGATTCGGACTACATTCGGGATTTAACATTTCGAATTGTGTCACAAGACACTCACTTACAAGCACCGGGAAGAAGCAGGTGAACTCCGGCGGACCTCGGCGCAGAAGTGACGGATGCAGGAACTTGGGCGCACAAGCTTAGAGAATCGCAGTAGACCCGAATACTTGTCAGACAACACACCACGGGATCGCGACAGGAACGGGTAAGTAAATCTGCTCCATCATGTGTGTATGTAAGCCTAAAGGATCAATTACCAAAACATACCTGATTGTTCATCTCTTTCTGTAACTCCTGTAGGTTGGTGTCCTAGGTAGACTTGAGAAATCCTGTGGGCATGTTGCTCCAACTAAGTGCCAAATGAAATACAAATGGTTGTCTTTCTTTACTGTGCACTTTTCCGGGGTAGAGACCGCTGTCTACTTGTTGCTCCTGTTTTATCACAGGGTCAACAAATAGGCAGGAACGGGGCTTGTAGGAAGCTTCCCTGTCTTGACACAGACAATGACTAATACTGACGCCAGACCATGCACTAAAGAAGACCATAAGTACAGTCCTCAGAGCATACAACTAATAATGGAAACCCCCATAAAGAACAACTAATAATAGACATCTCTCGGAGCAGACTATAAATACTGATGATCACAGAGTAGACTACTAGTACTGGAAACCGCAGAGTAGACTACCAATATTGGAGACCTCAGGTCACATAATAATAATACTGAAGATTCCAGAGCACAAAAATAATATTGTAGACCCCAAGAGCAGACAAATAATACTGGAGAACCCCAAAGGATACAAATAATGAAGACCCCTGAGAAGAAAAAAATACACCTCTCTTTGCTCCATTTCTCCTCCCTACAGCACACTCCACTTTCTTCTATGATACAGGAACTGCTTCAGCTCCTAGCCTTCATAGCCACAGAAGAGTGGTGTCTGTAGGACCTGAGACGGGTGGATGCTCTTGCTCCTGGTCCCAACACTGCTATGTATGACCAGCTGGAGCAATAGGAGAGGACCCAGGATCGCTGATTATCTACTTATGACATGTACTCACTGCTACATGGGCTCCTGAACCAATGATCACTTATATCAGTGATGAAAGTGCTCAATGGCATGCCATTTTCTCCTGATTAAAGGACCTGGATGATGTCATCTCTGGTCCTTTTACCACAAGAAATATACATTAATTCAATGGCATTTTTGCACCCTCCTCTGTCCTACAGGTAATATGATTCCTGCCCTCATCCAACCTTTGGTAACCACTAAAGAAAGTCAATGGGGCAAATTTACTTACCCGGCCCATTCGCGATCCAGCGGCGCGTTCTCTGCTCTGGATTCGGGTCCGGCCGGGATTTAAGAAGGTAGTTCCTCCGCCGTCCACCAGGTGGCGCTGCTGCGCTGAAAGTCATCTCATCGCGCCGGAATGCACCACCTCGGACCAGGTGAAGGTAAGCGCTCCCCAAGCGACACTTTTTCGGTTTTTAAATGCGGCGGTTTTTCCGAATACGTCTGGTTTTCGTTCAGCCACGCCCCCCCATTTCCGTTGCGCGCATGCCGGCGCCGATGCGCCACAATCCGATCGCGTGCGCCACAATCCCGGGGCAATTCAGGTACAATCGGCGCAAATCCAAAAAAAATTCGGGTAACACGTCGCGAAAACGTGAATCGGGCCCTTAGTAAATGACCCCCAATATATTCAGTGTTAAAAAAAATCAGCATATTATTATCAAACCACTAGGACAGTTGGGGGACCAGTGGATGTACCCCAGCAATCTGGAGCAAAAATAAGGTAAGTTCTATTAATTTATTTTTCTCTTTACCCAACTCTGGCCAGCAAGGATAGTTTTCCAGGATAGTTTGCCACCAGTTTAAATGTTTTACTTGTAATGGCCATGTTTGGTAACTTTGGTAAACTAGAGAAAATTTGTGGTAGAACAATATGAAAGAATTTTGCAGGATCTTTTCTCGTAGAAACAGGCAGTATGGATAGAAAACTAGTAGTAAGCAATTTACACTGCAGTAAGAAGCCAGCCTTGCCTCGTCAGACAGTACAGCGTTATACTACTGTGATACCACCTGCTGTAACCATCAATACTTTAGAAAAAAGAAGCGTTCCCCTTGGATTTTTTCATGTTTTGCCGTCTCACAACATGGAATTACAGATGATTTAATTAGGTCTTTTTTTCACTGATCGATTAAAAAAGTCAAAAGGGAAGAATTCTCTACAAAGTGATCTGCATCCATTACAATTATTAAAACCAAAATAACGGAGGGGGGTGTAATGAAACGACGGCACTCCCACTCTCTCTGCATTTTCTTTTAATGCTCAGATGCAGGAATTCCAGCGTAGACACAGATGTGAAATGTTACGAAGCTGCCGTTCTCCGAAGGAGTCCACCATTGATCTTATCAAATGTTCTTGTAGCATCTGGATGAGGGTCCAAGTACAAAGCATCGAAGGAAGGAACCATACTGTATAAATAAGCTAATGTTGTACATATTTTATATTAATATTAATATATTCACAATTATGTATTACAGTATTCATCACTTTCAGGAATCAAAAAGTTCGGTCTTCATCAAGAATTAATGTACAATGTAAGACGCCCCATTGGATATAATGAAATAGTTTGCATAAAACTCAATGAATGTTCTGGCACATTCCCAGGAGTGTAAATCCTGGGAATACTCCGCATAGCTGCCTTACCAGTTCTTCATGCCCCAGGAAAACTTAGCTAGAAGAAATGAAGCACAATGACAACATAAATCTTATAAATGTGTCATGTCTTGGACAGCTACTACATGAAACTCAAGAATGACCATACCTCAGGAGCAAGAATTTGTATCAGCAATAAATGAAACTCTGACACAGGGAAGCCGTAAAAAAAAAATGGATGTAATAATATTTTCACTGTGTTTTAGAAAAATAACATACGAAGAACAGGACATTTCAATAGTCAATAAAAGAAAATAGCCAAGAAACAGACCAAAACTCAAAGGATTAAAAATGTTAAAAAGGACGAAAATTTTTTAAAAAAGCCAGATTTAACATGCAAAGTCTTACGGAAATGTGTCACACGGCCTATGGTTAAGGTGCACCAAAAAAAAAGGTGCACTCTTTCGGAGCAGTGCAGGGGGCACCAGATTCATGAAGAATGTGTGCCAGAAATCCTAAAATCCTGCACACTACACAGGACACTGCACATGGTACACACTGCACTGTTCTTAGTAAAAGTGCCCCATTGTATGCAAAATGATAGCATTCAACATTCAAAAAGAAAATGGAAATAAAATATAATTAGGGATGAGTGGGCTGAAACCGCAATGT
Organism: Engystomops pustulosus; assembly: GCF_040894005.1. Lineage (NCBI taxonomy): Eukaryota > Metazoa > Chordata > Amphibia > Anura > Leptodactylidae > Engystomops > Engystomops pustulosus. Next base: position 33,516,444 of record NC_092416.1, read on the forward strand.
TTGGGTCCATGGTGAACATTGATGGTTCGGGTCCTCAAACCTGAACTTGGACTTCAACAAGAAGTTCAGGTTTGGACTCCCCTCCGTGATTAACACGTCATCAAGTGCCACTGGCGTTTAAGTGCTGCAGGAGAATTTGCTAGTGCTATTTTAAGAGTTAACACGCTCGGTAGTTGCTGGCACCACTGACATTTAAAGGGTTATTGGTACCAGCACTGATTGTAAGATTTAACAGCAGGTTTGTCTGAAGTTGGCGAACCCAAACCACTCATTATTAATCATAATAGTATAACACTTACTGAAAGAAAATGCTAAAATGTAGCTTTAACAAAATTGTATAGAAAGAATTCAAATAGATAAAAAAAGATACAAATTAAGTCTATAACCTTCACAGGGGTTAAAATGTTCATGTTGCAGTGAAATGGACAACACCTGTAAAAATTTTTTAGATGTTACAAGAAGGTGAGTGGACCCATTTAAAGGGATAACAATTGGGATCGGTGCTTGTTCGGATTCGGTTCCAACTACAGAAAAGCCAGACTTTTAGCAAAAGTTTGTCTGAACGCGCCATAACCGAATATTGATGTCACGGGTGCCCCTGCAACCCATGCCCTGGGTCGCAGGCGCACCCGTGTGCCCTCCTATGCCCCCCTATGCACTCACCTCTTCACGATCCAGCGGCGGCTCCTGTGGTCCGGCACGTGCATCCCCACCTCCTAATGTGCCAGGGTACCGGCTCTGCGAGATTCAAAGGGCCAGTGCGCCGCTAATTGGTACTGCGGCTATCTAACATGATAAGTAGCCAGCCCCTTCCTTTGACCCCTGACAGATCTTTGTGCCTTGTGCCTTTGAGAAAGCTTCCTACCCGTGATTCCTACATTTACTGCGATTCCTGACCCTGACTCTGATTCTCTGCCGCCAACCCTGACCTTCTGCCTGTTTCCTGACTCTGATCCTGTGCCGCATGTCCTGACCTCCAGCCTGTCCATGATTCCGTTTCAGTTCTACGTTTCTGTACCTCACCTTGGCCACCACCACAATCAAAATTGTGCTCCCAGGTGTTGGCTTACATCATCACTGACAATTCCTGACAATTGATGGGTTCACTCATTACTATATGGCCTATATTTGGCCAGATTTGCATTGTGCCTTCTTGTCTTTCTATGGAAAGGATAGGGGTAAGGAGTGTTCCTTTTTTCTGGGTTCTGTCCCCCTTGAGCACACGGTCATGTACATATAAACTTAGCTTGAAAAAGTGGGCTGCACCAACGGGAATATGCAAGGTGTCAGTGTATTCCTACATGATAAATTTTCAGCCCTCCTTACCGCTTGCAGGATGATGCTCCCTGCCAGCTCTTACAAGCAGGTGGCAGGGAGTTTCTGTGTGAACCGGAAATGCATAAGGTACACTGATGCAGGTGTTAGACTCATCCACCCGAGTACAAGATTTCCCCCTCGTGAACCCAGACTTACACAATAATAGCCTACCTTAGTCCAGCAAGAGACAACCCAATTTGTAGGTTATGCAGATTATCCTAATGGTTGATGAAGAGTGGGTCCCAAGAATAATATTAGTTGGTAGACATTCTGCAAACAGCAGTCACATATAGTACATAAAGTTGGTAAAATTCAGGGGAATTTATGAATTTGCAGTTTAAGGTATGGACTTAGATCTAGCAGTGAGTGAATAGCAATGAGTCAGAGGGGGCGTGTCCAGCAGCCCCTCCCATCCTTACTCACTTCTACTCCTCCCTATGTTCCATGCTTCCTTCTCACCATTCAGCACTTCATGTCATGTTACCGTGGTGATGCCCTCTATTGTCCTTTACCCACTAACATTTACAAAATCTACATCATGTATGTATCTGATCGCATGAAATAATAGCAGCCTCCATGATCTTCTACCCCACCCACACTCCATGTTCACATTACATGAAGAGCTGAAATGTAACAAGGAAGCATGGGACATGGGGAGGAGCTGTTGGACCTGGCTGAGGAGGACACACCCCCTCTGATGCCATGTAAGATAACAAAGATGATTTTATGGGGATGTGAGGGAAACAATTTTAGTTAAAACAAGGGTGGCATTCAGTTAATAGGGCTCTATGGGAACCTAAAACTAGCTGTATTTGTGAAAAATCTGGTGACAGGTTCCCTTTAAGAAATTAAACTTTTACGAGCATTGGAAGCGAATATAGAGAATAAAAAGAGTATGGAGTATGATGTGAATGGATAATTTGGAACAGGTAATAAAAGGAATCCAAATGGATGAAACAAATCACATAGATTTGTAGTCAATATATGGTCAAATGAATCCTGGAGTGTTTGTGTATAATATCTGGGAATTATACAATTTAATGCCTACGGTAAAAGTCTTCATGGCATGGATGTTACACTACACAGAATTCTGGATGATCGTGGATTTCAAGTCATAAAAGTCAACTATTAGGTTTATGATTGATTTTAGTACAAATTATTCTTGTTAACAAACTGAAATTAAAAAAAGATCAGATGATTTTAGTATAAAATATTTTTTGTTTATAAAAATGAAAATTCCAGGATACGTTAATATTTTAAGAACGATTCTGTTGAATATGAGAAATCCTGTCTCTTCCCTTTTTTCCTTGGCTGACTTGAAAGGAATTTGCTGGAGTTATACGTGAGATCTTGACTGTACCTCTGTCTGATCTGACCACAGGAAACAGAAAGAATAAGAGATCTTATGCCTCATCATATTTTTTTATCAAATACCATCTAAAATCAGAATTATTGAGATCCTCCATATATTCGACACTTCCTTCATCTATCATTCATAATTCATCAAGGAACCTTTTGACCACATAAATTAAGCCCCTGTGAAGCAAACTGATAAAAAGGCATATTGATCAACCATTTGATGTTATAAATTACTCGGAATGCCAAATTTTCAATTTTGGATTTTTTTTACAACCGTTTATGGGTGAAGAAGATCAATGGAAAAAATTGAGAAGCCCCAATCTTGTTATTGTTTTTATTTACATTAACACTCAGGGCCAACTACCCATTGGGGGGCAGGTCTTAGATCTCAAGGCAAGTTATACTGAAGGTGTATAACTAGTTCTGTTTAAACTTGTGTTGGAGACCCAAACTGATGACTGACCCCAACTTACAAGCAGATGCTACGTAATCTGCCTCCTCTGATGTAACGCATGGTGCCAGTGTGGTACAAGAGGACCCTTTTTACGCTGTGGTCTGGTTGTAGGTTGGAATGCAACCTACAAAGTCACCATAGGTTTGTAATACAGAATGGTAGACAGCAACATTCGTCCATATGAAATATGTCTCCTCTAAAGGCATTGCGTGTTAGATTGTGATGTTATCCCTGTCCCACACATTGGGGCTCATTTACTAAGGGCGCCGTGGCCGCACTTTCATCGGGTTTCCCGAATTTTTCCGTTGCCGTTTTCCGTTTTCTAGCACCGACCGCGGTTATTAGCGGTGGGGGTTTTATGCATTATGCAAAAACCCCCACCTTTGTATGAAGAGGACTCAGCCCGTGAGCCCTCTTCATACATCCCTTATACCTCTGCGCCGTAGAGCTACGGCGCAGAGCGTTAAGGGGTTAAACGTCAGTTTGCTTTTTAAAGTCGCTAAAAATTGCAGGTGGGTTTTAATGGAAATAATATACAGGCGGTCCCCTACTTAAGAACACTCGACTTACATACGACCCATAGTTACAAACGGACCTCTGGATATTGGTAATTTATTCTACTTTAGTCTTAGACTACAATAAACAGCTATAACAGTTATCACAGGTGTCTGTAATGAAGCTTTAGTGTTAATCCTGGTTCTTATGACAACCCAAAATTTTTAAAATCCAATTGTCACAGAGACCAAAAAAGTTCTGGCTGGGATTACAATGATAAAATATACAGTTCTGACTTACATACAAACTCAACTTAAGAACAAACCTACAGACCCTATCTTGTATGTAACCCGGGGACTGCCAGTACTCTGCAGTCTCCGACAGATATTCAAGTCTGTAAATTAATAGAGGTAAGGGATTTGCAGCCATGACATCAAGTGTATAATTTCAGTACAATAAAAGTTTATTACAAACTACAAATATTAATTAAAACAGTTGTACATTGTATACAAATTAGCCTGTAGATCACCAAGACATAGTAAAATCATATCAATAAGAATCAAGCAAATATTGAAATACATATAGATGCAATGACTATTTGATCAAAGGTCCCAATGGACGACCAATCCAAACATCTATCTAACTCTAAATCAATGACACAGAAAACTGAAGAAAAAATAACATGTACCACATGGAATAAAAAAGTAAAATACAGTCTACACACACAAGGAGAGACACAATGGGGGTCATTTACTAAGGGCCCAAATCGCGTTTTTCCAGCGGGTTACGCAAATTTTTCCAATTGCGCCCTGTATTGCCCTGGCATTTTGGCGCACGTAATTAGATTGTGGCGCATCGGAGCCAGCATGCACGCGACGGAAATCGGGGGCGTGGCCGTACGAAAACCCGGCGGATTCGGAAAAAACACCGCATTTTTTAAAAAAAAAAGTGTTGCTGGACACGCGCTTACCTGCACTCGGCCCAGCTTGGTGAAGTTCAGTGCATTCCGAGGAACTTCAGCGCAGCAGCGACACCTGGTGGACATCAGAGGAACAACCTTAGTGAATCGCCGGAAGACCAGATTCGCTGGATCGCGAATGGACCGGGTAAGTAAATCTGCCCCAATAGGGCACACCAAAACGAGGGAAAAGACAAAATCAAGTATTATAATTTACATGACTGTTGCAGCATTACCAAAACTAGCAGCCCTTGAAAGCCCCATGAAAAACCACAAGAAAAGAAATCTCTGCAGGATCTCATACACAAGATGGCATGAATACCTATGAGCCTTATCCATAAAACTTTGGCTCTGGCAGGTCTTCAACTTGGTGAATGGATAAGGTTCTAATAGATCCATGTATTTATTTGCATGAGATGTTGGTAAAGGATACTTTTTCATGCAAAAATAGGCAAAAAATGGTTCCTTTTGATTTTGTGGATTGTAAAGGTCAATTCTCTTAACACCTTGCTTGTTTCTAGATCTTGCGTAGCACCTAACTGTTTGCTAGTACTTTCTAAGAATTTCTACTTAGCAGGCTCTCAGACCTTTGGCTTGTTGACCTTTGGCGTTTTCTCCTGTCAAGAACCTGTTTGCAGTTTCTAAAAATGTCTCCTCTCCTTCTACACTCACCGGCCACTTTATTAGGTACACCTGTCCAACTGCTCGTTAACACTTAATTTCTAATGAGCCAATCACATGGCGGCAACTCAGTGCATTTAAGCATGTAGACATGGTCAAGACAATCTCCTGCAGTTCAAACCGAGCATCAGTATGGGGAAGAAAGGTGATTTGTGGCCATTGAACGTGGCATGGTTGTTGGTTCCAGAAGGGCTGGTCTGAGTATTTCAGAAACTGCTGATCTACTGAGATTTTCACGCACAACCATCTCTAGGGTTTACAGAGAATGGTCCAAAAAAGAAAAAACATCCAGTGAGCGGGGGTTCTGTGGGCGGAAATGCATTGTTGATGCCAGAGGTCAGAGGAGAATGGGAAGACTGGTTCGAGCTGATAGAAAGGCAACAGTGACTCAAATCGCCACCCGTTACAACCAAGGTAGGCAGAAGAGCATCTCTGAATGCACAGTACGTCGAACTTTGAGGCAGATGGGCTACAGCAGCAGAAGACTACACCGGGTGCCACTCCTTTCAGCTAAGAACAGGAAACTGAGGCTACAATTTGCACAAGCTCATCGAAATTGGACAGTAGAAGATTGGAAAAACGTTGCCTGGTCTGATGAGTCTCGATTTCTGCTGCGACATTCGGATGGTAGGGTCAGAATTTGGCGTCAACAACATGAAAGCATGGATCCATCCTGCCTTGTATCAACGGTTCAGGCTGGTGGTGGTGGTGTCATGGTGTGGGGTATATTTTCTTGGCACTCTTTGGGCCCCTTGGTACCAATTGAGCATCGTTGCAACGCCACAGCCTTCCTGAGTATTGTTGCTGACCATGTCCATCCCTTTATGAGCACAATGTACCCTGTAACATCTGATGGCTACTTTCAGCAGGATAATGCGCCATGTCATAAAGCTGGAATCATCTCAGACTGGTTTCTTGAACATTACAATGAGGTCACTCTACTCAAATGGCCTCCACAGTCACCAGATCTCAATCCAATGGAGCATCTTTGGGATGTGGTGGAACGGGAGATTCGCATCATGGATGTGCAGCCGACAAATCTGCGGCAACTGTGTGATGCCATCATGTCAATATGGACCAAAATCTCTGAGGAGCTTCCAGCACCTTGTTGTATCTATGCCACGAAGAATTGAGGCAGTCCTGAAGGCAAAAGGGGGTCCAACCCGTTACTAGCATGGTGTACCTAATAAAGTGGCCCGTGAGTGTAGTTCTGTGTTACTTTCCAGGCATCACTATTGTCTGAGATCTGTTGCAACCTTTGTGATTTCTTACCTACCCTTTATATGAACACCACAGCTTACCCAAAGACTCTTAACTACTGGATACTAGGTAAGTTGTCATTTTGTAGAACCTTGTTGTGCCAACCACCTGCAGACTTCGGAAAATTTATTAGCCCCTAACGATGGTGACTCTACATGTTTGCTGATCTTCATCTGCTCTGAGATCTGTAGGGCTCTTTTTTTGGGTTCTGTTAATGACCACGAACATCTAAAACAGATTAATGTAATTAGATCATGATATTGGATAACTTACTTTCATGTAAATTGAAAATAAAATAGAAGAACAGTTCCCCTGTGAAACCCCTGAAAATCAGTTCTCGCTTTCTGAACATGTATATTTGTTCAATAGTCTGCCTGTATCAGTTTTCAATAGCTATAGTGTAAAAAATTGTTATACTGCATTAAAGCAGTATTGTAGTATATATGTAATGACCTGCATGATAGGTCATGGCTAAAAGTTTAGCTCCAATCAGCCTCCTGGCTACCTGGAGAGGGTCTTGCCCATGTTGACCCTAGGAATTCTACTTCTTAACCCCTTCACGCTCCGTGACGGATATATCCGCCACGGAGCTATGAAGGGTGTATGAAGAAGGCTCACGGGCTGAGCCTTCTTCATACAGAGATGGGCTTTGCTGCATATCGCAGCAAAGACCCATCGCTATCACCCGCGGTCGGTGCTTGCACCGATCGCGGGTGTTAACCTTTTCTTTGCCGCCGGCAAAGTCGCCGGCGGCACTTTAAATTTGGCGGCGCATGGGCGCCGCCATCTTACCTCCGATCGCCGCTCCCCCGAACGTCATCGGGGGGCGGCGATCGGTTGCCATGGTAACCTCGGGTCTTCGTTTGACCCGAGGATACATGGCTTCTGCATATTCATTACAATGAGCCTGTGGCTCATTGTAATGTATAGTGAGCAGAAATGCCATATACTGCGATACAGTAGTATTGCAGTATATGGCAGGAGCAATCAGACCATCTAGGGTTAATTTACACTAGATGGTCTAAGAAATAGTGGAAAAAAAAAGAAAAAAAAAGTTTAAAAAATGTAAAAAAATAATAAAATATTAAAAGTTCAAATCACCCCCCTTTCCCTAGAACTGATATAAAATATAATAAATAGTAAAAATCACAGACACATTAGGTATCGCCGCGTCCCAAAATGCCCGATCTATCAAAATATAAAAACGGTTATTGACGGCGGTGACCTCCGGAACGGCAAATGGCGCCCAAATGTCCAAAACGCGACTTTTACACCTTTTTAGATGACATAAAAAATGTAATAAAAAATGATCCAAATGTCGCACAGTCCTCAAAATGGTAGCAATGAGAACGTCGGCTCATTTCGCAAAAAATGACACCTCACACAGCTCCATGCGCCAAAGTATGAAAAAGTTATTAGCGTCAGAAGATGGCAAAAATTTTTTTTCCTTTTTTGTACACATTCGTTTAATTTTTGAAAATGTATTAAAACGCAATAAAACCTATATAAATTTGGTATCACCGCGATTGTACCGAACCAAAGAATAAAGTAGAGTTGTTATTTGGAGCGCAGAGTGAAAGTCGTAAAAACTGAGCCCACAAGAACATGACGCACATGCAGTTTTTTTCAATTTTTCCACATTTGGAATTTTTTTGCGGCTTCCCACTACATGGCATGGAATAATAAATAACATCATGGGAAAGTAAAATTTGTTACGCACAAAATAAGCCCTCACACAGCTCTGTACACGGAAAAATGAAAAAGTTATGGATTTTTGAAGATGGAGAGCGAGAAATTAGCAAAAATACCCTGCGTCCTTAAGGGGTTAATATTGGACTTCCATTAACTCATTTGTTATTTTTTTTCTGCCACCTACTTCCAGAAGATGGTACAACACCTGAGGTATGATATTCCTATTCCTAGAGGGTTAATATGTATGTTAATGTTTGGAATTGCAACATTTGTAATCTTTTTTTGCAGCCCAAGGCGGGTGATTGGTGGATCAACCTCAGCATGCTTTGCAATGAGCTTCTGCAAAAGTTTATAAATATAAGCTCATTGCAAGGCTCGGTGTTCAGTGCTTTTTTCAGTTCTGGGGTCAGTCTCTCTCATGACCGTGTGCCAATTCCCTGGAGACTGCCACCTTGCTGCTCACGCAGCAGCGCCAATCTTTGCTTTTTTTCCATCCATAAAAATGTTTTAAAAAGTGATCAACAGGTGCTACATTTTCTAAAATTCTAAATTCCCCAAATTTTCTAAACGACATCTCGTCACAGAAAAAATAACTATAGAACTATAGAAGAATAAAAAGTTATAGGTGTCAGAAAATTAGGATATCAGTAAATAAGCCCTTAAACAGAAAAAAAAGCTCAAAATGATGTATTATATATGTTGCCTTTTATGTTAATATTTGGATTCATGTAACCCCCAATGATATTATGAAATGTGATTATAAAGTTTCAGTAATGTTGTACTATGAATAAAATAGATCATCAATTTATGGTGTAAAATAGAGAAACTACTTACGCTTGGCACTTCCATTACTTAGTCAATACGATTTGCTGTTCCATCATGATATAAATAACCAGAGAGGTAGGAAGACAAAGGAATACATCTTATTTGTATGACAGCCTTGACAGGATTGTGCCGTGAAAGTATTCAAATGTCCATTTATTGTATTCAATGATGTCAAGAACAATGAGAGAGCACAGTTCTTCCACTTACATTGCAGATAACAATAAGGGAGTAATAATAGTATGCAGGCATGAAAATATCTTCAAATTTTACAGCTGGGGACACTTTGTCGACTTTGCATCTACAGAGTTAAATTGTGGGGGTTAACGGCAGGAGGGAGGGTGCTGTAGAGCCAAACCCAGCCCCAAACTTCAAATAAAGTTCCTGGTCCGGTTTGGGGGACTTGAACTTGCACAGTTTGATATGAACCCAAACTTCGTGGTTGGCATCCGCCCATGGACACTCTAATGTGGATAGCAGACACAGGGGCTTATTTACTTATGGTCTGCGGCTGCACTTTAGTTGGATTTCTTCACGCTTTTGGGATTTGCGTAACAGGTATTTAACTGGGGATATTGTCGCTAGCAATCGGATTGTGGAGGATTGTGGATGGCAGGCCTCTGATTCGGACTGAGTGCAGGATTTAACTTTCAAATTGTGTTGCAAGAACAAGTACTTACATGCACCGACAAGAAGAAGGTGAACTCCGGCTGACCTGAGCGGGGAAGCGACACATGCAGGATATCGGGCTCACAATCATAGTGAATCGCTGCAGACAATGCACTTTTGGGGAACGTGTCAGGACAGGTAAGTAAAAGTGCTCCATGCTTTTATCATAACTTAGAGGTCTATAGTTGTAATATTCCCAGGTAAAGTTTACCTGGCTCCCTGCTAGCAGGTCCTTCTGTAGTCCCGGGGGAGGCTACTTTTTTAAGTAACGTGCGCTTCCTAATTAGCATATTTCCTTTCATCGCCCCCGGCTTATCAGTATTCAAGACTCCGCCCACCCATATCCTTCTTCATCCTTCCCCCTCATGACGTCTGTCTGCTCACCGCACCAGCAAACCTTCTATCCCGTTTCTGTGCAGTGTAACTATGCAGTTTGCATACCTGCGCTCTGTCTAGTGAAGAGAAAGGATGGGGCGTGGAGTAGCTGCACTGTGTAGCCTCAGCTCCGGCTACTCCACACCCCAGTAGCCTCTTTAGAAAATTTGTATACTAGGGGAATTAAAATATATAATAGTTCTGGGCCACTAATGAATTAGCCCTAAAAAGGACTATACTACTCTACTTTAGAGGAACCTGCCACCGGACAATCCTCCATAACCCTAAAAAACCTCTAGTTTTCCTAACCCCTGTAGTCAAGTTGTCTACACATTACATTTCTAACAAGGATAATCTATCTAGAAGTAAACAACCCAAAAAGTTGAGAATTATATAACTCCATGTATTATCGAATTTTGCTCTTGCAGTAGAATATTTGTTTTCGCTTTTTCGCCAGTAACTGTATCACCAGCGATTCGACTTTTGTAGAATCAATTTTTATTTCAATAAACAAGCTAATAGACATCTGGCAGAACAAACTTCTTCTGCAAAAACCCTAATATGTGTTATGACTTAAGTTGAACAACAATTACCAGAGCGGTATGAGGAGTTGATTAAATGTTGTTGCTAAGGAGAACGCACACTGAGTATTCAGCGGGGTCTGAGCTGGCGCACAGTTTATGAGTCGGCTGACGGGATTTATATGGGCACTGCTGAAGCTGAATTCATTTTTCGACGCCTTACAGCAAGCTTGGGTTATCACTCACACAACACACTCATCTCCACTCCACAAGAAATGCCATTATTATTTGCTCTCTCTCCCCCCTAACATGTTTTCTTTGCTGTCATGAATGTAGAATCTCTCGATGCTGACAAGCGCTCGGTTGGGAATTCTATCACTTCTCTACAAGTGGTTAAACAGAGACTTGATTAATTAGTAACTCAATCTAATACAGAAGGATACATTACAATGGCTGCCAGGTTCTACTAGAAGGATGAAGCTCTACTCCTACTCTGCTTGCTTCGGCTTGACTTCTTGATTATGATTACTGATATAATAATGATCTATTATACACTTACTGTCATCTTTGGTGTCCTTATCTGTTTCCAATTTTCAAGGTTGATTGATATAAGAATAAAAGTGATGAATGTGAGCTACAAAGGTAAATTCTGACCACGTTATAGGCCAAGGTGAAGAGTTATCAAACAGTGCCATTGGAATTAACGGGGTCAGTCTAAAAAACAAGAGGGACACAAACTTATCCAATTCGGACTCCCAGTTCCAGTGTTGCTCCGATACTTCCAGCTTTGTGCACTGTGTCCAACTGGTAGTTCCAGAGTAACGGGATCCAGTAAACGGCCTACTTGGACAACGGGACAACACAGAAAGTTATAGACCCCTGGAAGATGGAAGTAAAGGTCCGTGTCCAAGCTTACCAGTCACTGGATGAGGTCCTGAATTTTTTGTTGGGTGCATGGTCCAAGACTGGAAGTACCGAAGTGATGCAGGAACTTGGAGCGGGAAAAGTGTTAATGTCTGCAGTTGATGCACATGCCTGAATGACCAATTTTAATGGAATTGATTATTTGTAAGTGGCCTGGGCAAAATGGATATTAGAGTGTCTCTGGAACAAGGATAGTACCAACTCTATTCAGTATAAGTTATTGTTTGAAGAACAAGACAATTCCCATAAGGAACAATGAAGAACCACAATCCAGACCCAATTGTATTGGCTCATGAACTGAAGATTATCTGTCCTGAAGGAGATATCATCCCGGTGTAAAAACTGGCGCACTATGGGGGGGCGGATTAATCATATAATGGGGCACAATGTAACAGCATATGATGCAATTCGTGTCCCTATGACATGATACATCTGTGGGATATATCAGGAGGCTTCGGCCGCTATCATTTCTACACAATGTCCAACGAGAAAACCAGTAACTGGCACAGACTATGGGTTGTGCATCTGCCCACTGAGCCACTGATAGCACCCCCACTTCACCCTCTGGCACGCCCACTTGACATGGAGGTGGCGTTGTGAGAAAAATGGGTGCAGCTAGGGCAGTTAGAGGAGCTTCTCTTATTAAAGAGCTTGTATGCCAGGATTCTGCCGCACAAGCTCTAACAAATCTCCCCCTATGCGGCAGCATTAATAAATTCCCCCCCGATGACTTCTCTTTATAAATTTGTCACACCATCTCATGCTTCATTTTTACGATTCGTTTTTTCTACATTTTATTCCTTCATTTAATTCTACCAGGATTCATTCTTTCCCATGGCCGAATTGATATGTTCACCCAGACTTGAAATTTTGAGAACAGAATAAATATAAAGTTCTGGAGGTTAAAAAGCAACAGACGGATGGTGGAAAAACAGCCAAGCGCTGTCCAGTTTTCGTAGTAGATGTGAATCGGGCGGCTCTGTCATGTTCTTCACTGCTGAAATTCATCGCTGTGTGAAGAAATCGGTAATGGCTGGATGCAGGGACGTCCGCGCACAGGACATCTATATCTCACTGTGCTATAAATGGAGCAAATGCAACAACACTGCTCCAGAAATACAAGACTGTGCAAAATGTTTAGGTTTAGTAACAAAGTTGTTAAAATGCATGAACAAATATATATTTATAAAAGTATAAATATTTGGTCTGTTTTCCCCTCTGTCTTCAAAACAGAATCAGTTCTAGGTATTCCCGCACAACATTTTTCAAGGAAATCAGCAGGGAGGTTGTTCCAAACATTTGTAGAACTAATCAAAAATCTCTAGTGGATGTAGAACTGCTCGAATCCTTCTGTCTCTTTATGTGATCCCAAAAATACTGTATGGTATTGAGGTCAGGGCTCTTTGGCCATATAGCCACTTCCACTTCTTTATACCTAGCCTGATTGTTTTCCCCGATCCACAGGATTTCTTTCCCATTCTCACAAATTGATGGATCAGCAGGTTCAGCATGTGTCCTGCTATTCCATTCCGTACAATGGAAATGTCGGAAAGCACATTGCTCAGGTACTTCTGCCACTCTCATAAACAATGAATCACAGTTTTGGAGATACTTGATACCCAGCAATTTCCGACACTCACATAGCACTGAATGGAATAGCAGAACACATACTCGGCCTGTCGCTCCATCAATTATGGAGAAAGGGACCCCCATCCTGATTGTGAGGGTACCAGAAATTTGTCCCTAACCAATAAGATTAATATCCCCTAACCTATAAACAGAACATGACAATCAAACAGGATACAAGTACAATGTATAATGTTGAAAGTAGTCCTTAAAGGAAAACTACCATCAAAATCCATCATAAACCATGCACATTACTCATAGATCCAGGCACAGTGACTGAGGTAATCCTCTTCTATGTGTTATCCATGGCCTCTTTCCTTCTAAAATTAACATTTTTAATTATGCTAATGAACAAGCAGAGCTCTGGGGGTCATCACCAGAGCCCCTCTATGCTCCAGATTAACAGGCTATTAATGTAGCAGGAGAACTTTCCCCTCCTACTGTGTGCTGTGGGGAAGTGCTGAGGTAGCAGGAGGAAGGGTGGCAGTGTAAAAGCCTGTGAACCTACAGCATGGAGGAGCTTTAGTAACCCAGCGGGAGTCCTTCTGGCTCATTGGCATAATTTTACTAGTTGATTTTAGAAGGAAGGCGGCCATGGATAACAAATATAAGAAGATTACCCCAGTCACTGTGCCTGGATCTAGGAGTAAGTGCCCCTGGTTTACCATGATGGATTTAATGGTAGATTTCCTTTAATGACATTAGCAGGATGTTTGGGGTCACCATCTCTCTACTCAATATATTTGTGACACTTCAATTTCTGAAATTATGTTTAACTTTAATGCATTTTTTCTACACCTGCCTAAAACCTTTGCACTTTAAAGTGGCTTTGACCCATAAATCTGCTGGCAGGGTCTTATGCTATGAGGGTTACAGTCACATAAAAAGTCACAAAATACTTTCTAAAGTCACATCACATAGAACAGGGTGGGATTGGAGTCAATGGGGCTAATTCATCAGGACTTCTACGCCGAAGCCTCTTGATGTATCTGGCTTTGCCTGAGGGTCTGTGGGGCTAACATATGCCCTTGCCTCCTAATTTGTGCAAAATGTTGTACCCAACAGAGAATCACAATTGATAAATTTAGTCCTATTGTGAAAACTTGGCTATACAAATTTAAAGAAAATCACCAGAATGTTACCCCTCACACCAGTAATACCTGCTGGTAAAGGGTTAAAAGTCACCAGATCACCTAAAATGATCTGCCCCTGAGGCACTGTACCTAAATTATAGATATGTTTCTGATGGGTACATTGGGAATGGTTTTACTGGTGGTAGATGTCCTTTAAAAGGAACCCGTCATCAAGGGCAAGTGCAATAAAATTTGACGTCACCGGCTCTCAGAACGCGGCTGGCCACACGCCTCGGCGTGAATAGATTATATTACGGAAGAGCCTGATGGTGTTCAGGAAAATACTACAGACTAATTTACATCTCATATAAATATGTCCATACAAAGTTATCCGAAATAAAGCTCGAAACGCGCTGGTGTGGGACAGGTAAGTAATAATCATCTACCATCAGGTAATCTGATTATAGATGTCCTTTAATGAATTTGGTTCAAGCAGGGTCTATGTAAAATGGACTTTGACTATATTTATTTGGCCCAATGGAAAGTCCTAAAATAGGATTTGTGCCACAACTCCACCAAAACAACACCACACAGAGACAAAAGGGGGCTATTTATCAGGGCCTCTGCCCCACGTCATGGCCTGGCGTGGACCCCGCCGGATACAGGTCGAAACCTTTTGATGTATTAGGCTGCTCCAGAGAAGCGATGGGGCTATCATATGCCGGCGCGCGATAAATAACCCCAAAAAACTATGATACACCAGCCCCAATAACTCTAATGCTTGTGTCTATGTACACTTTTTCTAGTTTTAGATTTTCAGGATCTTTCCACCTTCTTGTTCTTAACCTTTCTCCATTCCGCGGCCCTAATATTGCTGTCACAGCTTTTCTTTGCTTTCCAAGACATGTCAACTCACGTTTCATTTATTATTGTTTGCCCTTCAATTTTTCAAATCGGTGGTGGAGATGGAGAATTTTTTTCTTCTCTTAAAACATATTGAAGCATAATAAACCGCACTTACAATGTTCCTACTGAAATGTCAACAAAATTGAGGACATGGCAGGCCTGCGAAAATCCACAGCAAGCCTTCATCTTCCTGAGCACTTCAGATGCTGCAGCTTAAACAAATATGGGGGTTTATTGTTGCTGACATGAATTTTTTTTTTTTATTCCTCCACTCATCTCCGAACAAACCCAATATCCTCATACATTGCTTTGTGTGAGGGAGGGAAGAAAGAAGGAGTCGATTTTTTTTTTTCTCCTTATGATTCAATTTCTTCTTATCTGCAGAACCCGGAGCATACAGAATAAGAGTATATGTGTGGGGGGTATTAAAAGGGAAGCGAATAAAATGAAATGAAGTGAGCGAAAGAGAGAAATCACAAGCGCTGGAAGGACGAAACGTTGCGAACTGCAAAGACAAGTGAAGAATTAGGTAGGGACAACTTATTAGATGTCACACTAAACAAGAATAACAGTGAGATAAGAGAATGGAAATAATCATCGGGATAAAATAGTCTGTAATACATAACAAAAAGATACGTGGAGAAGCTGGAAAAAAAAAACTGCAGTGTTTTCGGCTGATTTGATTTGCGATGACCTCATATTTTGTCTGCACTCCCATTTATGCAATTCATTTCAGCTGCGCTAGAAGTGGACGTGACCTGTTTTCCGCACATATAAATAGACAAATCATCTCCCGAATTACACAAAATGTTCTTTTTTAAAATAAAATTCAAAGCGAATAAAAGCGCAACATAAAAAATAAACATACAAAAGACACGTTATATAAAATATGCAAGTGGCATCAGCGTTCTATGGGAAAAAATGGATAAAAAATACACTAGTAGCACCGAGCAGAACTGCCCTGAGATAGTTCCTTCAGTCCTTAAGATATTCAGTTCATGTCTCATACATTCTGTATCCACTTCAGAATTCATCATATCCCAGTTACTGAACTAGACACCCAGACGGCGGCAGAGTGTGCGTGTATATTATCAAATACCGAAAGATATATAACAAGATGAGAAAAGAAACAAAACTCATTATTAAAATTAAAATCTACAGTTATAGCTCTGGCAAATAGGACTGAAAGTATGTTATCACAATTAGTTATCACAGGAAATGAGTGGTTCCTTGTATTCACCTGGTTAGCAGGTTAGGTCAATTATGTTAAAGGAAACCTAGCACTTCCGATGGAGGTTAAAAGCTACAAATGCCGTGCACCAGCTCAGGGTGAGCTGGTGCTGGCACTTATTTTCGTTATGTTACATTGCGCACAACCACTTCCTATTCAGGCGCACGCACGGTCGCGCGCATGGTACGCCGAGCGTGGACCACGGTGCGGTGAAGCCACTTCCTATATAAAGATTAATAAAGCGTTTACACGCTTTACATTTGTTTAATAACATAACGAAAATAAGCGGCGGCACCAGCTCACCCTGAGCTGGTGCACAGTATTTGCAGCTTACAAGCTCCATCGGAAGTGGTAGGTTTCCTTTAAAGGAAATGTACAGTGGGTACGGAAAGTATTCAGATTCCTTTAGGTTTTTCACTCTTTGTTTCAATTTAAAAGTTGGGAAGATCAAAAAAATTTTGCACCACATCTTGAAAGAAAAAACTGAAACATCACATGGTCATAAGTATTCAGCCCCTTCGCTGTGACACTCATAATTAACTCACATGCCATCCATTTCCCTCTGATCCTTCTTGAAATGGTTCTACTCCTCCATTGGAGTCCAGCTGTGGTTAATTAAACAAATTGTACTTGATTAGGAAAGGTACACACCTGTCTACATAACACCTCACAGCTCACAGTGCATGTCAGAGCACATGAGAATCACGAGGTCTAAGGAACTGCCTCAGGAGCTCAGAGACAGAATTGTGGCAAGGCACAGATCTCGCAAAGGTTACAAAAGAATTTCTGCAGAACTCTAGGTTCCTTCATAATCCTTAAATAGAAGAAGTTTGGGACACCCCCCTTCACCTATTAAATCTTAATCATCTCATCTGTTTCTGCTCAAATACACATGTAGACACAAGCCACAAGGTCCTCAAACCGGATGTTGGAAACAAACAGAAGGGAAACACCCTCCACTCCCCAAGAAGCTTATTCTACTATCCTATTTAGGAAGTGACTAACAGACTTGTAGAGGCTATAATATTCATACAGCCCAGGGCCCATGGCAGGCTTAATCCAGCCCTGCGCATGCGCCTGTGCTGCTGTCTATGCACTGCTTGCATTTAAATGCATTTAAATGCCTTTGCCTTAGAGGGTTGCCTTAAGAGGTTTAACACCTAATACGAGTGTTACCGGCGGTGATGAATCTGAACGACGGACCCTACCCCAAACTTCTGGCATCGGGTCCGCTCATCCCTACATATCATTAAAGAAAGCGGCACAAAAACGGTAATTTTTTTTTTTAGATTTGAATAAATATTACCAATCTATCATTTGAACACAACATACATTTTACATTTACATTTTTGGTAAATTTTATTTCACAATTTGTTAAAATTTTTGTAATTTTTTTTTAAATATATTTTTATATATAGTATCATAAATTTGTTAAAATGTTCCACCTGCAGAACACCCTGGCATTATCACTCCTACTCGCTGTGACTACTATTCTTGTTATACTTGCTGAAATTGATTTGTGAAAAATACAGGGAGTCACACTGCAGGGAATAACAATTTATTGTATTTTTATAGATTTTTTAGGATGCTGTTCATGGTTTTCTTTGGATAAAGTTGTACTAATTAACTGTGTGATATGTGGTTTATTATTACAAACATTCAATGGACTTTGTTACTATTGGAAGATTAGGATGTCATAATTAGGGATAGGTAAGTTGGTGAGTAGGGGTCTTCAGTGCACCTACTATAGGTAAAGCCCATGAGAATTATATAGATGATTTATTTATGGACTTACATTTCTGTAAGATCTGCAGGTCTTTATTTATGGGATGTGTTATGTTTTCCTAATGTAAGAGCATCTTCAATCACAGAATTAGGATCATACTTCGACACTATGGGGCTCATTTACTAAGGGTCCGAACACCGCATTTTTGTTCTGACCCTTAGTAAATGTGCCCCATTTTTTACAGTTTTGCTCTGAATTGCCCCGGGTTTTTGGCGCACGCGATCGGATTGTGGCTCATCGGCGCCAACACAAATTGGGGTTCGTAGACGTCGGACAACCCAACTGATTCGGACAAACTGCGGAATTTCAAAGCAAAATTATGTCGCAAGATCAGCACTCACATACACCGGGAAGAAGAAGGTGAACTCCGACGGACCTCAGTGTGGGAAGCGACACATGCAGGAAATTGGACGCACGCATCTTAGTGAATCACGGCAGACCTGAATCCTCGTCGGACAACGTACAGTGGGGACCGTGATGGGATGGGTAAATAAATGTGCCCCTATATTGTGGTATGACTGGGGAGTGTATGCCTGTGTATATTTACAGGTATCATTACATAGTGACTTTATTTAGATAGTCTATGCTGCTATTTTACTTTGCATGATTGTATTACAGTCTATCTTTCCTCTTACTATCAGGGGCGTAACTACAGGGGTAGCAGCTATAGCAGGCACAATGGGGTCTGCAGTGTCAGGGGGCCCGTCATGTGACCCGACACTAAAGAATGGAGGATGTGCCTAGTTACAAACATATTATGCTGCACATTGTACAGCATGCTATGTATGTAGCATATATGTGATGTATTCATGCTGTATGTGTATGTGGTGTATGGTGTGTGTATATACTGTATGTGTGAATATATGCTGTATGTCTGTATTTACTACACCAGGAAGTCAGTGGTCCAAGTTACAGTAACAGCGGAATTGGTGGTCTAGTTTCTAGTTTCCTGATATCTGCAACCGGTCAGACGCAGGCTATGTCGAGCGTGCAGGAGTGCCCCGCCTGCGCTGCCCCATTCCTCTACCGGGCACACCCTCTTCACACACAATTGCTGTGGAGGTGCCATAAAGAGGGAAGTAAGTAAGCAAGGAAATGCGATTATTTCATACAAGTCCTGATTAGAGATGAGCGAACATGCTCGTCCGAGCTTGATGCTCGGTCGAGCATTAGCGTACTCGAAACTGCTCGTTGCTCGGACGAATACTTCGCCCGCTCGAGAAAATGGCAGCTCCCGCCGTTTTGCTTTTTGGCGGCCAGAAACAGAGCCAATCACAAGCCAGGAGACTCTGCACTCCACCCAGCATGACGTGGTACCCTTACACGTCGATAGCAGTGGTTGGCTGGCCAGATCAGGTGACCCTGGGATAGACTAGCCGCTGCCCGCGCTGCTCGGATCATTCTGTGTCTGGATGCCGCTAGGGAGAGAGCTGCTGCTGGTCAGGGAAAGCGTTAGGGTGTTCTATTAGCTTACTGTTAGGCAGGAGTGATTCTCCAAGAACCCAACAGCCCTTCTTAGGGCTACAATAACGTTCTACTTTTTTTTTTTTATTTGCAGCTAGTACCATATTGTGAGGAATTTGCAGGGGGACTTGCTACCGTTGTGTTTAGCTCTTAGTGACACACATATCCACCTCAAACACCAAAGTGGGAAAATTTATTAGGGGTTTGATTTCAATTAGGCACAGTCTGCCATTTACTTTTTATTTTACGTTTATTTTTTTAATAACTCAGTGTCATCTCATCTGGCATAGTAGTGTGCTTTCATACTTGGCTAGAAAATAGCCATAGGAGAATCCAAACAGCTTACTTACGCCTACAGTAGCGTTATATATATTTGATTTCTGGTTGATCTGCTGGTGGCTGTACTTGCTGCAGTGCATCTACTAGCAAATTGTGAGCAATTTGTAGTGAGACTTGCGACCGCTGTGTTTTGCGCTTAGTGACGCACATATCCATTGCAAAGACCGAAGTGGGAAAATTTAGTAGGGGTTGGATTTCAATTAGGCACAGTCTGACATTTTTCCTTTTTTATTTTACGTTTATTTTGTTTCATAACTCTGCGTCATCTCATCTGGCATAGTAGTGTGCTTTCATACTTGGCTAGAAAATAGCCATAGGAGAATCTAAACGGCTTACTTACGCCTACAGTAGCGTTATATATATTTGATTTCTGGTTGATCTGCTGGTGGCTGTACTTGCTGCAGTGCATCTACTAGCAAATTGTGAGCAATTTGTAGTGAGACTTGCGACCGCTGTGTTTTGCGCTTAGTGACGCACATATCCATTGCAAAGACCGAAGTGGGAAAATTTAGTAGGGGTTGGATTTCAATTAGGCACAGTCTGACATTTTTCCTTTTTTATTTTACGTTTATTTTGTTTCATAACTCTGTGTCATCTCATCTGGCATAGTAGTGTGCTTTCATACTTGGCTAGAAAATAGCCATAGCAATAGGATAGCATCGTTTGGTTTTAAAAACTCAAAAACACAAAAAAAAACAAAAAACACAAAAAAAAGTTAAAAAAAAATTAAAGTTATAACTCTCATTTTAAAAATGTTTAACCCGAGGGCTAGGGGTAGAGGACGAGGGCGGGGACGTGGGCGTCCAACTACTGCAGGGGTCAGAGGCCGTGGTCCTGGCCGGGGTGAGACACCACCTGCTTATGAGGGAGCAGGGGAACGCCGCAGAGCTACACTCCCTAGGTTCATGTCTGAAGTTACTGGGACTCGTGGTAGAGCACTGTTGAGGCCAGAACAGTGCGAACAGGTGATGTCGTGGATTGCCGACAATGCTTCGAGCAATTTGTCCACCAGTCAGTCTTCCACGCAGTCCACCCATGTCACCGAAATCGCCACTCCTCCAGCTCCTGCACCTCAGCCTCCTCCCCCCCAGTCTGCCCCCTCCCAGGAAAATTTGGCATTTGAACCGGCATACTCTGAGGAACTGTTTTCTGGACCCTTCCCACAGTCACAAACCACTTGTCCGGTTGCTGCTGAGCAATTTTCCGATGCCCAGGTTTTCCACCAGTCACAGTCTGTGGGTGATGATGACCTTCTTGACGTAGTGGAAGTGTGTAAAGAGGTGTCCGACGATGAGGAGACACGGTTGTCAGACAGTGGGGAAGTTGTTGTCAGGGCAGGAAGTCCGAGGGGGGAGCAGACTGAGGGATCGGAGGATGATGAGGTGACAGACCCAAGCTGGGATGAGAGGCCGGGTGAACACAGTGCTTCTGAGACGGAGGAGAGTCCTCGACCAGAACAGGTTGGAAGAGGCAGTGGTGGGGCCAGACGGAGAGGCAGGGCCAGAGCTGGTGCATCAGCGCCAAATGTGTCAACTAGTGAAGCTCCCGTGGCGAGGGCTCTTGCAGCGAGGGCTAGATTTTCAGAAGTCTGGAGGTTCTTTAAGGAAACACCGGATGACCGACGGACTGTGGTGTGCAACATTTGCCAAACCAGGATCAGCAGGGGTTCCACCACTACTAGCTTAACTACCACTAGTATGCGCAGGCATATGAATGCTAAACACCCCACTCAGTGGCAACAAGCCCGTTCACCTCCGGCCGTGCACACCACTGCTCCTTCCCCTGTGTCAGCTGATAGTCAGCCCCCTGCCCAGGACCCTGCCACAAAAACCCCATCGTCGCCTCCACGATCCTCCACAGCATCCACCAGCGTTCAGCTCTCCATACCCCAGATGCTGGAGCGGAAACGCAAATATAGTGCAACCCACCCGCACGCCCAAGCCCTTAATGTCCACATCTCCAGATTGCTTAGCCTGGAGATTCTGCCCTATAGGCTAGTAGAGACCGAGGCCTTTCGCAACCTCATGGCGGCGGCCGCCCCTCGGTATTCGGTCCCCAGCCGCCACTACTTTTCCCGGTGTGCCGTCCCAGACCTGCACCAGCATGTTGCAGACAACATCACCCGTGCCCTGACCAACGCCGTTTCTGACAAGGTCCACCTGACCACGGACACGTGGACGAGTGCTGCCGGGCAGGGCCACTATATATCGCTGACGGCACATTGGGTTAACTTGGTGGAGGCTGGGACCGAGTCTGACCCTGGGGCTGGTCATATACTGCCGACGCCCAGGATTGCGGGGCCTACCTCGGTCCAGGTGTTTCAGGCCTACTATGCCTCCTCCTCCTCCCACCCCTCCTCCACCTCCTCCTCCGAACTACCATCCGTGGGCACGGCGCCATCAGTCGGTAGCTCTAGGCACAGCAGCAGTGCCGTCGCTAAGCGACAGCAGGCGGTGCTCAAACTGCTGAGCCTAGGCGATAAAAGGCACACCGCCCAAGAGCTATTACAGGGCATCACGGCGCAGACTGATCTGTGGCTGGCACCGCTGAACCTGAAGCCAGGCATGGTTGTGTGTGACAACGGCCGTAACCTGGTGGCGGCTCTGCAACTCGGCAGACTGACACATGTGCCATGCCTGGCCCATGTGTTAAATCTGATAGTTCAGCGTTTCCTCAAGACATACCCCAATCTGTCAGATTTGCTCACGAAGGTGCGCCGCATCTGTGCGCATTTCAGGAAGTCCAGCACAGATGCTGCCACTCTCAGGGCAGCGCAGCGCCGCCTCCAACTGCCCGCTCACCGACTGTTGTGCGACGTGCCCACGAGGTGGAATTCAACACTGACCATGTTATCCAGAGTTTACCAGCAGCGCCGAGCCATTGTAGACTGCCAGATGTCAACTTCCACCAGAACTGGTAGTCAGGTCAGTCAGCTTCCTCAAGTCTACAATGAGGAGTGGACGTGGATGTCTGATATCTGTCAGGTGCTGAGTAACTTTGAGGAGTCAACACAGATGGTCAGTGGCGATGCCGCCATCATCAGCCTCACCATCCCGCTGCTTGGCCTGTTGAAAAACTCTCTGATCAGCATGAAGTCGGAAGCTTTGCGCTCGTCACAAGAGACGGGGGAAGAAGATTCCCTTGTTGATAGCCAAAGCACCCTTAGGTCTGTTTCTCAGCGCATATCGGAGGAGGTGGAGGAGGATGAGGAGGAAGAGGAGGAGAATGTTGGCGAGACACAAGAGGGGACCATTGTTGAGTCCTTCACTGTTCTGCGTGTATGGGCAGAAGAAGAGGAGTTGGAGGAGGAGGAAATGGACAGTCAGGCCAGTGAGGGGAGTGAATTCTTACGCGTTGGTACTCTGGCGCATATGGCAGATTTCATGCTAGGCTGCCTATCCCGTGACCCTCGCGTTCAAAGAATTTATTCCAGCACCGATTACTGGGTGTTCACTCTCCTGGACCCACGGTACAAGCAAAATCTTTCCACTCTCATCCCTGCAGAGGAAAGGAGTGTGAGAATGCATGAATACCAGCAGGCCCTGGTGCACAAGCTAAAACAGTATTTCCCTTCTGACAGCGCTAGCGGCAGAGTGCGTAGTTCTGCGGGACAAGTAGCGAGGGAGAGTAGGCGAGCAGGCAGCTTGTCCAGCACTGGCAAGGGTACGCTTTACAAGGCTTTTGCCAGCTTTATGTCACCCCAGCAAGACACTGTCACCTGTCCCCAGTCTCGGCAGAGTAGGGCTGATCTTTACAGAAAGATGGTGAGGGAGTACGTAGCTGACCATACGATCGTCCTAAATGATCACACAGCTCCCTACAACTACTGGGTTTCAAAGCTGGACATGTGGCACGAACTGGCGCTGTACGCCTTGGAGGTTCTTGCCTGCCCTGCCGCTAGCGTCTTGTCCGAGCGGGTTTTCAGTGCAGCTGGTGGCATCATCACCGATAAGCGTACACGCCTGTCGACTGACAGCGCTGACAGGCTGACGCTTATTAAGATGAATAAAGCCTGGATTTCTCATAATTTCCAATCTCCACCAGGTGAAGGAAGCTCAACCTGAATAATTGATCCACTCCTCCTCCTCCTCATTTTCCTCCTTCTCCTCCTCTTTGTACAGTAAAGCAGAGGAAACTGGCTATTTTTTGACAGGGCCCACTGGCTCTAGCTATAGTACTTTATGCATTTAATTTTTCTGGAGGGCCACCGACCCGTTCCTCTGTTTTAAACAATTTTTGGGAGTGCCACATACAGGCACTCAATCTATTCAATTTTTCTGGAGGGCCACCTACCTGCTCCTCTGGTTTGAAAACTTTTTGGGACTGCCACATACAGGCACTCAATCTATTCAATTTTTCTGGAGGGCCACCTACCTGCTCCTCTGGTTTGAAAACTTTTTGGGACTGCCACATACAGGCACTCAATCGATTCCATTTTTCTGGAGGGCCACCTACCTGCTCCTCTGGTTTGAAAACTTTTTGGGACTGCCACATACAGGCACTCAATCTATACTATTTTTCTGGAGGGCCACCTACCTGCTCCTCTGGTTTGAAAACTTTTTGGGACTGCCACATACAGGCACTATCCAAATTAAATTGTCTCCATAGCAGCCTCCACACGTTGTCTCCATTGCTACCTCCAAAAGTCGTCCATATAGCTGCCTCCATACATCGTCCCTTTATCAAACGAGGTGTGTCAGGCAGAAATTTGGGTTGTTTTCATGGATTCCACATCAAAGTTGTTAACTTTGTCGCCACCCAGCTGTGTTATCCACAAAATATACTAATAAACTTTTATCATTTACCAATATTATTTCAGCGCTTCTTGCGCATCTGTTTACATTCCCCTCACCCGCCATATCCCAAACTTATAAGAACGCTACTACACTTGATCTTATACAAAAGGTTCTTAGAAGTGCTGTTTGGGGAGTAGCCTAGAGACAGGGGCTTGGATTGGCGAAAGCTCGCCTGGCTGCGGAGCGCCAGCTCCATCCCAAGATCCAACTAACATAGTTTTAACTGCAGCACCTTTAATCTACTACTAGTTCACTGCCTCCATAATAATAATAATAATAATCTTTATTTATATAGCGCCATCATATTCCGTAGCGCTTTACAAATCATAGGAAACAAATACAAATGTAATGTAACAGAGCACAACATTTGTATGGAACAACAGGAGTGAGGTCCCTGCTCGCCAGAGCTTACGGTTTATGAAGATGATGGGGTAACACGAGGTAAAAGAATATTTAATGGTCAAGCCATTCTTCTTAGGGAATAGAACAAAATATAATAAATGGAATTGCTGTCGCTTGAACCACTCAGCCGTCATCTTATATACCAGGTCCAGGGTGAATGGGACTGTAGAGAAGTCTGGTGCCTGTTGGTTGCTGGATAACAGATGGGAGGACGACACAGGACGGGTTAGTAGAAGAGTTAAAACTTCATGCAGTTAATGAGTGTTATAGGCTTGCCTAAAGAAATGGGTTTTAAGAGCACGTTTGAAACTTTGGAGGTTAGGTATTAGTCTGATAGTCCAGGGCAGAGCATTCCATAGAATTGGTGCAGCTCTAGAGAAGTCTTGGAGACGCGAGTGGGAGGTCCGCACTAGGGTAGAGGTTAATCTAAGATCACTGGCGGATCTAAGAGCACGGGTTGGGCGATAGACTGAGATAAGAGAGGAGAGGTAGGGGGGTGCAGCATTATACAGAGCTTTATGGATGAGGGTTATTATTTTAAACTATTCGAAAGGAGACTGGCAGCCAGTGCAGCGACTGGCATGAACTGTAAGCATACATGGTCCCCTTATCAAACGAGCTGTGTCAGGCAGAATTTTGGGTTGTTTTCATGGCTTCCACAACAAACTTGTTAACTTTGTCGCCACCCTGCTGTGTAATCCACAAAAAATACTGGCAAACTTTTATCATTTACCGATATTATTTCAGCGCTTCTTGCGCATCTGTTTACATTCCCCTCACCCGCCATATCCTAAACTTATAAGAACGCTACTACACTTGATCTTATACAAAAGGTTCTTAGAAGTGCTGTTTGGGGAGTAGCCTAGAGACAGGGGCTTGGATTGGCGAAAGCTCGCCTGGCAGCGGAGCGCCAGCTCCATGCCAAGATCCAACTAACATAGTTTTAACTGCAGCACCTTTAATCTACTACTAGTTCACTGCCTCCATACATGGTCCCCTTATCAAACGAGCTGTGTCAGGCAGAATTTTGGGTTGTTTTCATGGCTTCCATGTTAACTTTGTCGCCACCCTGCTGTGTAATCCACAAAATATACTGGCAAACTTTTATCATGTACCGATATTATTTGAGCGCTTCTTGCTCACCTCCTTTGGTTCCTCTCTGCCACCCATTGGTTTGAAGCCTGAGTCCATTTAGGGTATGTCGCCATGACACTCTCTAGCCTGCTGCCGCTGCCTCTGCATGCCGTCCCCTATAGTGTCAGGGTCAATTATTGGATGTTTTAGATGCTATCTAGCTTCATTCTGTCACTCTGTCATGGCCATGCTGTTGCCCATAATTTTGGCATAATGGTGCGATTAAGCAGCCTCAGAGGCATCCATGCATGCTGCCCCTGCTGTTTCCTGTCCATTTCCGTGGTGTTTCCATCCTTTTCTGAGGTTCCCAGGTGTTTGGCCAAGCTTCCCTGTGCAGAGCCTTGGTCCCCTTGAAAAATGCTCGAGTCTCCCATTGACTTCAAT
The DNA here is from genome assembly GCF_040894005.1 of Engystomops pustulosus. Taxonomy (NCBI): domain Eukaryota; kingdom Metazoa; phylum Chordata; class Amphibia; order Anura; family Leptodactylidae; genus Engystomops; species Engystomops pustulosus. Next base: position 33,543,112 of record NC_092416.1, read on the forward strand.
GGGGCTCGTTATTCGAGACGAGCACTCGAGCATCGGGAAAAGTTCGTCTCGAATAACAAGTACCCGAGCATTTTAGTGCTCGCTAATCTCTAGTCCTGATAAATACAAATTGTTCTTAATCCATTTGCGTCCTTAGCCCCAAAGTAGATATATGTTAGTAATTATTACCTTATTTAGTTATTGCCTGCTATCTGAAATTCCTGGGACTCATCTTGTCGCATAGACCATGTGATTTTATTGCAACCTAATAAAAATGACATGGACTCACAAGAGTAATGGAAACAACAGTGTAGCCTCCTCTATACTTCTGGTATCTTTTTACCAGAATATAGAGAATTATATTACACCGTCCTCCAGCAGGCAGAGATGTTACAGTCTATAGCTGCCCATGTGATGTACTCCTGATATAGAATGGTTAACATAAAAGACTGCACAGAGGTAGTGAAATATAAAAGTCCTGCTAATCACATCCTGCTCTTATATTACTCTTCAATCTGGTAATGGAGTGCATAGATGGAAAATATGTTTTCAGGAGTTAAAGGGGTTGGCCACTTTACCTCATGTTTTTTTGTAATTTTTGTGTAAGTGTGGGGGGCAGGATATGAGGTAAGTTACCACTATACATCTATTAAAAGTTCTGCTCTGCTTTCTTGATATGTAAAGTGAAGCCTCCTGTCTTTTACCTTATCAGCCAGACATCCCTGTTCATAAAATGGCCGCAAATGGAGGGTCACATGATCTCTAAATATGAGCAATCTCCCTGCCAGGACCTTGAACTTATATTCATCAATACTACCATAAGGTCCTGGCAGGGTGATTGTTCATGAATGGATAAATTTCACATGACCCTCCATCTGCAGCCATTTTATGATCAGTAACATCTGACAGGAGGCTGTGAAGCGGTGAAGAACTTCAAATACATGTATATTTGTTAATTAGTTAACATCCTAAAGCTTGTCGGATCGGTTCTTGGTTTGATTTCAAGGTGATATAAGGTTTCAGTAAACCTTTGCTTCAATTGATTTTTTTAGAAATTATTTAAATTTCCCTTTTTTTATTCATTTAAATTTTGCCAATCACCTAATGTTGTTTCCTTTATCTTCTTATAGATTTTAGCTTTTACTGCAAGTCTAAATTTACCTTACAAGATAATATTTTATTGATGGGATAAAAATTTACCAAAATACAGAATTAGATCAGTAATTTATTGCAACGTAGACTCCTCACAAAATAATTACGCCCCTTACAAAATTCAATACTAGTTCAAAAGAAAAAAAGAAACATAACTTGACATTGGGGCTCATTTACTAAGGGTCCGCACGCCGCACTTTCGGCAGGTTTCCCGAATATTTCCAATTTGCCCTGGGTTTTTGGCGCACGCGATCAGCATGCACGTGACAGAAATCAGGGGGCTTGGCCGTCAGACAACCCGACACATTCGGAAAAACCGCAAAACTGAAAAAAGGAATTGTGTCGCAAGATCAACCACTCACATGCACCGGGAAGAAGAAGGTGAACTCCGGCGGACCTCGGCGCAGCAGCGACACCTGCAGGAACTCGGGCGGATGATCTTAGTGAATCCCGGCAGACCCAAATCCTAGTCAGACAACGTACCGTGGGATCGCGACAGGACGGGTAAGTAAATCTGCCCCATTATATTCTAAGTTGAAACCTACTTATGGGTTAATATGGTGGATTGGGACAGCAACTCTTGTGATCGAGGGTATCACAAAAGTTTGATTCCTACTCAATGGTGTATCATCTCATATCATTTTTGGTCAAGCCTTTCAAAGAAAAATTTACTGTTGAAGGGGCTTTACCTCCCAAAACTATAACTAACGTACTCATAGGATACGTCATTAACAGTTGATTGGTGGGGGGTGCAACACTCCCTCCCCACACACCGGTAGTTTAGTCCATCAGGCATTGCTTTCATAAAAGTGTATCAGAACCACATTTGACAGACCCTACACCAGATCCCACTGATCTGGGGGTCTGGGTTGGAATGCTGGACTGATCCAGGTTAGGGCTGAGCAGACCCAACCGGTTGAAATGATTCAGTTTGGGTTAAGGTATCCTGAACACCAGTGATCGGTGCTGGTACCAATCACTGGTGTGAACACTTTAAATTAAATTCAGGTGTGATCCTGAACAATGAACATGAACTTCTGTCCGAGTTTGGGAATTGAACCTGTAATGTTCGGCATTGGCCTAAATTTTGTGGTTCAGGTCTGCTCAAGGTCCCATGAAACAATAATGGGGGTCATTTACTAAGGGCCCGTTTCGCATATTCCCAACGTGTTACCCGAATATTTCTGATTTGCGCCGATTTTCCCTGAATTACCCCGGGATTTTGGCGCACGTGATCGAATTTTGGCGCATCAGCGCTGGCATGCACGCGGTGGAAATCGGGGGGCGTGGCCGAACGATAACCCGATGGATTCAGAAAAAACGTTGCATTTTTTAAAAAAAGTGTCGCTGGACTCACGCTTACCTTCACTAGGAATAGGCCGGTGAACTTCAGTGCATTCCGGCGGGCCTTGGGGAACTTGATTGACGTCGGAGGAACTACCTTAGTGAATCCCAGCCGGACCCGAATCCACCGCAGAGAACGCGCCGCTGGATCGCCAATGGGCCGGGTAAGGAAATCTGCCCCATTGCCTACATCGGCTCTGCACTGAAGCCTGAATGGACACATCAGTTGTACAAGGGTACAAGGTCAGTCAGTAGTAAATCAGAGATAGGGCAGTGTTCAGATTGTGCTCAGAGTATAGTAATTTATATATCACACTTGAAATGAGAGGTTATTCTGGTAATTCCATACTTTTCCATGAACTTTCACAATGTTGTTCTATTTTGAGTATAGTAAGCAAAGATAGCAAAATCCGAGGAAGCATGAACTTACTGTTGAAATATCACGTCGTAAAAATTGAGTGCATTCCTTGATGGGGTAACTAAGGTGATGGATCAGAATGGGTCAGTGGTTAATGGGAACTGAGACCTTGCCAATGCTCTTGATGCAGGAGTAACCTGTTAAGTTAAGAGTGGATAAAACATACAGGAAGTGTTTTTCCATATCTTTCCGCTTGTGTGCCGAGAAAGCATGAGATGAGTGGCTTTTAAGGAAAAACCTCTTTCATCACTTTACAAAAAAGTATGGGAGACAGATAGGATTTGGTGGAAAACTCGATAAATAGGTTAAAAGACATCTATCACCAGGATGATGGATTGTATACCAAGCACACTGACATACTGGTGTGCACCCCCTCTGACAGGATCTGCTCTTCTTTAAGATTCTTATGCCCATATTTTGAAGACAAAAAAGCTTTAAGAACTATGCAAATGAGCCTGAAGGGCTCCTAGCTCCCATAACATTTATAGAGCTTGAAGCCTCTCAGGCTCATTTGCATAAAATTAAGCCTTTAAAACAAAAACAGCGAATAAGAAGCTAAGAGAAGAGCATATCCTGCCAGAGAAGGGACACACCAGTATGTCAGTGTGCTTGGTTTACAATCCTTCATCCTGGTGATAGATGTCCTTTAAGTTACCTGCAAGTACTGTGCTTCACAGATGACTATTTTTATGTATTTATTATATTTTAATGTTCTGTAATAGGACCTTTTTTTTTTAACCTTTTGGGCTTCTGTCCTTCATTTTCCCTGCTCAGTATGTTATTATAGTATAGTATAGTATATTACAAAGTTTTCTTATGTGCCTTTTTTTAAAATAAACTTTACACTAGTGTTTGTGTCTTGCAATAGTTGGAGATATTGTAGATAGATTGTAGTATCTCATAATCAGTTTTACGTAAAAATAAAGTCTGGTCCATATCATTGGTATAGATTAGTCGTTGCATAAAAATGGGGGACTTTTGTGGGGAAAACTAGTGAAATGTGAAGTGCGGAGCGCTATTTGTAAAGCGCTACGGAATTTGATGGCGCTATATAAATAAAGATTATTATTATTATTACTTGGCCACCTAAAGTTAATGACAGATTACTGTCCAGGTGAAAATTTTTTCCATCCCCAAAATATTGCCAAATATGCACAATGTTATGTGAAAATACATTTCCCTGCAGTGCAGCCCTTTTCTGTTCTCACCATCATGGCTGGTAAATTTCTCTACCTCTCTGTCTTCTATGTTATCCATAATGTATCAGGGGAGCATCACATGGTCAGCTACAGAAGCGGTCTCCTAAAGAATGTAACAGACCAGAGGTATCCAATCGCCTGTATCCTCTGTGAAGAAAGGTGCAGCATGCAGTGAGTTACAGAAGCTCCACTCAGCAGCTAACAATGGGCTGCAAATTCACACACAGAACCTGCTGAGGACAATACTGTTAGTTGACAAAGTTTACAGGTCACACAATGACCATGTTCTCAAACTGGGCTAAAGATAAGATGCACTTTTTCCCACTTTAATTTGCTATTAAACAAAGAGCAAAAAGAATATAGAGAATCTGATAGTAAATGTACTCCTTTTTGAAAAAAAATAAAAAGCAAAATATGAACAAAGTTTCCACAATATAAATACCGTATTTTTTGGACCATAAAACACACTTTTTAGCAACAATAAATCTGTCTGTGTCTTATAGTCCAGAGCTCAGGAGGATCCAGCACTGCCAGACACTCCTGACCGCTGTGATGGAGAGTAGGCGATGCGCTCATTTAGCATTTTACCCAATCTCCTAGAAAGCAGAGTCTCCTCACTGCTCCCTCACTCTCCCGCCTGTCCCGACACAGGACCTGGAGTGATATCAGAAGCATGTGACTGATGACATGCTTCCTACATTACTCAAGGTCCTTGTGCTGTCCAGGATGGAGAAGAGAAGAAGCTAAGGACCAGGACAGGGTAAGAAGAAAAGGTGTGTGTGTTTGTGTGTATAGCAGTGCCCAATTTGTGTGTCTGTATGTGTGCATAGAAGAGTTCAGTGTGTGTAGCAGAGCTTAGTGTGTATTGCGATTCCCGGTGTATATGGCAGTGCCAAGTGTGTATAGCAGTGCCCAGTCAGTCATTATGTGTGTGTCTGTGTGTGCATAGCAGCACCCAGTGTATATTGCAGTGCCCAGTGTATATAGCAGTCCCCTGTGTGTTCCTATATATGTGTGTGTATAGGAGTGCTAAATGTGTTCCTATTTCTGTTTATGTGTGTAAAGCAGAGTTGTGTGTGAATGACTGGATGTAGCAGACATGTGTGTGTAAATGTATGGATGTAGCAGTGCTGTGTGTGCTGTGCTGGTGTGTGATATTTTAATTGGTGTAAAATATATTTTTCCTTTTTTGGATGACTAAAGCTACAAGCTTTATAGTAAGGATCGCCTCATAGTTCGAAAAATCTGGTATGTAATTACATGTTTCAACTACCAGCAATAAATAACATAAACTACAATGTATATGCAGTCAGCTCAGTGGTCGATCGTGTCATCAGGCTAAACTAGACACCAGTGGTAATCTATATCTGTCTCTATGTGTGTGTGGTGGTATTGATGGAGTCACACGCCGAAGTGATCTAATGAAAATTCTGCCAGCAGGCCACGATTCCCAGGCCTACGGTTCATTGATTGACAGACAGACAGAAAAGAAAGGGACAAAAGTAATCAATATTTTAATCAACAGTTCATGAATCACGTCGGATTCATCATTCAATGTGAATGGAAAATGAATAAGCAATAGATTAACTCCAGTCCCCAGAACTGTTACTTCATTAACAATTAATTGAGAAACAGTTTGGAATTGACAAGTATTTTCTGATACGGAATAGGAATTGCTTCCATGGGAGAGGGGCGGTGTCTTCATTGTTATAGGAGCAAAGATAATATAAAAAATGTGATATATTTCCAGCACCTCTGGGATTGGCTGTCCTCCAAGGGTGCAGTCACACTTTGCAGTTACGACTGTATCACAATCATCTTTGAGTTGGTTTAAGGTGCAGTTTTGTTAATTGAACAGATGAAAGACATTTGTTGAACAAGTTTCTCCATTAAAATCAAATCCACCCATTCAGTTCATGTCTTTCATTTGTTAAAATAACAAAACTGCACCTAAAACCACCTCAAAACTGATGTTTTTGTAACTGCAATGTGTGACCGCACTATAGAAGTTAATAGAGGACAGGACCACCTTCCCAATAATCAGACATTTATCACTTTCGTCTCTAATCTCATGAGGGATCTGACCTCTCGGACCTTTGATGATGGGTTGTTCTCTGTAAGTACCCCTGAGATGTTCTTATAATGAAATGGACCTCTGTGATTGGCTATTCTCCTATAGAGGCCAATAAAGGATAGGACCACCTTCCCAAGGGATCCATACCACCTCCCCAATAATCAGATATTTAGCACTTTATTTTCTAATCTCATGAGGGATCTGACCTCTAGGATCTTTGATGATGGGTTGGTCTCTGTAAGTACCCCTGAGATGTACATATAATGAAATGGACCGCTGTGTTTGGCTGTCCTCTAAGCTCCTACAGAGAAGAGTAGAGCACAGGACCACCTTCTTAAGGAATCCGTACAACCTCCCTAATAATCAGACAGTTATCACTTTCTTCTCTTACCTCATAAAAGATCTGACCCTCGATGATGGGTTGGTCTCTGTCATTACCCCTAAAATGTACATATAATGGAAAGGACCTCTGATTGGCTGTCCTCTAAGCTCGTATAGAGACCAGTACAGCACAGGACCACCATCTTAAGGAATCCATAACAACCTCCCTAATAATCAGACAGTTATCACTTTCTTCTCTTACCTCTGACCCTCGATGATGCACTGGTCTCTGTAATTACCCCTAAAATGTACATATAATGGAAAGGACCTCTGTGATTGGCTGTCCTCTATGTCCCTATAAAAGTCTATAGAGCACAGGATCAGGATTTGTAAAGCCTCCTCAATAATCAGACATTCATCACTATCTTGGGGATAGGGGATACATGTTTGTAATGAGAAACCCCCTTCAATTTGAGACTACGATAGCATGTTTCCCCGATATTATACTACTGAAAAAAACTTTTTTTTTTAGTTTTGAATGGTAGAGGTTCGGGGGCTTGTGCAGTTCATCCCCTTTGTTTCTGATGAGCCATATATCACTACATAAGTGTCCTTTCACAGCTCGCTCTTTGCTTATGTGAAAGCTACGAAGAAATACTCTTCATATAATAGTCTTCATACTTAAGGAGACCCGACTTACAGATGACCCCTAGTTAAAGATGAACACTTCTGCCCACTGTGACCTTTGGTGAAGCTCTCTTGATACTTTACTATATTCCCAGGCTGCAATGATGAGCTGTAAGGTGTCTGTAATGAAGCTTTATTGATAATCCTTGGTCCCATTGCAGTAAATAATTGTGAAACTCCAATTGTCACAGGGCGAACAAATTTTTTTGTCTGGAACTACAATTATAAAATATACAGTTTTGACTTACATACAAATTCAACTTAAGAATAAACGTATGGAACTTATCTTGTACGAAACCCGGGGACTGCATGTATACTGTTTGTGGCCCTTAAGCAAGGGGCCATAGTCAGAGATCACATGACCTTCCATCTGCGGTTATTTTATGGTCAGGAATCTCTGACTTATGAGGTAAAATACAGAAGGCTTCACTTTACATATCAAGAATGCGGAGCAGGACTTTTAATAGATGGATATTGGTAAATTACCAGATATCCTGCCCCCTACATCTATACACACATTACAAAAACATGAGGTAAAGTGGCCAACCCCTTTAACCCCTTCCCTACTTGTATGGATGATGAGTAAAATCTCCATATACTGCCATATTGCAGTATGGCAGTATATGGTAGGATCCATAAGACAACCTAGGGTTAAAGTACCCTAGGGAGTCTGAAAAATAGTAAAAGTAAAAAAAAAGTTTGGATCTCATATTAGGTGATAAATCGGTAGATCATTGAAAAAAATAGCTTAACCGTGTGTCCATTAACCCCATAGATTTTGAATAGAGCAATACCATGCATGGTCCACCACCACTCCATTCAACCTCCTTTGAGAGCTCTGATCCCCATTCTATTGATTACTGGAGGTCTGAACTTTGGCGCTTTAATCAGACAATTTAATCAGACACTAAAGGTAAAACTTGAGCAAGTTTGACATTGAATGACCAAAACAAATATAGTAGTTGGGTTCAAATGATTAAAGTGTAACTGTAAAGTTATAATGATTTTTACCAAACTCTTATATGTGATCCCCCCATCAAAAAATACAGAACAATGCCCATGTTGTGTTATTCACCCTTTTCTTTCCAAAGTTATGGCATTTTCTGTTCTGAAATTATTTTAAAAAGTTTTCTCACCAGAGGAGAAGTGGGTGGAGACTAAGGTCTTCCTATATCTGCAGCAAGCTGAGTCTAATTAGTTTGCCCACAGATCCCATGATGCCTTGTTTTCTCACTCAAAGTAATTTAGCAGAAAATTTGGTGAGCTTCTTACAAGTAAATCCACTGAACACTGCATGGGAAAGGAAGGTATAATTAGCATAATTAGCAGTCCAGAGCGTCGGACATTTTGTCCTTGATCTCTGTGCTGCTAATTATACTTTTTTTTTTCTAGGTGATCCCGGTGTGTCAAGACTAGCAACGAACAGCGCCAGGATCAAAGCAAAGAGGAGCGGGGTTGAGTATTTGTAGGGTTTTTTTTCTTTTATGACTGGTAGATTTCCTTTAAGATGCAGGGGCCTTCACTTACCCCCTTTATAGTTCTTCCCTAAGCCTAAAGTTAAGTATCATATCTTCTTCAATGAATTCAAGTCATGTATAAAATGTCTACACAAAATTTCGATTTCTGCTTGGAATGTCGTGTCACGTTGATCTCACTTATCTATTACTTTTTGACAGAAAGAGTCACCTCAATGAGATGTGATATACTATGCTAACAAACAGCAGAACAACATATAAGGTAGCTCTCCGTCTAATGTGGCTCGATGGATGGTGACAACCGGAAGACAGATATAATATGTAAACATTCGGCTGAGAGCTGTTTATGATTTTCTGTACTATTAAAGCAGCTTTTATGATAACTTGTTACTGATATATTCAACACTTTTCATCTTCTGTTATAAAGTCGCCTGTCACTCCTGCGGAAAGTCATCCACTTATCTCAATTTCACATAATGATTATATTCACAATTCAAACATTTTGTTACAATTTAGCTTTTTTACATATTGCAGGAGAAATGTATGGGACCCATCTATCAAGACAGATCACTTCATGCAAAATTGTTCTTTGGTTATTTTTATAATTGAAAAGATTGAATAATCGCGGTGCGACGTGCACGTTGGCAGATACAGAATAAATAGACAGATTGTTAAAAGAGAAGCTCTCATGTTCTAAAAACCCCTTTATTTGGACCAGAAACACATGTTTGTGACCACTTACTAATGCCATGAGCTAATATGCAAATATGGCAGTGTTTTTTGTAGTGAAGCGGGGGATTTTTTTATTATATTGGGTAATGTGAATGTATTTTTATAAATATTTATAAAAATTTTCTGTGATGTTTTTTACTTTATGTTTCCCCCGTGAAGTTATAAAAGACCCCTGTGGAACATTTTGACAGGTTTTTTTTGTTTTACAATTCTTTTCCTTTTACATTTTTTTCCCTATAACTTGGGCTTCTAAAAGAGGACCAGTTTTAGGAGGAAACAGCACCCTGTGATGGCTGACGTTGATAAGAGCTGTACTGGGTCAGCTTTGATTAGTCCTTTTAGACCACCAGGTCTTTAGAGCAAATAGAAGCACTGGCTTTGCCCCTGTCTGCATCTTGCTCCTTAAGAGCTATGCAGTGAGGAACAGTGAAAGCAAAAGCAGTAATAAACCGCATCTCCATCCTCCCTAGGGTCTCTGGTCCTGCCCCTGCGACTAGCACGGGGCAGAAGACATCTGACCCTGGACTTGCACCCTCCGATGTCTAAAGTCAGCTGGTGGTTCGAGAGGAGTTAACAAAGATTCATCATGAAGCCTTCATCTCATTAGCATGTAAAGTAGAACTTTTACAAGAATGATTATTATTACCATTTAAATAGTTTGGACTGTGACTAAAATTTGGATTAGTACTTGCATATACTTAGATGTTCTATAGTACAAACTTAGTCTATACCAAACAGGGGCAAATTTGGAGTTTTGTGGCTTCATGAAAAGCTATGTCCTGGTTTCCCTGAAAAGTCTCCCATTAGATGATATGACACAGAACTGCCTCGCTCCTATCTCATGATTCACCTCTCGATCCAGTGGTTGACAGGGAGGATGTGAGTCTTAAAGGACTTGTCCTTTAAGACTCCTATGACCCCCTATGCCTGCAACTCATTTTATCCACAAAGGCAATTGTTCCGGCCATTTGGAGATCCCCCACACCACCATCCAACCTCAACGGGCAAGTAAAGTCTCCCAAGTATGCATAATGGAAGACATTTGCACCCTCCAAAAAAGGAATCATCCCAAATTCCAGAAAACCTGGACCTCCTGGTTAAACTTACTCACTTCCCAAATATCTTCCTTAACATCCCCCTACACTTCTCTCATTGAGGACACTTCTCCTTCAACCTCACAAAACACTTGACTCAAAAAACATAATGACTCCCTACATGACAACCTGTATTGTACCTCACCAGTATTTCATATGACACTTTGTTGTATACTTGTCATTTTCTATTGCTATCTATATGTTAAAAAATCCAACAAAAAGAGATTAAAAAAATAAAATTGGTACTTACAAACAACTTGTACTTGCCTTCTCTGGCATTCCCAGTCTCCCACACTGCTGTCCATCTGAAACGTACCCATAATGGTCATGGGAAGGCATGTTCGGCTATGATAACTTCCGCCCACCTGGCATACCCACCCTCCCACCCTATCCAAACTCTGTATCAGGTGCTAGGACAGGGGGCGTGTGGGCATGCCATGAAGGCGGTAGTTATGCTAGCCGAACGTGCCCCTGTAAACAAACAGGGTCATGACTCCGATGGACAGTGGTGCGGGAGACCGTAGAAAATGTTTTGACCCCTCAAGGACTGGAGCCCCTCAAGATATATATATTTGTGCTGCTATAATCATTAGTGTATAAATATTTATTATTATTACTAGTAGTATATATTAATATTTTATATATATATATATAAAGTTATATTTTTGTTATTATTAGTATTTAAATATTTATTATTAGTAGTATATATTAATATTATATATAAATTATCTATAGATATATATTATCTATTTTTATTCTATTCTTTTTTTGTTTATAATTTTTTTTATTTATTACTATTATGGTTACAGGCAGTCCCCGGGTTACATACAAGATAGGGTCTGTAGGTTTGTTCTTAAGTTGAGTTTGTATGTAAGTCGGAACTGTATAGTTTATCATTGTAATCCCAGCCAGAACTTTTTTGGTCTCTGTGACAATTGGATTTTAAAAATGTTGGGTTGTCATAAGAATCAGGATTATCAATAAATCTTCATTACAGACGCCTGTGATAACTGTTATAGATGTTTATTGTAGCCTAGGACTAAAGTACAATAAATTACCAATATCCAGAGGTCCGTTTGTAACTAGGGGACGTATGTAAGTCGAGTGTTCTTAAGTAGGGGACCACCATTATTGTTATTACATTTTGATTTTGCAACATTTTCTTACAGGTTTTTATTTTTTTTTTTCCAACCACATTTCTTTTATCTTTCTACACTACTGCATACTGTACAAACACTAGTCCGCGAGCAGAGGAATACCTTACATTAGTTTATTATATTATTGTTCACTTAACCATAGGTTAAAACTTAGCACAATGTAAACAAGCCATAGGGTGCAGAATTATACACTGAGCACATCTTTCAAGCAGAAGCCATCTGCTGCAGAAGTTAGGAGCGAATGTGAAAACTTGGAGCACCCTGGTTAGATCATTGAACCTCAAGTCTCTCTTTTAAATGATTGAAACTTTCAAAGAGAACATAAGATCAGTGATACTTTGAAGTAAGAAACAAAGAACAATCTACGTGTTGCGCATGTAATAATAAGAGCCCAGAAGAGGAGACACTACTGTAAGTACTGTATTTTAATGATCTAAGATATAAAAAAAACACCAAACACCTAAAAGCCATAATTAACATTAGTTGTGTATTGTCACAAAAATATACTTATGAATGAACCAATGAGGATTGTAACCACTAGGTTTAGTAAACTGCGTATTTCATGCTAAGTAATTAAAAAGAAAGTATATTCTAAGATTTTCACTACACAATTCATGTATCGATCTAATCTAAGATTGTTCCTAGTTCCCCTCCGATTAACAGTTACAGGAAATCTGACAGTAGAATAAAGCATCTCCAATCAATCTCCTGTCCTGTTAGATTATCTTTTACTGAGTACAGGCAGATTAGGGCTGATGTATTAAGAATGACGCATTGGGGCAGATTTACTTACCCGGTCCGTTCGCGATCCAGCGGCGCGTTCTCTGCACTGGATTCGGGTCCGGCCGGGATTAATCAAAGCACCACCGACGTCCACCAGGTGGCGCTGCTGCGCTGAAGTCCGCTGGAATGCCTCGAAATACACCGGCCTATCCTGGATGAAGGTGAGTGAAATTTTCGCGACACAATTTTTTTTAAAAATGCGGCGGTTTTTCCGAATACGTCGGGTTTTCGTTCGGCCACGCCCCCCGATTTCCGTCGCGTGCATGCCAGTGCCGATGCGCCAAATTCCGATCGCGTGCGCCAAAATCCCGGGGCAATTCAGGTATAATCGGCGCAAATCGGAAATATTCGGGTAACACGTCGGGAAAACGCAAATTGGGCCCTTAGAAAATGACCCCCATTGTGTGCCAGTCTTAAGAAATGCCGTACCTGGCGATTCCAACCCATCAGGAAATCTGGTGCAGCACTTGCGCAAAGGAATTGAAATCTCCGCCAGGTCCGGGCTAGTGTAACCAGGGCCGGCTCCAGGAATCAGTGGGCCCTTGGGCGAAAGAGCCTCAGTGGGCCCCTTAGCAGTAAACTCATGTGGCGGCATTAAAAACACACAATTTAATGAATAAATAGTCCGCTTGTCCAAGAATTAACCTCTTAGCGCTCTACACCGTACATGTACACATTGTAATGAATCCTATGTAAAATGCCATATACTGCAATACAGTAGTATTGCAGTATGTGGTGGGAGTGATCAGGCCATCTAGGGTTAATTTATCTACAGCTGATATATAACCGTAAGTAAACAGTAAAAATCATAAAAACAGGCATCACTGCGTCTCAAAATGTCTGATCAAAATCTAAAAACGGTTATTCCTGACAGTTAACCCCATAATGGAAGATAGTGCCTAATTATCCAAAACGGCACCTTTACACCATTTTACATCACATAAAAGTGGCACAGTCCTCAAAAGGGTAGCAATGAAAACGTCAGCTTATCTCGTAAAAGATTACACCACACACAGCTCCTTCACCATAGTATGAAAAAGTTTTCATTTTTGACAATGTATTAAAATACAATAAAACCTATAAAAACTGAACACACAATAAAGTGACACAAATGCATTTTTTCATACAGTTGCTCCATGAATTAATATACAGCCCCACAAACTTTTATCTGTGACAGCCAGGCTCCATTCATTAAGAATATACATCCCCCTGCCCCATGAATTAATTAAATGCACATTAGGTACTATATTATGGGCGGTAGAAAAACAATAAACATTAACTCACCTCATGCACGCAGGTCCAGGGCTCCATCCCGCGCTCCACTTCACCTCTTCTGGGGCCACCGTCTTCAGCGCAGCTTCTACTGCGCGGCAGAAGACGCTGCGGGGTGAGGTCAGCCGGCCGACGTCCTGCACAGTGAGCAGAGACGCTCTGCCTGTCAGTGCCCCTGCAATTACCTTGCAGCGCCGCTCCCTGTCACTTGCGCCAGCACTCACAAGGATGCCGATGTAATTGAGTTTTGTGATCGGGCCGGCGTGTGCCGTGGGCCCCACTGGGAGCTCCGGGGCCCCGGCACTTGCTTGGGTATGCCGGGTGCTGACGCCGGCCATGAGTGTAACTTTCAGTTTTTTGGTGCAGTTCATAGTAAATAAAAATGGCCCAGGCAACTCTGACCCTCCCCTTTGCCCACCCTACAACACCATCTTTTTTTAAATGTGGCATACTTGTCACAGAAGGTCACATCACTGACAGTTTGGGCAGTAGCCCAGGGCCCAAGCCTTCAAGGGGGCCCATAGCCACCCTTCCAATTTTATAATGAGATAGACCTTCACCCATAAAATCCTCATCGTTGTGTCAGTCATCTGGGTAGACACTGGCGACCTCAGGCACAGTTATTATGCTATAGGCTTGTTGGCTGTTCAACATGGATATTCTATAAATTGTAAAACCTACTTACTGATTCCCTGTTGGATTATGGTACAGGCTTGTGAAGTTGCATATATATGAATTTTGTATCTGTATTATACTGTATGTGTCTTGTTGTGCTAGTGTTACCCCAATGTTTTCTGTGTGTACCTCTAACATGGTGCTCTTGTTTTTATATGTATGTTTATTTTTTAATGAGAATTAAAAAAAAATTGTATATATTTTTGGACTATATTGTTGTTTAAGTCTGGTTAGGATATACAGTATATACTATATATAGGAAGTTATTCCAGACTTTTGAGGGTTATATTATTCATACAGCCCAGAGCCCATGGTAGTCTTAATCCGCTCCCTTCCATGCGGGCAGTGTCACAGCTTCTTCGCTAATCCCTGTACAGTGTCTTTTTCACTGCTGCACCTCCATGTATGGAACACATATGTCTTTACAACATGTTGAAGCTGTGTGTCAGCCCTGGTTATGCTGCACATGTAGCAAACATTAGTGGTTTAGCACAATATAAACAAAGGGGGCAAGCAGCTGTGATATCTTGTGCATGCGCAGAACTGCAAGTGTTTGGTACAAGGGTTGAATTTAGTTTGGGTGCAGGAAGGTTGACAAGTAGGAGCAGAGAAGTGTTTGATGATATTCCCCTTAAAAGGATCCTGTCACCAGCAGGACAGATAGGGGATCCCTATTTGTGACTCCATTTCAATTGAGGACTGTGATCTCCAAATATTGCAATTCCCAAAATATAAACCATGGAATAAATCCCACTACCATCTAGAAAGTGCTATAAACTACAGAATTAAGAATAATGGTTTGCGTCTCGGGTGATAAAATTTGTTAAAGGAGTTTTCTCCTACAAACATAACTTTCCACCATTGACAGGATAGAGGATTAGTTACTGGTAGGCCGCCAGTAATCATCGGTGCGTATCCATGACGGGTGCTCCATTCTTCTATATGGACGGTGTGTCATTGCCATCCGGGAGCCACATAGATGTTTATAGAGCACCAGTTACCCATAAATTACTACCTAAGGCCAACCCCTTTAAAATCCCATCTACTTTTCTGATACTGTAATGCAGGGAGGATTTTCTACAGTAAATCAAGACAGAAAATCTCTTGTATATCTTCTACTTTTTGCTTTTATAGTAGAGAATTAGTAGCAGAATTTTGTGTGCAGAGTAACTATATCAACAATGTAACATTTCATTTCCCTGTTTAGATTTGCCGATGCTGTCCGGTAGCTCGCCAACCACTTTGTGATTTTTCATTTTAGTAGATTTGACAGCCGATTCTGGTTTCTAAAGCAACACCGTGTTGTTAGTTCTCCTGTGGAAAATATTGACTCTATAGATCATACCTATTTATGTGGTCTCCGTGGTTACTACTTTACTCTTCACACTCGACACATATAAAATAAGCACGTTGATGTATTATTCAAGCTCTGTATACTGATTTTGCTCTTTATGGATACCCACATATATTTGACAGCTTTTGTGTTGTGATGTTTTCGTGAAGGTTTCTCAACCATCACTCAGGATTTTTCAACCAAATTACAGCGTTTTATATGTAACCATTTGTGTCCTTTATGTTTTATTATAAAGTTTTGATATGTATTTATAGTTTGTCACTTTGATATATTATTGAACTTTGAGTCTATTACATTGTAAAAAGTTTTGTTTTATTAAACTTATAGCAATTAAGAAGAACTGTGTACCCGATACTTATTGAGGATTGCACTTGTTTAATTTGCATAATTTATTCAAAATGTGCTCAAGATTTCTAAAAATAATTTCCTCCTATGAACACATACATTGCAGACAGACTTCTGTTTACACCTTCTTTACAGAAATGAATCAGCGGGATATGTAGTACCAGAGTGAAATTTACTTTCATTTCTTTTGTTTTTCTTGTGTTTTTTGGTCTTGCAATAGTACTATGTCATATGATTCTGTCTTGTTCCGATCCTCTGCCTTACAACTGGATAACATGACTTGCTTTGTGTCTGAAGTGACTGTAATTCGCTCTTGGAATCCATGTCCCGCATATTCCTGTCTGAGGAACAGAATGTTCTAGCATATCCGTCCGGTGGAGTGACATTGAGTAGTTTTGCCCTCAGCATAACCCAATCAGGTAAGCGAATATCTAATCACTTGAGCCTTTCATATAATACTCAAAAGCCCTATGAGCGCTTATCTATTTTGGCTGCCATCTCTATGGCTTCTCTGCCCCAGTTTCTATGTTGAATGGGAAGTATGATCCATAACCATTGGATATAGGGTAAGTTACAGATCCATAGGGGCCTGACAGCTAAGCCTCACCCTTATCATGAGAATGGGGGACCATCCTTGTATGAATGGTTACAGGAAGCTAGGGGTCTATCCGGTTGAACCCACCCGGATTGGCAGAAATGGGGACCTTCAATTCCGGTTTTCCATTTGCTTCCAGCTTGTGGAAGCTAGTCAAACATCAGCACATAATTCATAAGGGAACCTTTGGTCTTTCATTTTACTCCGATATGTTAATTATGTGGTGAAATACCTTTAACTGATAGATTATGGCTAACAAATTAGCCGTGGTACATCCACAATAAGGAACGAAGACAGGATAGCACTTGCCATCCAGTCCATTTACAGTTTCTACTCTATTACATTGCATACTCACAATAAGTAGACCATAAAAGAGACCAGAAATCCATTTAAATCTGTACAACAATATAATAACTTTAAAAAATTGTTTAAAATTGACCAAAATAGATCAAAAACAGCAGCATAAAATAAAAAAGACATAAAACAATGGGGAGAAGAAGATTCATTTAGGAAAAATATTATACTAGTGTGTAGTGATGAGCGTCTTTGAACAAATTTAAAAACCCTGTCTGGGTACAGGTTGGATTATCAAACCTGGACCCCAACAAGTGACAAACTGTGGGTATCAACTGTTTAAATGCTGTGGGCTTTTAGGGGAGCGATGATCCTCCCCAAAATAGTGGCGCCATTTAAGGCGTTAACACACATAATAGGTACCAATCTAGGGTGTTAATGGACAGGGGTTTAGTTGAACCAAGGCCTGAACTTCAAATGAAGTTTGGGGTCAGGTCCAGGGGACACGAAACTGCTGAGATTGGTATGCACTCAACTCTCAACACTCGTACTGGGGTATTTACATACGTTCTTTGTTTTGTGAGGCACAGTCCACGGGTTATGTACAAGATAGATTCTGTAGGTTTGTTCTTAAGTTGAATTTGTATGTAAGTCGGTACTGTTTATTTTATAATTGTAGCTCCAGACACATGTCTCTGTCACAACTGAATTTTAAAAATATTGGATTCTCATAAGAACCAGGATTAACAATGAATCTTCATTGCAGACACCTGTGATAACTATTACAGCTTTTTATTGTAGTCTGGGGCTAAAGTACAGTAAATTACTAACATCCAGAGTCTGTAACTAGGGGTCGTCTGTAAGTCAGTTGTTCTTAAGTAGGGGACCGGCTGTATTGTAAAATAAAAATATAATCTTGTATTTTTTTTACATGAATATATATTTTTGGGATTATTAATGATCACCTCTGATAAGAATAATAATGCTGTTTCAGTCATCAAATATTAATACCAGAAAGTTCACTTAAAATGATTATCTACAAGTTCAGCGTAAGTTGGTGTTCAGTAAACATGGGGCTGAATCCATAATGCCCTAAAATTGTTATAAGACCACATTTTAATAGAAATGTGCAAATCTCTGGAATGCGCTTCTGATCAATTATTCAGGAGGTGTATCAGCTCATTTCATCACAAACCCTGACTTGAAATTTCAATTCCCTCATCTTATTTTGTACTGAAAAATTATCTTATCCTTTGATACTTCGAGAGGCGAAATCCAAGCAGACTAGTTCCCTAAATTTATGGCTTTTGGTTATAAATACAATGGGATTTACTAATGCTGTCTAAAAATGAGACAGTTCAGACTTAGATTAGACAGTCTTCGGGTAGAGACACACGACCGTGGACAATTAGTGAATCTAGGACCGTGTGCTGGGCAGAGCACACAGCAGATCACAATGCCAAGAATAGGACTCAAAGCTTCAATGTCATATAGGGGGCAAAGATTCCCTTGAATTGAAGACATGATAACAATTTGATGCTGCTTTTCCATGCTTATTCATAGTTTCATAGTTTCATAGTTTATACGGTTGAAAAAAGACACTTGTCCATCAAGTTCAACCAAGGAAGGGAAGGGATTGGATGAGGAAGGGATTCCTTTGTCATTCTTGCTTTGTCACTCGGAAGCAATCCCATCTTCAGCACCGTGGTCGGTCCATTAAATCTGGCCAGCGAATGGTCTGTGATTTACATACTACCTATAGGTGTGTGGCTCTGGATTATACTTCATACTGAATAGCAGACATGTCTGATATGATGCTAGAACAATGTTGGCATGTTAATGCCCTTTATGAAGTAGAAAGAAGGATCCAAATCAATGTTTTTGTTCAAATGTTTTTTTTTTGTGGTCCACAAAAAAATCTTTAAGAAATGGGGTTAGATCTCTTAGTGGAACATGGAAACGAGAAAGAAAACTTCTCTAGCTCCCTGTGTTGTTGTGCGGCCTACAGAGGTTTTACGCTTAATTTATGATATATCCTGCCCCTTGCTTGATGAAGCCTAAATAAACTAAGATGACATGTTCGACTTTGGCTGAATATTATCCCATCTAGGACTACCCATTTCATCTCCACAATGAAGATATTGGGTGACATCTACTCCATCTTGTCCGTCAGTTTTCTTGTACACAAGGCATGTAAAAAAACGCATTTCCAAAAAGTTTTTGGAGGTTTTCTTGCCCCACATGGCACTGGGAGCAGGGTGTTTAGGGGCCTTGAACGGCTTGGCCTAGCCTTTGCCAAAAAACAGGTGGAGGCTAGAGCTAAAGGGGGAAATTTATTAGGACTTGTAGTCCTGAAATCTGACATACAAGCCCTGAAATGGGTACGATTCCTGGACCATGGCCAAAAGCTCCTATTTACCCATTATGCCACCTCCACGTCAAGTGGGTGTAGAGGGCTGTGAAGGGGAAGCATGCCTGTCCATCATTGGGCTGGGATGGGGCATTTCTGCTCCACGTCGGAGCACTGCCTGTAGCCTGTGGAAGCTCAGGCTATGACAGGTCAGACCAGGTCAGACCCTGCCGGTGAATTGCTACCCCGTAATGGATATATCAGTGGGCTGGAGATCTCCTGGCGGGGACACCATCTCCAGTCTATCAGCATATGATAAATGTGCCCTCAAATCTCTGCCAGGTCTGACCTGCAGAGATTGCTTTCCAGGGAACATACCCACCGCCGGATTCGCTAATAAAGTCTTCATAAATGCTCTTTATTACATGTGCTGGATCATTATTATTAATTCTATATTTATATAGCACCTACAGATTATGTAGTTCTGCACAGATTCCCTGTCCCCATGGGGCTCACAATCTAATAAACCTACCAGTATGTTTTGGAGTATGGGAGGAAACCGGAGGACCCGGAGGAAGCCCACGCAAACACAGAGAGAACATACAAACTCTTTGCAGATATTGACTTGTATGGGACTTACATTCCAATACATTTGTAAAACTTCTATTACCAATCCTATATTTGCAGACAGTCTTACTTTATAGCTCGTTTTGCCCAGTACAGTTCATACCCTCCATCCTATAAAACATATATTACATTTTCTAGACATTTTGCAGTACCAGTGCTAAAGCTACTGCTTTTTTTTGTCCACTTTAAAAAAAATAGATATGATTAAAAAAATATGAGATTTAGTAAATATAAAATAATTTCACTCATTATAAAAGACCCGACCGGTTTGGAGTCCTCGTCATGCGCACAATATAGGTGATTTATTGCTCTATACAGAATAAGACACCACAAGCACAAATACTTGCCGTGAACAAAATAGTCTGATTGTCCTCATAAATCAGGTGAGCACTAAGTGCCATCTCCGTTGTGTACACTCTTATATCATTTTGCCTACCTCCCCATGAGGTCAGACACCCATGACCACTGGGACTCGCTTAACCCACCCAGCATAGCAACTAGATCCAAATATTTACTGCCCGATTCCGGGAGACACTTTAGAGGTACATGGAGGAACATGAACGCGACGCATTGACATTGTGTAACTTCTAGAAGGTAAACAAAGGTATTTCTTCGTTGGCTCTTACGACCCTTCTAATGAATCACGATAATGAGTTCCATTTACCAAGGCGCAGCTCTCGCTTCATGAAGTTTATTGATGTGAGACTTATCAGCTAATATAGTAATTAAAAAGTCTCAACTTGAGGCATGTTTTCTCTTTGCAGTTTCTTTTTCGTTATTACCGATAGAGAAGAGCTCATCTTTTTGTCATTTTTTTTCCTGCCGGCATCGCAGCAAATCCAGTTTACTATTTTCATTTATTGTGAAAAATAGTCAAATAAAAGGCAAATAATACGTCCAGCTGCCTTATCCATATTATTCTTCCCAAATGGAAAAGCTTTGTCGTCTTTCCACAGGCTTTTTTGCATAAATGGCCAGATGGGACGCACATGTTGATATGGAGTCCGGTTAAAGGGGAAATGACAATGTTTTCTCGACTGACTTGTATGTTTTGGTTAATATTTAAATTTGATATAAAGTGACAATTTTATATCCATTGTTTACTTATCATATATTTTTTTACACTTTAAACATGTCGTCTTTTAATCTCTCATGTCATGCACCCCATTTTAATAGTACAGAATAAGGTAACATTTCTATGATATAATTAGACTATAGGCTGTCCCCGACTTAAAAGACATTTACTAGCAGGATGAAAGACTTATGCCAATTAACACCTATGGAGCTTGGAACCCCTCAGGCTCATTTGCATAGAGTACTACATCCTGGTGGTAGATGTCCTTTAAGGGCACCCAACTTACAGAGGACCTTTAGTTACAGACGGGTCTCTCTGCCCCCTGTGACCTCTGGTGAAGCTCTCTGGATGCTTTACTGTACTCCCAGGCTGCAATGATCAGTTGTAAGGCAACTGTAATGAAGCTTTATTGATAATCGAGGATCATAGAGTAAATGGTGGCTTTGCTGTGAGCGTTTAAAAAATTAACACCCAAGATCGGTGGGAGCAGCGATCACAGGTGTTACCAGCAAGGGGTGTGCCCGAACCCGGAACCCAAAACTTTTTGCTGAAGCAAGGACTCAGAGCCCGCAATGTTCAGTGCAAACCTAAACATTTTAATTTGGGTCTGCTCATCACTAGGCTGAACCAAGAGGAAAAGCAGTACAGAATTAAATCAAAAAGTATAGTCAGAAAATAGTCAAAGGATGAAGGAATCCAAAATACAGAATTAAAGATAAATGCCAGAAAGATCTTCATAAGTCCTACATAAGAGCTCTACATAAGCAGTCGTAGTCAAAATGGCAGGTAAACCCTAAATGAGATGTCAGACTCCTGGTCCAGTAGTTGATCCCTGGCATCCAAAGAAAAGAGATCAGCAGGGGAGAAGTCTGCATGGAGGAAAAATCTCTCCATCTCAGCTAAAGAGTTAGCAACCCAGAGCAAAATCAACAGGAGACAGATGGGCATAGTAGAATTCAGCCTGGAATAGAATAAAGTGTTCAAACTAGTAAGGACAGAATGTTACAGTGCCATAAAGTCCATAACCCGTGCCGACTTGTGACATACTACTACTTTACATGTCGGCTGCGAGGGTATGGAGAGGGCTCATGGGGTGAGCCCTCTCCATACAAGGTGGCCATGTTCTGCATATTGCCGCAAATGCCCACTGGTAACAACCCCGGTGATCTGTTTTTAACCTATTCATTACGATGTGCATTATATGGTAGGATCAATAAGACAACCTAGGGTTAAAGGAAACCTACCAGTACGGATCTACCTATAAAGGTAGATCCGATGGTAGGTGCATCTAACGTATGTAAGGATAGCCCTTTTTAGGGCTAATTCTTTACTCCCCTCTATCTTTGCTAAACTTTAATCAGGGTAATATGCAAATTTTCTAAAGAGGCTACTGGAGCATGAAGTAACTGGAGCAGATGCTGCACGGCACAGCTACTCCATACCACAGTAGCCTATTTGATCCTCCTACCCCGACAGGAGCTGCGCACACTCATCCTCGAAGCCGGAGTCCTGCGCATGCCCAGTAGCTTCGGCTTTAGAGCCGCGATCAAGCAGCCGCTGGCCTGTTTTCTGCACATGCGCAGAGCTACGGCTTCACGGACGAGTACGCACCAACCGAAGTATGAAAAAGTTATTAGTGCCAGAAGACGGCAAAATCAAGACTTGTTTCTTGTACAGGAGGTTTTAATTTTTGTAAATGTATAAAAACAAAATCCCCGTGATTGCACCGACCCAAATAATAAAGAATACATGTCATTTGGGGCGCTCCGTGAAAGCCAAAAAATCCAAGCCCACAAAAATAATGTACAAATGCATTTTTTCACCATTTTCAATGCATTTGGAATTTTTTCCCGCTTCCCAGTACATGGCATGTAATATTAAATACAATCTCTATGAAGTGCGATACGTTACACAGAAAACAAGCCCTCACACAACTCATTACATGGAAAAATTAAAAAAAGTTATGGATTTTCGAAGGTGGAGAGTAAAAAAGTTCAGCTTATCTATTGAAAAAAACAACAACTCTTGTTTAGCTGCATACGAAGAAAAATAAAATAAAATAATTTATAATATAATAATAATAATAATAATAATAATAATAATAATAATAATTTATATAATAATAAAATAAATTAGAATCATAATAAAATCAATTCTAAATCACAATATCCTGTAAATAAAATCATGTTTTCTAGAACAGAATATTTTTAGCATCACAAACACGTCCAAGACTTTGCCTTTCATTTTGGGGTAATATATCACATTTTCCACATCTGTAATGATAGTGTCAGTTTTCATGTTTCACTTATATTCACACGAGCCACGAACCCTTTCCATATGATTGAAGATTTCTGGACTATCAGGGGAAGTATTATAGTGTCTTCCCTCCCAGAAGAAGGCCAGATCTGATAAGGGCCATAGTATAATGCTCATTATATGTGACTCGAGCTGAATATGAATGGCAAATATTTCCATATTAAGCAACATTTTCACAAATTGAGCATTGTCGCCCAAAAAGCTATTTTGGTCATTTTTTTCGCAGCCGGATTCAATCAGCATTATTCAGATTTTCATGTGACTGCCGGATTGTTTTCAGAGACAATAGCACCAGTTCCTCTTCTAAATAACAATGAATAAGCAACAATACAAGAAATCTATCAATCGGTTAGTAGACCTGGGCTCGGCGCCTGTCGGTCCTCCCTCCGGGACCTCTCGCTGAGGGGAATGTGTTTCTGCTTCATTAGGTTTCCCATTGAAATATGTGAGAATCACCTCCGTGTGTAGCAGAAAGGCATCAGGACAGAAATGAAATATTAACTTCCTTCTACACAACCTGGTAATGTTCCATCTCACGCTGTGTGTTCCCATACATTACATAGGTGTATCGCACGGTCTGCTTAAAATAAGGACAATGATGACAAGATTAACCCACTGCAGGCATGAATGTTAAAAAATGCACTTAAAGGGGTATTCGCATTACGGCAAATTTATGTATTGTTTGTATAATGAAAAATGATACAGTTTTCCAATATACCGTGTATACTCGAGTATAAGCCGACCCAAGTGTAAGCCGAGGCCTCTAATTTTACCACAAAAACCTGGGAAAACCTATTGACTCGAGTATAAGCCGAAGGTGGGAAATGCATTGTCCACAGCCTCCCCAGTATACAGCCTGCCGGACCCTGCCCCATAGTATATAGCCAGCACCTGCCCCCCAGTATATAGCCTGCCAGCCCATATCCCCCAGCAGTGAGGGAAGCCGGAAAGGTAAGTTTTGATATATTTTTTTTACTCAAGTATAAGCTGATTTTGGGTATTCAGCACATTTTTTTGTGCTGAAAAACTAGGCTTATACTCGAGTATATATGATACTTACTGTATCAATTTCTCACGGTTTTCTAGAATAATGGGAAGTAATTGGACACTTAAGGGGCGCTAATAACTTCAAACGGAGTATCAACATCTGAATAAACTTGATTCAACTCCCAGAGGTAATTGGTGAATACGAGATTTATTGTTAAAAAGTATAAAAGTATATACAGATTGTCCTATGATGCGTTTCGCATCACCCTGACCCTTCCTCAGATAGTGACCCCAACCTTGTCACTGAGGGTTTACTATTTCCTTTGCCCGACGTTATCACCGGAGGTGCCACCCGCTGTGTTTTTATTTTGTTTTGCTTCACGTTTTTTTAGATTTCTGCTTGCTGTCATTCTGTTGAAAACTTCTAATTACAGTACTTTCAGGGGATAGAAATCACACATGGGCACAGCTCATTAGTATCACAGAGAGCTGTGTGTTATAATGAGCAGTGCACCTATGTGACCATGGTCAGATTTCTCTCCACTGGAAATAAACATAGAAGCTGTCTATAGAATGACAGAAAGCAGAGATCTAGAAAACATGGGGAACGGATATAGAAAGTATAATGGAAAATAGACAAATCTACTGCATTAAGAATATATTGTAGAGGAGAGAGTTTAGTAAGTGAAGTGAAGACTGATTTGTAGGGAGTTACAGTAGTCAAGGTGAGAGGGAATCAGCACATTAATTAGGGTTTTAGAAGTTTCCATTGTAAGAAATGCGCGTATCCTGGAAATATTTTTGAGGTATATGCGGCAAGAGCGTGCATGTGATTGCAAAGATGAGGTCAGACTCAACCCCTTGTCTGCGGTCCTGCTGCCTCAGGGTTATGGTGATACCACAGATAGAGATGGAGAGGTCATGGTTCAGTTGGTTAATGTATGGTGGGAAGACAAGAAGTTCAGTCTTAGAAAATTTAAGTTGGAGACAACAGAGAGACAATTACTGGTGTTCTGTAGTAAGGCAGGGGGGATGTTAAATGCAGAAGTATAGGCTATAAGAAATCTTGGACAAGGACTTTTTTCCTTAATATTCCTTCATTGTGATATCAAGCTTGGTGGCATATTGGGTGACCATGAACCCTAGTTGGCCATGGACCTTAGTTGGCCAATCAACCCCTACTTTATAATCTGCTACTACTGATCGTCGTACAGCATATTATAGAGCAGGAGAAGCTGGTTCTTTTTCGGGATAAAAATCAATTAATCTTTTATTGTTTATATATTTGCTTAGGAATCTAGTGAGATAATCTAGTCAACCACTGTTCCACCTAAGTGATTTGGCATTGGGATAATCCCAGTGGCATCAGTCTTTGCCCTCGAATCTCTATACAGGGATCTAAATTTCACAAGGACAGTGTCCCCAGATCCCTACATCTTAGCTTCGTCTTTGTATGGATGACATCTGACCCAGTTGGGTAAAGACACCCCAGTGCAAAGCACCAGAGGCCTGGCAGGCTGAGGTCCAAGCTAAAGTAAGGGCAGGTGGAGTTGTGGGTTCGTAGTAGAACTATAATTACCGGAGTAAGAATTACCAACAGAATCAAAAAGAAATTTGAAGAAAACATTAACCAGAAGCCAGGATATTTTTTCTGGACTCAAACACGCAAAGATCCTTTATGTTTAAGCACCTTCCGATGAAGACGATTCCCCTTTATTAACCTTGGCCATGACCTTCATCGGGGGACGATAAGTAGGTACAGACCTCCAGCGTTACTGTTGGCAGCTAATAGATTGCACTGAATACACATTCATAGTATTTCAATGAATAAAGCTGCATAATATCCCAACCTTAATGATATCATCATAACGTTGCAGGTGCATCTTGTGTGCAATTTACGGTTCTTTTGCTACATATACATTATGTGGGCTCTTATACTTTCATAGATACATATAGCTGAACCATATGACTTTGCTGAGTTTACAGATTTTCTAGTATCAGCATGTAGTATATTCTGTTGACTTAGCATCATGACAAAGTTACATGGATGTCAGGGATATCTCTAACTGGGCAAGAGACTATGTTGACCTTCACCTGACGTAACTTACTATTGGGAATACATACATCCAAATTATTGTGTCCCTGGTGACATAGCCGGCCATAATGCTGAGCACAGTAGGATTTTATGACTTATGGGATTCACTGAAACCATTGTTTTGGAGGAGAGAGTTGTCATCCATTAGGGATTAATAGTAACCTGATAAATGACCTGTGTATAGAGTTTATATTTAACAACAACCCGATGGTCACTATAGAGAGTGAGAGGCACTGGGGAAGCCATTTCTGTACAAATCTAAAATAAAGAGATGTCACATTAGCCCATGTCACATTTAGGTACATGTTTTACAGTCTCAATTTGCGCAGAGCATTTAGAAGCCTTATTTATTGGGGCACATTTAAATCCCGTCCCGTCGCGATCCCCAATGTGCGCTCTCCGACGAGGATTCGGAGCTGCCGCGATTCACTAAGATCAGTTCATTTCCTGCATGTGTTGCTCCCCCGCTGAGGTCCGCCGGAGTTCACCTTCTTGTTCCCGGTGTATGTAAGTGCTTGGCTTTCAACACAATTATGCATGTTAAATCCTGCCCTTAGTCCGAATCAGTCGGACTGTCCCATGGTCACGCCCCAGATTTGTGTCGCATGAAAGTCGGCGCCAAAATCTGATTGCGTGTGCCAAAAACCCCAATTAAATGCAGCGCAAAACGGAAAAAGTCGGGAAAATGCTGTCTGCGGTCCCTTAGTAAATGTGCCCCA
The DNA here is from genome assembly GCF_040894005.1 of Engystomops pustulosus. Lineage (NCBI taxonomy): Eukaryota > Metazoa > Chordata > Amphibia > Anura > Leptodactylidae > Engystomops > Engystomops pustulosus. The sequence continues at coordinate 33,570,231 of NC_092416.1, forward strand.
TTGTGTTTTTGTATTATTTTCATTTTTTTTGCCAGAATTCTATGTATGACTTCAGGCTGTAGTGTTCCGAGCCTGTGACCCAAACCCAGGGTCGCTCTACTTGAGGCTGTGATTGACAGCTTACTCTTCATATTGTTTCTGAATATGTGTCAGATGTGATTTGAATGAAGGCGGCGTCCAGGAACTTAGACCCTTCCTAGGTTTTATGTCTTAATTAGAGATGAGCGAACATACTCGTCCGAGCTTGATGCTCGATCGAGCATTAGCGTACTCGTAACTGCTCGTTGCTCGGACGAGTATTTCGCCCACTCGAGAAAATGGCAGCTCCCGCCGTTTTGCTTTTTGGCGGCCAGAAACAGAGCCAATCACAAGCCAGGAGACTCTGCACTCCACCCAGCATGACGTGGTACCCTTACACGTCGATAGCAGTGGTTGGCTGGCCAGATCAGGTGACCCTGGGATAGACTAGCCGCTGCCCGCGCTGCTCGGATCATTCTCTGTCTGGATGCCGCTAGGGAGAGAGCTGCTGCTGGTCAGGGAAAGCGTTAGGGTGTTCTATTAGCTTACTGTTAGGCAGGAGTGATTCTAAAAGAACCCAACAGCCCTTCTTAGGGCTACAATAACGTTATACTTTTTTTTTTATTTGCTTGTGGCTGGGCTTGCTGGCACTAGTAGTGCAGCTAGTACCATATTGTGAGGAATTAGCAGGGGGACTTGCTACCGTTGTGTTTAGCTCTTAGTGACACACATATCCACCTCAAACACCAAAGTGGGAAAATTTATTAGGGGTTTGATTTCAATTACTTGCGACCACTGTGTTTTGCGCTTAGTGACGCACATATCCATCGCAAAGACCGAAGTGGGAAAATTTATTAGGGCCCGGGGTTGTATTTCAATTAGGCACAGTCTGCCATTTCCTTTTTTATTTTACGTTTATTTTTTTCATAACTCAGCGTCATCTCATCTGGCATAGTAGTGTGCTTTAATACTTGGCTAGAAAATAGCCATAGGAGAATCCAAACGGCTTACTTACGCCTACAGTAGCGTTATATATATTTGATTTCTGGTTGATCTGCTGGTGGCTGTAGTTGCTGCAGTGCATCTACTAGCAAATTGTGAGCAATTTGGAGTGAGACTTGCGACCACTGTGTTTTGCGCTTAGTGACGCACATATCTATCGCAAAGACCGAAGTGGGAAAATTTATTAGGGCCCGGGGTTGTATTTCAATTAGGCACAGTCTGCCATTTCCTTTTTTATTTTACGTTTATTTTTTTCATAACTCAGCGTCATCTCATCTGGCATAGTAGTGTGCTTTAATACTTGGCTAGAAAATAGCCATAGGAGAATCCAAACGGCTTACTTACGCCTACAGTAGCAATATATATATTTGATTTCTGGTTGATCTGCTGGTGGCTGTAGTTGCTGCAGTGCATCTACTAGCAAATTGTGAGCAATTTGGAGTGAGACTTGCGACCACTGTGTTTTGCGCTTAGTGACGCACATATCCATCGCAAAGACCGAAGTGGGAAAATTTATTAGGGCCCGGGGTTGGATTTCAATGAGGCACAGTCTGCCATTTCCTTTTTTATTTTACGTTTATTTTTTTAATAACTCAGTGTCATCTCATCTGGCATAGCAGTGTGCTTTCATACTTGGCTAGAAAATAGCCATAGCAATAGGATAGCATCGTTTGGTTTTAAAAACTAAAAAACACACACAAAAAAAAAAAACACAAAAAAAAGTTAAAAAAAAAATTAAAGTTATAACTCTCATTTTCAAAATGTTTAACCCGAGGGCTAGGGGTAGAGGACGAGGGCGGGGATGTGGGCGTCCAACTACTGCAGGGGTCAGAGGCCGTAGTCCTGGGCGGGGTGAGACACCACCTGCTTATGAGGGAGCAGGGGAACGCCGCAGAGCTACACTCCCTAGGTTCATGTCTGAAGTTACTGGGACTCGTGGTAAAGCACTGTTGAGGCCAGAACAGTGCGAACAGGTGATGTCGTGGATTGCCGACAATGCTTCGAGCAATTTGTCCACCAGTCAGTCTTCCACGCAGTCCACCCATGTCACCGAAATCGGCACTCCTCCAGCTCCTGCACCTCAGCCTCCTCCCGCCCAGTCTGCCCCCTCCCAGCAAAATTTGCCATTTGAACCGGCATACTCTGAGGAACTGTTTTCTGGACCCTTCCCACAGTCACAAACCACTTGTCCGGTTGCTGATGAGCAATTTTCCGATGCCCAGGATTTCCACCAGTCGCAGTCTGTGGGTGATGATGACCTTGTTGACGTACTGGAAGAAGTGTGTAAAGAGGTGTCCGACGATGAGGAGACACGGTTGTCAGACAGTGGGGAAGTTGTTGTCAGGGCAGGAAGTCCGAGGGGGGAGCAGACTGAGGGATCGGAGGATGATGAGGTGACAGACCCAAGCTGGGTTGAGAGGCCGGGTGAACACAGTGCTTCTGAGACGGAGGAGAGTCCTCGACCAGAACAGGTTGGAAGAGGCAGTGGTGGGGCCAGACGGAGAGGCAGGGCCAGAGCTGGTGCATCAGCGCCAAATGTGTCAACTAGTGAAGCTCCCGTGGCGAGGGCTCCTGCGGCGAGGGCTAGATTTTCAGAAGTCTGGAGGTTCTTTAAGGAAACACCGGATGACCGACGGACTGTGGTGTGCCACATTTGCCAAACCAGGATCAGCAGGGGTTCCACCACTAATAGCTTAACTACCACCAGTATGCGCAGGCATATGAATGCTAAACACCCCACTCAGTGGCAACAAGCGCGTTCACCTCCGGCCGTGCACACCACTGCTCCTTCCCCTGTGTCAGCTGATAGTCAGCCCCCTGCCCAGGACCCTGCCACAAAAACCCCATCATCGCCTCCACGATCCTCCACAGCATCCACCAGCGTTCAGCTCTCCATACCCCAGACGCTGGAGCGGAAACGCAAATATAGTGCAACCCACCCGCACGCCCAAGCCCTTAATGTGCACATCTCCAGATTGCTAAGCCTGGAGATGCTGCCCTATAGGCTAGTAGAGACCGAGGCCTTTCGCAGCCTCATGGCGGCGGCCGCCCCTCGGTATTCGGTCCCCAGCCGCCACTACTTTTCCCGATGTGCCGTCCCAGCCCTGCACCAGCACGTGTCAGACAACATAATCCGTGCCCTGACCAACGCCATTTCTGACAAGGTCCACCTGACCACGGACACGTGGACGAGTGCTGCCGGGCAGGGCCACTATATATCGCTGACGGCACATTGGGTTAACTTGGTGGAGGCTGGAACCGAGTCTGACCCTGCGGCTGGTCATATACTGCCGACGCCGAGGATTGCGGGGCCTACCTCGGTCCAGGTGTTTCAGGCCTACTATGCCTCCTCCTCCTCCCACCCCTCCTCCACCTCCTCCTCCGAACGACCATCCGTGGGCATGGCGCCATCAGTCGGTAGCTCTAGGCACAGCAGCAGTGCCGTCGCTAAGCGACAGCAGGCGGTGCTCAAACTGCTGAGCCTAGGCGTTAAAAGGCACACCGCCCAAGAACTATTACAGGGCATGACGGCGCAGACTGATCTGTGGCTGGCACCGCTGAACCTGAAGCCAGGCATGGTTGTGTGTGACAACGGCCGTAACCTGGTGGCGGCTCTGCAACTCGGCAGACTGACACATGTGCCATGCCTGGCCCATGTGTTAAATCTGATAGTTCAGCGTTTCCTCAAGACATACCCCAATCTGTCTGATTTGCTCACGAAGGTGCGCCGCATCTGTGCGCATTTCAGGAAGTCCAGCACAGATGCTGCCACTCTCAGGGCAGCGCAGCGCCGCCTCCAACTGCCCGCTCACCGACTGTTGTGCGACGTGCCCACGAGGTGGAATTCAACACTGACCATGTTATCCAGAGTTTACCAGCAGCGCCGAGCGATTGTAGACTGCCAGATGTCAACTTCCACCAGAACTGGTAGTCAGGTCAGTCAGCTTCCTCAAGTCTACAATGAGGAGTGGACGTGGATGTCTGATATCTGTCAGGTGCTGAGTAACTTTGAGGAGTCAACACAGATGGTCAGTGGCGATGCCGCCATCATCAGCCTCACCATCCCGCTGCTTGGCCTGTTGAAAAACTCTCTGGTCAGCATGAAGTCGGAAGCTTTGCGCTCCTCACAAGAGACAGGGGAAGAAGATTCCCTTGTTGATAGCCAAAGCACCCTTAGGTCTGTTTCTCAGCGCATATCGGAGGAGGTGGAGGTGGAGGAGGATGAGGAGGAAGAGGAGGAGAATGTTGGCGAGACACAAGAGGGGACCATTGTTGAGTCCTTCACTGTTGAGCGTATATGGGCAGAAGAAGAGGAGTTGGAGGAGTTGGAGGAGGAGGAAATAGACAGTCAGGCCAGTGAGGGGAGTGAATTCTTACGCGTTGGTACTCTGGCGCATATGGCAGATTTCATGCTAGGCTGCCTATCCCGTGACCCCCGCGTTCAAAGAATTTATTCCAGCACCGATTACTGGGTGTTCACTCTCCTGGACCCACGGTACAAGCAAAATCTTTCCACTCTCATCCCTGGAGAGGAAAGGAGTGTGAGAATGCATGAATACCAGCAGGCCCTGGTGCACAAGCTGAAACAGTATTTCCCTTCTGACAGCGCTAGCGGCAGAGTGCGTAGTTCTGCGGGACAAGTAGCGAGGGAGAGTAGGCGATCAGGCAGCTTGTCCAGCACTGGCAAGGGTACGCTTTACAAGGCTTTTGCCAGCTTTATGTCACCCCAGCAAGACACTGTCACCTGTCCCCAGTCTCGGCAGAGTAGGGCTGATCTTTACAGAAAGATGGTGAGGGAGTACGTAGCTGACCATACCATCGTCCTAAATGATCACACAGCTCCCTACAACTACTGGGTTTCAAAGCTGGACATGTGGCACGAACTGGCGCTGTACGCCTTGGAGGTTCTTGCCTGCCCTGCCGCTAGCGTCTTGTCCGAGCGGGTTTTCAGTGCAGCTGGTGGCATCATCACCGATAAGCGTACACGCCTGTCGACTGACAGCGCTGACAGGCTGACGCTTATCAAGATGAATAAAGCCTGGATTTCTCCTAATTTCCAATCTCCACCAGGTGAAGGAAGCTCAACCTGAATAATTTATCCACTCCTCCTCCTCCTCATTTTCCTCCTTCTCCTCCTCTTTGTACAGTAAAGCAGAGGAAACTGGCTATTTTTTGACAGGGCCCACTGGCTCTAGCTATAGTACTTTATGCATTTAATTTTTATGGAGGGCCACCGACCCGGTCCTCTGTTTTAAACAATTTTTGGGAGTGCCACATACAGGCACTCAATCTATTCAATTTTTCTGGAGGGCCACCTACCTGCTCCTCTGGTTTGAAAACTTTTTTGGACTGCCACATACAGGCACTCAATCTATTCAATTTTTCTGGAGGGCCACCTACCTGCTCCTCTGGTTTGAAAACTTTTTTGGACTGCCACATACAGGCACTCAATCTATTCCATTTTTCTGGAGGGCCACCTACCTGCTCCTCTGGTTTGAAAACTTTTTTGGACTGCCACATACAGGCACTCAATCTATTCCATTTTTATGGAGGGCCACCTACCTGCTCCTCTGGTTTGAAAACTTTTTTGGACTGCCACATACAGGCACTATCCAAATTGAATTGTCTCCATAGCAGCCTCCACACGTTGTCTCCATTGCTACCTCCAAAAGTCGTCCATATAGCTGCCTCCATACATCGTCCCTTTATCAAACGAGGTGTGTCAGGCCGAAATTTGGGTTGTTTTCATGGATTCCACATCAAAGTTGTTAACTTTGTCGCCACCCTGCTGTGTTATCCACAAAATACACTGGCAAACTTTTACCATTTACGGATATTATTTCAGCGCTTCTTGCGCATCTGTTTACATTCCCCTCACCCGCCATATCCTAAACTTATAAGAACGCTACTACACTTGATCTTATACAAAAGGTTCTTAGAAGTGCTGTTTGGGGAGTAGCCTAGAGACAGGGGCTTGGATTGGCGAAAGCTCGCCTGGCAGCGGAGCGCCAGCTCCATGCCAAGGTCCAACTAACATAGTTTTAACTGCAGCACCTTTAATCTACTACTAGTTCACTGCCTCCATACATGGCCGCCTTATCAAACGTGCTGTGTCAGGCAGAATTTTGGGTTGTTTTCATGGCTTCCACAACAAACTTGTTAACTTTGTCGCCACCCTGCTGTGTAATCCTCAAAATATACTGGCAAACTTTTACCATTTACGGATATTATTTCAGCGCTTCTTGCGCATCTGTTTACATTCCCCTCACCCGCCATATTCCAAACTTATAAGAACGCTACTACACTTAACTTGGTGCAGGCTGGGACCGAGTCTGACCCTGGGGCTGGTCATATACTGCCGACGCAGAGGATTGCGGGGCCTACCTCGGTCCAGGTGTTTCAGACCTACTATGCCTCCTCCTCCTCCCACCCCTCCTCCACCTCCTCCTCCTCCGAATTACCATCCGTGGGCATGGCGCCATCAGTCGGTAGCTCTAGGCACAGCAGCAGTGCCGTCGCTAAGCGACAGCAGGCGGTGCTCAAACTGCTGAGCCTAGGTGATAAAAGGTACACCGCCCAAGAGCTATTACAGGGCATTCCACATCAAACTTGTTAACTTTGTCGCCACCGTGCTGTGTAAGCCACAAAATATACTGGAAAACTTTTTTCATTTACGGATATTATTTCAGCGCTTCTTGCGCATCTGTTTACATTCCCCTCACCCGCCATATCCCAAACTTATAAGAACGCTACTACACTTGATCTTATACAAAAGGTTCTTAGAAGTGCTGTTTGGGGAGTAGCCTAGAGACAGGGGCTTGGATTGGCGAAAGCTTGCCTGGCAGCGGAGCGCCAGCTCCATGCCAAGATCCAACTAACATAGTTTTAACTGCAGCACCTTTAATCTACTGCTAGTTCACTGCCTCCATACATGGTCCCCTTATCAAACGAGCTGTGTCAGGCAGAATTTTGGATTGTTTTCATGGCTTCCATGTTAACTTTGTCGCCACCCTGCTGTGTAATCCACAAAATATACTGGCAAACTTTTATCATGTACCGATATTATTTGAGCGCTTCTTGCTCACCTCCTTGGATTTCTCTCTGCCACCCATTGGTTTGAAGCCTGAGTCCATTTAGGGTATGTTGCCATGACACTCTCTAGCCTGCCGCTGCTGCCGCTGCCTCTGCATGCCGTCCCCTATAGTGTCAGGGTCAATTATTGGATGTTTTAGATGCTATCTAGCCTCATTCGGTCACTTTGTCATGGCCATGCTGTTGCCCATAATTTTGGCATAATGGTGCGATTAAGCAGCCTCAGAGGCATCCATGCATGCTGCCCCTGCTGTTTCCTGTCCATTTCCGTGGTGTTTCCATCCTTTTCTGAGGTTCCCAGGTGTTTGGCCAAGCTTCCCTGTGCAGAGCCTTGGTCCCCTTGAAAAATGCTCGAGTCTCCCATTGACTTCAATGGGGCTCGTTATTCGAGACGAGCACTCGAGCATCGGGAAAAGTTCGTCTCGAATAACGAGTACCCGAGCATTTTAGTGCTCGCTCATCTCTAGTCTTAATGCCATTATGGTCTTGACCGGTCTTTCCAGACTTTGCTTGTTTCCTTCTATCTGTCTGTATTCATAGTAGGTATTGTCGACCAGTTGCCACCTGTGGTTTAGCGCAGGTAGTCCCTGCATCCCCAAGAGGGAACTACATCCCACTATAACGTTTTCAGTTTCACCCTGTTGTCCTGCAGGATGCAGGGACTCTTTGCCTCTGATATAACTATGTTGCTTCCCTGGGTTCACGTAAATCACATTGCTCCAATATAAGGTCTTGTAAGGGCAGGGAAAAAATTTCTAAAGCTACATCTTATGTTTCTTACATCTTTAAGCATTTTGATAACTTTGGTGGACAGTGTACACTCCAAACATTAGGCAGGATTAGTAAATTTGCCCCAAATTGTATTTTGTTTCTAGTCTTGTGTCTATGCATGTTTATGTCTTTCATTGAATATTTTTTCATAGACTTCAATTTTAAAAATAAAAATTGCAATTTGCATATGGATGTAATTTATTATGTAATATGATTGTCACATTTCAAGTCAAATGGTGGGGGCATTGTCTATAATCTCTGGCCAATTCCTTGAGGTGCTGTAGGCAAACGGGAATTTTGCGATACAAACATGAGGGACTGATGCTGTGTAATGAAGGACTAACACAATTAATGGAAAACAAAGAAACATTCATTTGTGCTTAGCTACGTAATAATGAGATTAGTTGACTTACAGTCTGGGGAGCTCCATCCACCATCCCCGGCGGCCTGGACATCGGAATCAGCATTTCTAGCTGTACAGAGACGTCTTCTGTGATATGGTAGAACCTTGAGTCTTTATTCTAGATTGCAAAAAATAGTGGATGGAAATCATTTGCAATATCCTCGAAAGAACAATTAACCCATAGCTCACCCTATTTATAAGTAAACTGGATTCTAAAAATATTTAGGAGAATTGTTAAAATTCCATACTTACCGTATAGTCCCCCTTAGCGTTGTTCCTTAAAGGACATCTACCACCAGGTCATGGATTGTAAACTAAACACACAGACATGCAGGTTTGTGCCCCCTCTGGTAGGATCTGCTCTTCTCTTAGCTACCCTTATTTTTAAGAAACAAATGCTTTTAAATGTATGCAAATTAGCCTCAGGGGCTCCAGGCTCCACATGTGTTAATGGAACCTGGAGCCCCTCCAGATAATTTGCATAATTTTAAAAGCCTTTTCTTGTAAAATCAGGGGCATGAGAAGCTAAAAGAAGTGCAGTTCCTGCCACAGGGGGAACACACTAGTATGTCAGTGTGCTTATTTTGTGATCCTTTATCCTGGTTGAAGATGTCCTTCAATGCTGCCTGGTCCCCTGTTATTTTGCATTTCTTGGTCTGTAAAAAGCTTGTCTTCTCAGTCTTGGAGAACCAATTCAAAGGGGTTGGCCACTAACTATAAACATAACCAGGATAAGTATAAAACCCTAATAAGATCTCTCATATCATACTAACCCTGGTAAAGTGTTTCCCTAGTCCACCAAAGCTGCAGGTCATGTGACTATCAGCAGCAGGACTCAGGACTTCCTGTGACTTCTCATGTCCTGCTAACCTCTGGAAAATGGAGAGGTCCATACAGGGATTAATGTGTGCACTTGAATCGAATCAGCACTTCTTTCTGGACAGAGACATCTTCTGTTCCAGCTGAGGCTAATGATGTGGTATAATATTGAGTCTTTATACTAAATAATACTATGAATTAGGGACCATCATGACTGCAAGATCAGCTAAATAATAGCATTGTGATAGGGGCCTTCCAGAGTGGCCAACTGGACATAGAATAAATTGAAACATGAGGATGATCAACACTGACCAGCTGGACAATTACAACTTACAGTACAGGGTCTCCATACAAAAATAATATATACACCAGTCAAATATCAGTATTAGCAGAATTCAAATTATTGTATATTACTTGATAAGACACATTCATCCAGATTAGCATGCCACTGCAGAGACATTCATTATTTTTTTTAATTATCTTTATATTAGATTTACAATGGTTTCTAGGTTTTATTTTCTATATGTTGATCATGAAAACAGAACTTCCATGGTAGCCATAGTTATTGAAAAGGTCAATCCTAATATAGTAACAATGACTGCCGGAGCTTCTGTGCTATACCTAACACTCATTCCAGAAGCCTGTATTGAAAAGTAGTAAAAATGTAATATAGTAGTGAAAAATGCTTAAGTCTTCTCTCTTGGGTGCCCACAGGACTCTGCAGACACAAATGTAATAAAATTGACTACATTGACTCTTGCCTTATTTTATCAGAGGAACTGATGTTCCTATTGCAAATAATGACAGAATCCTGCATCAGCTAATGTGGAACAGATTCTATTCTGGTTGTATGTAATGGTAGAGGATGTACCTGATTTAGAAAAAATGGTGCACCTGGGGCCTCCAACGGCATCAGGGATATCAAGACTGGTTTTGGTAATAAGAGTCCTTAGCCCTATTTCTGACATTAAAAACAATTGCAAAGGAAAAGTGGGTAAAGACTTGTAGCCTTTGGAACTAGTGTAAAGAAGATTTATCCAATGTAACTTAACCCACAGCTCAAAAACTATCACATAAGCCCTATTCTTATAATCAGAACCACAAAAGTGTCTCCGAGGGAACTGTACCAGACACCTATTAAATTCAATATAATACAAAAGGTGAATACTGTATAAAACTTAACGTTTAATTCAAGATTCATAAAAACCACTATTGTCACAAATAGCAATGCACCAAACCTATTAGCCACTGTATAATGTCAGCAGGACATACAGGGCCCATACCAATATACCATCTTGGCCTCTAATAGCAAAACAATCATAAAAATATATAGGGTTGTACACGACAAAACAGAGGGTGTATATAATCAATAGACAGTCACATCTACGAGTATAGCAGCTATACTGTAATAAATGCACATAGAGGACGATAAATGTATGCTACACCGATGATAGCACCAAATAGCAGTATATGGAGGGTGAAAAAAGGAATGTTCTTACCAATCCTGGGTTAGAAAGGTTCGGACCATCGGATTCTTGTGATCCAGAAAAACCTCGATATCCCTCGCATACTCAAATATCACCTGAATATCGTCCAATAACTCCCGTCCTAACAAGGACGGTCCACAGCTGTCCCTGACGTGTAACTGTCCCTTGCTATAGAAACTTGGCGTTCTCAGATGGTCTCAACACTGAAAGAATGATCCCAACGCGTTTCTTCCGCAATCCCACGGATTCATCAGGGGATACATATGTCACAGGTATAGGTGACTAAGAAGAGTCATAGTGGTGGAGACCAGGCAGTGGCTCAAGAAGGTCTCCAGGTCGTCCAGCTTAGTGAAGCATGAAGCGACTGGCGTGTGCAGCATTGTACTGCGCCTGCTCAGCTGTTTTTAAATCAGCCGGCTAGACCGCGCCATGCATCCGCTCACTTCCGGTCAGCGCCGATCACGTGACAAGTCACGTGATCGGTCACATGACAGCGGGGAGGCGGCGCCGAGTGCCGTGACATCAGCTGCGGGGAGGAAACTTTTGTCCATCAATCTGATACATCGTAAGCTAGTCACGGTAATGTGAAATACTGTATCACTACATCAATGGTGAGCAAAGCGCCTGTTAAGATATATAATTATATAATGGCTATCACATAGAGCTCACTAAGCGGTACGTATAAACACATTATGCAAAAAGTACTGAAAAATGATATTTCGGGCAGTGTCTAAAGTCATGATATAAGAAGAGAATATTTTTGAAAAAACATTTGGATATATAATATTCAAATGATTAATTATATAAACAATCGTATCTAAGCGGTGACATGAGGATAAGGCATCAAGGTCATATTCAGCAAAGCTTACGTCAATTACATAAAGGGGAGACGTATGATTGTGCAGGAACCCGATGATACATGAGAGGGAGTCAAATTAGCCATCAATAAAAGATGCAAAGCTTAAGGTTTCATTAAGCCCACTAGGGGCCACCGTAGCTAGTCTGTAGATCCAGCGGGTCTCAGTTTGCAGAATCTTTTTATTCCAGTCTCCCCCTCTGACATTACGAGGTACCTGGACAAATCCATGAAACCTTACTGCATCTACACAACCTTGGTGGCATTCATGAACGTGTTTAGCTAACGGAGTATCTCTTGAATGTTTAATGTCAGCCAGATGCTCACCCACTCGTCTGCGGAGTTCTCTAAAGGTTTTCCCGATGTATTCAAGTCCACATACACATACAGATAGACCACTCCCTTTGTTCTGCAGTTTATAAAGGAGTTAATCTGAATTTCCTCACCAGTCACATTCGCCACAAATTTCTTTGTAACCAGAATGTAAGGACACGCAATACAGCCACTGCATTTATAGGAGCCATTTGGTTTCCTAGCATCTAACCAAGTATTGCTTGAGTTCGTGGCAAAGTGGCTGTGTACTAGGCGGTCCCTCAGGGACCTACCTTTCCGATATGTGATGGAGGGGAGAAGGGTCAGAACATCAACTATATCAGTGTCCATCAACAGGGTCGGCCAATGTTTAGATAGAATTTGCCTTACTGTGTCAGAGCCATGGTTAAACGTGGTGATGAATCTCACCACGTTATCAGGGCCGTCCCTGGCCCTTGGAAGTAGGAGATTTCTCCTGTCTTTATTGAGTGCATTGAGAAAGGCACTCCTCAATATTTTATCCGGATACCCCTTCTCCAAGAACCTTGCTCTAAGGTCGTCTGCCTGCTTTAAGAATGTGCGTTTATCAGAGCAATTCCTCCGTAACCGAAGGTATTGACCCCGCGGTATTCCTCTTTTTAAAGGGGTTGGATGGCCACTTTCCCACCTCAATAGAGAGTTGGTGGCGGTTGCCTTTCTGAAGACCTCTGTCTGTAGTAGACCCTCGGGTCCTTTCGTAAGGAGTATATCCAAAAAGGCTAATTTTTCGCCACTGATCTCATAAGTAAATTTGAGGCCGATATCATTACAGTTCAGATGCTTCACAAAGTCAGAGAAGGCTGATTCGGATCCACTCCATATAATCATAATATCGTCAATAAAGCGTAACCATAGTTCTATATGTCCCTGGTAGGGATCAGTTTCTGGTATAAAGACCATGGTGTCCTCCCACCAGCCCAGGAGCAGGTTGGCGTAGGTTGGCGCACACGGCCAACCCATTGCCGTGCCCCTGAGCTGGTGGTAGTACTTGCCGTTGAACAGGAAGTAGTTGTGTGTAAGACAAAACTGCAGAGATTTAATTAAAAAATCATCATGTTGCCTATACTGGACCCCTCTTGTACTCAGGAAATATGACACTGCTTCAAGACCTCTATTATGGGGAATAGAGGAATATAAAGCTTCAACATCAATGGAAGCAAGGAAGTATCCCTCATCCATCACAATACCTTCCAGTCTTCTTAGAAGGTCCATAGAATCCCGTAGGTATGATGGGAGGGATTCGACATAAGGTCTCAGGATTTTATCCAGGTACACTCCCAGATTTTGGGTGATGTTATTAGTACCAGAAACAATTGGTCTCCCCTTTAATGGCTCCAACCCCTTATGGACTTTAGGGAGCCCATAAAATGTGGCAATCATGGGGGATGTAGGTTCTAAGAATTTTAGTTCGTTAGTATCAATTAGCCCCTGTTTGAAGGCATCACGAAGTATAGTTACCAGCTTATCCTCATGTCACCGCTTAGATACGATTGTTTATATAATTAATCATTTGAATATTATATATCCAAATGTTTTTTCAAAAATATTCTCTTCTTATATCATGACTTTAGACACTGCCCGAAATATCATTTTTCAGTACTTTTTGCATAATGTGTTTATACGTACCGCTTAGTGAGCTCTATGTGATAGCCATTATATAATTATATATCTTAACAGGCGCTTTGCTCACCATTGATGTAGTGATACAGTATTTCACATTACCGTGACTAGCTTACGATGTATCAGATTGATGGACAAAAGTTTCCTCCCCGCAGCTGATGTCACGGCACTCAGCGCCGCCTCCCCGCTGTCATGTGACCGATCACGTGACTTGTCACGTGATCGGCGCTGACCAGAAGTGAGCGGATGCATGGCGCGGTCTAGCCGGCTGATTTAAAAACAGCTGAGCAGGCGCAGTACAATGCTGCACACGCCAGTCGCTTCATGCTTCACTAAGCTGGACGACCTGGAGACCTTCTTGAGCCACTGCCTGGTCTCCACCACTATGACTCTTCTTAGTCACCTATACCTGTGACATATGTATCCCCTGATGAATCCGTGGGATTGCGGAAGAAACGCGTTGGGATCATTCTTTCAGTGTTGAGACCATCTGAGAACGCCAAGTTTCTATAGCAAGGGACAGTTACACGTCAGGGACAGCTGTGGACCGTCCTTGTTAGGACGGGAGTTATTGGACGATATTCAGGTGATATTTGAGTATGCGAGGGATATCGAGGTTTTTCTGGATCACAAGAATCCGATGGTCCGAACCTTTCTAACCCAGGATTGGTAAGAACATTCCTTTTTTCACCCTCCATATACTGCTATTTGGTGCTATCATCGGTGTAGCATACATTTATCGTCCTCTATGTGCATTTATTACAGTATAGCTGCTATACTCGCAGATGTGACTGTCTATTGATTATATACACCCTCTGTTTTGTCGTGTACAACCCTATATATTTTTATGATTGTTTTGCTATTAGAGGCCAAGATGGTATATTGGTATGGGCCCTGTATGTCCTGCTGACATTATACAGTGGCTAATAGGTTTGGTGCATTGCTATTTGTGACAATAGTGGTTTTTATGAATTTTGAATTAAACGTTAAGTTTTATACAGTATTCACCTTTTGTATTATATTAACCCACAGCTCACCCTATTTATAAGAAACAAGATTATAAAAATATTCAGCAGTATTGTAAAAAATCCACAGCTTTGTTCCTTAATGCTTTCCCCGGTCAATTAGCATTTCTTGGTCCATTGAAGGTGTGTCCTATCTGCTGGCAGTGGGTGTCGGAAAACCAATTTAAAGGGGGTGCCAACTAATTATAAACATTAGCAGGGTAAGTATAATAAGATCACTCATATTATACTAAGCCTGGTAAAGTCTTTCCTATTGTCTGCTGAAGCTGCCGGTTGTGTGTTCCACCAGCAACAGGACTCTTGATTTCCTGTGACATCTCGTACCCTTCTGCTACCTTGCCGACAATGGAGTGCTCTGTGGTGTCATTACCGTATGCACTTCCCCTCTATAATAACCACTACCATGTCAGTGGTTGAGAGAAGTGTTGAGCGGAAAGTTGCAGTTTTGGGTCACCAAAATAAAACCTGTCTTCTGCCAGAAGTCTGGGATTGGGTTTGTCATTGAGCTCAACCCCAACCATTAACAGCAGTAAATGATGATGGCACCAGTCGCTCGTGTTACCCCTTTTAAAACATGCTCAATGATGACAACAAGGGGAGCGATGAGGGCAGCAAACTGCTATTGGTTCCAGCCCTATTTGTGGGTGTTAATGACTGGGGTGAGCATTCGGATTTGGGTTCAGATCCCCAAACTGGAACTTTATGGTTTAGGTTTGGCCAAACAGGGTGAACTTGAACCTAAACGGTTCTCATCCATAGCTGATAGGTGCACAGATGACCTTGGAATGCCCTGCATACCACTTACATTGAAGTGGTGACAACAGAGGGGGTATTCACACATTAGTGACTGCATGGCCCTCTTCATCTGTCACGCCACCAGGTTACAGGATTTATCTGGGTAAGTATGATATGGGTAATCCTTTTAGGGTTTTATACTTATTCTGGTAAAGTTTCTTATTAGTGGCCAACTATTTGAACCTTCCTCTAGCAAATTGGATCGAATGACAGGTTCCCATTAGCTTGCTAGAGAAACACATTTTATGTGAAAGCTATTGTAAGTAACGGAGGCAAGAGGGTGGAACCATGGTCCACCATTATGGAGAGCATTTAATGCTTTTTAAAATCCTCTATTCACCAACTTCACATACTGTATTTCCTTGATACTTTCTTACTCCAGCCTTCCTTTCCATATCTGCCAATCCTGCTAATGTTTCTTTCATATTCACATCCTTGGGGGTATTTATCATACGCTGGTGCTTGCATACGCCAGATACAAGGGAAGGTTTCAGCCTCTTGATGTATCCGGCGGCTAGCTGTGTGGTCCTACTTTCTTACTTTTGAAAAGTTGCTGGCTGAAGCAAGTGCGCCGACACAGGGAGCGGAATGACTTGCGCTTCTACCCCCCTCGCTGGCTGCACCCCCTTCACACCTACCCCCCTGGGGTGGAAGTGGCGGGATGGAGAAAATAACCTCAAATGCTAGCAATAAAGGGCTTTGGCGTAGAAGTCCTGATGATTGCCCCCCCCCCCTCCCTCATTGTGTCTATTGCATTAGGAAAATAAGGGAAAGCACTACAATAAAATCACATTGCCGCAGTGAAAGCTGTGCACACAACATAAGAGCTGACAATGTAATCTCTATCCTTTAGCATTCATTACAAGTAGAACACGGCCTGGAGAAAACAGCTGAGAATATTTATGAGATTCATGAAATAATAAAAAAAATAATCATGAACTCGGAAGAACAAAACTGCAAGAAATTTTGAGAAATAACTGGAAGTAAACTCCCTTATGGAGATAGTCAGATCTGAGCAATTCTGTTGTTAAAACCACATGTGGAAGAAATGAAATGATTTGCATTTTGCAATAAGCTCAGGGCCCCCAGTACTGTCAGAATCAGAAAGAGCGGATCAGTACAGGCCCGGTAATGGATACCGGTGGAGGATACTTGGAAAAAACACAGATCGAGGACGGTAGCGATCACAGGTAGATTTGAGAAGTCTTGGCACTTGGAAGTATTTGTTTACAGACTTGTCACAGATTTTCTAGCTCTATATATATATATATATATATATATATATATATATATATATATATATATATCCAAGAAAAAAATGAGACTGCACTCCAAGGTAAATGTGAAAAAAACGGATGGGAGCTTTATTAGCCCAGGTGCATAGTTTCAGACCTGATCCTGAACAGGGTCTGAAACGTTGCACCTGGGCTAATAAAGCTCCCATCCGTTTTTTTCACATTTACCTTGGAGTGCAGTCTCATTTTTTTCTTGGATATATATATAATGAGCTAGAAAATCTGTGACAAGTCTGTATATTCGTCTGGTGTGTCAAGACCAGGATATTGCGGTTTGCACCCACAAAGTTATTTGGCAATCTTGGTGCCGCTGAACTTTTCAAACGTTGTCATTATATATATATATATATATATATATATATATATATATATATATATATATTTTATAATAGGTTTTTTATAATACAACTACTGGGCACCCATATGTAGGCATAAATGCTACAAATAATATAAAAAAATAGAAAAATAAAAAAATAGAAAAAAAATAGAAAAATAGAAAAACTTTATCATATGTTAAAATTAAAGAAACAGCAGATACCCAGGAATAGGGGACCAAACACAAGAGTGATAAGCAGCTATTCCCCCAAAAAATAATTTAAAGATAACAATTGCAAATGACAATTAATAACTTATAAGGGTATATTCACTGGAACGTGTCTGTCCCGGCGGGCACAAGTGAACGCGCTAAGGAGGAGGAGGGATGAGTGCTGCTTTCCCCTCCCCTCTCCGTAGAGCAGAGCAGGGCCGGGGGAAGCGACAAGGAAAAATAAAGGACATGTTCTATATTGTGCCATGCATGGTCATGGTGCGGTGAGACAACGTGTGTTCACCACTCAGTGACGAGCACCATAGACGTCAATAGGGACCGATATGCGGCTGCACCATTTGGTTCGCATTCAGTCATGTGAATCACCCAACAAGAATACATACAACTTAAAACAAAAGTATATAAAAATAGGAAAAGTCAAAAATGAAGAGTTGAGGTTTAACCTAGGCATGAGTCGGCCCCAACTGAAGCTCTTCTGGGGGTTGCATAGACCTTATCACAGCAGAGTTATGAGTGTTGCCTAACCAATAGAATGTTAGCTGGAAATTGATTGAAACCCAAATAGTACAAATACATGCAATTAAAAAGTGATCCACCTGAAATATAATCAAATGGAGACAGCTTGGTATACAAAATATGGCACTACAAGCCTAATGGCTTGAGGCAAAACGCTAATGCACAAGGACTCCAGGTTATTGGAAATGATGCAATGTCCGGGTCTGGAAGTGGGACAAGAGAAAGTATCACCGAGGATTCATAAGAACATTGGTAACCATGGTGTATGATGTAGGGAGTCACAATTTTACAAAAAAAAATTTCGCTTGAAAAGTTGGTCATTTTGAGAAGCAAGTATCTTGACAAGTCCAGCCAAGATGAAACAAGAAAGTATATTCTTGAACGTTAGATCCTTGTCTTAATGGTGGAGGAAAAGTGCTGAGCATAAAAATGGTATTTTTTCTTTAGACTGTTTGTTCTACAATTATTTCCATAACATATCAAGCAATTTATAGCCGTGTAGGGTCAACCTTCAAGCACACATACACCAATGCAAAAGAGCATTACAATATACAGAATAAATTTTACATGACCTTCTAATGTTGCTTTTTGGCTTGAGATCTCAATGATTGGTACAAGATGACCAAATTTGAACCCAAAAAATTAACAGGACTTGAAATGCCTGTTTTTTTAATTTTAACTGGTCATCTCAAGCCTCTTAGCTCCATATATTTTTTAACTTAAGAAGTAAAGAAAGGAGAACATGTCATTACCTGAGCTTTTACGGTACCTGGGCTTTTACGGTACGGTACAATTACTCAAAGATCTAGGTACCCTAAAAGCTCACAAAATCACCAGAGCTTTTTACGGTATCGAGATCTTTGAGTAATTGTGCTGTCCATGTGATTTACATTTTGTTGTTCTAATCTTCTTATGAAAACACTGAATGGTTCAGCTCCTACAATCTGTCACTTTAAAGGTCACATGTTGTATAATCATTCAGTGAAACAAAGAACTTATATTAATATGTACATATTCTTACTAGGAGATACAGATGAGTCAGCTCAGAATTTTGAATCTGATTGTAAACTCCAATGTCTCATTAAACAAATGAAAGGTTTACAAGCAGTAGGGGTGCACTGGTGAGTGACGAAGTTCCCACCTCTCCTGATGGATACATCAGACAGGAACTTCCCATTACGGCCCATTTTGCCACAGGCCGTCATCCCCTTCTTGCCCCTCCGCTGCCACTTGGCATGAATATGGCGTGAAGTTGGAAATAATCGCAGTTACTTCATTAGTAATTGCGATAATTTCTGGGCTTTTACACCAAAAAACGGCATACAAGTCCTGATAAATCTCCCCCCATGTCTTAAAGTCAGGCAGTGAAAATCTTAATTATCACAGTGACTGATGCTGGATGATAAATCTGGTGCCTGCTTACTCCGTATTGTCTCTGTTAACACCAACAATAACTTTGGGGACATGAGAGTACACAAAGTAATAAAAGGGGGTTAAACTTGGACACATCTTTCATAGTAAATATGCTCCTAAACTGCAAATCTGTTGAATCCTATGTAGGATAGACATCTTGAGAGTTATTTATCTTTGGTCTTGCTGGGATTTCCCCAGTAAAAAGTCTAAAAAAAGTCACATTACGACTCTCGGGGCTTTTCACTGATAAAGTCTCACAGGGCTTTTCATGCATTTTTAGACTTTTTGAAAAAAAAATCCCACACTGCTAGTAGAGCAAACAAACTTTTTTTAAAGGGCCTGAAGGGATTTCCAGAAACAGACATAGAACTGCCCCAATGAGCCTGCATAATGGTAAATAACCCCCCCTAAATGTACAACTAAGTGAATAGATACAGAAGGGGTGGGACTATGTAACGGCGAGGGTGGCAACTGCCTAGGGCTTCACTTTGCCACCTAAATTGGTGGGGAAATTCCTTGCAGAGACCTGTAAATGTAATGAAAGGAGGGAAGTTATTTTTCATATTTTGCAGGGGGAAAAGGTGAATATTACTTCCTTTGCTATATTAGAGCTACTTAACTAAAAACTCACAATCTTGGACAACCCTTTTTAGGTTTGGACATGTTAGAGCCTTGTCCTTTTCCCCTGACCAGAAGTCAATTTCTAAGTTTCCATATTCAACCCTAAACTTCCCAAAAAGTAGTGATTCCCTAAATCCCAAATTTTTCCAAACCATTTCCGTAAATCATTTCCCGAAAATGGCTAAGGATCCCATGACCTTGGGATGTTACCTGTGATGTCAGTGATGACTTACTTGGAGTATGAAAGACAACCTGAGCAAAAGAGTTATTTTGTGCAATGATCACATGGGGCAGGAAGACTTATAAGAGAACAAGAGTTAGTTGAAAGGAGTTTGATAGAGAGAAGAGAAATGAGAATTCTGCGGGAGAGATAGTAGCAGATCAGTTGGTCAGATATAGGTAGGGACAGTGAGATTGATTCTCTCTTCAGTTAATCATTTCTGCAGCAGACAGACATCGCACACCTCCCAGTGCTGTACCGGAGAACACTATATTATTGCCATTGGTAAAATTGTACTTAGGTGGAAATTTAATAAAAAAGTGCCACGTTACAAAAATTCTATAGAGTTGCACATGCAAAAGAAGAAAAATATAAAGTATATAGTACCTGTTTTTTGGCAAAATTGTAATGTAATACAAAACTGGTGCCACCGCAGCTGTCACTACCCAGCCTCATCCATTGGTCTTCAAATAATTTCTACTACGACCCTCATGTCTGCCATCAATACTCTCAATTCCCAGCCAGACATATTCTGCTGGGGTAACACTAAGGCCCCTTGCACACAAACATCTGCTTGCCCAACCATAACCCAGACGAGAACACAGCAGGATGAAGTAGGAGCGAGTTCTCCTCACCCCTCCTCTCTCCATAGAAATTCGAGTGGCCACTGCGATAGGTCCAATGCATCATGACCAGGCACAATAGACCACTATGAGGGCCATGATATGGCTGCAAAATGTGCAGCCATACCACAGACTCCCATATGGTCATGTGTATGATGCCTAAGGATAATTTTTTGGTAACTTATTTTTTCCTTTGATTGGGTGACACAGGTAAATGAGGCAAAGGAAGTTCTGGGTCAATTTTTCTTCTAAATTGTAGTTCCCAAAAAATTGATTGATTGAACTTCATGCTTCTTTCAATGGGACAAAGGGATCATTTTTGGACTGTGTTGTGTGCCCCATGTATCCTTATTAGAGATGAGCAAGTATACTTGTCCGAGCTTGATGCTCGTTCGAGTATTAAGGTACTTGAAACGGCTCCTTGCTTGGACGAGTATTTCCCCTGCTCGAGATCGAGCATTTAATTAAAAAAACACAGTGAAGAACAATGAAGAATAGAATAAAAACAGTGAACACAGTGACCACAGGATCATTTAAGTGAAAAACACAGTGTGCAGAACACAGTGAAGAATAGATTACAGATGTTCGGCACATCTGCTTACTTGTCGGAAGATACGCGCGGAACGGTGCGAACAAAATAGTATGTGAAGAACAATATATATGTGTGAAGAACACATTGAAGAACACGGGGAACAGGACAGAGACATCGGGGAGCAGGACAGAGACATCGGGGAGCAGGACAGAGACACCGGGGAGCAGGACAGAGACATCGGGGAGCAGGACAGAGACATCGGGGAGCAGCACAGAGACATCGGGAAGCAGCACAGAGACATCGGGGAGCAGCGCAGAGGCATCGGGGAGCAGCGCAGAGGCATTGGGGAGCAGCGCAGAGGCATCGGGGAGCAGCGCAGGGAGATCGAGGAGACTTCAGTGGAAGAAGAGGAGCAGTTCCCGGGACAGCGTATCTCCCGACAAGTTAGCAGATGTGCTGAACATCTGTAATCTATTCTTCACTGTGTTTTTCACTGCGTTTTTCACTTAAATGATCCTGTGTTCACTGTGTTCACTGTTTTTATTCTATTCTTCACTGTTCTTCACATCTGCTAACTTGTCGGGAGATAATATACGCGCGGAACAGTGAAGAATAGATTGCCGATGTTTGCATACATCTGATAACTTATCAGAAGACATTCTTTTTCAATTAAATAACACATTTTATTCCCGAACCATGGTCCCTTTGAAAAATGCTCGAGTCTCCCATTGACTTCAATGGGGCTCGTTATTCGAGACGAGCACTCGAGCATCAGGAAAAGTTTGTCTCGAATAACGAGCACTCGGGTCATTGGAGCACTTTACAATTCAGGCTTAAACGGCGATCTAAAACTTAACTACAAAATGAATCTCAGAAAATGATCTTTATCCTTAACATGTACAATGCAGCAGCTTTCACATAAGATTGTTGTCCTAACCATCTAAAGCCAGTGGGGCTAACATATTGCTCCTTGTAAACCATAATAAAAGTTACAATTTCTGGCACAAGCCTTTTGTGCCATTCATGGCCATAAAAGTGGCTGGGTGGGGAACAATTTGCAAGGGAAGGGACAACTGTCCAAATTTACTGTGTTTAGCCACTCTTATGAACCAGAAAATATTTTTTTATATATATAATAGATCACTGAAACAAAAAAAAACCCAAATCCAATAAAAACACAACTTATATTAAAAGTCAACTAGACTGTAAAGCATGGTGAAAATCACATAGGTGGTCATGTATCTTAAGTCGGGACATTTGTGTGTGCCTTTTGCTTTTTTCCGGGTCTTGGACTGTCCTGTACTTACCTGTCCTGTGGCGATCCCTCAAAGTGCATTGTCTGCACTTCACCGCCATTCATTAAGATCGTGCACCCGATGTCCTGCATATGTCGCTTCCCGACGCAGGTCTGCCAGAGTTCACCTTCTTCTTCCCAGTGCATGTAAGTGCATTGTCGAGTGACACAATTCGAATCTTAAATCCTGCGCTCAGTCTGAATCAGTCGGATCGTCCGACGGCCCGCCCCCTGAGATTTCTGTCGCATGAAAGCCGGCACAGCTGTGCCAAAATCCCATCGCCTGCGACACAATCCCCATTAAAATACCTGTCACAGCGGCGAAAATCCTGAAAATTTTTAAATTCCATGAAAGTGCGAGAGTGCGATCCACGGACTCTTAGTAAATAAGCCCCTTTGTGTTTTTTGTGACTTTTTATTTATAAAGTCTCAAACTCTTGTGCAGCTTCTTCCAAAGTTTTTCCTCTGACTAGTCAGGACTGGAGTTTCTTTGTGACTTTTTAACTACAATTTGTGCCAAAATTGCGACGTTTCCATACATTTACATCTGAATTTTAAATCTCACGCGCATCACTGAGAATTTCTTGCACAGCCAACTCTGCTAGGCGAATGGGAAAAAAATGAAAATTTACGTGCAAATATATCAAATGTGCCAAAAAAATAAGACAAAAAAAAGAGAACCCGTAGACAAATGACCCCAAATACATTCAAAATTGCAAGTTCATGTAGATTGAAAAGACTGAGCACCGCGGTATATGACGAGGATTCTATGGTGGAAACCTTGGTCGAGTTTCCAAGGAAGTGGTAGTCATGACATCAAACATTAAAATGCATAGAAAAATAAACATAAGTTATAAACTAAACTCATAAAACCCCAATAGAGAGAGATTATTTTTGTGCATATTATTATTTTATTTTATCATGTTATATTAATAATGTAAATTATTTTTTTATGTTAATTTGTAGGAAATGTTATCTTATGAATAAAATGTAATAATACATCCCCAAATATCCGTCATATATTTGTTAAACTACCAGTCAGAACTGATTTTTTTTTTAACATAAATTTGTCAAAATAAAACTTATTAATGTTAGTTTAATGTAGCATTTTCCCATTTCCTACCACTCTGCAGCATTAGCTACATTAAAATGCTTATACAACGTGAATGGTGCAGTGCTGGTCTCCGAGGACTATTGTACAAATAAGCAATCGTAATGCATATGGTGAACAGGCACTGTAGCTGCATAGCAAATAAGGAGCGAGCCTTGCTACTGTCTACACAATGCAGAGATCTGCGATGTATAATTAGGAACTCTGAATTGTGACCCATCTATCCCTAGCATGCCCTTCTTATTCTCATTAATGTGTATTACATTGCTCATTATGGTAAAAGGCATGTCTGCGGGAATGACATCATTAACGTACATCGGTATTAGTCTACCTGTGATTTCAAATAACATTTCAGAGAAATTATTTATGGTGATCATTATCACAGGATCATATAAGTAGTATATAGTGTAGTGGACGTGCTGCCTATATAGGAATATACAAGAAATATGCAAGAAATAATGAATTTCTGGAGACTGACATTATCTGACATTATAAAAACTCTGCAACATAGTATCACTACAGGAGAAAGCAAGGGTGAAAATCATGTTGTCTCTCCAGTCTAGGTGTTAGATCCCAAACACAAGATTCAAGATCTCGGAGATCATAGCATCAATCACTTTGTACCGAAACCAGATACACAGCCTTCACCCCTGGGCAGACCATCCAGTGCCTACCCTGGGTTTCACAGCGCACCTCGGCGCTCAAGCATTTGTCACGGACCTGAGGAAGGGGGTAGACCACCCCCGAAACGCGTAGTCCTTTTATCCTTCAAATAAATACTATCTTGAACCTCACTATCTGTGTCGGACATAACATAATTGGGGCAGCGCGTCTTATACCAACCTGGGTTTTTCAAACCTCTTTATCCCTGTCTCTAATCTAGGCACTAGATCCCAACCACAAGATCAGAGATCGGAAAGAGTCAATCAGGTCACTCTCTGATCTAGACACTATATCCAACCACAACATCAGAGATCAGAGAGAGTTAATAAGGCTCTCTCTCCGCTCTAGACATTAGATACCAACCACAATACCAGAGATCGAGATTGAAGAGTCAATCAGGTTCTCTCTCGAATCTAGACATTAGATACCAACCACAAGATTGAAGATCTCGGCGATGAAAGAGACAATCAGGTTCTCTCTTTGATCTAGACATTAGATCTCAACCACAAGTCTAGAGATTGGATATCTAAATTGGAGAGTCAATCAGGTTCTCTCTCTGATCCAGACACTAGATCCCAACCACAAGATTAGAGATCGGAGAGAGTCAATCAAGTTCACGTTCTTATCTAGACTCTATATCCCAACCACAAGATCCGATATCAGAGAGACTCAATTAGGCTCTCTCTCCCATCTAGACATTAGATACCAACCACAATACCAGAGATCGAGATTGGAGATTCAATCAGGTTCTCTCTCCGATCTAGACATTAGATACCAACCACAAGATTGAAGATCTTGGAGCTTAAAGAGGCAATCAGTTTCTCTCTTTGATCTAGACATTAGATCTCAACTATAAGACCAGAGATTGGATATCTAGATTGGAGAATCAATCAGGTTCTCTCGCTGATCCAGACACTAGATCCCAACCACAAGATTAGAGATCGGAGAGAGTCAATCAAGTTCACGTTCTGATCTAGACTCTATATCCCAACCACAAGATCAGATATCAGAGAGACTCAATTAGGCTCTCTCTCCCATCTAGACATTAGATACCAACCACAATATCAGAGATCGAGATCAGAGAGTCAATCAGATTCACTCACTGATCTAGACATTAGATCCCAGCCACAACCAGGTGTCAGCCATATCCTCCATTAGAAGTATTCCTCTACATTGATATTATGTACAATACTGGTCTCTTTGTATGTCGAAGAGATTCTCTATAGCTGCCCTAAGAATCTGATTCATGGGTGTTTATACTACGCCTCAATTTTATAGCGACTTAGTCTCTTATCAAATTAGATTACAATTTCTAAAATCTGCTGACTCAATAAAAATATATGGCCCCTGATATTAGAACATAACAAGGAATGTCCCCAGTATAAAGAAGGGTTGTCTAGATTAAAAAATTGGAATATTTTAAGAAGTTTTTAAATACTGCCTAAAATATAAAAAGAGGTAAAAAACTAGTAAAAATACCACATCGACAACAAATCAAAGATTACAAAAAAAGATACATAACCCAAAATGAAGCTATTTCGATGTGCACAGAATCGTGTCATTATATGCAGCGCTTGCAACCACTATGTTCTCTAAAGCCTCATTAAAAAATGAATAAAAGGCATCGGCGGTATCCACACCACAAACACTCATCTCCATACTGCTTCCCACCAGATACTAAAAGACTTTTGTTGAGTTTTCAAAGCCTTGCCTTTAACAAACCCTTACTTTTATGCTGACGATGCAAAAGCAAGGGGGGGGAAAAAAAAGTTGAAAACTATTTCCCTTATAATAAGCTAAAAATATACATATTTCACCAAGTGAATGCATCCATAAATCCCAGCGTAAATCATATTAGAGGATATAGGATTCTTGGCAACGTTAAATAAAGTCGCAACGTACTGTCTGACGGCCTGGGTACAATGTATTTCCCGGTATCGCAGGATTTAGAAGTAATTACCTGCTTCAGTACATTCCCAACTGGACCACAGTGCTTAAAAGATTGCTCTCGTAGCACAAGCCTCTGGCATCTCTCAAGCAAATGCGCAAGGAAAGTTAACTTTTAAAGGCATCAGCAGAAGCCCTTGAGGTGAAATTGAATTTCAAGGAACTTGATAAAAGAGTCTGATTTGACAAGGCCTGTTATAGTAGGTAAACTGTTAGCAGCACACTTAATCTCTCTACTAAGTGCAACTTCTTTGACTGATCACTTCCTTGGAGGAAACTTGTTTCTTTTTTTTTTTTCTCTTTTTCGCGAGGCTAAAGCATTTTCAGCTCTTCGAGGATTCTCCGGGTGTTGAAGATGTGTCAGCGAAATGAGTAGATAATCCGGTGGAAGTCATCGGGGACAGAAAAAACAAAGAGGCTTTTGTTCGCCTTTTCTGAAACAAGTTCTTGCCTTGTGGGGAGAGCGGGAGCAGATATTGCTTTCTTTCTCTTCAGAAACATTGTTCGTGGGAGATGTTTGAATAAATAAGTATGCACACAAGAAGTGGCCAAGTCCCCGCATAGACAAACACAGGAGGTGTTAACCTGCGGCTCAGAAGGAGCGCCTTTGATACTCCAGATAGAAAATGCCTTCATCAGATTTGCTTATCGTTCTTTCTGAGAATTTCTGCTATCTAGTTATTTCTATTCTAGGACCATAAATAGAAAGTCAGTGGCCAAAAAGTCTTAATAGGTTTCGTTTGATTTTCTCACTAAATATGCAATATACAATATCTGCTGTACATGAGAAAATAGATAGAAGAAACTACATGCCTTCTTATGATTCATGCCTTAAAAAAACACTCCAGTAATACAGTATATGGTTTTTATTCAATATGTCTCCCTACCCCATATATGTGTGTATGTAAATATATATACATACAGGCAGTCCCCTACTTAAGAACACTCGACTTACATACGACCCCTGGTTACAAACGGACCTCTGGATGTTGGTAACTTACTGTACTTTAACCTTAGGCTACAATGATCAGCTATAACAGTTATCACAGACGTCTGTAATGAAGCTTTATTGTTAATCCTGATTCTTATGACAACCCAACATTTTTAAAATCCAATTGTCACAGAGACCAAAAAAGTTCTGGCTGGGATTACAATAATAAAATATATAGTTCCGACTTACATACAAATACAACTTAAGAACAAACCTACAGACCCTATCTTGTATGTAACCCGGGGACTGCCTGTATATGGTGTAACAAAAAGATCAGGTCAGTGGAATATCTCTCAAAATATACACTGGATTGAAAAATGTGCACATATTTATTAAAAATCTATCCAATGATACTAAAGTTGATCCTGTATTTTAACCCCTTGGGAGTGTGGCACATGGAATGTAATGTCTTCTTAGGTAGAAACTACATTCAGCGGGGATGCAGTAGTTTCCTGTTCTCTTCGGGGGCTGGTGTAATGTGAGTGCCCGCCTTTCACACATTGGGGGCTGGTGTACTGTGAGACCCGCCTATCACACAACGGGGGCTGGTGTAATGTGAGTCCCCGCCTCTCACACATCAGGGGCTGGTGTAATGTGAGTCCCCGCCTCTCACACATCGGGGGCTGGTGTAATGTGAGTCCCCGCCTCTCACACATTGGGGGCTGGTGTAATGTGAGTCCCCGTCTCTCATACATCGGGGGATGGTGTAATGTGAGTCCCTGCCTCTCACAAATCGGTGGCTGGTGTAATGTGAGCCCCTGCCTCTCACACATTGGGGGCTAGTGTAATGTGAATACCCGCCTCTCATACATCGGGGGCTGGTGTAATGTGAGACCCCACCTCTCACACATCAGGGGCTGGTGTAATGTGAGTTCCCGCCTCTCACACATCGGGGGCTGGTGTAATTTGAGTCCCCTCCTCTCACACATCAGGGGCTGGTGTAATGTGAGTCCCTGCCTCTCACAAATCAGTGGCTGGTGTAATGTGAGTACCCGCCTCTCACACTTCGGGGGCTGGTCTAATGTGAATACCAACCTCTCACACATCGGGGGCTGGTGTAATGTGAGTCCCCTCCTCTCACACATCAGGGGTTGGTGTAATATGAGTTTCTGCCTCTCACACATCAGGGTCTGCTGTACTGTGAATATCCGCCTCTCACACATTGGGGGCTGGTGTAATGTGAGTCCTCGCCCTCTCACACATCAGGGGCTGGTGTAAAGTGAGTCTCTGCCTCTTACACATCGGGGGCTGGTGTAATGTGGGTCCCCACCTCTCACACATCGGGGGCTGGTGTAATGTGAGGTTCTGCTTCTCACACATCGGGGGCTGGTGTAATGTGAGTCTCCGCCTCTCACACATTGGGGGCTGGTGTAATGTGAGTCCCCTCCTCTCACGCATCAGGCACTGGTGTAATGTGATTCCCCACCTCTCACACATCGGGGTCTGGTGTAATGTGAACACCCGCCTCTCACACATCGGGGGCTGGTGTAATGTGAGTCCCTGTTTCTCACACATCGGGGACTGGTGTAATGTGAGTCCCCTCCTCTCACACATCGAAGGCTGGTGTAATGTGAACACCCGCCTCTCACACATCGGGGCTAGTGTAATGTGAGTCCCTGTTTCTCACACATCGGGGACTGGTGTAATGTGAGTCCCCTCCTCTCACACATTGGGGGCTGGTGTTATGTGAGTTCTTGCCTCTAACACACTAGGGGCTGGTGTAATGTGAGTTCCTGCTTCTCCCACATCGGGGGCTGGTGTAATGTGAGTCCCACCTCTCACACATCGGGGGCTGGTGTAATGTGAGTTCCTGGTGTAATGTGAGTTCCTGCTGCTCCCACATCGGGGGCTGGTGTAATGTGAGTCCCTGCTTCTCACACATCAGGAGCTGGTGTAATATGAGTCCCCACTTCTCACACATCGGGGGCTGGTGTAATGTGAGTCCCCTCCTCTCACACATCGGGGGCTGGTGTAATGTGAGTCCCCACGTCTCACACATCGGGGGCTAGTGTAATGTGAGTCCCTGCTTCTCCCACACCAGGGGCTGGTGTAATGTGAGTCCTTGCCTCTCATACATCAGAGAAATTATTAACTTTAAAGTCTCCTCCCCTCTGAAGATAGGGATTTTTCTCTTTGCTTGCAAAATTTTCAAATATCGAATGTTCTACATTAAGTGCTTGAATTTGGTACCATTGGATAACTTTTAGAAACACATTTTGATATTTTGTAAAATGTGCACATACCACTGGCACATAGATACTGGTTGTAACATCTGTGCCAGTATGTTCATCTGCCACAGCATGTGCCATAGGATGTGTTTTATTTCTCTCTTTGTTTTTGCCTGACTTTTCATAGTGTAGAACTGTGCTTTATGTTTCTGGTTGCTTTGAGACTAATTTCACTACACTCATTTCTTCTGCAGCTCAGCTCTTATCCAGCAACAGTTTACCTGCTTTGATGGACAGAGCGCTACTCCAATCAGCTGGGGCTGAGGCTCCTTGGCCACCTATATAGATCTTTTTCATACCTACTTTTCAACTGGTTATATTTCCCCGCTATCTCCTCATTGTATTCTTGTGCTAATCTTCTGTATCTCTGGTTTTCCGATCTTGGCTTACATACTCTGACTATCCCTCGGTATTCCGATTTTGTGCAGTATTTGCTATCTCTGCTGTGACACAGACCTCTCTGACCTTGTGTTATTAGTTTTTTAAGTCTTGTTGCATGTTCCCACTATGGCATAGGGGGGAGTGGGGCTGCCTTCTAGTTGTCCCATATCACCCCAGATACACAGAGGCAAGCAGGCAGCTGACAGTTTAGGGGGCTCAGTTCAAGGCTCACTGTCTTGATTCCAGAATTCAGTCCCTTCATTACACTGGCAACATTTTAAAAAATTAACACCAGCGACTGAAAAACTTTTCTAGTTGCTCAGAAGTCAGCTTGTAGTTTACCATGGCAGTTTATAAAAAGAAATTGGTTGCCAGGAGCAACTAGCACAGTTTTGCCCTTAGTTTTGACTACATAGGGTAAGATATGGAATATGCACACTGACCACATTCATGCAGGCACATATTCATTGGGGGGCACTCATTCATCACATACCATACATGCCTTAGTCTACTAAAATCTTCAATATTTAAGATTTTTTTTTTAAAAGATATTAAAATGGAAAAATAGTTTGGCTACAGCTGTCATGCCTTATTCATGTAAAATGACACTGGAGAAAGTGCACTGTATCCCTAGGGGAGCAGACAAGATTGTATTCATTCCATTTTTTCTTACTGTAGACTATTTCCAATGATTTAAAAAAAAAATCTATAGACTGGAAAACCCATTTATTACATTTCCATGTTGTGAAATAATATACAAATCATTGAGTTTCTCATATTTTTAGTGGAAAATACATTTTTTTAGACACATATATCATTTCTGGGATTTCGCTCTTAAATTTATTTGCGCTCTTTTTTTTACACCTGATTTGGTTCATTATTTTGGTTTTCCAAGAAACAGATAAGAAATCTTCTTGTCTTACAGTTTATACTTGTGAATGTCAATGCAATTATGTCAACATTTTAGGGCTTGACTTTTGGGACCTCTGATCGACATTTTTGACAGGTAGTGACAGCTACTAGCAAAGACGAAACGATTTGAGTCTTCAAGTTTTTGACAACCTTTTGCACCGAAAATTCAATGTATCATTAAATTGTCAAGCTGGGGACAAATCTGTATGTGAGAGAAGGTGTAATTTATACCTTAACCAAATTGAAGGGAAGGTTTTTTTTTTACTTGTTGCATATTTTTTCTGCAATCTCTAGTATGAGACCATATGTTTTCATGGATCCATTTAACAGCTTTAAAGGGAACCTATTATCAGCAATTGTCCTAATAAACCACTACCAGAATATTGTCAAACAGCGTAACACCTTCTAGTTTTTGTTTCTTTCATGGTCCAGTGTGGTGGCATCATACAGAAAATCAACTTTGAAGTGAGATGTAAATTGGTTGTATAAAGTCAAGGAGGCGGAGAGTTTAACAGTGAACCCTGAACGTCTCCTCCTGTGACTTACATCATGCATCGGACTTCAGGAGATCTTGTTTGTGAAATCTCTGGATGCAGAACCATCAATTACAGTGAAGGAGCTTTCTGACTTCAGTGTTAAAATCTCCACCTCCTTGACTTTAAATGACCAATTTTCATTGCACTTCAAAGTTGATTTGAGTTGAGTTGATGGGACCACCACACTGGGTCCTGAAAGAAATATGAAGTGTAAACTGTTCTGCTGCTCGACAACATACTGGTAATGGTTTATTAGTTCAGTTTCTGCTGACAGGTTCTCTTTTATCTACTTACCTATTACGGATATGTGGTCTATTGTTGGATCTCACACACTGATAGCAATGGAAGAAATTACCACCAGCAAATATGGGAAGGAATAGGACGTAATTTGAGTTTTGGACATTGTGTCAGACATGGGGTCATTGTGTCAGACATAGGAGCCTATTGAAATGCATTTGACCATAAACTATCTGTCGAAATAACGGGTATCACGTGGCCAAAAACAACGTGTGCAGGAGGCCTATAAGCCTTGTCACATAAAGTAGACATCTTTCAATAAAGCATTTATCCAACATCCATCTTTCTTAGCTTGGCCACAAAATGTAACAAATGAAGAGAGATGAAGCCAGTCTATTGGTGAAGGTTTATCTCCTCAAAACAAAGGAGTTGGCAGTCAAATCCTAATTGCAGATCCTTATTTCCTCCAACATCCAATATCCAATATCAATGGAGAGTCCAGAGGCCCCAAAAATATTAGATTGGCCTTCAAGTAAATGGAAGTCACAATGACAGCTGCAGTTCTGTCTTATGACCATTAAAGAGATCATAGATCCAACAGCTTCCAGCTATGTTATCTCTGTGATCAGATATGCGGTAATAGTAATTCTTGGCCAACATCTTTGAACGAAATCTACCATCAAAATCCATCATGATAAACTAAGGACACCTACTCATAGATCCAGGCACCATAACTGTGCTAATCCTCTTATATTTATTATGGCCTCCTTTCTTCTAAAATCAACTTTTAAAATGATGCTAATGAGGCAGAAGGGCTCTGGGGGTGTTACCAGAGCCCCGCAGTGCTTTAGCTTCACAGACTGTTACACTGTTCAGGAGCACAACCCCTTCCCACTGTGTGAGATTACTGCAGGCAGAGGGAGAAGGTAGGTGCTTAGGAAGCAGGTGGGAGGGGCGAGAATGTAACAGGCGGTGAATCTGCAGCATGAAATGACTCTAGTAACACCCCCAGAGCCCTACTGTCTCTTTATCATAATGTTTAAAGTTGATTTTAGAAGATGGGAGGCCATGGATAACACATATAAGAGGATTACCACAGTCCCGGTGCCTGGCTCTATGACTAAGTGTTCCTGGTTTATCATGATGGATTTTGCAGGTAGAGAAGTGTTTGAGACAAGTTCACTTCTGCAGTCATTTGGTGACAACGTTCTATCACGTCTACCATCTACTATGGATCAGATAAATTAAAATTCTTTGAAAGTACATCTTAATATTTAAGTTCTTATTTTCATATTAAATCCATTGGATTTATCATAGAGTTTTTATAAATATTTCATATTCTCCACAGTCTTTTAAAGCATTAACCTCCGCTCTCGTTTTCAACGTTGATCGACTTCCTTAAAACATTTTTTTTTATGTTAAGGGCTTTTAGTTGGGTTACAAGTGGTGCTATAAATGGAGGTGGCTTGTCTGGCTGTTACCATCTCAACAAAGAGAAACGGAGTGTCCTTTGCTGGTATTTGGAGTGTGTTGTGACTGGTTATTGCTCAGGGTACGTGAATCTCAGCTAAAGTAGTTTTCTAAATAAAATAAAACATCACAATTTTTCTCCATTTACTCTAATAGCCAAAGTCCAACCTTAAAAAATGTGTATAACTATTACTGTATGGCTAAAATGAATTCCACTTATAGAAGAGCCAGGTATATAATCCTGAACATGCATCAAAACATAAAGAGATCATGAAATATAAGAAAACCGGGAGATTATGGAGTTAATTTGCATTTATGCCAGTGATTTTCCTACAAAGCTTAGGACCAATTATTATGGAAGTTTTTATTAATGCTGATCTTCTGGAAAGCTTTGATTTCCCAGATCTTCAGCAACTCAAATGCAGCTTTGGACTCCATCAAAGATCTGCACATCCCAGGGTTCAAGAGAAATACCAGATCGGTCCTTAGTTTTGTCATAATATTATACATATAACATATAAGAAACACAGACATAGCAACTCTACACAAAGTATACACTGCTCTAAAGATAGCAGTAATATCTCACCACATCCTTGAGCTCAATGAATGAGGACACCTACTTAAGGACACCCAACTTACAGATGACCCTTAGATAAAGACAGACCCCTCTGCCCACTGTGACCTCTGGTGAAGCTCTCTGGATGTTACTATAGTCCCAGACTGCAATGATCAGCTGTAAGGTGTCTGTAATGAAGCTTTATTGATAATCCTTGGTACCATTACAGCAAAAGAATTGTCACTGGGGCAAAAAAAAAATTGCCTCAAACTACAATTATAAAATATACAGTTTTGACTTACATACAAATTCAACTTAAGAACAATCCTATGGAACCTATTCTGTATGTAAACCACGGACTGCCTGTATTTCAGTTACAATTCTTTATTCATGAAATTATTTATTCCTTAAGATTATTTTATGCACAAATGTAGAAAAAATGCTTGACACCAGTAATGTTTGATTTGGTAAATGTGTGTGTGTGTGTGTGTGGGGGGGGGGTGTTTGACCTTCTGCCTATACCATTTTGTTAATATATTCAAAACAAAAGCAGCACAAACAAAAAATTTGAGCAGCCCAAACCAGCACAAACGTAGAACAATTGATTGGCATCAGTTTTGTTTGATTTGGGCAATGTGGAAGGGGGGCTGTTTGACGTCTGATAACTTTTAACAACAACGTTGTTGTTGTTGTTGAGTTTTATTAAACCACATAAACATAGGCACTGATTTATACTTTTTTATCCTATATGGACTTAAGTCAGGCTCTAATATTTGAACGACCAAGAAGTTTGATAGGATTTTGTTTATATATGTGTTCACGTGGTCAGGGAAGTAAGAGCTCTTTGCCATTAAAGGTTGCCTTGCTGGTGTGTAGAGACTTATAGCCATTGATGCTCCACTGAAGGATTCAGGAAGTATGCAAATATTTTTACCAGGATGGCATAAGGAAAACAATGCCTCTTAATAAAGGCAGGCCACATATGTGTCAGCAAGTCACAGGTCATGTACGGGAAAGGGGACCAGACTTATCGATAGGTACGTGGGTAAATGAGGTTGCCAAAGAGCACATCCACAACCACATGTACTATAAAAATACTACAAACTGAGCAGTTTCTAGTGAGAATTGTAAGACCTTGTCATCTGATTCCCCCAACAGGGGTGTCCCATTATAGCCATGGCTAGTTGCTTTGGGGCATCAATTTGCCAGATTGGGTGTTTGGACACTCTAGAGGTATGTTGTGTGCCATATGCAGAACCATAAATTGAAAGTTGAATACAAACTCTGAAGATTAGAGAACACAACTGGCTGCTGAGTGTACCTCCAATGCCTACTCAGCCGATACCGGAGAAGAATGGCTATGGTGATCCATTATGCCACAGTATTATCGGCACCAGAAGGTCAGCAGTGGTCGTAGTCTCCATAAAAATGGCTTACATGGCCCTCATATCTGAAAAGCCTAAAACCACAAAATCAACCAATCATGGAATGGTGAGTCTGGTGCTAACACAACATGGCAGAAGAACATTAATAAGTGAAGACACAAATGTTCATTCTTCTTAGTGTCGCTGTTCCCGTCCCCAGATTCTTGCATACATAGAGCATCTGCAATCCCTTGATTCCGCTTTTATACTCCACTTCCCTTATTTTCATGGCAGATGAGATGACTTTTGGGAAAGGATGATTAACGCCATCCGTACAAACAAAAAAAGTGCGAGCATCATGCAGCGCACGCACATTATGAATTGTGCCGCATCAGTCATGTGGATAAAATACCTATTGAGACAGACTTCAGCATATAGCACGCTCATGAATAATAGTGATGGATTACCGATTAATCAGACGTTTCAGTTGCACTTGAGACGGAGCTCAATATTATTTTCTTGTAGTCATTTTATTTCTAAACACAGGTGACAGATTTGGTAAATATTTATGCAGAGACAAACAGAAGACTAAGCGACATCAAGTTATACAATCAGAAGACACGCCCACTTGTATGAATCATGGGCTACACCCATATGGAAAATGGCAAAATCTGCATATTTTAGGTCTCAAGGATTTTGTAAGGGATTTGCAGCAGATATTAACTCTTAGATTATGAAGTGCGAAATCTATGGTAGAACTTTGTAATGTACAGGCGGTCCCCTACTTAAGAACACCCAACTTACAGACGACCCCTCGTTACAAACCCACCTCTGGAATTTGGTAATTTACTGTACTTTAGTCCCAGGCTAAAACAAACAGCTGTAACAGTTATCAGAGGTGTCTGTAATTAAGAATTATTGTTAATCCTGGTTCTTATGATAACCCAACATTTCTAAAACCCAATAGTCATAGACACCAAAAATTTTTTTGCCTGGGGTTATAATTATAAAATATACAGTTCTGACTTACATACAAATTCAACTTAAGAACAAACCTGCAGAACCTATCTTGTACGTAACCCGGGGACTGCCTGTACAGTAAATTAACATTCAGCAAATTTACATATCTTACTGAATGTAAATTATATTCCAGTCCTCCTACAAATCCAGAAGTGTAAATACACCCTAACCCCGTCAAAATAGAGGGCATCCAAAAAATGTAAGAAGAAAAGTGTAGAGGGAGCAAGAGTAGGCAGCGCAATGGTTTGCTTTACATGCAAGAGTATCCAAGCATGCGAAAGCCATATGCCACTTAAAGGACATCTACCATCAACTTACCTGATGGTAGATGATTATTACTCATCTTCCATCGTGTCCCTGTGTTTAATCAGCTTAATTTCTCATAACTTTGTATGGCCACATTTCTTAGATAAATCATTTTAGAACATATGCAAATTAGCCTGTAGTGCTCTACACGGCCCCACCAAGCTGCTCTAATATAATTTATTCAAGCGTTCTAAAAGATGGTGACGTCACCGAGTCTCTCTTCAAATCTCATGCTGGGTATAGAGCTGGCAGCGCCGGGAATGTGAGAATCTTGCACATGCGCATGGATAACATTCGCTGCCCAGCGCAAGATTAAAAAGAGAGCCAGTTTCAACCTCCCCAGGGCATGAATAAATTATATTACGGAGGAGCCTTGTGGGGCTCTGCAGAGCACCATAGGCTAATTTGCATATGTTATAAAAGTATATTATATTATATTTTTCCCAGAAATTCCGGCAAAGTTATGAGAAATGAAGCTTGGTAAACTCCGGGATGCAACGGGGAGGTGAGTAATAATCATTTATCATCAAGTAAGATGATAGTAAATGTCCTTTAAATTACTTATAGACCCAGGCACCATGACTGTGGGAATCTTCTTATATTTGTTATACATGGACTCCGTTCTTCTAAAATCAACTTTAAACATTATGCTCATGAGCCTGAAGAGCTACTGCGGTAGTTTCACAAGCTGCTACACTGTGCACAGGCACTTCCCCCTACTACTGTGTCTTGATACTTCCACTACTGCAATGAGATTACATCGCGCAGAGGGAGGGGGGGAAGTAAAGAGGGAGCAGAGGGTATAACAGCTTTCGAATCTGAGGCTCTGGAAACTGCCTCAGTAGCATAAGTGTAAAAGTTGATTTTGGAGGCAGGAGCGCAACTAGGAAAGCTTGGACCCCATAGCGTTTTTTTTGCATTGGGCCCCCCTTTCCCTTAAAAAATTAAATATATTTTTTTTTCAATCTCACACACATTTATATATATATTTCGGCCCCCTGTCTATTGTCAATTCCATGTAGTAAATATTGCACTGCTGTAACGCTTCTGCTTGTATCGAAGGCCTAATCCTCATTAGTTCTGCTTTATTGCAGCCCATATTGCTTTGTAAAATGCTGTGTTCGAATGTGTGGAATGAACAGATTTCAGTTTTATGACTAAAAACAGCATTTTCAACTAAACGAAATTTCCACCATTCCAGATTACATTCTCCTCAGCAGAATTTTCGCTGTATACAGAAGCGCTGAGTGATTACCGGCTATGTCACAGCTTGTTGCTTTCAGCAGAGATTTGTTCCATTATACTGGAATTTTAGAAAAACACTTATTGATTCAGAGCTGAACGTCAAGAGTTTATCAAACTGTCTGGGAGAAATGATAGAAGATTATTATTTATATATTGGTTATAATTGGCCTCCATGTATTGAGCTCTCTCTTCCTTCTCTGTAATGTCCCTGCCAAAACGTCCCTCCACCTACAGTGGGTACATGAGGTGCTGTGTTGAGTGTTGTACTAAGTGTTGTACTTTGGGTTTATTGAGCCACACCCTGATCTCAGCTCGGTCCAGAAAGGGTTACCAGCCTGATGGAAGCTGTGTCCAGGATCTGCTTTATATACCTGCTCAGTCCCATCAGACCTCACTGGTTATACTATATTTCTCAACTTTGTTTCTTGCTTGTGCTATTTTATTCTATTGCTAACTTGGTTTTCTGATCTCGGCTTTATACTATTGACTACTCCCTTTGGACTTCGATTCTGTACTATACTTGCTATCACGTTGTGACCCGGACCCCTGACCTCTCTTTCTGTGTTTTTTGTTTCTTTGTGACTTAGGGAGGGAACGGCACTCAGCTACCACCCACCACTTAGAGTGGGGCCGGTAAGTAGGCAGGTGAGAGCTTGGGGGGCTCAGTTTAGGGCTCATTGTCCTGTCTGTCCTCCTCCGCCCCATGCCTCCCTCCTTACATTCTCCCTTTCTTTCATCTTTCCTTTTTTCCCTTTCTAACTTCCTCTCCCCATCTTTTGCTTTTTTCCCTGTTCTCTACTAATGCTTTCCCGTCTTTTTAGGCTCCTCCCTTATACTTATCTTTTATCTTTTCACTTCCTCCATTCCCTTCTATTTCTTCCCTTCTTCCTATCTCTTAATCTCTCCCTCTGACCTCCTTTTCATATCCTTCTACCTAAAGGGAAGGCCCTTTCTCTCTCTTTTCTTCTGCTTCTCTGTATCTCTTGCTCCTTGTCTTCCTATCCTTTCCCCTCCATCTCTTCTATTACTCCTACTTGCCCTATCACCATTTTTTTCTCTTCCTTTTCCTGTTTCTTTTCCCCTCTATTCCTTTCTTTCTTTCGCTCTTCCCTATCCTTCTCGCTTTCTCTATCCACAATTTTTTATCCTCTCTCTTCCCCTTATCCCTCCCCTCCATTCCTCTTTCTTCTCATATTTTCTCTCCCTATCACGCTAAAATATTTAGAACAAACGCTAAAAATATTTAGAACAAATAAAGAATTCACTGAGATGTATTTCTTTGCTTTATTGAGAATCAAGTTTAAAAGGCATGCGGAAGGGCGCCAACTACACCACAGAATGACGGAAATGCCCGTCCTGTGACATCATCTGGAGGGGCGTGTCATCCTGTCCAGTGTTTCTTTGTGCTATAACCAGGGGATAATTTATACAACATCAAGCAAGCCATAACCAAATGTTTAAAAACAAATATACCTTCAAAAAAATATACATGCATATCTGCAAGTAATGAAGTCATATATTGATATAAGCAATGGAATTCATATAAAGACACTTAATCAGCTCTATCATTCATCCCTATAGGACCTGCTCCATTGGTCTTTAGGATCCATTTGGCTTCAGGTTTTAATATTTCTCTTACTTTTGCCCCCAGCTATTAAATTTCAGCAAATCTGCTTGAATTGCCACCATGGCAAGAGCGAACATCGAGAGCCCTGTACCATATGCACCTCTCTTCCTTCTCTAAATCAATAGAATATACCCCCTGGTATCTGGGATCTCACCAAGCAATACTGGGGAGTAAAGTCCATCAAATACCAAGAGGTTCACAAAACAAACAAAAATGCAATATTTTCTCTGCCTCAAAAATGTCCTCCCCCTCGTCCACGCGTAATTCTGAGAATGAACAGAACCGTTACGCTTCCAATTCAGATATTTGGAATAAGATGATACACTTGCCCCCAAAAGGAAGAAAAGAACTTAGGAAGCTTTTAGTTTCTCCTCTCTTCAGAACATCAGCATGCTTGCGGTGTCCTTGTGGTCCTCACAAAACAATACTTCAGCCAGGAACACCCCTCGCCCCAGAAGAAGCCATTAGAGTGAAACTCAGAGTCGGGAAGGAAACCGCATGTGCAATTTGGTTTTTAATCTACAGGCATTTCTTAACCCCTAATTTTGTGAGTAAAATGAAATATTTTTTCTATTTGAATGATGTTGAAAACACTGATGATCTATGATATGTCATGCTGTTGTCCCTTACATGTAGGTGATGCTGAGAGCGATGCAAGTAGAGTAGAGCAGAACCTTTCTTCTGTGAGGGGTGTACCTGGCCAGAGTATAATTTTTTGATGACCGGACGTACCCAGGCAAAGGAGACACCACAAACGTGTTGATGTTCTGAAGAGGAACCACAAGCCCCCTAAGGGGCAAATAATAGCATTTCATCTTATTATCTCTACTCCAAATATCTGAACTGAAAGCTTTAAGGTATTGTCTCTTTTTTCTCTACCTTCTATTTATCTTTCTTTCATTCTCTGTCTTCCCATTTTCCCTTCCTTCCCTTAATTATTCTCGGTCATCCCTTCTATCCCTTTCTATCACAAGATTTACTTACTTTAGAAAGTTCAGTATTTCTGTCCTGTAGTCTACTCTCTCTGGTCAACATATGACACTATTAATTGACCACTACATAACAATTAGATTTGGTAGTTGTGTGAGACTCCTGTAGGAGGTGGTTTATATTTGGTAAGGTCTACCATGAATGAAATGTACATAGAAGGGCGTATACATGGGAGCCTTTGCCACACAATTTGTTCCCTCTCAGCTGTTATTTTACAAGTCAAAGAGAAGATGCTGGCCCAGTGGATCAATGCAAATAACATTGCAGACATATCATGCTTGGACATACACAAACATCAGATGCACAACTTGATGTAGTCTGGACCGCCCCTTCAGGACAACTGTGAAGCTAAACAGCCAATATGTCCACTTCAGATTAAAGGTCATTTCTGATATTTTAGGATCAAATCATATTAAAAAATGCATAAAATTACAATGGGCCTTAAAGGTAAACAATTAATGACAATGATATCTAGCTAGGATTGTGACTCCCTTTTTCCAGTTATGAATGGAAATGTTCTAGACCGCAAACTAATTCGAAAAAAAAAAGGAGCATTCCACATGTCCTTGTATATTTTTACTATTTGAACTGTAATAATTGAGATTGATGCTGCAGTGAGTTTGAAGTCAGGTACAGATGATGTTTTACTATTGACTGATTTCCCCTTTATCCGCTAAAAGCAATGTTCAGACCTTGCCTGCTGGGATATTGACTTGCCCGCACCGGTAGAGTCAAACTAGGATAGATGTTCTGATCAAGGTCGGGTTACTCGCCTTTGATCATGATAAAGCGTTTGATTTCCTGTGACAGAACTTCCTGTTTTATTTTTGAATGACAGAAGGGTTTTGTAAGAAAAAAAAAATCCCTGTAAACACTTAAAAGTGCTTTGTAGAAAATATTGTGCTGTCATAGCTTAAAAAGTATCACTGGGAAACATGATAAATCACAGGAGAATCAGGACTGAGCTCTTCTATCTCACGACACACTCCTCGAAGCCTATTCATATACTGTATATTGAGAAGTAGGGAGTTTTTGAAGGTCAAGCTATTTGCTATCTGTGTTATTAGCATGTGTCCTACACTGTGATAATGTTTGCAGTGATTGGACGATGTGAAAGGCCACACCCCATTGACAATGGAAGTAGTAACAACCAACTGTCAATTTATACTTAAGACCATTTCTGCATACCATTCTGGGTCCATATAGAAAAACCCTGTTCCCATACAACTTCTTTAAATCGTAACTATAAAGTTGGTTACAAAAAAATAGTTTTAGCACAGCTGGAGAAAGCCCTTGACAACAATTCCAAAGATACCTGTTTCATGCTTATGTTTCTTCCAAGGCTGAGATGCAGCCTGGTATATCTATCATCTCTTCTTATAAAATCATATTCAGCTATTCCTGTAGATGACGACAATTCCTGGTTGTGACAACAGCTTAGGGCACTGAGGCCAGAGCACCGAGGGCAGTCAAACAGCATGTTTGTAATTGGCCTACTAAAGCATTTGATGAGTCACATGCTTGTAACATCACTCAAGGTCCTTTAAGAACACTATGGCCTTTCACATGAATCAGAACAGCATGTCTGTAAGTGGTCGACATGAAGCATTTGAAGCATCTCATCAATCAATCTTCAATCAATGATCTCATCATCAATTTTCTTGCACTCCTCTGCTACAGTCTCTTCCAACAGGCCTCCTCTTATCTCTAGCTATCCTGTACAATTTTCCATGGTTATGAGAAAGCATGACAAATGGAGAAGACAAGCCTGGGAGGACAAGGTAAAACCTCTGCTAGCAGCTAAACACATACAGATAGCTATTAAGAGTAAATTAGATAATTGATTATTTTTGCTTAGTGCAGGGTTAGGCAAAAGTTTTTAGACTTTACAACTGTTCTTTAAGTGTTGCTATATAATATATAACATAATTGCATGAGTGCTTGTTTTTTGTGGGATAAATTGTAGTTTCCAATGGCAACTTATTGACGTGTATAGGAAAAAGATGAAGATAAACAGTTTTTGTCTTATTACTTACTACATACTTATAGAACATCCATTAATGTTTACATGTCCAGTTATACATTATGATCTATCATAATAATGATAGATGAGTGGTTTGTATTGATCAGTTCTGCCATTACTGGTATTCATCTTCCCTGCTTAAATTGCCTGAAGTTAAATGACCAATTTACTCTCCTCATACCTCTGTTTAAGTAAGAAGGCATCTATGCTTAGTTGTTCTTGCTGTGTTATACCTATTTTATTCCTCCTAGAAATGTTTTTACTTTTTAGGGACATGTCCTTTAAACCCATGGTTGTCCCACAGGAAAAACAGGGACAAGGTTTGTCCAGCTCTTCGGACTTATACCAATTACCAAGCCAGAAGTCAGAAGAGGCTTCTCAAGATCTGAAGAATTGATGGCTAAAAAATGTAAGGTCCTCCAAAGGTCTTTATACATCCTCAAGAAGCTTGGTAGTGCTACCATATTTAGGAAGTAAATGTCAAGCCATTAAAAACTAATAAGATAGTGTGGGGAAGGGGGGGGGGGGGGAAATCACACAACCCATGAACCATGGAAGTGCTTATATGTCCCTGCTGGAAAATAAGTAATATAATGTTCTGCAGCAGCTGAGGTGTGTGTTTAGAGGTTCTACAGTTGAGATATGTAGAAAGATTTTCTGCAGCAGTTGCAGTGTGTAGTAATACGTTCTGCAGCAGTTGCAGTATAGTATGATGTTCCGTACGATGTGTAGTTGTCATGGGTGCCCCCGTGACCCACATCCCGAGTCACGGGCACACCCATGCCTCTCACTGGTCCCCAGCTCCCCTCCATACTAGGATTTAAAGGCCCAGCGCACTGCTAATTGGTGCTGGCCATTTCGAGGAATTTTATAAAAGCCGGCCACCTCCTGCATTCCCTGACGTATCTTTGTGCTTCATGCCTCAGAGAAAGCTTGTTTCGTTGCCTTGTGACTGTCTGCTGATTTCCCATTGTGATCCCGGTTCCGTTCCAGACTTTGTCTCCGTGCTGCCTGCCTGGACCTCCCACTTTGTTACTGACGTTGATCCCCTGCCTGACTCAACCTCTTGCCTGCTCCCAACCACAATTCTTCCTAATGACTTTGTAGCACGGCCTGGCCCCCACCGTGGGCAAAGTCGCGCCTGTGGAGCGACCTGGTGGTACCCTGCCGCAGGAAGTCTATCCCGCTTTGTGGCGGGCTCTGGTGTAAGCCAGGTGCCACTTAGACTCTGCTCACAGGTGTTGGCTTAAAGCATCTCTCGCAGTGGCACAGAGGATCCACTACCTCAGATCCTGACAGTAGTCTTATGTTCTGCAGCAGTTGAAGTGTGAAGGATGATGTTCTGTTGGCTGCAGTGGATGATGTTTGTTATATAACACTCTGCAAAATCTGTGAAGGCCATCATAATGTTCTGCAGCAGCTGAGGTCTGTATGAGGATATTCCATAGCAGCTAATTTGTGTTTTATGAAGTTCTAAAGCACCTGTGTTGGTTATCACTAGCTGTGTAGTATAGCTGAGGGGTAGCTGAGGAGTGTATAAGGAAGTTCCAAATTTGCTGGGTCATGTTCGCTGAGGGTCTGTTTTAATGTAAGAGTGTGATATTAGATTTTGTGCCAACTCGTGGTACAAAGAAGTCTCTGTGATGTATAATGTCTATCCCAGTACTAATACGTCCCCACAAGCTGTGTGATCCCACCATGCCATGGATGTGCAAGAGCTGTGTACTGTAGCAGCAGGATAACCCGCTATGCACAGGGTCTGCACAGACTCCACCACGCAAAATGAGAAGAAATATTCAATGAAAACAAGCCAAAAAAAATTATGTCATTATTTAATTTTTATTTTAAATAATGGGGAGAACTTTGATCACAGTGGGGAATCTGTAACCAGACTGAAACTCTTATTGCATCCACTGTCTTGTCCACCATCAGTAGATCGACTATGAGAAAATTCTGCAGATTGCAGATTGCGTTGGTAGGTCAGTGGTGAGAAGTTTTTCATATATATTTCTTAGATACCAAACCTGATGATCTTTTTATTCTAGTGTCTCGACACTGAAACACAATAGGAAAAACTGAAGGAATCTGCAGAAGATAAGAGCAGAGTTAGATAGGACTGGTAACAGAAGTGATTTGTAGAAAGGACCTCAAATGACATTAGGTGATCACTGAAAGCATAATTTTAGGTCCACTTTGAACAAAGGAGGGCGTCCTTATGGACAAAGCTTTTACCATCATCTCAATTTGGTCAAAAGAAAATTAGTAAAGGGTCATCCAAAGACTTGAACTCACCTGTATAGCCTTCTACGTTTCCTGCTGCTGTTGCTGCTGCTTCTGTAGAAAATATAAGGATAAAATATCAATAAATTCATTGTAAGGTAAACAATAGGGGAAGGGGGTCACAGATCTCAGAATACCCCTCACCTCAAGAGC
Organism: Engystomops pustulosus; assembly: GCF_040894005.1. Classification (NCBI taxonomy): domain Eukaryota; kingdom Metazoa; phylum Chordata; class Amphibia; order Anura; family Leptodactylidae; genus Engystomops; species Engystomops pustulosus. The sequence goes on from NC_092416.1 coordinate 33,614,572, forward strand.
AATGCAGCTCTCTGAAAACTCATTTACTACACTCACTAGAAGTCCTATAAACCCTTATAAAGTGACAATCATGGGAAGACTGAAGGTAAAGTGTCTCTCATATCTACCATTACTTACTACCGGTGGAGCTGCGGTTATAGTGGTGGCTTATTTCATTTTTGGAATAATGTCATATGGGTATAAACAAATGTTTATCCTTGATCTATTCTAGATACATCTATGAAATTAATGACTGAACTTATTAGTTAGAACTTTACAAAAATGTACATACGTCTCATCCAGATATGTGTCCTCAACCTGATCCTCACTTTCGGTCTCAATCATAACCTGGACCGGATCCTCCTCCAGAATGTTCTCGCTTTCTGCCTCCAACTCATCCTCCTCCTCCATGAAGTTAAGAAACTCCAACTGCATCCCCATCTCCATCTCCAGCTCCATCTCCATCCTCTCTACGAATTTCATACTAAAAGTAAAAACAAGGATCAGTGTCCTGGACATACTCTATGATCTTCACAGATATTGAAATGATGAACATAAGACATTACTGCATGAGGAACTAATTCACCAGACACATGGGCCCACATTTATTACAGCCCCTGCACAAGTTTTCTGTCCTTCTTTTTCATGCCATCTACTTGTACAGGCAGTCCCTGGGTTACATACAAGATGGGGTCTGTAGGTTTGTTCTTAAGTTGAATTTGTATGTAAGTCGGAACTGTATATTTTATCATTGTAATCCCAGCCAGAACTTCTTTGGTCTCTGTGACATTTGGATTTTAAAAATGTTGGGTTGTCATAAGAACCAGGATTAACACTAAAGCTTCATTACAGACACCTGTGATAACTGTTACAGCTGATCATTGTAGCCTGGGACTAAAGTACAGTAAATTACTAATATCCAGTGGTCCGTTTGTAACTAGGGGTCGTATGTAAGTCGAGTGTTCTTAAGTAGGGGACCACCTGTACATGTATTTACAAAGTGTCCACATTTGTGTCCCCGGCTGCACTATACCCGACACGACACAAATTCCTGCACATATACCTCCTACTATCTTATAATGTTTGATAGAATATGAGCGTATGGGGCCTATGGCCACATTCACCAAGTTCAGAACATGGAAAGCTTCTGGTTTAGTTTTAAAAAATGGCATAGAAAAAATTCACCATCTATGCTATGAAAACTGGAAACCACATATAGGGATTCCTGGCAGAGTTAAAGGGGTGTTTCCATTTCAACAAATTATTGTTATAGTTTGTATTATAAAAAGTTACACAATTTTCCAATATACTTTCTGTATCAATTCCTCATGGATTTCTAGATCTCTGCTTGCTGTCATTCTTTAGAAGCTTCTATGTTTACTTCCAGTGGATAGAAATCTGCCCGTAGTCACACAGGTGCACGGCTCGTTATATCACACAGCGCTGATAACTCTCTATGATATAACGAGCCGTGCACCTGTGTGACCATGGTCAGATTTCTGTCCACTGGAAGTAAACATAGAAGCTTCTATAGCACAACAGCAAGCAGTGATCTAGAAAACCTTGAGGAATTGATATAGAAAGTATATTGGAAAATTGTTTAACTTTTTATCATAAAAACATTAACATTAATTTGCTGAAATGGGAACACCCCTTTAACCATGATATCCCTTAAAGATAATGTGTATCTCCCATACAATGAATATGAGAGGGCTATGTAAGTTATCAGACACAATTTACATGTACAGGAAAAATGGACTTACCTCAAAATCACCAACTCAATCACCAATAGCAAATCTATATAAGAGGTAAAGTAAAAAAGTTGCCATTAATAAAAAAAAAGGGGACATGATAGAAGAAAATTAGGGGTGCAACAAGAGCTAAGGACACAGTGGACTTACCTCCAACACCAACTATAACCCTCAGAGGCCTGAAAGTTCCGCAGCTCCATATATACCGATGTGATGTCATAACGTGCAGGGGAGGAGCCAAACACAAGATTCCATGACATCACAAAGCCTCGATTCTCCTGCTCTGCAGATCAGCCATGTTAATTAATTCATTGTTTGTATTTGCATATTTTAATAACTTTTCAAGTGATAAATAACAATACATTCTGCCTTTATTAACTATTTCCTTTTGTGGCCTTTACCATTACGGTAATGTAAGGCCTAATAGACGGATAATTATATTGTAGTGTTGGATTGTTATGGATACATGAAACCAAATTACTCTATAGGTATTTTGTAAAACGTTTTTGGAAAATAGGATTCTCAGGGCCATAAAAATGCAAAACTGTGAATATCAGTAAATAAAACAATGATATTGCATTACAATATGTCCTTGGCCTCATAGATTTCCACATATTTCAGACATTATTGCTGCTCTTAGGCTAGTGGTTATCACCACAACATGAGAATGAATTGAGTTTGAATATTTAGGATAGGTCCATCCATATTGTGGGGTTTGTGCAATGTGGTCTGGCATCAAGACTCCCTGCTTTTCACTCATAATTTATTTTGCCCTATTCACATGAGAACAAGAGGGGGTTGCATCTTGCAGGGCCACTATCAGGGCACTACTGGTAGTACTGATGTGAGGCGTCCAGTCACAGTGCTAGGAAGAAAGTCCACTAGTGTTGTGACTAGTGATAAGTGGATCCACTAAAATTTAGGTCTAGTTTAGACAAGTTTTTTGGAACTTTTTTGAACCTGTTTGGTTTTGACTGCTTTAATGCCAATGGTGGCACTAACTTTCATTTAGGGGAGGGTCATCACTTCCGATGACATTGGCCTCAAAGAGATGAAGCTCAATCATGTTAATGGTCGAAGGAGGGGGTGGAGCCGAACTTTGCGGTTCAGGTCCTTTCAAAACTAGCTGTGAGCATCTAAAGTTGAAGAATAAATAGTCATCTTTAAAAAGGAAATACAATTAATTGTTAGAGCGACATGGCCCAATGTCTGATTACTGTAGGGTTAGCTTATGTGGCCCCCTGAGGCCTGAACCCCATAAGTGGGCCATGTGTTCATATGTGGCCCCTATCTAAGTGAATGTTCTCATCTGATTTATGAGCACTTTATAAAGCCTCTGTATCAGACCTGATCACAGATGCCACAATATTTAGGTTACCATTTAGGAAACCTAATGGATTTTAGTCCATGGGTTCTGTCAAGTTCTGTTGGCCCAAAAAGAAAAAAAAATGAATAATTGTGTATGTTATTTATTTAGATTGGAAAAGTTTAATATGTCCTAGAGATGGGCATACGAACTTTGCCTGAGTCCTGGAGTTCTAGATGGCCGCCCTGGATCTAATTTTTTTCATAAAAAAATATCAAATAAACTAAAATTAAATTAAAAATTGCTCTCCTACCTCTCGATCTCTTGAATGCACTGACCGGCAGAACCGAACTATTATGCTGAAAATTTCAGGTAAGTGACTAATGGTTGACACTACATCTTTGTTCTGTTGATCACATATTAATATGTGATCCCAGAAAATCCATATAACAAGCACAATGGTCTAGAATAATAAGAAATGCTCCAAAAACACTCAGTCGCCTCATTTATTATGCACATGGTAGCAGTTGAGTGCATGAGAAAGCGTGCGGCCATGGGTAAATGGTTGAATTGATGTCTAGAGTACAAGCTAAAGAATGGGGGTGGAATGTGATTCCAGTGAAACTGTTAATCTTCTGTGTTTTTGACAATGGTGCACAGTTCTGAGGGCACATAAACCTCATTAATGAGGGAGGTCAGAGGAGATGGACTGATTCAGACTGACAGGAAGGTGACTTATTTCAATAGCCACGGATCACTAAAACGAAGTTCAAAAAACTAAATCTGAAAACATAAAACATCAAAGCTCTAGCTGATGCGATAAGGGAGCAGAACAAATGTTCTACACAATATAAAGGGAGTCCACCTGCTCCCAAATCACCATAAACCAGGAGAGGAGGTCCATGGTTGGTGGTGCCAACAGGTGCCAATGAGCCCATTTGTTTGTTGGGGGCACAGATGATGATAGATGATAGATGTGCGGGCATCTGCAGCACCTAACAATAGTTGCACGGAGATAAAGACTTCTCGGGTGTTATGGCTGTGACTTTACTATCCTGGTACATGTAACAAGCAATCAGTACGCTCTTGTACATGAGCCGTGCCGTATATATTTGCCCATTACTTTTAATAAAGTACAAGTAAAAGTACAAGTATGCTTTAATATCATCCACTCTCCACAAGAATTGATTCATACTTAGGGGATATATACCAGATACTTATCATAGTGATTTTTATTTTTCTTTATATTGATTCATTGCGCTTTGCTTGACCTAATTTTCACTAAAGACAGGTTACAGAAGCCCATCACACCTGCAGTGCAAATATGACTTTCTGCTTTCTCTAAGCATTTGCATTACAATATAATTGTGTGTTATAACTTACCTTGTACCTTGACAGAATCATCTGTGTAGTCCCAGGGGTTGGGCTTTGGTTTGGATGCATTTCAAAAAACAACATGTGACTTGTCTGTGCTGCAGACTGCTCAGCTTTGTGCTCATGTGCAGCTCCTCCCTCTGCCACTGATGTCATCTACATGTTGTTTACAATGAGCAGAGCTGGGCTCCCCAGCTGCTGCGCTTCTTGCTGCTGCTAGATTACACAGGTAGGAGGGAAGGGGGATGGTGAGACATGTTCTAGAGCAGTGATGGCTAACCTATGGCACTGGTGCCAGAGGTGGCACTCGGAGCCCTTTCTGTGGGCACTCAGGCCATCACCAGAGATGACTCCCGGTATCTTCCTGCAGTCCCAGACAGCTCAGGACTTGCTGTGCACAGAGCTATTTTAAAGTGACAGCTGTACCTGGGACTATTTTCTGCTTTATTGGTGTCCCCAGGTGCTGGTATCAATGAAAACTGTGACAGAGAAGAGAGTATAAATCACAAATTAAATTTCTGTGTTGGCACTTTGCGATAAATAAGCGGGTCTTTGTTGTAGTTTTGGCACTCGGCCTCTAAAAGGTTTGCCATCACTGTTCTAGAGCATTGTAAACACTTGTTTGTCTGCAGCACTGAGGGGCTCTGGTAACGGTCCCCATAGCATTTCATCTGCATAATTTTTAAAGTTGATTTTACAAGGAAGGAAGCCTTGGATAACACATATAAGAACATTGTCTGGATTTATGAATATATGAAAAAATATGATGAAGCAGCACTTCTCATGCAAAGTGTTTTTTATTTCATCAGTGTTCAGACGGGCAACCTTTCACCTTCTCAATAATAAATTAAGCCTTCATTGATAATGCTTTTATTAAGAAGGTGAAACGTTGTCTGAACACTGGTGGAATAAAAAACACATTGCTTTAGGAGTTTGGGTCAAACCTTCAGAGGGCCTGCACCCATTGTTTGCTGCAAGTGCTGCTCCTAATTATTTGTCATTTTTTGTGGATCTGACTTAGTGTCTTCCTTGATCCTGTGATATTCTGTGATATGTGAGGGACCTTATTGTGGTTTTGCTGTGATTCAGAAATTTTAGTTCTAACTCTACAGCTTCACAATCTTGTACCTTGTTGCTATCTTTATTTTCACCCAGTTTGTTAGAATTTACCGTATTGTCTTTTTTGTGACTGTTTATTCCGCTTTCAATACTGTACACTTATTCAAGGTAGGGACCGTTGCCTAGTTGTCGGCTGTGGTTTAGCACAGTTGTGACCAGTAGGCAGGGACAAAGGTTTTGTGAAGTACCATGCTCACATTACTTCACTGTCTTGACACCGGAAATCTATGTGATTCCAAAAAGTTAACTTTCTTTTTCTTGGAACTCTGATGGCTGCATTAGTTTCTACCAAGCAACAAAAATTCATGATCTATAGGTCTCATGTGAAAGTGAAAACTAATGTAATACCACATAGTGACCTAAATTTAATTTCTTTACATTTTTCGTTAACGCAATTTTTTTCGAGGCAGAATACACAAATGTTTTTGGATCTTCAAAAATGTCAATTTACTGTGTCTTTCATAATTTATGTATAACTAGGAATGTTTTTTGTGCATTCTTATTGTGTAAATGTTCTAAACATTTGGCGGTTGTCTTACTCATTTGTGAATATAAAACTTTTGTTTTGTTGAAGAAATACAAATGTTATTTTATATGCAGCCAATGTACTGCTCTGTCGAGAACCATTCTGTAGGATGAACGGAGACACTGAGAATTTTCATAAAATACCCTGTTTTTCTTCTTTTACTATATGTCCACGGACACAGAGAACTCATTAACTCCAAACAGAAGCTAAAGGCAAAATGCGGGATATTCATTGATAATTGTATTCATTGATATTCTAAACAGGTAATGGGTGATTTAAGTTCGGAATGGGTCCACTGCTGAAAAATGGTTATGTATCCATGATAAAGTACATGATTAAATCCTCATTGTAATGTGGTCAAACGCCAAATGCAAAGAACATTGTTCCCAAAAATGATGATCTACTGTGCAGCTTTCTCGCTTTTGTCTATTACAGCTTCATTTATCAGTGATGGAGAAATCTGATGTTAAAAAAATAAATGACTGAGATGGTATTTTGGCAGAAAATTGACTTTTATTAAACTATATTAATCTCCTTTTACGTCTCCTAAATATTCACGAGCAAGCTAAAAATATTCACAAGGGAAAATCCCAAAGCTGTTCAATAACTATTGTGATATAGTATAAGTGTTACAGGCAAAGGACAGAAGGATTTGGGAGTTTCCCTTTTGCTCCAAAATTACTCAAGATAATGAGCACTTTATACATCATTCAGCCTGAAGAAGGTGTTGCCTGTTATGAGATTATTATTAGAATATAGTATTAATAACTTCTCACTTTAATCACTTTCTCATTTTATTGCTGCTTACCCACTGATTTTAGCACAGTTGGAATTTTTTCTCTAGTCCCCACCGTTCCTGAGAAATCGGTGCGGATATGCATATTAGCCTCTATGCCAGTGGTTCTCAACCTGTGGGTCGGGACCCCAGCAGGGGTCGAACGACCAAAACCGGGGGTCGCCTAAAGCCATCGGAGCTGCCATTTTACTGTGTTTTTACTGCAAGTTGCATGGTTTGGGGTCACCACAACATGAGGAACTGTATTGCGGGGTCACAGCATTAGAAAGGTTGAGAACCACTGCTCTATGCTATCAGGTGGGTGGTCTTTGGCCAAAGTAGACAACGTGAAACCACCCAATTGACACTTGAGAGTCTTATTTATATATTGGGTGCTGAAATTAACAACATTGGGAAACGGTTGGAGTCATAGAAAAAAAATACTCTTCCCCAGAATCACCTATTTCATGGTGTAAAGAGCAGGAGCTGGTGGAGGCCGTGAAAGGTCCTCTTAAATGGCTAAACTCCATAAAGTAGTATTGTCAATTCAAGAAGTGGAAGGAGCTAGGTGGATAATGCTCACCTTCCGTGGTTGTCATCAATTATGTACAACTCTTCAGTAGAGGTTTCAGGGGAATCCTGTGATCCATAGACATTTATGGCCACTCGGATAGGGGTATAGAGAATATTTTGTGAAAAATACGGGAGGTGCCTCATGTCTTCTTGAGTATCAAGTAAGGAACCCTAGAGTTAAAGTGGGTGAGTGCTGCCACTTCTTTGCACTTGGATTCATCTCTCTGTTTTGTCCTTTGGATGCACTGCACTCCGACCATCCTTTTTCCGGCTCCCGCAGACCAGCTGTATGCTGGGGTGGTTCCACAGGCAACTAGTGCCATTTTTTCTTCTCTACATATGTACATAGTAAAGCATATAACCTTATGGTTACCTCCTACCAATTGTTTCATTGAGGCGATGTGTACTCCACCTGCAATTTCTACTATATATTCTCTGAAATACAGACATGCTTATTGAAAAGTATTTCAGCTACATAGAGAGCTTTTAACTGGAGTAAGGAATAAATGTGTTTCAACTAAAAACAGTAACATTTGTCTAAGCCACAAGGATCGATAGCTAACCACAGATATTTTTTAGACTGCAATAATGTATTGCCTTAAGACTAGACTTGTTTTTGGAGTAATTTTTTACTTGTGAGACTTTTTGGCATTGTGTTAAGTCTATAACAAGTTTATGAAAATGGTCCACGCATTTTGAAGAATGAAGCACATACTACAAACTAAGGCAAATACTAGTGATGAGCGGACCCATCAGTACAGTATTTGGATTCGGTGGGTTTATGGACCCACACCTAAATCCGAACACCCAAATGTAGGTCCACTTACCGCTGGTAATACCTGCGATCAGTGCAGGAACCAATTGCAGATGGGCAAATCTATCAGGCACAGGAGACAGGGCTTTCACTTACAAGAACAATGCTGAACTGAAGATCCGGCAAGGCAGGAAGGGAGGTGCCAGATTATATGGGCGAGCCGGATTAACGAGCTCCAATCAGGAGGACGCTGGCCCTCTAAGGCTAGGAGAGCCGGCGCGCGGCCTAGTCGATCGGGAAGCAGGCTCGTGGAGAGGTAATTCCGGGCTGGGTACGGCACGGGTGTGCCAGCGATCCGCGACAAGGATCATGGGTGCAACTGTGACAACACCTACACAAATTAAATGAAATTTGTCAATTTTTTTTTTTATAAAAGCAATTTCAGACCTTCAGAGTTGCAACTTATGCCATGCCTAATATGGGCACTTGGTCTCTAAAAGGTTTGCCATCACTGATATAGTGTAACAGGGTCACCCATGATATCTAGTGTGCATGGAACACAACGACCGCATTAATATCTGTGTGAACATGGAGGAAGATGTGCGGGTGAAGAAAAGACTCTGATGAAAACAACACTAATTAAGTTTTATACAATAAAATATGCACAACGCGTTACCCCAGATGTATATTTAGTGTATATTTTATAGAATAAAACAATGTACAGAGCAGCACCCTGTCCATCAGAGCCTTCCTCCAGGTTCCAGATAATGGGGCTCATTTATTAAGGGCTCCGCGGCCGCACTTTCGTCGGGCTTCACGACTTTTTCCATTTTGTGCCGAATTCCGCCGGGATTTTAATGCACGTGATCGGATTTCAGCGCAATCGCGACGGCTTTCATGCAACAGAAATCGGGGGCGTGGCCGCCGGAAAACCCGACGGATTCGGAAAACACGCAGAATTTAAAAAACGAATTGTGTTGCAAAATCACTCACATGCATCGGGAATAGGTTGGTGAACTCCGGCAGACCTCGGCAGACCTCGGCGCAGCAGCGACACCTGGTGAACATCGGGCACACGACCGTAGTAAATCGTCGGAAGACCCGAATCCTCATCGGAGAACGCGCCACTGGATCACGATAGGACTTGGTAAGTAAATGACCCCCAATGAGTTAACACTTAACAAGTTTTATCTGCTGTAAATAGGGCCCTATATGCAGGGACATTGTCCGGTAAATTTCCCTTCACTTGCCTAGTAGGACATGCTGAGCCATTCCTGGTTGTCAATGAGCCTTTTACTTTTGAGAGGTTGTACTTACACCTTACACCTTTCATAAATCCATAAAATTGTTTATGGAACATTGTTGCTTTAGATGTCCAGGCATAAAGTAGATAAGCCAGTGAGCACAGATACATACTGTACATAATACTGTCACATTAGACAAGGCGATGGCGATATCATTTCACCTTAATATTGTCAGTCTGTTATTGAAATCATCTATTGACTGCGTAGATCAACAGTACAAGTCTCCGTGCACTTTCCGAATGCATGCTCCAGGCTTATGCCTGCTTTTGTTTAATGTACAGGCCATGTCCCCTTATACTAAGTCAATGAAATTCCATTAAATCTCATATATATTCAGATTTTGACATTAAACACAACTGACTGGGAAAATATCACCAGAGATAACACAACGATATTGAGGCATAGCGAGAGATCAAAATAAAAAATCAAGCTCTTCGTCATGAAAATGGAAGAAATAACATTGTCACAATTAGAACTTATGTGAGGAGGTTATCATTTTTCTTTTGTGTTTCTAGACTGTTCCTGATTGAGTAAATCCTAAAAGTAATTGCCGCTATTAGTTGCTAACCGATCCTTGCTTAGAGGAACTTCTGTACAGGCTGAACTTGTGTCTGGATCATGGACTTCCAGACACTATTTTACATAATTAATTTTGGAGAATACCTGAGTATTGACCATATCAAAACTAGACAAATATATGAAGTTCTTGCCATATCTTAAGTCCCTGATGCAACCCCCAATGTCATGTATGGAAGATCCCGGGACTGAAGAAGTGACTTCTCAACATGGAAGCGTTAGGTGTGAAGAGAGATATTTAATTAAGAATTTAGGGATCTGGTTATTCAATGTTGGGCCCTGGTCTAGAGTCAGAATATTAGGGTATGGAATGAGGTCTGAATATATAGTTTTGAATAGAATGGTTTGGTATGGAGTCTGAATGCTGGGCTATGGAAAGTCTGTAGGTTAACGAGAACACATTGAAAATTAAATAAGCCAAAGATTTTCAATATGTTCTCTTTAAACTGCAAACTTTCCATAGTTCTACATTAAGACTCCATTCAGACTCCCCAGTTTGGTATGGAACCTGAATGTAGAGCTATGGGAAATTTTCTTCTGCTGTTTTTTCCCCATGATTATGGGGGTGGCCATCTCGTTTGAGCTCAGGTTAGAGCATTTAGTGAACAGCAGCTTCATGGATATAGACAACAATGGTTTGGAGCCAACCTATTGTGATCTAGACATGTTCTGTGCAGATAAGAGGTGTAGATACATAAGAAGTCATCTGTAAGCTGTGAAGTAATCAAAAAAGTATGTTCGGACAAATAAAACCACATGGCAAATGGTGTCCAAGTCACTCAGCTCCATTACAAGCCACATTTCAAGATACTAAGTGTCCCTAGCACAAACAGGGGGGATACAAACAGCTATGCTACTCCCATGCTGAAAATAAATATAGCAGTGGCAATGTGCATTGTGGAGGTTTACTTCTGCATTTTAAAGGGAACCTGTCATCAGGAATAGGATTTTAATCTGGTGACAGGTTCCAGTAGCCAATGCTATGCTGATTTTAAAAATGCCTTTCTCAACATTCTGAATCCTTTCAATAAGTTTATTTCACATTACCAGGCTCCCAGCCAGCAGCATGTGGTGAGTCCCAGGGGATGGGGCAACCTCTGTGTGCCTGTATCTGTCTCCATGCGAAACAGCCTGACGCCTAGTCACGACATGCATCTCGCCTGCACCCATGGCATCTTTACAATTGTCTGGGTTCGGGATGCGTGGATCCACTGGACCACTGCGGGAGGTGGTACAAGCCGGCACCTGGGACCGGAGTCCCCAGAGCCCTTCACCAGAGCCCTTCACCAGAGCCCGCCGCAAAGTGGGTTGGACTTGCTGTGCGTAGTACCACCAGGTCGTTACACAGGTGCAACTAGCCTGTGGTGCCAGCCGAGGTTGAGGTACCTTAGCAGGAGACAGTCTCGTGGTCAGGTCCAGGTACAAGGTCAGGGCAGAAGGCAGAGATGCAACCTCAAGTCCAATCCGGGGTCAGCAATGGGAGGTCCAGGCAGATAGGTAAGGGAACACAGGCACACGGGACACAGGACATGGGGACTCAGGAGCAGGAACACACAAGAGCAGGAACGCAGGAAACACAGGAACACACAGGAACGCAGGAGACACAGGAATGCAGGAAAATCGCTAGGGTGCTTTTTCTAAGGCTGTGAGGCACAAAGATTTGGCAAAGAAGACAGTAAGGGGCTGGGAATTTATAAAAACGGCATCTGGCCAACGGCAATTATTGGCATGCTGGCCCTTTAAATCTGACAAAGCCGGCGCGTGCGAGCCCTATGCGGCGGGGACATGCACAGGGAGCCACAGGAGTCACCGCCTGCGACCCAAGACAACGGTTGCAGGGGCACCTGTGACAACAATAAAGTGACAATTGGCTTCTACATCGGTGAGTGGCGCCTTCTTTACATTTGGATTGCTGTATCTGTCTCCACTCCTCCAAACTCATGTAGCTCCCTTACTCCTCCCCACTTCCTGTCATGTGCATTGAGCTGCCAGGGGATGTAGGGGGATGATGTGGAATAGATGAAGAATACATGAGGCGGCACATGCTGCATCTGACCCCTCCCCATCCCACGCCTCACCACATGATGCTGGCAGGGAGCCAGGTAATGTGAAATAAACTTTTATAAACTACTGAAATTATTCCAAATGCTGACAAAGGGTTTTTTTAAAAACCAGAGTAGCATAGACAATTGGAATCTGTCACCCGTTAATCAAAACAAGTTAGAAAAATGAAATTTGGTTTTAATAAGCTAAAAAAAAAATTAATACTTTCTCTTTAACCTATACCTAACTTTCTATACCTCTACAAATCTCGAGGTTCGCTTTGACAGGTATTCTCACCTTGGCCATAAATATTTTGGCCATAAATATTTACTAAACAGCTATTTCTCCAAACCAGCTGGTCAAGAATTACATAAACAGCTTCGCTTTTCAAGGAGGATTAGGTAGATAAATTGGAAATATGGAAACAGCGTAGATGAGCAAGGTGCCCTGTATCCAAAACTTCAGGAATTTGCCTCCGTAGATTCATTCTCAGTATAAGGTTTATTGTACATTGCATTGCAGGCAGCCCCATGGGTTCAGCAGGTAGAGATATCTCAACCTATAGTAATTGTTATTGTATAGTAACTAATCAGTGTAAATATTACAGTATTTCAAAACATTTTAAGTAGAAAATATAAAAAAAAAATTTAGAATATTTAGTAAAAGCCCAATTTAAATGGTATGTAATTTTCAGAAGATCCATTCCTTTTCCTGAGTCTATAGCTGCTGCTGTAATAATTCCAGTCCGGGAGTTTTCAGTGCTTAATAGACAGCATTAACCAGCCTTTCTAGATATTGGACCCAGGAGCATCATACGTAGTGTCATCTATAATCAATATGAGCCAATTCCCATAATGCAATTCAGCTTCAGCTATTATTGAAAAGGAAGAGCAGATCTGAAACTGTTGATGATTAATTTCGGCTCACTGCTCGCTGCGGAGCTGCTTTAATTCAAAGATATTGGTAGATCTGGAAAAGATAACAGAAGCAAAGGGAATTAAAGGTACAGCTTAAAGGGATTTTCTGAGAATTTTAAAAAAGCCAAATTAAATTTGACAAAAAACAAGGGGTAGCAGGGATAACAAACCTAGGCATTACTACCCTTCTCCAACTCCTAGTTCCAGAGATATGTTAAGTTGTGGTTGCTAGACCATAAACTTGCCCCCCCCCCATGTTGTACATCAGGTGCAAAGGCAGCTATGACTGCGGGAGATCTGTTGTTGTAGCAGTCAATAGACAACAGGTGAAGGATGGTACTCAAGGAGGTTTTCAAGGTCCCCCCCCCCCATTTGCAAATTAGGCAGGAGGGCAATATTCCGAAATTACAATGGCCTCAAACACATCTAAGATGACCATTGCCTTGGTAAAGAAAATTAAGTTAAAAGTGCTGGACCGTATGAGCACTTCATGGAGGATTCTAGGGACAACCTGTGAAGCGCAATCTGGACTTTTTCACTTAATTGTTATTTTGATGGCATATTTAATTTACACTATTATCCAATTACTGTTATACAAGACACACTTACTACTTACATCAAAGTGTTATCTTTAGTGTTGTCCCTTGAAAATATATAATACAATTATTACAAAAAATGGAGGGATGCACTGGGTGTAATTTATGTTTTTTTCAGATAATCATTCACTCAACAATGTGAAGTTATAAACCTGAATAAAATGAGATCTATGCCAACTATGGGTTTCCGTCAGTAAACCAGGATCAAAGGTTGTAAACCAAGCACACTGACATACTAGTGTGTCCCCTCTGGTAGGAGCTGCTCTTCTTTTAGCTTCTTATTCCCTTGTTTTTACAAAAAAAGGCTTTTAAAATTATGCAAATGAGCCTGCGGGGCTTCACACTCCATCGTTGTTAATAGAGCCTGAAGCCTCTCAAGCGTATTTGCATAATTTTAAAGCCTTTTTTGATTAAAAACAAGGGTATACGTAGCTAAAAGAAGAGCAGATCCTGAAAGAAGGTGCACACACCAGTATGTCAGCGTGCTTGGTTTACAATCTTTGATCCTGGTGGTAGATGTCCTTTAATGATGATGAATCTGTTGAAGCCTGGTGGCCTTACCCACACCACGACCTTGCAATGGCATCATCACACCCATTATGAGTCATGTGTCTAATTTATGAAGTTTATGACTTGTAAAAAATTAGGTGCACGGCTTCTCCAGCACAGGTAACATCAACACTAGCATTTCCCCAAAATGTCACTCAAAATTTGTAGCAAACTGATATTTTAGGTTTTAGCTATGTATAAAAATGTATCGTTGGAAATTGTCAGTTAGTCATAATACAAATACATTTGAATGGTGACACCAAACACATAATTGAAATATATTCTGCTGCTCATTTTCACAAAAATGAAGAGAGGACAATGATTAAGAGGGTTCGGGTAAAAAGGTGAGCATCAGGAATATTAACAATGCATCAAGCATCTATGGCGCATTGTTATTGTGAAGTGGAGGATCATTTTCATTCCACCAGCTTCAGTCATTTTCAGAAACCAGTGAAGAGCTTCATTCATTTTCAAGTGGAGGTTTACATTTGGCCAACCTGCTATACATAAAGGTCATATAGTCCTGGATCTAAAGTAGTTCCTAAATATACTTAATGGTGGACGTCTTTCCATTATGATCGGGATCCATTCTAATAAAATTGTGAAGTAGTTTCCTAATGGCGGTTAATTATTTTTGCCCCCTCACACTAGGACCTTCTGTAAACTAGTAACGGGTAACTATCTCCTACTGTTACTTTCTAGTTCTTTGTCTAAAGTATTTGGTGCTCATAGACAAGCTCCACACTAAGGAGAATTTATGCGACTAATAGGACAACGTTTCCTAAGTTACTTTTCATGTCCCATTCTCTTCCCATCAAAGCCACTTGGAATCTGGAAAGTTGGAATACCACCCATTGCACATGGCATCTTGACTGCACATTAAACAGATTGTAGACTCATAGTTCTAGCCAAATATTCACTAAAACACAGCTTACACTTCTCCGTGACACAATGGTTAAGCCTATTCTGGTCTGCTCGGAAAGTAGTTATACCTTATAATAGATTCCGAATTCATCCAGTCAATTAATCCAGAAACCCAATATAGTTACTTTGCTCTCTAGATACTGTATTTGTTCTAATGTATTCTCCTGGTTTTGGCTTGGTCTGGTTTGCCAGAATTTTTGTCTTCCTACTCCCTTTCCCACACATTATTCATTGTAGTTAACAGCAATTGGGTCCATCGTTTAAGGCAGTCATCAAATAGGCAGGGACAGATCGAGGGGACAAGAAAGAAGGCTCCCTAACGCTTAATCCAATCTGAACTAAGTAAGGCAGTCGTGTTTTTGGTTAATGATGTTACAAGTATAGTGGATCTTCCTACATCTAATGGTCCTCTTCTGTGAAGTGATGAGCAGACCAAACCTGCCATATACTGTAAATGCCATCAAAATTTGTGCCATTTTCCTGAGGATTAACGCTTCACATGATGTCACCACCGGCATTTATGGTTACGGCCACATTTAAAGGGTAAGGACTAGAGTTGAGTGAGTATACTCGTCCGAGCTTGATGCTCGTTTGAGTATTAGAGTACTCGGAATGGCTCGTTGCTCGGACAAGTATTTCCCCTGCTCGAGATTGAGCATTTAATTAAGAAAAGACAGTGAAGAACAGTGAAGAATACAATTAAAACAGTGAACACAGTGAACACAGGATCATTTAAGTGAAGAACACAGTGAAGAACAGATTGCAGATGTTCCGAATATCTGCTCACTTAGCCGAAGACACGAGCGCCTACGCTGGATCAGGCATGCAGGAGCGGAGGCTGAAGTGGAGCGGAGCGGGGGCTGGAGCGGGGAGGGAGGATCGGAGTGGGCATCATATGAAGTACATTATGTATGAAGAACACATTGCAGATGTATGGAAACATGTGCAATGTGTTCTTCACACATATTGTTCTTCATATACTATGAAGTGTCTTCCGATAAGTTAACAGATGTACGGAAACATCTGCAATGTGTTCTTCACTGTGTTCTTTCAATGTGTTCTTTCAGTGAAAACATCTGCAAACATCTGCAATTTGTTCTTCTTCAGTGTTCTTTCAATGTGTTTTTTCAGTGAAAAATGCTCGAGTCTCCCATTGACTTCAATGCGGCTTGTTATTCGAGACGAGCACTCGAGCATCGGGAAAAGTTAGTCTCGAATAATGAGCACTCGAGCATTTTAGTGCTCGCTCATCTCTCGCAAGGACCACAATCAGTGCCAAGACCAATTTCGGATGTTACCAGTGGGGGAGAGCATCTAGTTGTGGTATGCAAACCTTAATTGAACCATCAAGCTTTGGTCGAGCTTGGCTGAGCCCAAACCTTAACTGGTCTACTTATCCCCAGTTCTGTATGTACAGCTTGATCCTTACTATATTTCAGAATTCCCAAAATAGAGAAGCTTCACTGTTCTCCTGCACAATATCATTTACCTACAATGATGTACTCAGAGATGTAACCCAGTTACACCCCAGAGGTCAGAATTTCATGAATTTCATGATTAACAAGTAACTACCTAACTTGGTTTCCTGTATACAAATAAGGTTCTTCAATATTTGAGGCCTGTGGATTATCCATACAATATTTACATATTTTGCTAGCTTATTACTTTTATATCTTTGTAAGGCATTGGATATTTTTGCCCCCCCCCCCCCTTTTATCTTAGCTCATTCTACTTTCTCTTCTCCTTGAATACCATAAACTTTGGTTTTATTATGCTTATAGTAAAATAGGATTTATACATTAGTTGTACTGATGATGTATAGTAGATAGATTTTCAAGGTTGTACACTTTTGTGAACTAATGGCATAGAAAACAAAACATAACTTCATGTTCATAGTTTTTGAAATGAGCCATTATTATAAATTTCCCACAGCGACCTCTTTATTCTATTAGGTGTAGAAATACACAGCAACCACAGCCATCTCAACACTTCATCAACAGGAGTAGTGAGCCCACCAGCACCCTGGATTCCTGGTTTGGTCCTCTTGGTTTGTAACCACACCACATCAGCAAGCAACTCTGAAACAAAAGTAAGCATGCATGAAAGTGCAGAAGAGTCATTACCTCCCATTACTATTCATATAGAAAACTAAAAGAATCATATGGGTTATCAAACAACAAACAAAAGAAAAAGATAGACACAAGAAGGTAAGTTAACAAAGTAAGAAAAGAACAAACTAAGACATCCACACATCTAAGCCATGAGATACCAAGAGGCTACAGACAGCATGAAATGAAGTACAAACTCAAAAGATCGAAGAATAGTCTTAACACAAGCCAAAAGTCAGGATACCAGAAAAACAATGACTATAGTCACAGGAATGGTATAGCGCTAACTAAGAAGATGCTCTAGACAACATCCTTATGTGATCACTCTTATGTGATCTCAATAGTTTTTTGGTCAGAAGAGCACACAGAGAGCAAGTGAGTAATAACAAGCTGTCAATCACAACGGTTTTATTAATGATGAATCAGAGCTTAGCTGCTGGAAAGAGATGGGTGTGATGCTGGAATGCTGTGTTAAGATGGAATTGATTCAGGCATGAAAAGCAGTGCTACAGACACTTTGATACACCACATGCCTCATTAGCATACGGATCGAACTAGAAAGGTCTTGGAAATGACATAACGGACAGAAATAATAAAGTTATTTCTGAAATCCCAGTGAATTCCTCTACAACATGCTTCCAACACATTATAACGCTTGGTGGAGGTGTTCGACCCCCTTTAAAACTTCGTTCTAATTGGTTGTGCAAATTTCTGCATAACTCTTACCAAAGAAGTAATGGATTCTTTGTTTTTATATCATTTATTATGCACAGAAATGAAACAGTGGTTTACTAAGGGTCCACGGACAGCGATTTCGTTGGGTTTTCCCGAATATTTCAATTTTGCGCCATTTTGCGTCAAATTGCCCTGTGTTTTTGGTGTACGCGATCGGATTGTGGTGCATCAGCGCAGGCTTGCATGCAACAGAAATCTGGGGGCGTGATCGTCGGACAACCCGACGGTTTCGTACGAACCGCGGAATTTAAAAAACTAAATTGTCAACCTGAGCGCTTCCAGAACTTTTACAAAGTTATTATTTTGGCAATAAAGAAGCCAGAATACTTGTAAAAGACATCCCCCCCCTCCATCGCCTAGACATGATGGGCATCTTATTTAGTACACTCTACCACCTGTAATCTAGTGGTACTGTCCCTTTAAAAACAGCAGATTATAATCTACCACATTTGCTCAGTTGGTCTTTTAACAGCTGAAATTCTCTTTCAAAGCGAAAAGGGGTTAAATAAAGTTAAGGAAAATTATAAAAATGTATTTTCTATTTGATGAGTTTTTCCCAGAAACAAGTAACTGAACTATAGATCTGAAATATATTTTCTATTTTTGGATAGAAGAACATTTGTAAGAAAGTGTTAGTAAGATGTTCCTGCTGATCCCAGAGGAAGTAAATAGAATATCCCAGATAATTGATGTGAAAATATTGTTTCTGGGATGTCTCTAATGTAATGTACAAGTCAATATAAATGTATTAGTCATTTGAAATTGCATGAAGCAATATATAAGCAGATGTAAAACTCAAAGCAATTTCAACACATTGAGGTCACTGAATACATACTTTATAGAGAGCGGTTCCAAAAAACCTTGTAAAGTCATTTAGCTGCTTCTTGTCAAGTTGATAAAATTGCTGTTTAGTCATATATCACTGCACACAATGGAATTTTTTGCATATTTTGTGCATTTAATAGTCTCTGATCTTTGAAAGAAACTTCATTAGATGTGCAGTCACCAAACTTAGAGCAATGTTGCTATATTGCTGATAAAACACTTTCTTTGTAGGCTCTAGTGTAGACCAGGGGGGGAGGGGAGTTATCAGGGCGTGTACGCTAGTTTTTGGGTTTACAAGCCCTGAAATAATTGCAATTCCTGGGGCAATGCCAAGAATTGCGATTGTTTCCTCCCTTACTCGAACTCGAACCATGGCAAGTGTAGGGCTGTGGGTCGTTGGCCGGTTGGCCGTGGAGTTGGCCGGTTGGCTGTGGAGTTGGCTGGTTGGCCATGGAGTTGGCCGGTTAGGGGCATTCTTCACCTTTGCATCTGGTGTAGATTTGTTTTAAATCTGAGTCCGTCCCTACACAGTGCAACTGGGAAGAGCGGAGGTACGCAAACTGCGTAGTTACACTGCGCATGACAAGGATAGAAGTTTTGCTGGTGTGGTAAGCCGATGGACGTCATAAGGAGAAGGGATGAAGAGGGAAGATGTGGGATAGCGGAGTCTTCAATCATGATGATCCAGGGACGATGACACGAAATATGCTAATTAGGAAACGGATGTTACTTTTTGAAATGTAGCTTCCCCCGGGACTTCAGAAGGACTTGCTGGCAGGGAGCCAGGTAAAGTTCACCTGTGAATATTACAAGAACTATAGACCTCTATGGTATGATCCACATTATAGTGTCTATGGGAACCTGCCCCCACTGAAATATAACCTTCTGGGTGTTCTGGGTCTTTTGACTGGGTCTCTAATTTTATAGTTATTCTTTAAAGGAAACCTACCATTTGATTTGATTCATTATGAAGTAAACATACCTTGAGAATGCTGTAGCTACACTGATGCAGGATCATATCTTGGTTAATTCCTGAGCTGAGTGGTTTTGCTGAAAAAACAATTATAACGTTCAGGACCTATGGAAAGCTGGGACAGCATGGCTGCCAAGACAAACACATTACACCCGGGAGCTTGGAATTACAAATGGCTGGTAAATAAAGTATCACTAAGCATGATTAATCAAGCACTAATCAACCTGAGCTGGATCACTCATACACAGCAGCTGGGGGATGGTGCAGCAATGAATTATTCTGTCTGGCAGGGAGAACTGATTGCATCATCATCTGCTGCAAAGAAAAAACTCTCCTGCTTTGAGAAGCGGGAAAGCAAGCGCTGGAGCAGCCATAGAAGGGGCAGAGATTCATTATCATAATGTTATATCTGTTTTATCAGCAAAACTACTCAGCACAGGGATTAACCAAGATATGACCCTGCATCAGTGTAGCTACAGCATTCTCAAGGTATGTTTGTTTCATAATGCATCAAATCAAATGTTAGGTTTCCTTTAAGAATAAGAACATTTTCAGCCAAACCAAGTGTGCCAATGCTTGGGGGAGTATATGAGTTTAAATTAGTTTTGAAGGTCTACAGAAAAAAGCCCATTTGCATATTAGTCAGTTTTCTTTTGTAATTGAACTCATAAGAGTGTAGTATATGTTTCAGAGATTTGTTGGTGGTCTTTTACCTCACATGGATAGGATTAGTGGGGTCTATCTTAAGACCTTTAAACAAAAAAAAAACTATTTAACCAAAGACAAGTGTGATTTCTCTGCCAGAAGGGACTTAATCTCTCGCTAAGAAGAATCAGGTGCTTTCTGTGATCAACGCCACTCACAACGTTTGTTGGCTTTATAATTAAACAGTTAATCCCTCACAATAAAAGGAGGCTGGAAAAATATTGTCCCAGCTTAGCCCTGACATGTTTTTCTATTATTATTCTTTTCATATTCAAATTGTGGAATCTATTGAGCATGTGGTCTCAAAATTAAAAGAAATTAAACAGCAGTAATACATCTTTAGCTTATGAAGCATTGCTGCACCTAGGAGCTTAGTAGTGAGAACCCTATAAGATTATCATAAAATAGTAAAAATATAATTTCACGGTTAAGTTTATGTTACCAATTTTTTCTTTTGTTTAGAAATACTTCAATTTGAAAACTGAGACTTTCCTGACATGGTTTTTGAATTAAAAAACAGGCAAGGTCCAAAGTTTACGTTGGCTAGCTCCACACTATGGGGACATGGTCGAAGGATTCCAACAATGGACAATAATGTTTCAAAGATTAATGCCTATCTATTAAAACCTGTCTACTTTTCTTCCCTGGCTTTGCGACAGGAGATGGGTGGGTGTGCCAGGAGGCCCGAAAGTTGTCGGAGCGGAGCTTTCTGCCCCAGTAAACACACATGGCTCCGACTGACCACGGCACCCAACACCAGGAGCTCGGAACCAGAGGAGTACAAGGATTTTATAAAAAGCCCTTTCCAGCCTGTCTGATAAATTTTGTTATAATAGTTGAACAACCCCTTTAATTCTATTTTAATTGAAGCCTGTAGCTGTGCACTAGTAGGAGTAACAATGCCATCATTACTCATGTGCACTTGTGGAAGCCATTATAGCCGTTATAGTCATCTGGTGTCTTCAGTGTACGGACACTCAATCGGAGTTAAAGGGTTGTCCATCCACTTCAAGTTAGCCCCAATTCACAGGGGATCTCAGTGAAAGGACACCCACAGATCATGAGAACAGGGTTTCATTGTATCCCCCTTGTAACCCCGATGAACAGAGCAGAGGGTCACGCATGTGCCCTGTAACTCTATTCATATCTGTGATGCTGATGGAACTCTCTATCAGTTCCATAGACAGTGAATAGAATGGCAGTTTGTAAATGAATCCTACTGCTCCATTCTTTTGGGGTACATCACGTTCGTGATCTTTGGGGGTTCCACCACTGAATCCCCCATCGATCAGCAAGTTAGCCCCTGTCCTGTGGATAGGCTCTATCTTGATGTGACTGGACAACCCATTTTAGAATCTAGCACAGCTGTACAATGAATCGTGAACCACACTTTGGACAATACATTTTATGGATGAATCAGGTACCTAAGTGGGATTTTTTCTTAGGTACCCGCATAACAATAGGAATGGTCTGTGAACCTTTGTAAGCACAGAGGCACTCGTACACTGTGACAGCATTTAAAAAAAAATATGGAAAAGTGGTCAACCCCTTTAATTTTCAACCAAAATGCAGTGTTGTATATTTGCTGTGTATGTGAGCACTAAAATGTTTGACTTT
This sequence comes from Engystomops pustulosus, assembly GCF_040894005.1. Lineage (NCBI taxonomy): Eukaryota > Metazoa > Chordata > Amphibia > Anura > Leptodactylidae > Engystomops > Engystomops pustulosus. The sequence continues at coordinate 33,636,601 of NC_092416.1, forward strand.
TCTGCCATCTCCTTCTAGAATATTTTCCCAGCGGCACTGCAGAAGACTCACGTCATCTGGGGCAAACTTCAGACGTGTTCCAATGTTTTTTTTTTAGATAGAAGTGGATCCCTTTGTGCCGAGACAAAAATAAAGAGAAAAAAAAGCTATTTGTCCTCACATAATGTTCTATTCCCGAATAGACTCAAAACATAAAAATACTACACATAACAAGTATTTCTAAATCTGTAACACAACTTTTAATAAAAATGCTAAAGAAGAACAGATAAACATTTTTGCGCTTTTCCAAAAAAACAACTCCTCCATTTATGTAACGTAAAAATGCTTAACAACTTAACTTTATTAATTTCTGTAATGTAAAGTTTTGTTCTCTTCACTCCCCAAAAATAATCAATGAAGGTTGTTTAACACATGTTATTGTTTGCTAAAATTGTGTAACGACTTTGAGTGGTTCCTCTTGGAAACATAATTCATGGTCTTGTGTCATCGGTGGTGGGACAACATCTTGCATCTGTACCAATCAACTTTCCGACCCAGCATACACATAGGACACAGAGCTTGAAACTGTAGTCTCTGAGCTCTATAAAGTGGCCGGAAGCTGTAACTGCAGCCATAGATTACGCTGAAGTGAATGGACTCTGTAGCTGTAGTTACCACTTCAGGTCTCAGCAATGGACATGAAGCCAACTTTGGGAGGTAATATTCGGCATTTAATGTCCTTTGCAAAATTTTCAATTAATATTTGTGTACTGTCATTTTATTATAATTGGCCTGTTACTTATCATGATTTTATAGGTGTTACTAGACATTGATTTCATAAATTTTTTATATTTCTGTATTGACTTGTACTGTCATTACCAAATTCTTGTGCCATCATATAGATTCGCTCTTTTCTAAATGTTAATGCATCTTATATTGAGCCTTGAGACTCCCCCAAACCAAAAGACACTCCTTCTAATTATAAAGAGTAGTCTACAGTTTTATTGATCAAGAGAAAATGGGGGAGATTCATTATGCCTTTTCTGCCAGTTTTCTAACGGAGAAGGTGCATACATCTCCCCATCCATGGCCAGTTTCACTATTTTTCAAAAGTGCACGCCACTTTAGAGGTGTTCTGATTGGAAGTGGGGCAGACTTGGGGTAGGCAAGGGCACGAGCACCATGGCCCTCTCCAATTTCTAAAGTAGAAAACCGACAGAGACTATAGCAGAACACTTTACCCCTTCAAACTGGGTCTTTGGTCCAATCTCGATTACATTGCGCCTAATCTGCTAAGAGCCCGGAGCTTCCCAGTATATAGAGGCACTAGGGCGCTGGTACTAGCAATGTTAAGACTTGATAGCTTCCCATAATGTTCCTTGGGAGAAACACGATGACATGACATATCATGATGTATATTTTTTTCTTAAATACTGTAAATATGAATTCGGGGGGACAGAATGATGAAGTGAAGTGCAACCTGTAGACATGACTTCCATATAACATCTACATACCATCTGAAGATATATTAAAAGATAATATCGTCACGTATCATGTGTATATTATAAATTCACTTAAAGATATTCCAAAAAATAATGCCTATAAATTATAGGACACATATTATGGCCAAGGCAGAGCATGACAGTGACCCTCAGCAGGTTATATGTCTCTTCCAGGACAATACAGGGGACAAGAATGAAAGGTAAAATCAAGAAAGACGTCAAAGACGATTTTGAGCAAAGGAGATCCATTGTGCTACTGTAAATTGATATCTGCAGTCCACAGTCCAGTTAGAAGAACAACGCATGAGGAAGAACAAGGAGTCCAGGAACTCAAGATATGGCCCCGATGGAGCCCTGGGATTACATAAGGATTCTATAAGAATTGAGCAAACCTATTTGATAGAAGATCTGTGGTTAGTTCTCCAAGATGTTTGAAATGTCCTCCCTGCCGAGTTCCTTCAAATGTCTTCTGCCTCACACGGTAATGTAGGTGACCTTTTTAACATAGGTGCATAATACATTATGGGAAAACAGAAGTATATACAATGCATCCACGGATGAAGATTTGCATAACAGCTGGAGGAAAATGGCAAAAGTCATTGCATGTTTCTTCATGAATGCAGAGAAACTGTAGGAGGACCCCAAAGACCTTCATCCCTGCTGTTTCATAGCTCAGATCTTGGAACCGTAATACAATAATGTATACAAGCTCTTAACTTTATTCTTTTCCGCTCTTCAAGATGTTCTCCTGCTGGTCTCAAATTTTGCCAAACTGCCCTGTGTGAACCTAAACCTAATAGAGTTTTATTGTGATACAAATCCACAACTTCTGTAAAGTTTATTTGGCCATGACAAGCTATTACTTGCCACCTACCGTACCTTATGCTGAAAATTTTCGGATGTAAAATTACTATGCCACAAACAAAGCCTTCAAAATGTTTTTAGAGATTGCTCCTGGAGCACCTGCTGAGAGCTTTTCTTTGAGACATCTTGAATGCCATGTTGGAAATTTGTATGGGTTTGTAAAAGTAAGTTTTGATGAATTGAGAACAGAAAATGTCTTGGAAGAAAAAAAGATATCAGAGAAAAAAATATAGATTAATGTTCTGGAAAATCAATTTATTGCAGAATTTTGAAAGTGACTGATATTTTAATAGGCTATTAACCTGAGACAATAGGGTAATGTTATCTTTCTGAATGACGGTGCAGGGCGAGGGGCGGCGCTCCTCGATGATGTTAGTGTTGGCGTTGCAACAGCATTTAAACAATTGACTACAACACTGATCAAGTGTGTTGCTGGTTGAGGTCAAGTTTCAGAACCTGTGCCCAAACAGGTTTTTAAAAATTTACAGGGTGTGCTCATCACTAACTGTAACCACAAAAGAAATTAAGAAAAAATTCTGTAAGACTGAACACATTGATGTCTAATTTGGTCTTTTTTTGAGTCAATCCTTCACTGCAGACTCATGATGGTGTTACGGGTGCCTCACCCATGCCCTACTGTGTGGCGGGGCTCCCCCCGACCCGCACTTACTTCTCCACTATCCGGTCTGACTATGTCGCGCACGTTTCCGCTCCCTAGGGTGGGTGCGTGCCGGCTCTCCAGGATTTAAAGTGCCAGCGTCCTCCTGATTGGTGCTGGTACTTCTGGCTCTGCTATATTATCCGGCGGCTCCTATCATTCCTGTCCGGATCTTCAGCCATCCCTTGTAAACTGAAAGCCCTCCTGTGCTCCTGCGTTTCCAGTGTTCCTGCGTGTTCCTGTGTTTCCAATGTTCCTCTGTGTTCCCGTTCCTGTGTTCCTGTTCCAGCGTTCTTGTTCCCTGTTCCTGCTGTTAGTTCCAGGGTTCCTCCCATCGCTGTACTCCCGCTGTACAGGGACTGTATTCTGCACTACCCCCTTGGCTGCCACTGCGGGCTAGTCGCATCTGTGGTGGCACCCCACCACAGCAAGACCACCCTGCTTTGCGGCAGGCTCTGGTGAAGACCAGATGCCTCTTACATTCCGGTCTCAGGTGTCCGCTAGTACCAGCTCCCATGGTGGTCTAGAGGGTCCACAGACCCATTCCCAGACCCTTCCCACGCCTGACAGATGGATTGTATTTTGTAGGATGAGGGGTGTTTTTAACAGCATCATTTATACTATAAATCGTAAAATATATCTTTAAAATATTTATTAGAGATGAGCGAACATGCTCGTCCGAGCTTGATGCTCGGTCGAGCATTAGGGTACTCGAAACTGCTCGTTGCTCGGACGAATACCTCGCCCGCTCGAGAAAATGGCAGCTCCCGCCGTTTTGCTTTTTGGCGGCCAGAAACAGAGCCAATCACAAGCCAGGAGACTCTGCACTCCACCCAGCATGACGTGGCACCCTTACACGTCGATAGCAGTGGTTGGCTGGCCAGATCAGGTGACCCTGGGATAGAATAGCCGCTGCCCGCGCTGCTCGGATCATTCTGTGTCTGGATGCCGCTAGGGAGAGAGCTGCTGCTGGTCACTGAAAGCGTTAGGGTGTTCTATTAGCTTACTGTTAGGCAGGAGTAATTCTCCAAGAACCCAACAGCCCTTCTTAGGGCTACAATAACGTTATACTTTTTTTTTTTTATTTGCAGCTAGTACCATATTGTGAGGAATTTGCAGGGGGACTTGCTACCGTTGTGTTTAGCTCTTAGTGACACACATATCCACCTCAAACACCAAAGTGGGAAAATTTATTAGGGGTTTGATTTCAATTAGGCACAGTCTGCCATTTACTTTTTATTTTACGTTTATTTTGTTTAATAACTCAGTGTCATCTCATCTTGCATAGTAGTGTGCTTTCATACTTGGCTAGAAAATAGCCATAGGAGAATCCAAACGGCTTACTTACGCCTACAGTAGCGTTATATATATTTGATTTCTGGTTGATCTGCTGGTGGCTGTACTTGCTGCAGTGCATCTACTAGCAAATTGTGAGCAATTTGTAGTGAGACTTGCGACCGCTGTGTTTTGCGCTTAGTGACGCACATATCCATTGCAAAGACCGAAGTGGGAAAATTTATTAGGGGTTGGATTTCAATTAGGCACAGTCTGCCATTTCCTTTTTTATTTTACGTTTATTTTGTTTAATAACTCAGCGTCATCTCATCTGGCATAGTAGTGTGCTTTCATACTTGGCTAGAAAATAGCCATAGGAGAATCCAAACGGCTTACTTACGCCTACAGTAGCGTTATATATATTTGATTTCTGGTTGATCTGCTGGTGGCTGTACTTGCTGCAGTGCATCTACTAGCAAATTGTGAGCAATTTGTAGTGAGACTTGCGACCGCTGTGTTTTGCGCTTAGTGACGCACATATCCATTGCAAAGACCGAAGTGGGAAAATTTATTAGGGGTTGGATTTCAATTAGGCACAGTCTGCCATTTCCTTTTTTATTTTACGTTTATTTTGTTTAATAACTCAGCGTCATCTCATCTGGCATAGTAGTGTGCTTTCATACTTGGCTAGAAAATAGCCATAGGAGAATCCAAACGGCTTACTTACGCCTACAGTAGCGTTATATATATTTGATTTCTGGTTGATCTGCTGGTGGCTGTACTTGCTGCAGGGAATCTACTAGCAAATTGTGAGCAATTTGTAGTGAGACTTGCGACCGCTGTGTTTTGCGCTTAGTGACGCACATATCCATTGCAAAGACCGAAGTGGGAAAATTTATTAGGGGTTGGATTTCAATTAGGCACAGTCTGCCATTTCCTTTTTTATTTTACGTTTATTTTGTTTAATAACTCAGCGTCATCTCATCTGGCATAGTAGTGTGCTTTCATACTTGGCTAGAAAATAGCCATAGCAATAGGATAGCATCGTTTGGTTTTAAAAACTAAAAAACACAAAAAAAAACAAAAAAACACAAAAAAAAGTTAAAAAAAAATTAAAGTTATAACTCTCATTTTCAAAATGTTTAACCCGAGGGCTAGGGGTAGAGGACGAGTGCGGGGACGTGGGCGTCCAACTACTGCAGGGGTCAGAGGCCGTGGTCCTGGGCGGGGTGAGACACCACCTGCTTATGAGGGAGCAGGGGAACGCCGCAGAGCTACACTCCCTAGGTTCATGTCTGAAGTTACTGGGACTCGTGGTAGAGCACTGTTGAGGCCAGAACAGTGCGAACAGGTGATGTCGTGGATTGCTGACAATGCTTCGAGCAATTTGTCCACCAGTCAGTCTTCCACGCAGTCCACCCATGTCACCGAAATCGGCACTCCTCCAGTTCCTGCACCTCAGCCTCCTCCCCCCCAGTCTGCCCCCTCCCAGGAAAATTTGCCATTTGAACCGGCATACTCTGAGGAACTGTTTTCTGGACCCTTCCCACACTCACAAACCACTTGTCCGGTTGCTGCTGAGCAATTTTCCGATGCCCAGGTTTTCCACCAGTCGCAGTCTGTGGGTGATGATGACCTTCTTGACGTAGTGGAAGAAGTGTCTAAAGAGGTGTCCGACGATGAGGAGACACGGTTGTCAGACAGTGGGGAAGTTGTTGTCAGGGCAGGAAGTCCGAGGGGGGAGCAGACTGAGGGATCGGAGGATGATGAGGTGACAGACCCAAGCTGGGTTGATAGGCCGGGTGAACACAGTGCTTCTGAGACAGAGGAGAGTCCTCGACCAGAACAGGTTGCAAGAGGCAGTGGTGGGGCCAGATGGAGAGGCAGGGCCAGAGCTGGTGCATCAGCGCCAAATGTGTCAACTAGTGAAGCTCCCGTGGCGAGGGCTCTTGCGGCGAGGGCTAGATTTTCAGAAGTCTGGAGGTTCTTTAAGGAAACACCGGATGACCGACGGACTGTGGTGTGCAACATTTGCCAAACCAGGCTCAGCAGGGGTTCCACCACTACTAGCTTAACTACCACCAGTATGCGCAGGCATATGAATGCTAAACACCCCACTCAGTGGCAACAAGCCCGTTCACCTCCGGCCGTGCACACCACTGCTCCTTCCCCTGTGTCAGCTGATAGTCAGCCCCCTGCCCAGGACCCTGCCACAAAAACCCCATCGTCGCCTCCACGATCCTCCACAGCATCCACCAGCGTTCAGCTCTCCATACCCCAGACGCTGGAGCGGAAACGCAAATATAGTGCAACCCACCCGCACGCCCAAGCCCTTAATGTGCACATCTCCAGATTGCTTAGCCTGGAGATGCTGCCCTTCAGGCTAGTAGAGAACGAGGCCTTTCGCAACCTCATGGCGGCGGCCGCCCCTCGGTATTCGGTCCCCAGCCGCCACTACTTTTCCCGATGTGCCGTCCCAGCCCTGCACCAGCACGTGTCAGACAACATCATCCGTGCCCTGACCAACGCCGTTTCTGACAAGGTCCACCTGACCACGGACACGTGGACGAGTGCTGCCGGGCAGGGCCACTATATATCGCTGACGGCACATTGGGTTAACTTGGTGGAGGCTGGGACCGAGTCTGACCCTGCGGCTGGTCATATACTGCCGACGCCGAGGATTGCGGGGCCTACCTCGGTCCAGGTGTTTCAGGCCTACTATGCCTCCTCCTCCTCCCACCCCTCCTCCACCTCCTCCTCCTCCGAATTACCATCCGTGGGCATGGCGCCATCAGTCGGTAGCTCTAGGCACAGCAGCAGTGCCGTCGCTAAGCGACAGCAGGCGGTGCTCAAACTGCTGAGCCTAGGCGATAAATGGCACACCGCCCAAGAGCTATTACAGGGCATCACGGCGCAGACTGATCTGTGGCTGGCACCGCTGAACCTGAAGCCAGGCATGGTTGTGTGTGACAACGGCCGTAACCTGGTGGCGGCTCTGCAACTCGGCAGACTGACACATGTGCCATGCCTGGCCCATGTGTTAAATAGTTCAGCGTTTCCTCAAGACATACCCCAATCTGTCTGATTTGCTCACGAAGGTGCGCCGCATCTGTGCGCATTTCAGGAAGTCCAGCACAGATGCTGCCACTCTCAGGGCAGCGCAGCGCCGCCTCCAACTGCCCGCTCACCGACTGTTGTGCGACGTGCCCACGAGGTGGAATTCAACACTGACCATGTTATCCAGAGTTTACCAGCAGCGCCGAGCCATTGTAGACTGCCAGATGTCAACTTCCACCAGAACTGGTAGTCAGGTCAGTCAGCTTCCTCAAGTCTACAATGAGGAGTGGACGTGGATGTCTGATATCTGTCAGGTGCTGAGTAACTTTGAGGAGTCAACACAGATGGTCAGTGGCGATGCCGCCATCATCAGCCTCACCATCCCGCTGCTTGGCCTGTTGAAAAACTCTCTGATCAGCATGAAGTCGGAAGCTTTGCGCTCGTCACAAGAGACGGGGGAAGAAGATTCCCTTGTTGATAGCCAAAGCACCCTTAGGTCTGTTTCTCAGCGCATATCGGAGGAGGTGGAGGTGGAGGAGGATGAGGAGGAAGAGGAGGAGAATGTTGGCGAGACACAAGAGGGGACCATTGTTGAGTCCTTCACTGTTCAGCGTGTATGGGCAGAAGAAGAGGAGTTGGAGGAGTTGGAGGAGGAGGAAATGGACAGTCAGGCCAGTGAGGGGAGTGAATTCTTACGCGTTGGTACTCTGGCGCATATGGCAGATTTCATGCTAGGCTGCCTATCCCGTGACCCTCGCGTTCAAAGAATTTATTCCAGCACCGATTACTGGGTGTTCACTCTCCTGGACCCACGGTACAAGCAAAATCTTTCCACTCTCATCCCTGGAGAGGAAAGGAGTGTGAGAATGCATGAATACCAGCAGGCCCTGGTTCACAAGCTGAAACAGTATTTCCCTTCTGACAGCGCTAGCGGCAGAGTGCGTAGTTCTGCGGGACAAGTAGCGAGGGAGAGTAGGCGAGCAGGCAGCTTGTCCAGCACTGGCAAGGGTACGCTTTACAAGGCTTTTGCCAGCTTTATGTCACCCCAGCAAGACACTGTCACCTGTCCCCAGTCTCGGCAGAGTAGGGCTGATCTTTACAGAAAGATGGTGAGGGAGTACGTAGCTGACCATACCATCGTCCTAAATGATCACACAGCTCCCTACAACTACTGGGTTTCAAAGCTGGACATGTGGCACAAACTGGCGCTGTACGCCTTGGAGGTTCTTGCCTGCCCTGCCGCTAGCGTCTTGTCCGAGCGGGTTTTCAGTGCAGCTGGTGGCATCATCACCGATAAGCGTACACGCCTGTCGACTGACAGCGCTGACAGGCTGACGCTTATTAAGATGAATAAAGCATGGATTTCTCATAATTTCCAATCTCCACCAGGTGAAGGAAGCTCAACCTGAATAATTTATCCACTCCTCCTCCTCCTCATTTTCCTCCTTCTCCTCCTCTTTGTACAGTAAAGCAGCGGAAACTGGCTATTTTTTGACAGGGCCCACTGGCTCTAGCTATAGTACTTTATGCATTTAATTTTTCTGGAGGGCCACCTACCCGGTCCTCTGTTTTAAAAAATTTTTGGGAGTGCCACATACAGGCACTCAATCTATTCAATTTTTCTGGAGGGCCACCTACCCGGTCCTCTGTTTTAAACAATTTTTGGGAGTGCCACATACAGGCACTCAATCTATTCAATTTTTCTGGAGGGCCACCTACCCGCTCCTCTGGTTTGAAAACTTTTTTGGACTGCCACATACAGGCACTCAATCTATTCCATTTTACTGGAGGGCCACCTACCTGCTCCTCTGGTTTGAAAACTTTTTTGGACTGCCACATACAGGCACTCAATCTATTCCATTTTACTGGAGGGCCACCTACCCGCTCCTCTGGTTTGAAAACTTTTTTGGACTGCCACATACAGGCACTCAATCTATTTCATTTTTCTGGAGGGCCACCTACCTGCTCCTCTGGTTTGAAAACTTTTTTGGACTGCCACATACAGGCACTATCCAAATTAAATTGTCTCCATAGCAGCCTCCACACGTTGTCTCCATTGCTACCTCCAAAAGTCGTCCATATAGCTGCCTCCATACATCGTCCCCTTATCAAACGAGGTGTGTCAGGCAGAAATTTGGGTTGTTTTCATGGGTTCCACATCAAAGTTGTTAACTTTGTCGCCACCCTGCTGTGTTATCCACAAAATATACTGGCAAACTTTTATCATTTACCAATATTATTTCAGCGCTTCTTGCGCATCTGTTTACATTCCCCTCACCCGCCATATCCCAAACTTATAAGAACGCTACTACACTTGATCTTATACAAAAGGTTCTTAGAAGTGCTGTTTGGGGAGTAGCCTAGAGACAGGGGCTTGGATTGGCGAAAGCTCGCCTGGCAGCGGAGCGCCAGCTCCATGCCAAGATCCAACTAACATAGTTTTAACTGCAGCACCTTTAATCTACTACTAGTTCACTGCCTCCATACATGGTCCCCTTATCAAACGAGCTGTGTCAGGCAGAATTTTGGGTTGTTTTCATGGCTTCCATGTTAACTTTGTCCCCACCCTGCTGTGTAATCCACAAAATATACTGGCAAACTTTTATCATGTACCGATATTATTTGAGCGCTTCTTGCTCACCTCCTTTGGTTCCTCTCTGCCACCCATTGGTTTGAAGCCTGAGTCCATTTAGAGTATGTCGCCATGCCACTCTCTAGCCTGCCGCTGCTGCCGCTGCCTCTGCATGCCGTCCCCTATAGTGTCAGGGTCATTTATTGGATGTTTTACATGCTATCTAGCTTCATTCTGTCACTCTGTCATGGCCATGCTGTTGCCCATAGTTTTGGCATAATGGTGCGATTAAGCAGCCTCAGAGGCATCCATGCATGCTGCCCCTGCTGTTTCCTGTCCATTTCCGTGGTGTTTCCATCCTTTTCTGAGGTTCCCAGGTGTTTGGCCAAGCTTCCCTGTGCAGAGCCTTGGTCCCCTTGAAAAATGCTCGAGTCTCCCATTGACTTCAATGGGGCTCGTTATTCGAGACGAGCACTCGAGCATCGGGAAAAGTTCGTCTCGAATAACGAGTACCCAAGCATTTTAGTGCTCGCTCATCTCTAATATTTATTTATTTTAGGAGATTGTAGGACAAAATGTGACAATATTTTGGGTTTTTAAGTTTTCTAGGGATATGTGTTGCCCATTTCTGGTGTAGCTTGAAGTTTTTTTTCTCTAGCTCCCATGTTACCCCAACATTCATAGCTACAAATTTTAGCACCTAAAAGCTAATAAGACACAGTCCAGTAGGCAGTCCCAAGGTGGCCCTTGAGCCCAGTACCACCTACTTGACATCAGAGGACCAAATAGCATATTGAATGCTAAAAATAACAGCACTGTGGAAGGGTGAAAAAAATTGCAACCTCACCAAAATCAGTTTGGCAACACCTATTAGGGAATGAACAATATGGGGCAGATTTATCAAGCTCTCTGAAAGTCAGAATATTTCTAGTTGCCAATAGCAACCAATCACAGCTCCCCTTTAAAATATTCATGAGCACTGGTAAAATGAAAGCAGAGCTGTAATTGGTTGCCTGATAAATCTACCCCTATATATCCTAAGGTAAGTGGAAGCAGGTATTTGGCGCTTAATAAGGGATGATGCAGTCCAGATGTAGATGAAGAGACATTTTTTATTGGCAATTCTACAATGAGTTTCGTCCTGGTCATCAGACCAGATGCGTGAAGAAGATTCCTGAAGGGAATTGTTGTTCATTTGAATGTCCTCACCTGCATCCTGGTAGCAAATGTAGGCCTGTTGTGGAAGGAAACTGGCCTCCATTGATAATACGAAGAACATATTCACCACCACAAGGTGAGAGACAAACTACTTGAACCCATCTTTCTATTTTCCTCTGCACTTTTGTTGAACTCTCTCCAGCCCTCCTCTAAGTGCTTCTCAGGTTCTATTAGAGAATGGAAAGAGTTAGTCCAGATATTTCAATGTTCTTTTGGAGAGGATTTGGCATTGATAGTCTAATCACGGGAATGGGCACTTTTTTAGGACACTATTCAATAAATCTGTTCCGTTAGACATGTCTCTGCATATATACGTACCCATGTCTTTGCCTACTTTGAGAGCTTCAGCCGTTTCAAGTTCTTACCTTGTTACTCTCTGCTTATACGCATAATTTTCTGTTTCTCACCCCGTCAGTATGTCGTAAGGCGTTACCGACTGACAGACACTGGGAGAGGGGAGTGAGAAGCAGAATGAGTGATAACTCTCCTGCTGCAGCTCCTCCTATTCAGAAGTGCTCTGAAATGTAAACAACGATCCATGGAGCGTTTGCACACAGCACTAACTAACAGGACTTAAACAGGCATTATTATAAAAGGAAATCTGCCACCAGGCTCAAGGATTGTAAACTAAGCACACTTACGTACTGGTGTGGGCTCCTGGCTCAATAAACAGCTATGGATCTTCAGGCTCATTTTCAAAATTTGCAAGCCTATTTTTTTTAATAAATATGAGGGCATAAGAAAGTAAAGGAAGAGTGTATCTCGCCTGAGGGCCACACATCAGCATGTAAGTGGGCTTGGTTTACAATATTTGAGCTTGGTGGTAGATTTCCTTAAAGACAGTAAAGGCACATGGGCAACAGCGATGAATCCCTTTAATTTATGTGGTTTGAGTGTCACTGCCAACAATAAAGTATTGATGGGGTAAAACAACCCCCTCAAGTAGTTACATCTTGTGCACTTGCTCTAAATATATAACAATTACAATCTTCTCAAATTTTTATCATGATATCAGTGCGACTACAAGACTTTTTTTGATCTAAAAACAATATTGCAAACATTTCTCAAAATCCTGCTGGAAACATGATGTTATTGTAATCTTTGAGCCAAAATACTGCAGCCTTATTCACTTTGAACCGGCATTGCTAAGGAACATGTGAATCAGAACTAAGCAGCAAGCTGATCACTCCAGCGTTACAGCAAATAAAGATAAATGAGTGTAGCAGAAGCACAATTTTAAGACGGGATAAATAGAAGCTACAAGTTATTCCGCACGTCAGCTTGTAAAGAGGCTCTAAAAACCTCCGACAGATTTGTTTCACATCAGCTGTTTTTCCATTTCAACGTGACAGACACATTGGTGGTGGGAGATTGATGACATGCTGAGGTGTTCCCTCCGACTGACGTCCCGGTATTGATCGGCGATTAGTATAAGCAGACATGAAGGATCCACCCTCCAAAAATCAAGACGACTGAGGTTCATGAGAACACAAGGGACTTGACAACATCTGTCAAAGACAAGAAGACAATGATTTAAAACTGTATGAAATTGGGAAACTCAATTTTAGTCACTTCTATTTGCATGAATTAGAAGGTAGAGTATACAATTTTGTTTTAGAAAGTGGTTCCCGAATAGCTACGAAAAGAAACTCAATCCTTAAAAACATTTACAAAAGATAGTCCACCGCCCAGTGTTGTGTAGGACTTTCCAAACTTTCTTTGAAAGATTTCCAGGCGTAACTTTCCTGTTTCCCGCCACCTGTCAGTTTAGTGAAACTTCAATTTTTATTTTTATGCAAATTAACTTTTTAGTGCACAACGCACAAGGCAGTACCTGCCGGAGCACCTTCTTTTTAACTACTCCATTCTACAAGGTGTGTTGGTAATTGTCCAATGGAGTACTAGTAGTTGGTGCCGAGCAGTATAGCCAGTAGAAAACAGGTGTACCAGGAGATACAGCCCTGACCCTGGTGCATGAATGAGCTCATTTGCATAAATTGAAAAACTGATATTTTTCTCTTACATTTCCTTACAATCTGTTATTTAAGTCAGACAATCTTAAAAAAGGGCCTCAAACTATCTTGGGTTTACTTGTGAACAACTTGGGAGGCAGTAGATTTCCTTAAATGTCCTTAAATTACTATTACAGAAACTGGATGTACAATTTTAGAAAACAGAAATTCATCAGGTTTTTAGATTTGGACAAACGAAAGTTAATGGGGCACATTTACTTACCCGTCCATGCGCAATCCCCGATCCGGAATGTCCACCGGAATGCACTGTGCCGCGATTCAAGAAGTTTGTGCGCCTGATTTCCTGCATGTGTCGCTTCCCCAATCAGGTCCACCGGAGTTCACCATTCTCCTCCTGGCGTATGTAAGTGATTGGCTTGCGACACAAATTTAAAGGCCAAATACCATGCTTAGTCCGAAACCGTTGGATCATCCAATGGCCGGCCCCCCCTCCAAATTGTGTCGCATGAAAGCCGGCGCGATTGTGACACAATCTGATCACACGTAACACAATCCCATTTTAAATCTTTGTCCTGGCAGCGCAATCCCCGAAAAGTTGGAAAACCCAATGGAAATGCGACCGCGGTACCCTTAGTAAATAAGCCCCAATGAGTTTGCCAAAAAAAAAACACTTTAAAAGGAAAACTTTTAAACATGATGACAGGTTCCAGTAGGCTATTGTTAGTTCATCATAAAAATGCCTCACTCCAAATATGGAATAATTTTAGTGGTTTATAAAATTATAGTGGTGCCCCCTCTAGTCCACTCTTCTTTAAACTTCTTACGCCCATGTTTTTAGAAAAAAAAAAGGTCTCAATTCAATTATGCAAATGAGGCTGAGGGGCTTCAATCTCTATTAACGTCTATGGAACTCGGAGCCATTCAGACTCGTTTGCATAATTTTTAAAGTTTTTTTGTAAAAACAAGGGCATAAGAAGCTAAAAGAAGAGCAGATCCTGTCAGATGGGGAACACACCTGCATGTCAGTGTTCTTGGTTTACAATCCTTCATCCTGGTGTTAGATGTCCTTTAAGTGTATCACTTCCAACGTGTTCACATTGTTGATTAGAATTTAGTCATACAACTTTTCTGAGTTGATCATCTTTTTGTAGTGTTGAGGTCATAGACATTTCCTTTAGAAATATGGCTCGAAGCATTTTGAGAACATTGGCATCGCTTATGTTACCTAGAAATCTAATTGTTAGTGGATGGAGCTCCTATCATTGACGATAAAAACTTTGGCTTATTAGCACTGCTGAGTTATGATAAGAGGACTTTGGCGCCAGGATTGTATAGTGCAGTACATTCAGGGCAGCCGTTGGCATTTCATCTAGAAACGCGTGCCAGTGATTGTGAAGGCCCCAAGGTGATATTAGTGCAGAATTTATAACAACCATGATTAAAATGTTGCAACTGTGTGCACTTAACTAGTGTGAGAGGAGAGGAAAGCTCTGACTGAATGAAGGCTTACGGCTCCTTTGGGTTTTCCTAGCCCTACCTTCTCTTATCACCATTAATTTTCATTAATGTGAAAATGAGATTTGCCCCCGGGGGACGCTCATCTACTATTTGCAGGAAACTCTCATCCTTCAAGGTAAAACACTCCTTAAATCTTCTTTATTTCTGTAGGAACGATTATCTGGAAAGGGCAAAAGAAGGCAGGAATACATGAAAACTATCTCCATATACATCTGATGCTACAAAAATCTAACAATTCTATCAGGTACCTGCATACCCGATACACGGGGAAACCTTGCTTGACCTTTGAAGCCACTTTGAAAGTTGCTTGATCTTTCTTTTCTTCTTCTGCTTGGCAAATTATTCATGTTCTGCACAGCTGTAGGAAACGGTGACCTCGAGACGGCACTTTGTGGAGTCAAAAATGATCCATGTGCCACAAATCAATAAGCAAATGGTTGTCCTGTGCATAAACATGGTGTGTACCGTGCATTACAATAAGGTGGCCACCAAGTGGTAATATATGTGATAGGAGGACGCACATTTATCATGATTCATATTAAACTGCAACTTTTACAGAAAAAAGTCCCTGGTTTATTAATCATAAATTCTATTCGGCTTTATGGAACAATTTAAGAATAAAATACAGAAAATAAAAGTGTTTATGCTCTTCGCTCCACATGTCCATGCAATGGAGTGGCCAAGGAAGCTCCACAACTCACGTAGAAGTTCTCCAATTTCACTCGAGGTTTATTATTGATGACTTACTGGAATTCTTCATTGGATGGGGGGCTGGTTTGGGTCCCTTGTCATTGTATACTCTATCTCTCTAACTTTTGCTATGAGATTTTTTTCAGAAACTTCTTACTCTGGGTTTTGCACCTTGTTCTGATGGGGCACTTGCTCTTTGCACCACCCAGAAGAAAACCCTGCAGCCTGGAACTCACTCTTGGGTGGGGCAACTATTACACTAAATAAGATTTATTAAAGTTTCTGATACTGAATGATAAAAATGGCTTGTAATAAGAGTATCTAATCTAAGTTTGCTCCACCTTTTAGCTTAGTTTATGCCCCAAAAAGTGTCTGAAAACACTCAAAAATGTCGATAAATATAGTGGAAAGTGTAACAGTGCCCCCACAGTAGTCAAGATAGAAACAATCCCCCCACAGAAGCCAAGATAGAAAGGGTGTTCCCACATCAAAACAAAAGTCAACATCTGTCTTATTGAGGATCATAACCAACAATTGTAGCTAAATCTCTTTTCCATTTTTTTTTTAGCAATCTTTAAAGGCCACTTTTATGGTTTTGACATTGACTTAAAAGGTAGTTCACTATCATGTTGTGTAGATGCTTAAAGGAGATGCACAGGAAAGGATACATGATTTTTGGGACATCAAAGCAGATTTCTCTTGGGGCTCCTCAATGCAATACTTCAATGCCAAGAGTGACACTATCCTACACTGCTTGGTCTCGCTCTACGCTGAAATCTCAAAGGACATCTACCAGAAGGATGAAGGATTGTAAACCAAGCACACTGACATACTGGTGTGACCCCTCCAGCAGGATCTGCTCTTGTTTTATCTTCAAATTCCATGTTTTTTACAATAAAAAGCTTTTAAAATGATGCAAATGAGCCTAAGGAGCTCCATAGGTGTTAATGGGGTCTGGAGCACCTAAGGCTCATTTGCATAATTTTTAAAGCCTTTTTTCTTAACAAAAAAGATAAAAGAAGAACATATGCTGCCAAAGGGGGCACTCACCAATATGTCAGTGTGGTTGGCTTACAATCCTTCATCCTGGTGGTAGATGTCCTTTAAGTGGTAACGGAAGGGATGAGATCTGAGACCTAGAGAAGGAGGAGGACACGGTTTCATTTTTGTCACACCAAGGGACTGACCAGGGGATAAGGTTCTTTTTCCTGCTCCTATGGATTGACTATTATTTAAATAACTGAACTATTATACCGGGCCCCCTGTTCTCCAGGGTCCCACTCAGCTGTGTGGCTAAATCTTACCCTGCTTATGTAATACAAAGGTAATATATAAACCCTATGAACTTGAACAGAAATGTAGAAAATCCCTGTACTTGAGGTTCAGTACTAATGTCGTAATGTTTGGTAAACTTTACCTCGGCACCGAACGTTAAGCAATTAAGTTCTAATTTGTTCCCTTACTTTTCACATAAAATTATTTATTCTTATTCAACCCATGTTTAGTTCTCCTTTTGCAACCTCATTAATGTATTTTTTAGCGTTTGTGATATTAAATCACTTAGCAACTAGAGGCTGCGCATACACGTCATGGATTGTGCACAAGCTGTTTACGGTTTTACCACTAATTGATGCAGTTTCGGAGGATGGATTTTGGCCGCAGAGCTCGTGTAGGTGAATCAGGCTGCTCCATTAAACCACAGTCTGTGCCTATTTCCATAACGGACATACTTTAATATAATACATTTACCTGTGCAATTGGTCCACTGTTCTTTACGATATTGTTTAACCCCTTAGTGACACAACCTGAAAAATCTCTGGTGACCATTTTTAACAAATTTTCATAGGCGGTTTAAAGGCCATAACCTTTTTTTGAGTTCTAGCTTAAAATGTTTTGCTGTGTTTTTCGGGAGACATTGGGGCACATTTACTTACCCGTTCCATTGCGTCCACCGATCCGGAATGTTAGATGAGGATTCGGAGCTGCCGCGATTCACCTACAGCGTGCGCCCGATTTCTTGGATGTGACGCTGCCCCGCACAGGTCCGCCGGAGTTCACCATCTTCTTCCTGGTGTATATGAGTGCTGATCTTGCGACACAATTTGAATTTTAACTTCCGCGGTTTGTCCGAAACAGTCGGGTTATCCGACGGCCACGCCCCCGATATGTGACGCATGAAAGCCGGTGCCGATGTGCCAAAATCCGATTACGTGTGCCAAAACCCCCTGTGCAATGCAGGGCAAATCAAAAATATTCGGGAATATTCGGATGGACCTTTAGTAAATGTGCCCCATAGAGTTAATTAAAGCGTAATAAAAGTTGAAACATTTTTTTTGTTCATTTTAATTTTAATTTGGGATTAAAAGTGGTAAAAAGTCATTTTTTTTGTAATTTTAGTACTTTTTTTTAAAATTAACTTTTTACATTTTTTTTGTGAAATTTCATGCTTCTTTGGGCACATTTACATTTATGTGCAGTTTGCCTGTGTATAGTGCAGAGGGCACCAGATTCAGGATTCACCCACTGCTGTTCTGCTGCTCTTTTTAGGGCTCTGCATTTGCCGCCTGAGGCGTAATTTTCATCCTGCCTCATGGCAGATATTGCTCTGCCTGTGTTGGGTTGGCAGCCTTGGTGCCCACAAGTCCGAGAGATCTCGGACTGTCATCTGTGGCACCCTTGCCATAGATTCACCACCACTGCCCTATAATCATAGCCATGGAATGTTCCAATGGTTGAGACACTTGACAGGTTCAACAGGCGACTAGATGCATTTCTTCACACATCATGGAAATTACCTTTCTGAAAAGAGATGGTGAGTCAGAGACTTGTTCTGATTGCTGATTATTCACTTATTAGAAGGCGAATGTCAGCTATTGCCTTTCCCCGGATCATCGCTGCACGATTGTTAGTTGGTCTTGACACCTTGCGTTTTGATCAACTTCATCAACTACTGTACAGAACAATGGTGGAGTCATGGGAAATCGTTGTCATCAGAACAATGGAGAGAAATGCTCTCAGCCCTTGAGATAAATGATGTCAGGCACAGGAGCCCTTTAACAAAGGATTGATTGATTAATGCTTCCTCTAGTGACTACAACTCCAGACCCTATTAAAGAGACCAAATTATAAAGCGCCTAAACTGCATTGGTTGGATTCTTTTACATGGTTGACATATGATGTTAATTCATTTTCTGTCTATTGCACATAATCCGGCTCCGACACCGATGATTTACACAAATATAGTAACTGCAATGTAGTAATAAAAACACTGTCATCGGACGCCATCCATTACTTTCCTTAACATAATTCTTTTGTTACAGCAACTCCCGGAAATAAAAGTCTCCCCATCTCTGATAAATATCTATATGTCATAGCATCTACTCTACAAACAATGGCAGATACTTCAGCACTGACACAGATTTACTATTTGCTCAATTTTTCCAATCAACAAAAACACAGTTAACCTAAAGTTCACGCGCCACAGGAAATTTAAAAGACGGCTGGATGGGAGATGTCTTAAAGGCATTATTTATACAAAAAACGTAAAAAATAAGTCAACAGCTGGCAAAACCCATTGAATGCGCCTCTAACGGAAAGTCTTGACATAAAATAAACACAATTGTGGATGGTAGATCACTGAATAACATTACATGTAGAATAAAACTGTCAATCTAGTAAAAAAAAAAAAAAGTATTCATAATCCTTGAACTTCTACTTATTTTTCAACTTTTTACAGCAAACTTCACTGCGTTGTTTTGTTTTGATATGTTGTGATAGAGCAACACAAAGAATCAAGAATGTGTGAAGCTTAAAGAGAATGCTCCGTGTTATAGTTATAAAAACTGAAAAGTATTTCATGTATTTACCCTCCTGTACTATGTTAACCCTATATGAAATCTGGTGGGGGGAATTTATTAAAGAGGTATTCCCACTAAAACAAAATTCTTAAATAGGCTCAGGATAACAAAATAACACATTCTCTGATTCACTGTTATTAATAGAAATACAGCATTTCAAAGATATTATTCCAACCTATCTCTATGAGTCCGGGTGTTTTGGCGACCAATTTTGGTCATCCCGGGATCCAACTGTAAATCAGAAGGCTATGGGTCGGGAAGGACAGATTGTTCTCCTGTCTGAGGCTGCACTGAGCTCCTCTCCGCCTCCTTCCCCTCCCTTTGCATTCCAAGACGGGCTCACTCACGCACAACGGTATGTGTCCAGGATGGGGGGGGGGGTTATGTTATGGCTAAGGTAGCAGAGCTGAGAATGTCATTGTGTGTTATATGCATCTCATGGAGCTCATCATCTGATCTGTCTAATCTATTTTTCTATTTGCCAGCTACTAGAACAATGGGGCTTATTTACTAAGGGTCGCGCACCGCACTTTCATCGGACTGTTCACAGTGTTCAGGGATTACACAGCTTTAACAGGTATTTTACAAGGGGTCTGCACTGGGATTGTGTCACACGCGATCGAATTATGACAAAGCTGCGCTGGCTTTCATGCAACACATTTTTTTTTTTGGGGGGGGGGCGTGCCGTTGGACAGAGCGCGTGATTTAACTTTCAAATTGTGCTGCAAGACAATGCACCTACATACACCAGGAAGAAGAATGTGAACTCCATCGGGCCAGAGCGGGGAAGCGACACACACAGGATATCACTAGCACGATCTTAGTGAATCACTGCATAGCGCAATATATTTGGACAATGCACGGACTGGGTAAGTAAATGTGCCCCATTGTTCAAAAGCTAAATAAAGGTGTAGATAAACCTGTACCCTGATAAACTAAGTACATTGTCAGCACACACATCTCATGGCACAGAGGAATCATGAAGTGTCAGCTTAGAGACCATCATTAGCTTTTCTGCATGTATGTAGTCACTCTTTTAATGTCACCTATTAAAATATTGAAGATTTTTTTTTTAGCTCAGTGCCAGAACTGTGTTTGTTTCATTGGTGTCTCAACAACTTGTTCCACGGCTTGGATCTGAAATGTGATCGGACCCACAGCAATAAGGATCTCCAGGGGTGAGCTGTATTGGACTTCTTTTCCATATATTTGCTTTTGAATGTTTGTATGGATCTTCTATAGGTGGGGTCTAGCACTCAGCACACGCTGCCCTTGTAAATCAACCTACATAATGCCCGGATGATTCATGCCCACCAGGTACACATCTACACTTTTTTTTCTGCTGATCGGAAAAAAAAATGCATATGTCAGCTGTAAAAAAGAAACTTAATATAATAATCCAAAGAGATTAAAACATCCAGGAGGCTATTGATATGGAGCTGTACAGCGCAAGGCTTGCAATTTTATTTACATCAAATCATTCAGGTACAACCTGGGAGATAAACCTACATTTATACTTATTCCAGCAATGTGCTTCATATGATAAACCGGAAAGACTGGAAGCATCTGCTCCTAACTCCGGATTCCTAATCTTTATGTATGATACAAGGGGGCACATACTGTACTGGATATAGAAATGTCTGCACAGAATGATGGACAGATTTGCTTCTTATTAATAAAACATCCAATCATCAGTTTTTGCAGGTCTCCCTCGTGTCAGACAAATAGAAATTTCCGTCCTATTTTCAATCGCCACAATTGTGCCTCAAATATATAATGTGAAAAATAATTTAAAAAAATGGAATTAATGGAAACAAAAAATCTTACTTCCAAGAAAAAAGCTCCTTACACTCCGTACAAAGAAGTTTTTTTAAAATTATAATTAGTGTTGAACAAAACTATGATGTTCAGGATTGTACCCAAACCCAAACGGTCTGGGTTTGGCTCATCCCCCGCCAGTAATGGCCATGATCGGTGCTGGCACCCATTGCAGGCGTTACCTGTTTAAACACTGCTGGCAATATCATAGGGTGCTGCCACTTTCGGGAGGCTCCCTGATAATGATGAACCTCCAAAGGACAAAATAACATTGCTGAGGGGCCCGGGTTGGACAGCAGTACCAAAATTTATTAAGGTCGTTCTACCAGGCAAATTTTTCTCTCTTTCACCCCCGTCTGTCATACCTCGCCTTGACCAGTGAGCACGTCATCTTCCTGCCGCTTGGCTTAGTGACGCAGCTCATCTTCGGGCTGCCGGCCTTCCTGCAGGTGCACCTAATCTTTTGGTAGCCGAATCGCCCACTAGCGCAACTCATCTTTGGGCTGCATCTTCAAAAATGAATGTAACTAGATTCATATAAGTTTAGGAATATAATTCTAATAATGTTTATTAATAAACTGCCATCAAATTCTTCAGAGCTTTACAAATATACATTTAGATGTATATATTGTGAGAAGGCACAGGGTATCGTGGTTGAGGGCCGATACGTGTCACTGAGGTGCCTGGCCTCAGTGAAGTAAGCCGCTAATCTTTGTCAGGAACCTTAGGTTTCTGATCCTTATTTAAAAGTAGTATAGCTGCTTGCTGCTTTTACTGGAGTAGTCTGAGAGCTGTGTATCCAGGCCAGGTGTTGCCTTGCATTTATTAGCCTAGAGCTCTAGCAGAGCTGAGAGTGTGTGGCTCCAAGCCTGAAGTGATGGTCTGGCGTCTTTCTCCTGCTGTTGTCTCAGGACTGGGTCAGAGATGCTGGAGGACTCTGCTGTAACTTTACACCCTGATGAAGAAAGCTGTTTATGTTTATTAGTGACTTTGTTTTAAATAAACCTTCCCTTATTGGACATTACTGTTTTGGTGACCTGTAAGACGAAGCATAACCCCCACAATTGGTGGAGGATGCGGGCAGTCCCAAAATTTTCTCGGGACACCTCAACCCCTACTAACACTGCTAGAGGAAATTCATCTGTCACCTCAGAATACACCGCAACCTTTTTATTGTTCTCAGTGTTGTCAGGTTTGTCAGCACCCAATGATCACCAGGGGTTATCGCATCATCCCATGAGTCCCAAAACAACAGAATGTCCCTTCCAATTATGACAGGATACATTAAGTCCTTAACGACTCCTACAGTATGATACATGGAAGTGGATTTTGCTGAAATGTTCACTTGGGCAACAGGATAGTCTTTAGTGTCCCCATGGATACACTTCACCCCCACCTGCTTCCCAGCAACAAGAGTATGGGGAAGAGTGTCTATTACCAAGGTGATTAAACTTCCAGTAGCCCAGTTATTGTGACACCATTGATTGTCACCTGGCAGAGGACCCTTGCCAGATTGAGGTTTGGCACTACACACAGGATGAGCAAGCATTGAACAGCGGCGACACAAGTTGCACTCCATGGGTTCTGTGGACATAGGGCAGTGCAACCCAGCACTGTACAGAGGCGGGAAACTCCGAGGCGCGGGGCCAGCTGCTTCCAGCTCTGCTCTCTTCATTCAGTTTCCTGTCATAACTGGGAGGAGTTGGAGTGTCTGGTGCAGCTGGTAGGAGCAGGTCGCTCTGTTAATGCCAGTAAAAGCAGTTTTAGATGCTTTAAGGAATGCTGGTTTTACCATAAATGTGCCGTTGGTATGGAGGAAACAAAATATCTAGGTTATATTGTAGAAAGGGGCTTAATTAAACCCCAAATAAGCAAAGTTGAAGCCATTCAGAATTGGGCACGCCCACTATCCAAAAAACAAGTGAGGGCATTCTTGGGAATTGTGGGCTATTATAGGCGGTCTGTCCCTGACTTTGCCCCCATTGCTGCCCCACTAACGGAGCTCACAAAAGGGACAAAATCTGTCATGGTGAAGTGGACCCCGGAGGCTGAAAGAGCCTTTAATGAGCTTAAACTTGCCCTGTGTAAACAGCCAGTCCTGGTAGCACCCGATTTTACAAAGGAATTTGTAGTACAGACAGATGCTTCTAATGTAGGGTTGGGTGCGATATTGTCACAGGATATAAATGGATAAGAGCACTCTGTAATGTATTTAAGCCGTAAACTTTCCCCTGCAGAAAAAAATTATTCCATAGTAGAAAGAGAATGTCTGGCCATTAAGTGGGCATTAGATTCTCTCAGGTATTACCTACTGGGCAGAAAGTTCAAATTGGTCTCAGATCATGCCCCACTGAAGTGGATGAGAAGGGAAAAGGGGAATAATGCCCGGATAATACGCTGGTTTCTTGCATTACAGGACTTCAGGTTTAATGTGGAACATAGAGCTGGCAAATTGCATGGAAATCAAGGGTGCACTGTTTGCTGCTTCAAGGTGCCCAGCCCCTCGGCTTTGGGCAAAGGAGGGGGGTATGTGAAAAGGCACAGGGTATTGTGGTTGAGGGGCGATACATGTCCCTGGGGTGCCTGGCCTCAGTGAAGTAAGCCGCTAATCTTTTCAGGAACCTTAGGTTTCTGATCCTTATTTAAAAGTAGCATAGCTGCTTGCTTCAGCTGATCCGGGACGACTTTTACTGGAGTAGTCTGAGAGCTGGGTGGGATGACTACTCCCATGTATCCAGGCCAGGTGTTGCCCTGCATTTATTAGCCTGGAGCTCTAGCAGAGCTGTGAGTGTGTGGCTCCAAGCCTGAAGTGATGGTCTGGCGTCTTTCTCCTGCTGTTGTCTCAGGACTGGGTCAGAGATGCTGGAGGACTCTGCTGTAACTTTACACACTGTATGGTGAGGATTACCTGTCTTATGTTAAAGCCTTTTGAGTGAAGAAAAAGTCAACTTTATGTTATGCCTTCATTTTGCACCTGCTGAAGAAAGCTGTTTATGTTTATTAGTGACTTTGTTTTAAATAAACCTTCCCTTATTGGACATTACTGTTTTGGTGACCTGTGTGACAAAGCATAACCCCCACAATATATATATATATATATATATATACTAACATGTATATTTATGCATATGTGTGTGTATATACGCATATATATATATATATATATATATATATATATATATATATATATATATATATGCGTCTATCTTTATATATGAGTGTTTATGTATGTGTATATGGTGTGTATATACTTAATGTATGTATCTGTATGCTGTATGTACATGTATAAGAGTATATAAAAGTGTGTATATGAGTGTATAACTTTATGTGGTGTATACAAATATATAAATGTGAGTATAAATGTGTATGATTGTATAAACGTGTGTGTACAAATATGTATATATTTTTTAAGGGTACATTCATCATATGGCTAGGGTGGCACCATTTGGATATTTGTGACCTAATAAAATAGGCTTGGGCAACTCCTTTAATGTACCATAAAGAGAAGCACAAGCTTTCCAAAGCTCTTTACGATGGAGCTGTCAAAACTCCACGTGCTCCCACACAGGCTGGGCCACGTGCATTGCTTCTAGAATTCATAATCTTCTTTTGTTGTTAAGTTGTTGCTTATCAATAAAGATAATTGCGACACTTCCTGTGGTGAGCGGGCAGCACAATTTCCCTGCACCATATGGAGTCTCTTAACTACAATAATCAATCCGCTAATCAAACTTTTCTTTTCTACTTCCTCTACAATGTTGTTCCCATGATCCGAGAAGACTTTATGGAAGGATATATAGAGATATATACTGATAGCTATAGGGAATACTCCACCTCTTGTAGACCAATCAGATTGATGAGATCTCTCTTGAATAGGGATGAGTGGACCTGTTAAAAATTTGAGTAACAGTGAGTGATGAACCAGAATTTTAAAAAGTCTGTTTGGTTCTGGACAACCCCCTGAACCTGGACATGTGACACGATGATTGGTTATGGCACTGATCACAAGCGTTTAAATAGTTCTGATGTAATTGGGGAGCGACAATCCTCCCAAAAACGGCGGCGCTCTACGCTGCAGTCCGCCATCATGCCTGTGCCGGTTTGTGTGTGGACAAAACCCGCCGAGCTATACACTAGAAACGCTGGACAGCTCTCAAAGCGGTCCGGCTTATTCATGAGGGGGCGGGTTTAGGGGCGGTGACGCCCGGCAGTCACCACTGGCCTATGGAGTGGGAGGGGCGGTCCGGGAAAGAGGCAGCGCCTCGGACCGCCCCTCATGAATACGCCGGACCGCTTTGAGAGCAGTCCGGTGTTTCTAGTGTCTGCGGCAGTGTCTGCTACCGTTTAATCACCTCCTAGTTCCGTTTTTATATATGACAGGTCCCCTTTAAACAGTTAACCGCGAAGAGCTGTAGCCGAACACTGGACCCAAAATTTTAATAAAATTCAAAGTCAGGTCAGGGGGTCCAGAGCCTGCGAAGTTCTGTATGAATCTGATCTTTGAGGTTTGGGTTCGCTCACCACTACTCTTGAATAAATTTCTTTTTATTGTCACATGAAGTATACTTAAAACAAAGTTGCAGGAATACGAGGCTCGCTCTTATGACAGATTTACGCCATCTACAGTATTTACCGCACATCATTCGCCGGCTTTAGTTATAAAACTCCTTCATGAGAAATGTAATTTTGGCTATAAACATAAAATGACTGCCGTGAATAGATGGGAGATTTGCATATAATTCAGCAATGATGAGATCAGATAGAATGGAGGATAACACTAATGCAGACATTTCTTGTCATTTGCCCATTTGTTTGATATTTTACATTAAACGTCTGAACTTTTCGCTCTGTGAGCTGATCCTATTGGATGAGGGTTGTACAGGGAACAATCGCGGGACCGGATTCATTAATTACTGGAAGACCTTATACAACCTCTTTTGTAAGTTGCTTAAAGGTTAATTCACATTTCTGAGAGTTTAGGGGTTAATGACTATTGATTTTGGCAGGAGTATTTTAGGCACCATGCAGAAAATTTAACTGCTTAAGGATCAGACCACTTTTAAAAACCAGGATTAGTCTTTCCTTGAATTTTTCAATTTTTTTGTATCTATTGATAATATTGTTGCACTACAATATCTTCTAAGAAAAATCTCACATTTCAATCCCCTAGTGATGTTAACACAAGAAAGATCCTTTTAACCCCTTACTTTAGAATTTTACTCAGTTTAGTGCTTTTTTAGCTCCTATTACTCTCTAGGCTGCTCAGTGCAAAATCCCATGGTGTGGGTGGAGCCTCTCTAAGCAGACACATTGGGGCAGATTTACTTACCCGGTCCATTCATGATCCAGCGGCGCGTTCTCTGTGCTGAATTCGGGTCCGGACGGGATTTATTAAGGTAGTTCCCCCGCCGTCCACCAGGTGGCACTGCTGCGCTGAAAAGCATCGGAACTCGCTGGAGTTCACCGGCTGGGGCTGAGTTAAGGTAAGTGCAAGCTCCGCGACAGATTTTTTGTTTTTTCTCCTTTAAAAGTTTTTTATTTCTTCTTATAATCCACATATATAAATCTCCAATACATATCCATATAACATACAGAACATAACAGTCACATACGTGATATATTTTCCCATCTTTAGCCTAAACAAAAACAGAGTACATATTGGGAATTACACATCCTAACCTTAGCCAAGAGATGTTACATTTCATATACATATATCTAGAGATTATACGCCATACTATACTTATCTCCCCCCCCCCCACCCCCTCCCCAAAAAAAAAAAAAAAAAAACACACAGACATAAATAAATTGTTTCCCTCTCTCTACTCTCCCAAGTAGTTATCACTAATTAGGATTTTCCTCAATCTCCCTCTCCCCACCCCTCCCATATTTCCATAAAGAGCTTTGCTTTATTAATTCTTTCCAGGTAGACTTTTTCATATAACAACATTTTTTTTTGTGTAAACAATCCAATCCCTCACCCTTGGGGGATCCGTTGAAATCCATTTGTACAGAATAACTTTCCGTGCCCAGCATAGAAGCTTGTTTACCCTACCTTCTTTCTTATCTAGTTTAAAGGTTCCCTGATTACCAAATATACATAGTACTGGATCACACAATACTTGTAGGTTAAGTCTTGAATTTATGATTTCAATAATCCCTTCCCAATATTCTTGAATATAAACACAACTCCAAAATAAATGGACAAAGTCTGCCTTTTCTTCCCCACACTTAGTACATTTTGAGTTGTGTTCCTTGTACATCCTAGAGCAGTGATGGCGAACCTATGGCACTGGTGCCAGAGGTGGCACTCAGAGCCCTTTCTGTGGGCACTCAGGCCATCAGCCTAGGACAGAGTTCACCAAACAGGACCAAATCCAACAAATCTTCCTGCAGTCCTAGGCAACTTATGAGATGCTGCGCTCAGCACTATTTTACTGTAACACTTCATTGACTGTTTTGAACTGCTTGAAAAGTGAGAAGGTGTTGATAGAACTGCATTATCTTTATCCCTGGAGAGAAGCTACAATGATAGTCTAAATTTGCCCACCTTCTTTAAACTGTATTGGTGGCCTCAGGTGGTTGATACAATTAAAGAAGTGGAAGAACAGGCAGCAATAAGTTGCTTAAAATGGAACATTGGCACATCAGGGTAAATGAGTGGGTTTTGGTTGTAGTTTGGGCACGCGGTCTCTAAAAGGTTCGCCATCACTGTCCTAGAGAGTCGATAAGGAGTATAGTAAAGCCTATTAACAATAAAAAACTGCATTATCCTCAACTGTGGGTTAAATGAAACCTCTGGTAACCTTCTTAGGATATCTTGCCAATTTTCAATCCCTATTAACCCATTTACACCCAAATCTTTCTCCCATTTATAGAGTAGAGTCAAGCAGGGGGTTTCAAATTTATTTCTTAGCAATTTCCCATATATAGAGGCCATTCTCCCCTTTTTCCCCAATCTTTCACAGTTCTTTAAGAACTCGTTTACTGGATTATTTTCATGGTTCATATCCATCATCTGACTTCTTAGAGCATGTCTCAACTGAAAATATCTAAATAGATCATGATTTCTCAATCCAAATTCCTCCCTAAGCATTAGCCATGATTTAAGAGCCTGGTTATGGAAGATTTTTTGTTTTAAATTCGTTTTTTCCAAATCCGTCGGGTTACCGTTCGGCCACGCCCCCGATTTCCGTCGTGTGCATGCCAGCGCCGATGCGTCATAATCCGATCGCGTGCGCCAAAATCCCCGGGCAATTCAGGGAGAATCGGCGCAAATCGGAAATATTCGGGTAAATTGTCGGGAAAACGCGATTCGGGGGTGACAATGTGGTTAGATTATCAGGGTATAAGGTTTATATACACTTTCATCTAGCTACTGACGTGCTAACACACTGACATATAGAGAGAGAGATGAGACAGATCAGAGATGAGATGCATGACATTACAGAGAAGCAGGACAGACAGAGGCTGACAGACTTTTACACTGTGAGCTCTGCTACATCTCACAGATATGCACCTGCCTCCCCCTTCCCCGGATGATTTCTCTCCTTGTAGCTTGTAGTTTGTAGCCTCTCTCTCTTTGCTCACCATCTCCTGGCAGGATGTGATCAGTGAGTCTCTGATCTCCATGCAGGGGGTGTGGCTACAGCAGAGACAGATAGAAATCTCTGCTCCACGAACTCAAACAGAAATCCAAGATTGCATGAACACGAGCACCGGTATATTGGTGATAAATATGGATACAATGAATAATAATTAGAATTTTATATCATATTAGGAACAAAAAAAGCCACAGTTTGTTAGAAATCAGAAGGAACATTACGGAAACCTACCTCTGTGGCGATTTTTCCACATTCAACTTCAAACTAAGTTGAGAATCAGGGGTATATTTATCCCATCTATGATGGTGCCCCCATCCCCTGGCACCTGCCAGATTTATTAGGAGGCTCTGGCCTCATGATAAATCCCATCTGGCAGCTGTGATGCGCTGAGCCGGCGAGGCCCTAGCCTGCATCTGAGTGGCCTGTGTCGGCCTACAACACCACCCAGCCGCACCCCTTCACACCCGTCCACGCCCATATTGGCCTGGAGGGGGCGTAAGAGGAGAAATAAGCACAGTTTCTTGTATGCCATGAAAATGTGCCCCCAGGTTTATGTAACCCTAGTTACAAACGGCCCTCTGGAAGTTGGTAATTTACTGTACTTTAGTCCCAGGCTACAATAATCAGCTATAACAGTTATCAAAAGTTGTCTGCAATTAATCTTTTTTGTTAAACCTGGTTCTTATAATAGTCGCACATTTTTAAAATCCAATTGCCACAGAGACCAAAAAAAAATTGGCTGTGGTTACATACCGACTTACATACAAATTCAACTTAAGAACAACCCTAAAGAACCTATCTTGTACGTAACCCGTGGACTGTGTGTACATTTAAATAACTACCAACTACTCAATAATCACACAAAATCATAATTGTTATTAAATATGAGACACCAGACAGCATAAAAATACCCCATTAAAAAATACAACAAAAACAACACAAAATAACATGGACAGTGTGATATCATCCGTGACCAGGGGCGGACTGGCCATAGACTTTACCGGGAGACTTCCCGGTGGGCCGGTGCCCTGAGCAGCTGATAGGGCCGGTCCCTTCCTCCGCTTGGCCCCTCCTCCTCTCCCTCACTACATGTGTCGAGCTGTCGGGCACATCACTTCCTATGTACAGGCTCCTGCACTGCCCTCCCTCCCTGATGCATCCATATGATAAATTAACCTTATGATATGGATGCACAGCAGGGGTGGCAGTGCAGGAGCCTGTTCTCCCCTGCAGATGTCAGCCCAAGCGCTGGGCTCCTCACAGGCCCAGCCCTGCACATTACACAGAGCCAGGAGGCCACGCCCCCACAGCACAGCCCGGGCCTTGCAGCATGGAGGAAGAGGTGAGTGCTGGAGGGGTGGAAGGGGGGATGGTGCCTGCTGTGTGTGTGTGTGTGGGGGAGATGGGGCTGGTGTGTGCTGTGCAGGGGCGGACTGGCCATAGACTTTACCGGGAGACTTCCCGGTGGGCCGGTGCCCTGAGCAGCTGATAGGGCCGGTCCCTTCCTCCGCTTGGCCCCTCCTCCTCTCCCTCACTACATGTGTCGAGCTGTCGGGCACATCACTTCCTATGTACAGGCTCCTGCACTGCCCTCCCTCCCTGATGCATCCATATGATAAATTAACCTTATGATATGGATGCACAGCAGGGGTGGCAGTGCAGGAGCCTGTTCTCCCCTGCAGATGTCAGCCCAAGCGCTGGGCTCCTCACAGGCCCAGCCCTGCACATTACACAGAGCCAGGAGGCCACGCCCCCACAGCACAGCCCGGGCCTTGCAGCATGGAGGAAGAGGTGAGTGCTGGAGGGGTGGAAGGGGGGATGGTGCCTGCTGTGTGTGTGTGTGTGGGGGAGATGGGGCTGGTGTGTGCTGTGTATGTGTATGGGAGATGGGGCTGGTGCATGCTGTGTATGTGTATTGGAGATGGCGCTGGTGCATGCTGTGTGTGTATATGGGAGATGGGGCTGGTGCATGCTGTGTATGTGTATGGGAGATGGGGCTGGTGCATGCTGTGTATGTGTATGGGAGATGGGGCTGGTGCCTGCTGTGTATGTGTATGGGAGGTGGTGCTGGTGCATGCTGTGTATGTGTATGGGAGATGGCGCTGGTGCATGCTGTGTATGTGTATGGGAGATGGTGCTGGTGCATGCTGTGTATGTGTATGGGAGATGGGGCTGGTGCATGCTGTGTGTGTATATGGGAGATGGTGCTGGTGCATGCTGTGTATGTGTATTGGAGATGGCGCTGGTGCATGCTGTGTGTGTATATGGGAGATGGGGCTGGTGCGTGCTGTGTATGTGTATGGGAGATGGTGCTGGTGCATGCTGTGTATGTGTATGGGAGATGGCGCTGGTGCCTGCTGTGTATGTGTATGGGAGGTGGTGCTGGTGCATGCTGTGTATGTGTATGGGAGATGGTGCTGGTGCATGCTGTGTGTGTATATGGGAGATGGTGCTGGTGCATGCTGTGTATGTGTATGGGAGATGGGGCTGGTGCATGCTGTGTGTGTATATGGGAGATGGTGCTGGTGCATGCTGTGTATGTGTATTGGAGATGGCGCTGGTGCATGCTGTGTGTGTATATGGGAGATGGGGCTGGTGCGTGCTGTGTATGTGTATGGGAGATGGTGCTGGTGCATGCTGTGTATGTGTATGGGAGATGGGGCTGGTGCGTGCTGTGTATGTGTATGGGAGATGGTGCTGGTGCATGCTGTGTATGTGTATGGGAGATGGCGCTGGTGCATGCTGTGTGTGTATGGGAGATGGGGCTGGTGCATGCTGTGTGTGTATATGGGAGATGGTGCTGGTGCATGCTGTGTATGTGTATGGGAGATGGGGCTGGTGCATGCTGTGTGTGTATATGGGAGATGGTGCTGGTGCATGCTGTGTATGTGTATGGGAGATGGCGCTGGTGCATGCTGTGTGTGTATGGGAGATGGGGCTGGTGTGTGCTGTGTGTGTGTATATGGGAGATGGTGCTGGTGCATGCTGTGTGTGTGTATGGGAGATGGCGCTGGTGCATGCTGTGTATGTGTATGGGAGATGGGGCTGGCGCATGCTGTGTATGTGTATGGGAGATGGCGCTGGTGCATGCTGTGTATGTGTATGGGAGATGGTGCTGGTGCCTGCTGTATGTGTGTGTGTGTGTGGGGAGATGGCGCTGGTGCCTGCTGTGTGTGTGTGTGGGGAGATGGCGCTGGTGCCTGCTGTGTGTGTGTGTGGGGATATGGCGCTGGTGCCTGCTGTGTGTGTGTGGGGAGATGGTGCTGGTGCCTGCTGTGTGTGTGTGGGGAGATGGTGCTGGTGCCTGCTGTGTGTGTGTGTGTGTGTGTGTGTGGGGAGATGGTGCTGGTGCCTGCTGTATGTGTGTGTGTGTGGGGAGATGGTGCTGGTGCCTGCTGTGTGTGTGTGTGTGTGTGGGGGGGGGGGGGGGGGAGATGGGGCTGGTGCCTGCTGTATGTGTGTGTGTGTGTGGGGAGATGGTGCTGGTGCCTGCTGTGTGTGTGTGTGTGTGTGGGGAGATGGTGCTGGTGCCTGCTGTGTGTGTGTGTGTGTGTGTGTGTGTGTGTGTGTGTGGAGATGGTGCTGGTGCCTGGTGTGTGTGTGTGTGTGTGTGTGTGTGTGTGTGTGTGTGTGTGTGTGTGTGTGTGTGTGTGTGTGTGTGTGTGTGTGTGGGGAGATGGTGCTGGTGCCTGCTGTGTGTGTGTGGGGGGAGGGGTCACATGTTGCATGTTGGCCTGGGTTTTTATTGTGTTTGAAACGCAGTAATGTAATTAGGCAAATCACCTCTCAGCTGTTGTAATGCGTTTCAAACACAATGAAAACCCAGGCCAACATGCAACGTGTGAACGCGCCCTTAGCGTTTTGATTCCGTTTTGTAACTGAATCAAAACGCATCGTGGCGGGCCACGGCCGATCGCATATGCGTTTCTATGCAAACGTATGTGATTGGCAATCAGCGCATATTGTGTAAATGCGGGACACCGGATGCTCATTGTGATGCATGCATTTACGTACAAACACATATGCGATCCACCCCAGTGCGTGTGGCATCACCCTTATTGTCACTTATGGTTAGTTGACTCCGCCTACTTGTGATGGCCACGCCTAAAGTAAATTGGCCCTGCCTATATCATGGGGCCGCTTTTAATCTTTTTCCAGGGCCACTTTAAATTCCCAGTCCGCCCCTGTCCGTGACGATGACTAAAAAAATCATAGGCGATATCAATTCGTAATAGTTGTTGTGTACAATACAAAATGCCAACCTGAAAGACGAATGGCTGTAATTACTCATAAACGCTCGGCTCTATAACACCCTAAGGCATAATAAAGTGCAAACGTGCTTCAAAATATAAAATATATTGCCTGTAAAAATTATCTTATAAATGCCTTAAGACACAATCTAGTAAAGAAGCCTACTGTAAGATTACATCAAACCATCACTCACCACTTATCAAGCTGCCTGAACTTGAATTGCAAAAAGGTAGAAGAGTAAACGGCTCAATAAATCAAAAATACTGTCTGGCCATACTGTCCTGTAACCCCGATGACACTGTCCAGTGCCCTCCTACATTATACCTGAGATTGATATCCTATAGGACCACTGTATTGTCATTTTTGGTTTTCTAAATAGATGATATTGTTTGTGTAATGAATAGTTTTCCAATATTCTTTTCGTATCAATTCCTCAGGATTTTCTAGACCTCTGCTTGCTGTCTTGCTACAGGAAGCTTCTATGTTTACTTCCTGTGGATAGAAATCTGTCCCTGGTCATGTGATGTCACACAAGTGCACGGCTCATTGTATCCCTGGTCATGTGATGTCACACAGGTGCACAGCTCGTTATATATCCCTGGTCATGTGATGTCACACAGGTGCATGGGTCATTATATCCCTGCTCATGTGATGTCACACAAGTGCACGGCTCATTGTATCCCTGGTCATGTGATGTCACACAGGTGCACAGCTCGTTATATATCTCTGGTCATGTTATGTCACACACGTGCACAGCTCATTGGGCCACATGTATCACTCGTTTTTTTTCTGTTGTTTTTGCGCCTTTTCATTCAGGCACACTGTTTTTGCGCCAATTTTTGCGACTAAATGCCAAACTAGCCGCGCAGCAAAAATAAGCAGCTTTCCCTCATTTATCCTAGCAATCCAGAAGTTTTGCTGCACCTAATGATATTTATCACTTGCAACGTTTTCATTTAGGCGCAAAAACCGGCGCAAAAACACTCCAGCCCGAAGGTGGCATTAACTGAGAAGAAAGCACTGAGCTTAGACATTAGATGCTCTGCAGACACTAGAACAGATCATACAGACATGAGATACTCTGCAGACACTAGTACAGATAATACAGACATGAGATACTCTGCAGACACTAGTACAGATAATACAGACATGAGATACTCTGCAGACAGGAGCTGCAGACTCTATTTACAGTTCATCACCTTCTATTTACAAAATATTCTGCAAATTCCTGAGCTCAAAGCAAGAGCAAGAGAACTTTGCAGCATGTTGCAGATACTACATACAAGTGTCCCCCATGTAATTCTGCACAGTATCACCGGTGTGTCTGAGGGGGATACTGTGCAGAATTACAGGGGTGCAGCAGGAGACCAGCACTGGGGGATCCCCTCCGGGAGAAGCCCCTGCTGAGGAGGTCACTGGGTGCAGGGTGTCACACACCTGGGTGCTGCTGTGAGTGTTATCTTCATTTTGGGCTGTGGGAGAAGCAGAGATGAGCTTGTAGCAGGATTATATGTAAGTGCCCGAATCTAACATTACGCCTAAACTGCACCAAAATTGTGCCTAAACTGTGTTAAAGGGGTTATCCGGGTTTAAATTTTTTTTAATGTCCGGGCTGGGGAGGGCTAGTTAAACATAATAAACATGTACTTACCTCCTCCGGTGCTGCCGATGTCCCGCGCCGCGGCCCGTCTTCTCTGTGCGCCGGTTTCATCACACCGGCGCACAGGGAGCTTCCGGCCGGCCGGAAGCTCCCATGCGCACCATCTCTCAGCGCTTACAACGCTGAGAGATAGGGACGCATGGGAGGAGCCGTCCACATCGTGGACCGGAAGCTCCCTGTGCGCGGCTTCCGTGCCCCTGTAAACAAACAGGGGCACGGATCGAAGGGACCGCGGCGCGGGACAACGGCGGCGCCGGAGGGGGTAAGTACATGTTTATTATGTTTAAATAGCCTTCCCCAGCCCGGACATAAAAAAAAATTTAAACCCGGATAACCCCTTTAAAGTAAAGTAAATAAGAGGCAGAAAATATACTTATCACAGATGGTTGTAGCTTGTGATAATTCTGGCAAAACAGTGCGCCAGAATTTAGGCGCAACTACTACACTTAGGCGCACAAAAGTGATAAATGTGGCCCATAGATAGAAGATAGGTAGATATTGATGGCATAACACATAATAGGAGGCCTTCATGATAAGGAGATGTAACATTTCCTTTAGCGCTTTGTTAAGGTTTCCCACTCATGTCCTTCCTTCCATTTCCTTTTGACTCTTGTTCAGTCTGTCTATATATTTTCCTTCAGTGCTTGTGATGTATATTGCAGTCTGTTAAACGCTTTGCTCGCATGACCCTAGAATAAGTATTGCATTTATTTCATGACAAATTGAAGTCCTTGATAAAATTTACAGAGAGTGGAGCCATTTGTATCTCCTGTACCCATGAGCGCTCCGTGTGCCGCCGTATCCCTGCTCCGCTCGCTGCTCCATCCTCCCCTAGAAGCAATACATCTATAATCCCGCTTGTCGTGGAGCATTCATGAGCCCTGATACTGGTCTATTGTTATGTGTGAAAGCTTTTATTAATATTACTGCATGTTCCACTAGTTGTTTTTTAACAGAAGGTTCATAGTCAATAATAGCCTGTGGTTTGGAGAAAAAAACAAATACATCAAGGTGCTGCTCAGGAAATAAGTAATTCTCCATGTAAGCAGAGAGGAAGCGAGGTTTGCTTCTATATGATGGCTCTTTTGTAGCCTCCAGAAGGCAAGTCTTAGTCGTATCTTTGTAAATGAATGAAATGTATCCTCAGAGCAATTTACTTTTTTTTTTTAATGCAAAAAATACATTTAATTTACATTTGCATTTTTTTTGTGATATTGCAGTAACAC
Organism: Engystomops pustulosus; assembly: GCF_040894005.1. Classification (NCBI taxonomy): domain Eukaryota; kingdom Metazoa; phylum Chordata; class Amphibia; order Anura; family Leptodactylidae; genus Engystomops; species Engystomops pustulosus. The sequence continues at coordinate 33,672,320 of NC_092416.1, forward strand.
AGAAAAATATATCATTTAACATATGAATATATATAAATATATTTTTTTATTATTTTGCCTATCTACATAGAGACTTTAGAGGTACTCTGAATCCCCTAACGCGGGGGTGAACACCCTGCAGCCCTTTGCAGTGCGGCCCCTAACCTTCTGCCCCCAGAGACCAATGAGCATTTCTATCACTGATGGAAGCGATCATTGGTGTAGTGATTAGTACATCTGACAAGTACTGACTGTTCCCATGTTCTCTCCAGCGGCTCTGTAATGAAGCTGGTTGTGTAAGCCAGTGTAAGGACCCATACGACAGTGGTGCCTGTAGCAGGAGAGGACCTGGGAGTGGTAAGTACAGAATGCTTGACAAGTACTTGCTGCACTCAGGACCTCTCCTGCTCCATGTGTCGCTCTGCTTTCAGTCTTGACACTTGCTTATGCAATACAATTTTTTTTAATTTGTCTCCTCTGGGTTCTTCAGTAATATATGCCTGTTCTTGGGTCTCAAGTATGATGTGTCCGCTCTGGGGTCTCCAGTATTATATGCCTGCTCTTGGATCTCCAGTGTTATGCCTCAGATCTGGGGTCTCCAATATTATACATCTGCTCTGGGGATTCCAGTATTATACATCTGCTCTGGGGTCTCCAGTATGATATGTCTCCTCTGAGGTCTTTAGTATTATATGCCTGTTCTTGGGTCTCCAGTATGATATGTCTGCTCTGGGGATTCTAGTATTATACATCTGCTCTGGGGTCTCCAGTATTATATGTCTGCTCTTGAGTCTCCAGTATTATATGCCTGTTCCTGCGTCTGCAGCATGATATATCTGCTCTGTGGTCTCCAGTATTATATGCCTGCTCTTGCGTCTCCAGTATTATATGCCTGCTCTGGGGTCTCCAGTGTTATGCCTCAGATCTGGGGTCTCCAATATTATACATATGCTCTGGGCATTCCAATATTATACATCTGCTCTGGGGTCTCCAGTATGATATGTCTCCTCTGAGGTCTTTAGTATTATATGCCTGTTCTTGGGTCTCCAGTATGATATGTCTCCTCTGGGGATTCTAGTATTATACATCTGCTTTGGGGTCTCCAGTATTATATGTCTGCTCTGGAGTCTCCAGTATTATATGCCTGCTCCTGCGTCTGCAGCATGATATATCTGCTCTGGGGTCTCCAGTATTATATGCCTGCTCCTGCGTCTGCAGCATGATATATCTGCTCTGAGGTCTCCAGTATTATATGCCTGCTCTTGCGTCTCCAGTATTATATGCCTGCTCTGGGGTCTCCAATATTATACATCTGCTCTAGGGATTCCAGTATTATACATCTGCTCTTGGGTCTCCAGTATGATATGTCTCCTATGGGGTCTTTAGTATTATATGCCTGTTCTTTGGTCTCCAGTATTATATGTCTGCTCTGGAGTCTCCAGTATTATATGCCTGCTCCTGCGTCTGCAGCATGATATATCTGCTCTGGGGTCTCCAGTATTATATGCCTGCTCCTGCGTCTGCAGCATGATATATCTGCTCTGGGGTCTCCAGTATTATATGCCTGCTCCTGCATCTGCAGCATGATATATCTGCTTTGGGGTCTCCAGTATTATATGCCTGCTCCTGCATCTGCAGCATGATATATCTGCTCTGGGGTCTCCAGTATCATATGCCTGCTCTTGCGTCTCCAGTATTATATGCCTGCTCTGGGGTCTCCAGTGTTATGCCTCAGATCTGGGGTCTCCAATATTATACATCTGCTCTGGGGATTCCAGTATTATACATCTGCTCTGGGGTCTCCAGTATCATATGTCTCCTCTGAGGTCTTTACTATTATATGCCTGTTCTTGGGTCTCCAGTATGATATGTCTCCTCTAGGGATTCTAGTATTATACATCTGCTTTGGGGTCTCCAGTATTATATGTCTGCTCTGGAGTCTCCAGTATTATATGCTTGCTCTTGCATCTGCAGCATGATATATCTGCTCTGTGGTCTCCAGTATTATATGCCTGCTCTTGCGTCTCCAGTATTATATGCCTGCTCTGGGGTCTCCAGTGTTATGCCTCAGATCTGGGGTCTCCAATATTATACATCTGCTCTGGGGATTCCAGTATTATACATCTGCTCTGGGGTCTCCAGTATGATATGTCTCCTCTGAGGTCTTTAGTATTATATGCCTGTTCTTGGGTCTCCAGTATGATATGTCTCCTCTGGGGATTCTAGTATTATACATCTGCTTTGGGGTCTCCAGTATTATATGTCTGCTCTGGAGTCTCCAGTATTATATGCCTGCTCCTGCGTCTGCAGCATGATATATCTGCTCTGGGGTCTCCAGTATTATATGCCTGCTCCTGCGTCTGCAGCATGATATATCTGCTCTGAGGTCTCCAGTATTATATGCCTGCTCTTGCGTCTCCAGTATTATATGCCTGCTCTGGGGTCTCCAATATTATACATCTGCTCTAGGGATTCCAGTATTATACATCTGCTCTTGGGTCTCCAGTATGATATGTCTCCTATGGGGTCTTTAGTATTATATGCCTGTTCTTTGGTCTCCAGTATTATATGTCTGCTCTGGAGTCTCCAGTATTATATGCCTGCTCCTGCGTCTGCAGCATGATATATCTGCTCTGGGGTCTCCAGTATTATATGCCTGCTCCTGCGTCTGCAGCATGATATATCTGCTCTGGGGTCTCCAGTATTATATGCCTGCTCCTGCATCTGCAGCATGATGTATCTGCTTTGGGGTCTCCAGTATTATATGCCTGCTCCTGCATCTGCAGCATGATATATCTGCTCTGGGGTCTCCAGTATCATATGCCTGCTCTTGCGTCTCCAGTATTATATGCCTGCTCTGGGGTCTCCAGTGTTATGCCTCAGATCTGGGGTCTCCAATATTATACATCTGCTCTGGGGATTCCAGTATTATACATCTGCTCTGGGGTCTCCAGTATGACATGTCTCCTCTGAGGTCTTTACTATTATATGCCTGTTCTTGGGTCTCCAGTATGATATGTCTCCTCTAGGGATTCTAGTATTATACATCTGCTTTGGGGTCTCCAGTATTATATGTCTGCTCTGGAGTCTCCAGTATTATATGCTTGCTCTTGCATCTGCAGCATGATATATCTGCTCTGTGGTCTCCAGTATTATATGCCTGCTCTTGCGTCTCCAGTATTATATGCCTGCTCTGGGGTCTCCAGTGTTATGCCTCAGATCTGGGGTCTCCAATATTATACATCTGCTCTGGGGATTCCAGTATTATACATCTGCTCTGGGGTCTCCAGTATGATATGTCTCCTCTGAGGTCTTTAGTATTATATACCTGTTCTTGGGTCTCCAGTATGATATGTCTCCTCTAGGGATTCTAGTATTATACATCTGCTTTGGGGTCTCCAGTATTATATGTCTGCTCTGGAGTCTCCAGTATTATATGCTTGCTCTTGCATCTGCAGCATGATATATCTGCACTGGGGTCTACAGTATTATATGCCTGTTCTTGCATCTCCAGTATTATATGCCTGCTCTTGGGTCTCCAGTGTTATATGCCTGCTCTTGCGTCTCCAGTATTATATGCCTGCTCTGGGGTCTCCAGTGTTATGCCTTAGATCTGGGGTCTCCAATATTATACATCTGCTCTAGGGATTCCAGTTTTATACATCTGCTCTTGGGTCTCCAGTATGATATGTCTCCTCTGGGGTCTTTAGTATTATATGCCTGCTCTTTGGTCTCCAGTATTATATGTCTGCTCTGGAGTCTCCAGTATTATATGCCTGCTCCTGCGTCTGCAGCATGATATATCTGCTCTGGGGTCTCCAGTATTATATGCCTGCTCCTGCGTCTGCAGCATGATATATTTGCTCTGGGGTCTCCAGTATTATATGTCTGCTCCTGCATCTGCAGCATGATATATCTGCTTTGGGGTCTCCAGTATTATATGCCTGCTCCTGCGTCTGCAGCATGATATATCTGCTCTGGGGTCTCCAGTATCATATGCCTGCTCTTGCGTCTCCAGTATTATATGCCTGCTCTGGGGTCTCCAGTGTTATGCCTCAGATCTGGGGTCTCCAATATTATACATCTGCTCTGGGGATTCCAGTATTATACATCTGCTCTGGGGTCTCCAGTATGATATGTCTCCTCTGAGGTCTTTACTATTATATGCCTGTTCTTGGGTCTCCAGTATGATATGTCTCCTCTAGGGATTCTAGTATTATACATCTGCTTTGGGGTCTCCAGTATTATATGTCTGCTCTGGAGTCTCCAGTATTATATGCTTGCTCTTGCATCTGCAGCATGATATATCTGCTCTGGGGTCTCCAGTATTATATGCCTGCTCTTGCGTCTCCAGTATTATATGCCTGCTCTGGGGTCTCCAGTGTTATGCCTCAGATCTGGGGTCTCCAATATTATACATCTGCTCTGGGGATTCCAGTATTATACATCTGCTCTGGGGTCTCCAGTATGATATGTCTCCTCTGAGGTCTTTAGTATTATATACCTGTTCTTGGGTCTCCAGTATGATATGTCTCCTCTAGGGATTCTAGTATTATACATCTGCTTTGGGGTCTCCGGTATTATATGTCTGCTCTGGAGTCTCCAGTATTATATGCTTGCTCTTGCATCTGCAGCATGATATATCTGCACTGGGGTCTACAGTATTATATGCCTGTTCTTGCATCTCCAGTATTATATGCCTGCTCTTGGGTCTCCAGTGTTATGCCTTAGATCTGGGGTCTCCAATATTATACATCTGCTCTGGGGATTCCAGTGTTATACATCTGCTCTTGGGTCTCCAGTATGATATGTCTCCTCTGAGGTCTTTAGTATTATATGCCTGTTCTTTGGTCTCCAGTATTATATGTCTGCTCTTGCGTCTCCGGTATTATATGCCTGCTCTTGGGTCTCCAGTGTTATGCCTCAGATCTGGGGTCTGCAGTAATATATGTCTGCTCTGGGGTTTCCAGTATTATACATCTGCTCTTGCGTCTCCAGTATTATATGCCTGCTCTTTGGTCTCAATTATTATATGCCTGTTCTGGAGTTCTCCAGCATTTGTCGTCTGCTATGGGGTCTTCACTATTATATGTCTGCTGTGGGGGTCTCTAGTATTTGTTGTCTGCTCTGGGGTCTCCAGTATTATATGCCTGCTCTTAGGTCTCAAGTGTTATATGCCTGTTCTGGAGTTTTCCAGCATTTGTCGTCTGCTCTGGGGTCTTCACTATTATATTTCTGCTGGTGGGGTCTCTGCTCTGCTCTGGGGTCTCCAGTAGCATATTCCTGCTCTTGGATCTCAAGTGATATATTTCTGTTCTGTAGTTCTCCAGTATTTTTCATCTGCTTTGGGGTCTCCAATATTATTCATCTGCTTTGGGATCTCTAGTATTATATGACAGCTGTGGCGGTCTCCAGTATTTGTCTTCTTCTCTAGGGTTCCTCAGTATTATAGGTCTGCACTGGAGAGTCCCCAGTATTATATTGAGCACTGTATTTATTGTCAGCTCTGGGGTATGGTGGTTTTGGGGCGGTATTTAGTGCTGTCCTATGATATTTATAATTTCTATTGTGGTATTTTGTGCTTGTTTGTGCATCATAACTGCTGGTTACTAGTGTGGCCCCTTTAAATTGTGCATTATGAAAATGCTGCCCTCGGGCTCTTAAAGGTTGTGCACCCTGCCCTAAAGTATCTCCTGTCTGCACTCACCCTGCAAATTGATATTCATGGCTACAGGTTTTACTAGAAACATTAGAAATTAAGATGATAAATAACTATGAAGGTTGCAGTGTCAGGCGGCTTAATTTTAGCTAATTCAATTAAAATAAATTGGAAATAAAACCCTTCACATAGGTACAAGGAGTGAAGTACAAATCATTCGGATGCATAGGATATCACACAAACCACAATAAAAGTTACCACCATACAAAGAGCACAGTCCAATCAGATAAAACACTAAATAGAGGTACAAAAATGGCAATCTCTTGTGTTGGGATGTCATTGCGCTAGGAGAAAGAGATAAATGAGGTGATGATGGAGTTTTGTTTTTTCTTTAACCTCAATTCACCTCAATTTTTAGTTTTTTTGTTGCCATTTTACATATATAGATATAGATCTGTAAAAGTGTGCCACTAGCACACTGTTACACATGTGCAGCAATGACATGTCCTGGAATCTTACAAAGACCCCAGTCTGTAATGGCAACTGATTGCTGCTCCTTAATGACATCATAAGGAGCAGCGATCAAAGCCAATATGGTGGCACCATTGCAAAGCCACCAGTGGCAGTCAAAGAGTTAACACCCTTGTTACCAGTAAGTGTTTGCTGCAATATGCAGCAAACACCTAGCTTGTATAAAGAGGATCCGCCTGTGAGCCTCTCCACATTCCCTTCACTGACTTTTGATGTGCTGTTACATCTTTAACCTCCTGTTGAGTCTTTAATGGGATAAAAGTTAGGGCTTAACACATTGGGGGTCATTTACTAAGGGCCCGATTCGCGTTTTCCCGACATGTTACCCGAATATTTCCGATTTGCGCCGATTGTACCTGAATTCCCCTGGGATTTTGGCGCACGTGATCGGATTGTGGCGCATCGGTGCCGGCATGCACGCGACGGAAATCGGGGGGGCGTGGCCGAACGAAAACCCGACGTATTCGGAAAAACCGCCGCATTTAAAAACGGAAAATGTGTCGCTCGGGACACGCTTACCTGCACTCAGCCGGCCTCGGTGAATTCCGACGCATTCAGATGCTTTTCAACGCAGCAGCGCCACCTGGTGGATGGCGGAGGAACTACCTTATTAAATCCCGGCCGGACCAGAATCCAGCGCAGAAAACGCGCCGCTGGATCGCGAATGGACCGGGTAAGTAAATCTGCCCCATTGTTTTATTTAATTTTTGTTGGAAAATCACTTTGAAGCAGAATTCCCTACATGCCCATAACTGAATTTTCTCAGCTGTGAAAAACAGGTGTTAACATCCACTCGTCATGTCCAGTTTGACTCTACTTTGGATCCAAATGTCCGTTTTTATTGGACAAGTTGCATCCACGTTGTTTTTTTTTTAGCATTCATGAAAAAAATGGATGAGTGCATTCTGGCAATTGTCCAGTTTTCACAGATGGTAGAGTGTTTTTTTTTTCTCTAACCCATTGACTTCAGTAAGAAACAGCATTCATCTGTTTTTGGAACATGAGCCCATAGGCTGGTGGCACATGGTCATGGTTGGTCCGTGAGAAACAGACTGTGTGCTGGTTGGTCTTCTTGGACTGCACACAGCCCTGATGACATGACAAGTCATAACTCTATCCACCATATTTGCCCATTCTACAAGAGTGGGGGCCTTATCAGATACCCATACTTTAATTTTCACCAATCTAGCAATGCACAATCCTTTAAAAATATAATTCTTTTGTGCGAAAGAGCTAAATGTGAAGTGTTATTTTTCCTGCAGAATCCCATGTGGCGATTGGTTGGAGGCTCAGCATGCTTTGGAATGAGCTCTGTAGGAATCTATAAATATGAGCTTATTCCAAGCTTCTGGATCTTTATGCATTTTCTTCATTGAGATTCCTTTAGAGAGATACATCTTCAGCAGAGCCAAGCTGGCTCCTACAGCCAGCCTTCAGACTACTGGATCAAGGCTGAGGTGCTTCTAAATTCTTTCTCCATATTGGAATCATTGCCACAGACAAACAATTCAATGTCTTGTGTGTTCCTGCAAGAAGGACCGTCATCAGTCTTTAAAGAAACTGTGAGTTTCCAGTGTGATCCCTGGCCTGCCTCTGACATCATAGGCCTCCCTTTAAGCATCTGCTTGGGGATCCGTCACCACAAGCACACCAGGAGTGCCCCAGGGGGATCCTTTATCTGCATTGTGGCCATCTCCTCTTACTGCAGCTCCCCACTGGCCCTGACGAGTGTGGATGAGTCCTGGATCAAGCCACCACGACATATTCTGCCGCTAGGTCATATCTATAGCCAGCCACTCTGGTCCCTGGAAATAAATCTTCCCCTATACAGTGGTCAGGCCTCAGTGGAGTGATGTGATAAGGATTAGGAGTGTTAGGGCTTAGGAGTTAAGCCAGGGACCCTTCTCAATAACTGATATCACTGTATATATATATCTGTAGAGGGTAAGCAGTCAATCATTGAGTTGGACCCCTAAGGCTAGAATTAGCTGAGAAATAAGTTAAAACATGAGATGTTATAGTAAAACTTTGACAATATAGCTACTATTTATTCTGTTCATCTTCATAAAATTATGCCAAGGTTTCCTTTAAGACTGTATGTCATAAATCTGTCTTCTGTGGCCAATCATCAAGTCTTTGTTAGATCAGATCACATGATTGAATGATTACCTTATATACTCGAGTATAAGCCTAGTTTTTCAGCACAAAAAATGTGCTGAAAAACCCAAACTCGGCTTATACTCGAGTCAAAAAAATAAATATATCTAAACTCACCTTTCCGGCGACCCCTGTATATCTTCTGTGCAATCTGTCCGGCAGCGGCAGCAGGCTATATACACTGGGGCAGGGTCTGGCAGGCTATATACACTGGGGCAGGGTCTGGCAGGCTATATACACTGGGGCAGGGTCTGGCAGGCTATATACACTGGGGCAGGGTCTGGCAGGCTATATACACTGGGGCAGGGTCTGGCAGGCTATATACACTGGGGCAGGGTCTGGCAGGCTATATACACTGGGGCAGGGTCTGGCAGGCTATATACACTGGGGCAGGGTCTGGCAGGCTATATACACTGGGCCAGGGGCTGGCTGGCTATATACTGGGGAGGCTGTGACCAGTGCATTTCCCACCCTCGGCTTATACTCGAGTCAATAGGTTTTCCCAGTATTTTGTGGTAAAATTAGGGGCCTCGGCTTATACTCGGGTCGGCTTATACTCGAGTATATACGGTACCTCCTTAAAGGACATCTTGGGGCAGATTTACTTACCCGGTCCTGTCCCGATCCTGTGGTGCGTTGTCTGAAGAGGATTCGGGTCAGTCACGATTCACTAAGATGGTGCGCCCGAGTTCCTGCATCCGTCGCTTCTGCTTCTTCCTGGTGGGGTAAGTGCGTGTCTTGCGACACAATTCTAAATGTTAAATCCTGCGCATTGTCCAAATCTGTCGGGTTGTCTGACGGCCTGCCCCCTGATTTCTGTCCCGAGCAAGCCGGCACCGATGAGCCATAATCCGACCGCGTGCGCCAAAATCGCGGGGCAATTCGGCACAAAACGGAAATCGGCGGGAAACGCGACGACAATGCGTACGACGGATCAGTTTTCTTTTTCCTGTAAAGTAATTGTCCATTGTTTAAAGTTCACACTGCACTCCTGGCTCCATTGAGACCAAGAATGTACTAGCTGTGCCGTTTCGAAGGTAACTCCTCCTTCCTCAGACAAGTTGTTATTGAAGAGTGAGAGGACCCTTACCATGTGAGTCCAGGATCAGAACTTAGCAGTGGGTACCTCACGAGATGCGATGCAGGATTAAAATAGAAATTTGTCCATCTACCGTATATACTTGAGTATAAGTCGACCCAAGTATAAGCCGAGGCCCCTAATTTTACCACAAAAACATGGGAAAACCTATTGACTCGAGTATAATCCAATGGTGCGAAATGCTTTGGTCACAGCCTCCCCATTACATGGCCTACCAGACCCTGCCCCATAGTATGTAGCCAGCACCTGCCCCCCAGTATATAGCCTGCCAGCCCATACCCCCCAGTATATAGCCAGCCCCCTGCCCCATTATATAGCCAGCCCCCTGCCCCAGTATATAGCCAGCATCAGGGGAAGCCGGAAAGGTGAGTTTTGATATATTTATTTAACTCAAGTATAACCCAAGTTTAGGGTTTCAGCACATTTTTTTGTGCTAAAAAAATAGGCTTCTACTTGAGTACATATGAATATATATATTTCATACTAATATATGTTGATCCAGAGGAAGACTAAAGCCAATTCTATAATTTCAAAGGAACACTTCTTAATCCAAATCCTTCAATTCCTGGATCAGTAACCTTTCTTCGAAAAGCTAAAAACCATAAATAATAATAATAATAATCTTTATTTATATATCGCCATCAGACTCCGTAGCGCTTTACGGATTCTGGGGAACATATACAAATAAAATAAGACATTACAGAGTAATAACAGTCATATGAAACAATAGGATGTGTACCTAACTACAGATATAGGCCAATATTCAGGTGGTATGGAAGCATAGTGGTTAGCACTACAGCCTTGCAGTGCTGGGGACCTGTAATCAAATCCCATCCTGGACATCTGCAAAGAGTTTGTATGTTCTCTCCGTGTTTCTCTCCGGGTCCTCCAGTTTCCCCCCACACTCCAAAACATACTGGTAGGTTGATTAGATTGAGAGCACCATTGGGGACAAAGACTTATTTGGCAAACTCTGTGCAGTGCTCCGTAATATAAACAAAGAACTATTACTATTCAATTACTTTTGTGAATTTTCCAAACAAAAACTTCCATTAAAATTCAGTGTTGGTCTTAGAACCTTCTCTTTTCTGGATGCAGAGGGCTAGCATTGTTATAGATACAACATAGTCCTTGGTATGAATAGTTCTCTATCCCTTGATCTTTGATAATCTGGTGACCCCATCAATTCCATTTATTACTTTGGTTTCAAGTCTGAGAACTTCCTCAGCTTCTACCAAGTCTTTATTGTGTGCTGGTGCCCAAAACTAAAAACCAGATTCCATGTGTGGATGAACTCATATCATACTCAACCCATAGCCACAGGTAGGCTATATATATATATATATATATATTGCACCACTTATGGAGTCAGGGCAAAACATGAATAAGAACTTTATTCATACAAAATTTTAAAAATATGGAAATATATCAAAACATTTCCCTATAAAAAAAAATATAATATTACAATCGTGTAAGTATTCAGTTTTGTATATCGAAATACATAAAAAGCAATGTGTATGGTATCCACAGATTGACATTTATGAGTACAATATATCCGAAAAATATCCAACTTATAAATTCCTTCAAATTTGATGCATCCAAACCTAAATCCAGGAATACATATTTGCAAATTCAGCCACACTAGAGGCTAGTATTAGCTATATGTATGTGTAGGTTTCCACATAACCATCGTACAGTCAATACACAAAACTGTATAGTTTATAATTGTAACACCAGACAAAATTTTTGGGTCTCTGTGACAATTGGATTTTAAAAATGTTGGATTGCCATAAGAACCAGGATTAATACTAAAGCTTCATTGCAGACACCTGTGGTAACTGTTATAACTGTTTATTGTATCCTATGGCTTAAGTACAGGAAATTACCAGCATCCAGAGGTCTGTTTGTAACTAGGGGTCGTATGTAAGTTGGATGTTCTTAATTAGGGGATCGTCTGTATACTCAATGTCCACGTCTCTCTGGCACCCCAGAGTTAGAGTATAGAGTTCCAGCAATGCATAGAGAGTTCCGAGAGTAAGTGGAATCAAGCACCGTATGTTGGTTCATGCGCAGTGTGACACCTCCGGCACACCCCAAGAGCTACGATGGATGGAGACAAGTATTTAGCAGTTCAGACAATGTTTCCCCACACAATCAGCAGCGGCACGTTTTCTATTGTTTAGCCTCTTGAATCAGGATATTTTGAACAAAGAAATTTGACCGGACGGACTTTGTGTTATGATATAAGCATTCTGTTCTGTAGTCAATCGTATTGATCAATATTCTGATCAAAGGTGGGCAGGGGTGTGTCACTTATATTCTGAGCATGGGTGGGAAGGGGTGTGTCACTTATATTCTGAGCATGGCTGGGAAGGGGTGTGTCACTTATATTCTGAGCATGGGTGGGAAGGGGTGTGTCACTTATATTCTGAGTATGGTTGGGAAGGGGTGTGTCACTTATATTCTGAGTATGGTTGGGAAGGGGTGTGTCACTTATATTCTGAGCATGGGTGAGAAGGGGTGTGTCACTTATATTCTGAGCATGGCTGGGAAGGAGTGTGTCACTTATATTATGAGCATGGATGGGAAGGCGTGTGTCACTTATATTCTGAGCATGGGTGGGAAGGGGTGTGTCACTTATATTCTGAGTATGGTTGGGAAGGGGTGTGTCACTTATATTCTGAGTATGGTTGGGAAGGGGTGTGTCACTTATATTCTGAGCATGGTTGGGAAGGGGTGTGTCACTTATATTATGAGCATGGATGGGAAGGCGTGTGTCACTTATATTCTGAGCATGGGTGGGAAGGGGTGTGTCACTTATATTTTGTGCAGTGTTGGGAAGGGGTGTGTCACTTATATTCTGAGCATGGGTGGGAAGGGGTTTGTCACTTATATTCTGAGCATGGGTGGGCCATCGTATCCAGATATATGCTGAGCATGGATGAGCCATAGCATGCCAATATGTTGGGAGATGAGGGAATACTATCATTGAGCTATCATTCAAGTGGAGGTGACAGTATTAGATGGTTTTTTTGGGTCTTGAACTGGAGATCATATTCATATGGAGGAGAAACTGAACTGTTGTAGCAGCAGTTCTACAAAATAAAGGTAAGATGATGAAAGATAGCTAGAAAGATAGATAGTATGGGGGAGATTTATCATCAAGTTTCTAGTTGCCCATGGAAACCAATCAGCTCATCTTTAATTTTATAAACAGCTGCGGGAAAATGAAAGCTGATCCCTGATTGGTTGCCATGGTTCTGCACTAAGAGATTTATGATAAATCTCCCCTTATATGCTAATACCAACTGGAGACCCATCAGATTATGAAAAGAAGAGTATTTTTGAGTACAGCATTTTTCGGACTACAAGGCACACCCGAGTATAAGGCGTACCATCAATAAATGCCTACTAAAATGTCTAGGTTCATATATAAGGCGCACCGGAGTATAAGGTGCACCTGATTATAAGGATGAATGACCAGCAGGTGGCAGACCTGTGCACAGTTCAAGGTAGCTGTTGTCTGTAAGTACAGTTCATATATAAGGCGCACTTGGTTATTAGGATGAATGACCAGCAGGTGGCAGACCTGTGCACAGTTCAAGGCAGCTGTTGTCGGTAAGTACAGTTCATATATAAGGCGCACCGGATTATAAGGCGCACCTGATATAAGGATGAATGACCAGCAGGTGGCAGACCTGTGCACAGTTCAAGGCAGCTGTTGTCTGTAAGTACGGTTCATATATAAGGCGCACTGGACTATAAGGCGCACCATTGATTTCTGAGAAAATCATAGGATTTTTTTGTGTGCCTTACAGTCCGAAAAATACGGTACTTACTTTCAAAAAAGTTGCATCATTATAATGCGATACCAATCTGCCAGCCTTAGTACCTGCCTGTCCAACAATCATCGCATCTATTGAAAGGCAAAGAAGTATAACGTCACGAAGAGTGACGAGTTATTAATTATAATGTAATTATAGAGTTATGTGCCCATCGCCTGTCAGGTAACTGGATGCTATGCACCAAAGTGTGCTGTTTGTTAAGTGAATGAAGGAAGTGGAAAGTGAAAAGAAGCAATGAAGGGAGAAGCGCTGCCTGTAATAAATCAATGTGATTGTTTTGCTTGGAGGGAAAGCATTTGATTGCTGTCACTACGGTTGTTATATGCTGCTAGGCACAGAATGTACCCTTTTACTGCATGAATTATATTCAGCCATTCCTGGATTGTCATAATACTTAGTTGTTGATTAAAAAAAGAGTTGTAATGCAACGGAGACAGACATGTCTCCATCTCTAATATTGTGTTTCAAAAAGTTGTGTAAGGAAGAAAAACTACACCATAATATTCCAATTATCACTTGTAATTGCTCGTAAAGCTCCTATCTATAGGACCAGATACCAAATGTCTCTAATACATAGGACTATACAGGAATAATCCTTCACATGTAGGACCAAATACTAAAAATACATAGGACCATACAGTAGTAATACTACACATGTAGGGCCAAACAATCTATACTAGTTACCAAAAATCTTTGATATATAGAATCAGACATAAATAATCCATAACACATAGGACCAGATACCAAAACTCCCTGATATATAGGACCAAACAGGAATAATCCTTCACATGTAAGATCAGATACCAAAAGTCTCTGATCTATAGGACTAGACAAGGACAGTCCTTCACATGGAGGACTTGTTGCCAAAAATCTCAAGATACTTAGTTGTTGGCATGTCTCCATCTATAATATTGTGTTTCAAAAAGTTGTGTAAGGAAGAAACGCTACATCATAATATTCCAATTATCACTCGGAATTGCTCATCCAAAAGAGGCCTAAAGCTCGGAAACAAACAACCAGACGGGCATAATACTTCACACGTAGGGCCAGATACCAAATGTCTCTAATACATAGGACTATACAGGAATAATTCTTCACACGTAGGACCAGATACCAAAATACATAGGACCATACAGTAGTAGGCCTTCACATGTAGGACTAAACGATCTATACTACCAGAGAGTTATAATCCTTCACTTGTAGGACTAGTTACCAAAAATATATAGAAGGTCAGACGGGACAAATTCTTCACACATAGGACCAGATACCAGAATATGGTGGTCGAGGGTCTCAGGTGGTATAATTGTATATATGTGTTCTCTAGGAAATCTGATAGTCGCAATTGGGGAAGGGAAAAACAGCAAATTTATTTAGTTTGGTTAGGTCCCAAAAAAAAACTTTTCGTATTTTGGACTGGTGGGGCCCTAGATGTGTGAGCAGCCCAAGGTCCATGGGGCACTTACCGTATATACTCGTGTATAAGCCGAGTTTTTCAGCACAAAAAATGTGCTGAAAAACGTCCCCTCAGCTTATACACGAGTCACAAGTGTAAGTGTATCTTAAAAAATGCTTAAAAAATAAATAAACTTATATACTCACCCTCCGGTGGCCCTTATCTGCAGCGCTGCTCTCCCGATGTCCGCGCAGGTCCTCTTCTGGCTTCCATGCCCGACTTCTGTCCGCTGTACATCGCGCTGGGCGCCACTGCTGACGTCATACTAGGCGCCGCCCAGGAGAGAGCAATGACGGCGCCCAGCACGATGTACAGAAGACTGGCGCGGAAGCCAGAAGAGGACCCGTGCAGACATCGGGGGAGCAGCGCTGCAGATCAGGGCCACCGAAGGGTGAGTATGTAAGTTTTTTTTTTTTTTTAATGCTGGGCTGGCTGTATACTACTGGGGGCAGGCCGGACTGCCTGTATACAACTGGCGGCAGGCTGGGCTGGGCTGTATACTACTGGGGGCAGGCTGGGCAGTGCTGTATACTACTCGGGGCTGGCTGGGCTGTGCTGTATACTACTGGGGGCAGGTGGGACTGGCTGTATACAACTGGGGGCAGGCTGGGCAGTGCTGTATACTACTGGGGGAATGGCTGGGCTGGGCTGTATACTTCTGGGGGCAGGCTGGGAAGTGCTGTATACTACTGTGGCAGGCTGGGCAGTGCTGTATACTACTGGGGGCAGGCTGGGCAGTGCTGTATACTACTGGGGGTAGGCTGGGCTGGCTGTATACTACTGGGGGCAGGCTGGGCTGTGCTGTATACTACTGGGGGCAGGCTGTATACTACTGGGGGCAGGCTGGGGTGGATGTATACTACTGGGGGCAGGATGGGATGGCTGTATACTACTGGGGGCAGGCTGTATACTATAGGGGGCTGGCTGGCTATATACTGGGGGGGGTTTGTGACCAATCCATTTCCCACCCTCGGCTTATACACGAGTCAATAGGTTTTCCCAGTTTTGGTGGTTAAATTAGGGGTCTCGGCTTATACTCGGGTCGGCTTATACTCGAGCATATACAGTAATTCGCCACTGGCTAGTCCTCAATGATGTTCTGCAGCAGGCAGGGATGGGAACTGTGAAGAATAATAGTGTAAATTATTATTAACATTGTAAGTGTTCTGTCAACATTCTTGGACATCTTTAACATGACCCCCAGATCTGCCTGTTGACATCCAATGTTCCTCTATTATATTATAGGTTATAACATTCAGTTTACTGCACAATATAGATAAAAGTAGGATACATAATGTACAAGTCTCGTACAGTCTAAAGTCGTGCTCATTATGTATATGTCCATGAGATTATGAGTTGGGATGCAAAGATGTGTAGAAAGGGTGAAGGACACATGAAATCTATTGTAATGCATTAATGGAAAACAACATGCTATAGCTCGGATGGACTCATCATTTAACATTCATGTCCTTGATGTCATTACAAAGTCAGTTTACTATCGATATTAATCACTGCCAGGAAGAATAAATTCCTATATTTTATGTAAATGAAAGGGTAACACAACTATGGGATTCAGTAAAGCATAATTTGATATTTAGCTGGTTAAAAAAAGGGTAACAGAAAACATTGACACTTACACAATGAAATCCATTAAAAAATTTACTCAGTGTTTGCAAAAACATTGTACTTACCCATTAAGTCTTATATTAAACTTTGCTACATTTGTATTTCTGCTCAGAATGAGGTTTTCAAGCTTGTATAAAAATCAGTTCAGTAGATTTCATTGCATGGGACACTCTCCCTATCAACTGCACATGCGTCTTAAAGACACAAATGTAATTTATTTGGTTCTGACATCACAGACCTGACAATAGTTTTTGGCAGGTTCATGCTTTTGGTAGGCAGCCAGCCAACCCATGCGAGTGATAATCCATCACTGGTCATAAGAGAGGTTGTAAAAGGTATCACCTCTAGTTAGTAGACATATGTGTTCAGTTAATAAGAATAGATTGTCAGCAGTAGGAGTTCTCCCCCACAGGCATCTTGGGAACCAGCTTATAGAAAAGGAGAGAGGAAAGGAGAAATATATTCCACGACTACCTGAAGTAGAGGGACCACGTAACCACAAGACTAGTTATGTTGTCCAAAGGAGCAGGTGTGGTGAAAGTCTCGGCAAAGAGACAAAGAACCACCTATAGGACAGACACTTTAGAGTAGCCAGAAGAGCCACACATATTAAGGCCAGCAGTACTTAGAGAAGGCTGATGTGGCGTAGACATAGTGAGAAGGCCGACATGGCCTTGACATGGTGAGAAGGCCGTCAAGGTCAAGAGAAGAAAAAGAGCAAAATGACGCAAAACAGTGGAATGGGGCACCAGTCGAGGCTGTGTCCATAAATATCATTGCATACTTATCATAAGTGAGGCAGAATAAGACCCTTAAGGTACAGGGCTGTATCTACAATAAGTGGTTGATTTTAAGCCCAAAGCATGAGCCATGACCTTGCCTGTTGGATTGACTCTCCTGGTCTATATTTCTACCAACATAAGGGGCAACCTTAATTCCCATCTAAAACAAAAACAAATGGCGTCCAGCTCACCCACAAAGATCTTGGTTTCCCAGTGCACGGAGAAGTAATCCGAAGGCCATCGGTTCAACAGCATACACAAGGAAAAAACTCCAGCACATCGATGGGAATCCATATAAAATAGTAGCTTTACTTCATCCACATAAAAATCCAGGCATCACGATCATGGTCACAGCAAAAAACCATCGAGCCATCTACGGGCCAGGAGATAGAACACAATCCAAATGTTTCCTTCAGGGGTTATGACATGCTATATTCCCCCTTTTTACTGTAGTTAGCCCCACTAAAGCCAGCTGATTGTAAAGACTGGTGGGTTTAACCAACTAGCCTCCTAGAGCTAGCTCACCAACTTGGTCCACTGAAAAGACCATTGATCAAGAGGCCCACCATTCTGATATCTCTGCTCATGTGGCAACGTCACCCACATAAACCTCCTGTGGCCACCACCCCATCGCGGGGGGTTCCTGCACTCAACCAGCTGCCCAGTAGCACCCAGGGCCTGCTCTATTTAATATTGATGCTAAAGGTAGACTGTAAAGAAATATGGTAGTCCCAGCTAAAAAAAATTATATTTCTTTTAAAGATTTATCATTTTGATTATTTTCCCACCGATATATTGAAAAATGAAATGTGAATTTTTACCAAAACAATTTCATTTACGACGTGAACATTATTGTGTCTTCAAACCGGGGCCCTCCGACGTAGAAAGTGAAAAAGACATAAAACGCGGTTGCGATACAGAAACATTGTTCTGATCACAGTACATTCTGTATTACATGTTATGGGGAATATAATATTATAAAACATCCTGACATTTCACTCTGAATAATGCTATTTTAATTAAGCTTAACCAGTGAATGCATCTACTTTATTGCAGAGAAGGTAAGAAGTCTGGATGAATCAATGCCCTTTGCAAGTGTCACAGCCACAGGATCGCACCGCTTCATTTTTCATTTTAGATGCTTATAATTGAGGAACGGAAATTGCCCAGCAAAACTCCAGTCAACCTTAATATATCTCAATACATTGTCATATATCATTTTGCTCAGACAGCCGAGCCATATTTCATCTGCAGTGTTTAGAGAGTATTCCTATGACATCTCACTTAAAGCTCTGAAGCTCTCAGGCTCTCGTTGTAACGCAACCGGAAATGCAAAATAACCGCACTCCACCTTGTCATCCACTCGGCCGCTTACTTCTGCTTTATTGAACATTTCCCAATGTTCCCCCTGATGTCACTTAGTGCCACTTTGAAATTTAAGCTAGTATTATTTTTTCTGGAAATTGCTGCAGCAGCTGGAGCTTGGAGAAGCAAATCGAAGCATCTTCATTTTTTAAGAGAAATGATCCGTTCAGCCAGCTGCCCTACTTCCATCATTCCATCAAAAAATCTCTGACAGATGGCGACGTTCACAGACACTGCTTCAAATTTTAGTGTTTTTTATCTAATCCATGGCTGGAGTGCCAAATGCTCTTACATTGTTACTTGTTTGTATATCATTTCAAAGTCTTCGAGTCCACCCTAGTTTATGAATTTCTGGAAGCACAATCAATCAGAACGTCCTCATGAATTCCACCGATTTTTTTTTTCTGTTTCTTCTAGTTCCTGTCAGTAGCTCGAGTGTAAATCTGGCCTATGGCTTCTGGCAGAAAGGGAACAACAGCTGTTTTTATCAATTAGAAATGCAGCACTACAACCTGAAAACACTCTGCCCGCTTCCAGGCGTCAGGGAGCGATGACTAAACGTATGCACTTTGGAAGATTTTTGCCCAGTCCTGTGCCAGGATATGCTATTATACTAAATCATTTCATGGTTATTAGTGTTACACATTCCACCAGCCTTGCCATGTTCTCATTCAACCAAAGCTTTGAAGACGTTATACATAGCATTAAATTCGAAAACAGTTATTGGAAAGAAGTTCATTCATCCATTAGGCTTGAGATCTGGCTCATACCCATGACCTCTATTGCATCGCTTCAGTATTATGAAGTAGTAGACACCAGTATACAGCAATATTTTGCTATGGTTCTCTAGCAAATGCTAAGCTTCCTAATGTTTACTTGCAACTTCTTCATCCACAGGGTGTTTACAGTCCATAAGAACTACTTAATAATAATAATTCCTTTATTTATATAGCGCACAAAGATTACGCAGAGTTTTTGACAAATCAGTCCCTGTCCCCAATGGGGCTCACAATCTAATCTACCTACCAGTATGTTTTGGAAGAAAACCGGAGGACCCGGAGGAAACCCACACAAACACAGAGAGAACATACAAACTCTTTGCAGATGTTGACCCTGGGACTTGAACCCAGGTCCCCAGCACTGTAATCCTAACCACTAAGCCACCGTGCTGCCCCTATTACTTGGCCAAAGCTGGTCTGGTTCTTGTAGCTCACAAACTAAGCCAACACTTCCTTGTCCTCTGCCAATTTCTCATATCGCTAGAAATAGAAAAAAAAAAGGAGCCCTGAAATATCGTGGTATAGGTTTTGCAGATTCTTGAACTGTCAATGCTCCAAACCCAATCCCTTATAGGTGGGAGTTTACCTGGTCATTAAATAATTGGATTTCTAGCCTACGACGAAGAGGACTATCTTAGGTGAATATAGGACCATCTTAGTTGACTTTAATGGCACCAAGTAGGAGAAAGTAGAATACTTTGGACAGAAAACTTTAATTATAACTTTCATTTTAAGGGTTTACCAATACCTTCATTAGATCGTGATCGTCTGGACCAGTGTTGGTCTGTAGAGCCAAGTGAGTTGTCTAGAGGTGTAAAGTGTCATCTCATGCGTTGTCATCACATTCATTGGTAATTTCACCCTATTTCCTACTGTTGCTTAGCAAAACACTGGTCTAATTGTTTTGCTGTATGCTATGATTCCTTGTGTTGCTCTTCGTCATCAGCTACTGGTGTGATATGTCCACATGAAAATGTCTACCAGAAGGAACAATTTAGCTGGTTTACAGGTAGGCGTGGCTTAGTTTATTGTTTTATAAAATACACATATTAACATTATGTTTACATAGCATTTTGTAAATGTTAATGTTGACAGAAATGTAATTAGGCAAATCACCTCTCCTCTGCTTCCAGATTTGATTACTCCATCCTATCACTTACCTCTACCAAGGACTCATCATTAGTACTCCCGGAAAATGCCATTCCAAATAGCATATCTTTAATAACTTATCTAAAAAATGTAGTCTATGGTTCCTGACCTTCCAAAGTCTTGTCTCCTCTTCTACAATATATCGGCCTCCATTGCACCATGTGGAAACGTACCCTATAGTAGCAGATGCATTTACCACTGTGACCAATAAAGCTGTAATCTCTTTTGACAACCGAGCCTTGGTGAAAATGAGAAACAAAGGTCACTCCTCCTTCCTCTGCATCTTTCTGGTGCCGGCTCCTGTCACTATTTGTCAGATATAATTTTATCTTCCGCTAAATACATTTTTAGTGTCACCATTGCTCTGGCTGAGTCATTCATTCAATCTTTATGGATTAGCCATTTGGCTATTCTAGTATACAATGTATTGATTATGACATAATCCTCTACTATACAGATCACTTACTTTATCCATCATTTTTCTTCCTCTCAATGACAATAAATATCAATTCTTCCATTGTCCCTCATCTCATCATTCATCATAATCCTATGAGAATTTCGACCTTCTTCTATTCGTTACTGGTTACTGTCGATTTGTCTAGTATATTCCCCAATGTAGTGGGAGGGGGCTTCATAAACATGGTTACTTGGATGTATCCTAGGACCATTCCTATAAAAGAAAATCATATATGGAAAGAATATGGAAATAATGTATTTATTTAAAATAAGTGGTGTTGATTCTAATAATTTTATAATTAAAGTTAAAGGTTATTTTAGGAGGGGGTAACTCATAATTACAGATCGAATTCTTGGTTTGTGGATTCATGGATTAAGAGTCTGACATTTTTCATGCACCATATCCGAAACTGTTCTTCTTGGCATCAGAAGAATTTTTTAAAATGGTGTCATTCACCCAAAAATTTAGGGAAGGGAAGACAAAAATTGAGGAAACCAGAGAGGAGCTTTTCATTAGAAATCTGTGTTTTAGTCTAGTACAGGGTGTTACATGTCAATTTCTACTGGATAACTGGAGCAACATCTCTTTGGACTGAATAGAGACTCAATCTAAATCTTTTTTTAAAATTGCCAATTTTGAAATGATCAAATCTTGGATGATTCGCTCATCTCAACTCTTAATGGTCTTCTGTATCCTTAGAATAAGTAACCAAAGATGACCCCTAAATATTAAACAGTGCTTTGCTTCTAGTCTGTATCTAAAGAAGCTACTCATCCATGGAGGCATTTCTATGAGGTATGGAGATCCTCTAGTCCTAGACCAGTGGTGGCGAACCTATGGCACGGGTGCCAGAGGTGGCACTCAGAGCCCTTTCTGTGGGCACCCAGCACAGGATTTACCAGATAGGACTCAAGGCTTTCTCCTGCAGTTCAAGACAACCCAGGAGGTGCCATGGTCAGTGCTAATTTTTAATTGACACCTACTTGGCTGCCAGGACAACAGGAGGAGCGAGAAGGTGTGGACAGAGATGGATTACCTCTATTGGATCCCCTGATTCCTCCTCTTCATGACACCCTGGAGGGAAGCTACAATCCAAATGTCTCCTGCTTTCTATTGTATTGGTGTCCCTGAAGACGCCAATACGATTGAAACTTGTGATACAACAGAGATCAATAGGTAATTGCTCAAATTGTCATGTTGGCACTTTGCGACATAAAAGTGGGTTTTGGTTGTAGTTTGGGCACTCTGTATCTAAAACCTTCGCCATCACTGTCCTAGACCATTCGTCAGTTTATTTCCCCCACGGATCTTTGTCTATTGCTACATTGGATTCTAAAGTAGCTACTACCTGGATGCTGTTGGCTCTGCAACAAGTATCAGTAGAAACAGTCGCTATTGATGATCAATCACACTGTCACTAGTAAATTTCCCAAAAACCAGTCAGAAAGACGTTTATAAAAGATTTCAAAAAGTGTATAAAAAAACATCAATTGGTCTTATCCCTTCTTAGTGGTTTCTCATTCTTGTTACCTGAAAAGGTCTTTAAAAGAAGTAATAAGTAAATTGTAACAATGCATACAGTGGGTACGGTAAACATTCAGACCTCTTTACCTTTTTTGCTCTTTGGGTGACATGTTTCTTTATTTCTGCTAGTTTATTTGTCTCCTTTTTGTGACTTTTGTTGTTTTTGTGACTTTTCACTGCAACTTTTGCTTTCGTTTTTCAAGTACACCTTGGTCTCCACCTTGTGCAGTGCCTTATGTATTGTTATTTTCCAGATGTTCCATTAAAATTTTCAATCATGTACTGTATCACTTATTTTGCTTATTTTTGCTACTTTTGACTGAGACTTTTGCTGTCGTTTTTTAAGTACGCCTTGTGCATTATGTATCTTTATTTTTCACTTATGTACCACTTATTTTTGCCTATTTTTTCAACTTTTTAGGCCCTGGACCAGGTGTAGAGGAACATTTTTCTATCATGGCCCCTGTTTTAACATGTAAAAATAAACTGGATTTATTTCACATGCTTTAAATGTTTAAAATTTTGCACATACACCTGTTGGGCATTGAAAGTTTGCTGTGTTTATTTTTTTTTCATTCATACATTTTTGCATTTACATTTCATTGAAATTTATTGGTTAATTTTAAAGGGGAAGTCACACATGTGTTTTCAAACGCATCACAACAGCTGAGCAGAGGAGATTTGCCTAATTACATTGCTGTCAACATGGTTTATACATATATTAACACTCTGTTAACAAACCAGTTTTTAACACAATGGGGCTCATATACTAAGGGTCCGAATGAAGCACTTTCATCGGGTTTCCCAAATATTTCCATTTTGCGCCGAATTGGCCCGGTATTTTAGCGCACGCGATCGGCTTGTGGCGCATCAGCGCCGGCTTTCACGCAACAGAAATTGGGACGCATGGCCGTTGGACAACCTGATGGATTCGTAAAAACCGCGGAATTTAAAAAACGATGTGTGTACCAAGATCAAGCACTTACATGCACCAGGAAGAAGAAGGTGAACTCCGGCGTACCTCGGTGCAGCAGCGACACCTGCTGGATATCGGGCACACGACCTTAGTGAATCCCTGCAGACCCGAATGCTCGGAATCCTCGTCGGACAACGCGCCGCGCGATCACAACTGGACCGGGTAAGTAAATCTGCCCCAATGTTAATGTGTACATTAACATCTTGTTAACATGTATTTTTTGAATGCAATGTTGACAGCAATGTGATAAGGCAATTATCCTCCTCTTAGCTGTTGAACCCAGTGTCAACGTAGCTTCATATGTCATTATTTCCCTGGGGTATGACTAGAGGGCTTAAAAATGCAGGCCACAAAGACCTGATCGTGCAAAAAAGCGGCGCAGAACCCAAGAGGTCGGAGCCATTTGATGTATTTGATTTTTGCTCATTAATGTAAACTCTGCCCCCATTTTGACAGAAAAAAAGAAATGTAGATATTTTTGCTAATTTATTAAACAAGAAAAACTATCATATGATCATTAGTATTCAGACCATCTGCTGTGACACTCATATTTCATTCACATGCTGTCCATTTCCTTCTGATCTTCCTTGAGATGTTCTACTCCTCCATTGGAGTCCAGCTGTGTTAAATGAAACTGACTGGAATTGATTAGGACAGGCACACATGTGTCTTTATAAGACATCACAGTGCATGTCAGAGCACATGAGAATCATGAAGTCTAAGGAACTGCCCAAGGAGCTTAGGCACAGAATTGTGGCAAGGCAAAGATCTAGCCATGGTTACAAAAGAATTTCTGCAGCACTTAATGTTCATAAGAGCACAGTGGCTTCCATAATCCTTAAATTGATGAAGTTTGTGATGACCACAACTCTTCCTCAACCTGGCTGTCCAACCAAACTAAGCAATTGTAGGAGAAGAGCCTTGGTGAGAGAGGTAAAGAAGAACCCCACGACAACTATGGCTGAGCTCCAGAGATGCATTAGGGAGATGGTAGTGGCAACATCATGCTATGGGGCAGGGGCAGGACGACTGGTTGTAATTGAAGGAAAGTGAACGCGGTCAGATTCAGAGATATGGTGGATGAAAACCTCTCCTAGAGGGCTCTGGAGCTCAGACTGGGCCGAAGGTTCACCTTCCAACAAGACATTGACCCTAAGCACACAGCTAATCTTTACACTGGAGAAGAGAGTCTTGTTGATCCTGCAATTTCTGTGCACTTATTTTTCTTCCTAATTTCCTTTGATTGTGACTTTCAGAAAAAGTAAAAACTTAATATTGGCTTATTCATTATCCTCAGTAAAACCTCTCCCTCTTAGGCTACATTCACACACATGTATGGGGGACGTATATACGGCAGACGTATATATATGGACGATATACATCCCCCATACATCGCTATGGGGTCACATCCCTATACGGGAGCAGTACGGTGCAGCACACGTGTGGCACCGTACCGCTCCATAGCCCGTAGAAAGATAGGACATGTCCTATCTTTCTACATGATACGGCACCATGCAATGTATACTCCTATGGAGAGGGGCGGAGGGGAGCTGCGCTCATCCCCTGCTCCTCTCCGCAGTGCCGATGTATACCCACCGTGCTACGGTATAGCGGGAATACGTCGTGTGCATGTAGACTTAGATCGTAATGCTTCAGTGGGGCTTGGTCTTTAAGATACTGGGGCAGATTTACTTACCCAGTCCATTCGCGATCCAGCTGCGCGTTCTCTGCGGTGGATTCGGGATTCACTAAGGCAGTTCCTCCGACGTCCACCAGGTGTCGCTGCTGCGCTGAAGAGCATCGGAACGCACTGGAGTTCACCGAGCCATCCTGGTGAAGGCAAGCGCGTGTCGAGCGACACTTTTTTTTTCGTTGCGTGCATGCCGGTGCCGATGCACCACAATCCGATCCCGGGCGCTGAAATCCCGGGGCAATACAGGGAAAATTGTCGCAAAACAGAAAAATTTTTGTAACCCGTCACAAAAGCGCGAATCGGGCCCTTAGTAAATGACCACCGCTGTGTATTCACAGTACACTGGTGGTCACAGACATATCTATTCTGTGAAATACTCTTCCACACCTGCTTTTTATACATGGGGCAACCTAACATGTAATTTATGCAAATCTGCCTTCCTTTCCTTCATAAAAGGATGTGTACAGAATCATTTATTTTTATTTTTTATAATATTTTGCACGCTTATTGTGTTTTGAGTTAAGGGTCTGTAAGACATTTGAGCTAAGCTAAGTGTAACTAAAGCTTTATCCAAATTGCTCGCAACTCTGGTAAACGTGTTTTGTTATTTATGAAAGATTTGTTGCCTCATTTTATCTTTCCTTTCTTCTTGCAGTGTGTAAATCAGTTCCCCCTATATTAATAATAATAATAATACTTTATTATCCCACCCGATTTATTATTCACACTGACAGCAAATAGATAAGGAGAGGCAATAGAAATTTCCTCCTTAAAACAATCACTGGATAATCCTATTTCTTAGGTGTGCACAATGTTAATCTTTTACCTCTTCTCCTCATTTATATGCTGGGACTAGAAAACACTGAAACACTGTTCACTGCAGTGGGAGAAAGGAGACAAAATGGGACAAGTCTTTTCCCAGAGCAAAGTGTATCACAAAAGTTATTGTTGTTTTCTTCTGTACTTGTCATTTCTGTAATAATACAAAAAAATTGGTTTCAAAGGGGTTTTTCCCACACTTTTAAAGGCATTCATTGAAAAGTGTTTTTGAAATAACGTAAAGTCAAAAGGATTGCTTCTTTTCCGAAAACAGCCCTATGCTTTTCCATGAGCTATACTTAAAGGACATCTACCATCAGGATGACGGATTGTGAACCAAGCACACTGACATACTTGTATATACCCCCTTCTTGCAGGATCTACTTTTCTTTAAGCTTCTTATTCCCTGGTTTTTAAGAAAAAAAGGCTTTAAAATATGCAAATTTGTAAACCCTTTTTTTTAACCAGGGCATAAGAAGCTAAAATAAGAGCAGATCCTACTAGAGGGGGCACACACCAGTATGCCAATATGCTTGGTTTACAACCTTTGATCCTGGTAATAGATGCCCTTTAAGCTTCTTGTGCCCTTTTTTAAAGTAAAAAATGGCTTTAAAATCTATGCAAATAAGCTTGGGAGGCTCCAGGCTCCATTACCACCTAAGGAGCCAAGAGCCCCTCAAGCTCATTTGCATAATTTTAAAAAGCCTTTTTTTGTAAAAACCAGGGCATAAAAAACAAAAAGAAGAGCAGACCCTGCCAGAGGGGAGCACATACCAGTATGTCACTGTGCTTGGTTTATTGTCCTTCATCCTGGTGCTAGATGTTCTTTAATATAGCAGCTTAGACTCACACAAGTGAATGGGGTCAAGTGATGTTAGGTATACGTTTTGGTCAATAAAAGCATATATAACGGTATATTTAGCTTTATTGTGTTCAAACCTTTTAAAAGTCCACCTATATGTTTTGATGTAAAGCGCTATGGAATTTGATTGCGATATAAAAATAAAGATTATCACTGTATTATTATTATTATGTAGTGTTCAGAATCAAACTGTTTATGTGATTCTAAACTCAGCCTGAAAATCCTCCCTGATTCTACCATAACAGCCTACAAATAGGGTATTGATCCTCCTGTGTGACCTTGTAATGTGCAGAAGATATATGTTGTTTATGCTACTTAAGTGGTATGATGTGTAGTTATTTATGTTGTTCTGGATGTATTGACCTCTGTATTAAATATGTTATTTGAGTTTCTGCATTATATATTTTTCCCTGTCGATAGTAGTGGCAGCCACTGTAGCAGTACAGTATAAAACATATGGAGAGAGTAATTAATGACTCATGGGTCAAGGGTAAAAGTTTCTCTTGCACCCCCCACCCCCCACCCCCGCAGGTTGAAGCAAAAGGAGAATACTGTAACCCTTAAAGCTGCATATTTTCTGTAGTCGCAATCACTTGACTATACACTGACCTACTGTTACTTCTAAAAGTTAATGTAGGGGACAAGTCTGGCAGCTTGTGTCATAACTCACAGTGCAGAGAGTAATGCTTAATTTTGAATTGAGGGGCTTGTGAGTCCCCCTAACTTATTAGCACACAACAGAAGTATCTTGCCTTGTTGAGATAGTAGTATAGGCAGCAGAACAGTATGGGACATCAGTAGCAACCACAACAGTATGCAAATAACACCTCCTTGGGGCTCATTTACTAAGGGACCATCGGAGGCATTTTCATCGGGTTTCCCGATGATTTCCGCTTTGCACCGAATTGCCCCGGCACACACGATTGTGGTGCACCAGCTTGCATGCAAAAGAAATGGGGGGGGGGGGCGGTCCGTCAGACAACCCGACAGATTCGGACAAACCACAGAATTTAAAAAAGGAATTGTGTCGCAAGATCAAGCAGATCACATGCACCAGGAAGAAGAAGGCGGAAGCGACACATGCAGGAACTTGGGCACACGAGCTTAGTGAATCGCGCCGGACCCGAATCCTCATCGAACAACGCACCACTGGATCGCGAGAGGACCGGGTAAGTAAATGTGCCCCATTATCTTAGTTTTTCTTTCTTCTCTTTCATTGTGCATTTTTAAGTGTTTTGCATCCTATTTACATAGTTTTTTTGTGCTTATTCTATACGTGTTGAAAATTAGAGAATTTTTGTACTGCCTCAGGTCTGCTCTATTTATCTAAGCAGGGCACATGTGCCAATTTGATTTGTGCCTTCTTTGGCACAAATTGGCTGAATTGCAGCAAAAAATAGTCAAAACTATGCCAGCAAAACCATAGCGTTCACAAGCTTTTTTAATGGAAGGAGGGAAAAGGATCAAATGACTCCAAATGTAAGCCATGAAAGCGGAAGAGGATTCACAGCTTGCGTCATAAATCTCAGTGCACGGAGTAAGGACTCCCATTGCATTTTAGGGTCCCATTTTTTTAGCCACTGTAAACTGGCCATATGCGCAAAAAAAAAACCCCACAACAAAAGCAGGTCGTATACGGTAGAAAACACTGTATTAGGCCTAAGTTTTGTACTTCCTTAAACTTTTTTGCAGAGACTGCACCGAAGAAATGTCAAGAAAAAAGTTGTGTCCTACTTTTTACGTTTCAGGTCTTCACGATGCGGTGAGAGATACCGTGACCAGATACATAATCATGTTTCCTATTTAAGTCAATGGGGGTTGTTTGCTCGTGCGCCGGCATATGATAGACCCGGTGCTGCTCTGTCGCAGTTGGATACATCAAGAGGCGGGGTTCTGCACAGAGTTTTTTCTCTACGTTGGCGACTTTTCACATATGGCATTCTTGTCCCGCACCGACCCACCCACTGCCCACCTGGCCATGCCCCCCTTTCACGTCCCCCAGGCATGAAGCTGGTGAACTTTAAAATTTTAAGTCTTTTTTGAAAAAGACAGTGTAGAAATTTGAAAACAAAAGGGTAGATAGGATGATGAACCTGTATAATGGTGGTCTTCCACAGAAATGTGTAAATTTACTGTTGTAAAATAATAAAATAATTTGCCAACCTATGAATGGCCTTGAAATCTGATAAAGTAAGTAAAATTTGGAAAAAAAATTAATATATATAATTTACTGGGAAAAGGAAGTGGTAGCTTTATATTCATGAGAAATTGCTATAAAAGTGCAGCCATTTTCACTTCTCTGTGCAACAAAAGCCTGAACTGTAAATCATAGCAATAATAAAATGCTTGTTTGGTAGGAAAAGGAAATGAATGTGGAAATCACTATAATCACCACCAGCCCTGCCAGAAAGGTAGTGCAGATGGAAACCTATCTAGCAATTCAAGTACAATGTTTATAAAATCCAGCATAGTCACCTAAAGAGAGGGCAGGAATAATAAATGTACATAGCAGAGAGCAGGGGACGAGACATCCAACACACATCTCAAAAATGTGCTTTCTCCAAGAATAGTGGGGCACATTTACTAAGGCCCTGGCGCTAGTTTTCTGTTGGACTGTGCACATCCTTTTTAGTGCAAACTGCTTGCACAGGTATTTAAAGGGGTATTCCAGGAATCAGCATAATTCATAGACAAATGAGTAAATCAATTATAAGCTAATATGTAATTAGTTGTGATTTTAAAATGTGCTCATCTTAGCAGAAAAATGCTGTGGACATAGACTCATGGAGAATTAAAATGTTACTGGCCCTTAATTCTGTCCATTAATTTCCTCCGCGCGGCACAGGACAGAAGATGGTGGCTGGTCACATGTCCACATCACATGTCCTGCACCTGCCTGGGCAGGTCATGTGATCACCACTAAGTTTGGCTGTAGTTGGTTGGTAGCAGTGCATCCAGTATGGCCAGTGTTGTGGTGAGATGTCATCTCAGTGATGCCATGTGCAGTGATGGCAGTTACACATCATTACTATGGTAACAGAGCAGGACAGTCTAGGAAAGGGAGGAGGAACTCCGGCTCAAAAGTAAACTTCAATCCAGGTAGGTAAAATTGAAGAGACTTTTATTGAAGATATACAGATAACATGATAAAACGGATTGGCATGGGTAGCGGGAAGGGTCCCTGGAATGCCTACGCGTTTCGGATAAACTCTGTATCCTTATTCATGAATGTCCTCGTCGGACATTCCGGATCGGCGTCGTCAACGGGAAGGGTAAGTAAATGTGCCCCATTTTGTCTACTAATGAATAAGGCTTGTAGTTCAGTCCAACAGAGAACTGAGATGCAAAAAAACAAAAAATAGATTTTTATCCGCATTTTGCATAGAACCGATGACAGCAACAAGTGACGTCGCACTCTATCTGTAGCCTTTAAACTTGACTCATCTAAAGTAAAATATGACTCTTCTCTGCTCATTTTATATGATTGAGAGGAGATTTTTCTATAGGTAAATGGGCAATATTTCACATAAATGTGCACCCTCTAAGAGTTAAATGGGATAAAATCTGGTAAAAGGCTACATTTAAAGGACATATTCCATCAAAATTCATCATGATAAACCAGAGACGCTTACTCATAGATCCAGGCACTGTGAGTGTAAATTTAGTCTTGCCTTATTATATATAATATGACTTATATGTAAAAGATCTTTCTTTGCTTAAATTTATCTTGTAGCTCACTGAGGCTTTAGAGCACATGTTCCCTCAGAAGCACAGGACAAGATCATGCATGCTGCAGCCAATGGTAAGTTTTCTGTTCTATGCTGCAGTTAATAGTAAGTTTTGTGTTTCATTCCTACCAGTTCTGGTGAGTAATTCTCACATATAAGGCACATATGAGTCCTTTGGTTTCCTCGTGTGCTTTTCATAAGATACAATAGCATATACAATAGGGGGAAAATGCTAAAAAAGGTTGAATGAAATGCATATAATGGCCAGAAATAGTATTTTTCCTCAAATACACACACAGCAGCTTATCCTGAAAAGCCATCAACCCTAGAGGGTTAGGTGTGCATGAAAGGTTTAGATTCATCAGTCACTATACAGTAACGATGTGATACAGAAGAGATTATAAGCCATCTATGATAAGACGTAGCTTGTTCTTCACTTGTTATCTGTCTAGCCTCTGCGTCTCTCTATTGTATTTCAGCCCCTTTTTCCGTGTGTATAGATATAAGATGTGCGGAACACTCCGAGGAGATATTCCATCTTCCCATCACAATTCAGTTAAAGCACCGGGGCATAGGAATGAAGGCCAGGTACAATAAAGAGTGAGGTCACTGTAATTTTGCCATAACAGTGAATCAATACAAAATGTTCCTGGGTTCATAGTTACATCCTTATATCTTAAAAGAAGTACACGGCTATAAAAAGTATCTGCTTTTTATCTTTATTTTTTTTAGCTTTTTGCCGAAAACCGTCACGACCTCACAGTCCAATAACTCCTTGGAAATTCAGAAAGAATGGCGAAAGTGTCAACAAGACTTGGATTGTGTCTTTTTAACGACTTGGCTTCCATGGCTTGTACACAGCTTGCTCATTAATAGAAACGTAATTAGTGACTAATCATAATGAATGGTAACATTTCCTGTAACATCAATTCCGAGCCACACATTCCACCAAAAGACAATTAAAATCGATGTAAGCCGTAAAAAGTCTTCCATTTCTTACTGAAAAAGTGCATTAGCACAAAATTGCAATTCTTCACACATGGTCAACTACATTTTAATATTCATTCTCTGTTTAATATCAAATAATTATTGATAGTAATTATTCGAGTGAATACCAGGAGGATCCAGCTGGATTTGTGTGTAACTGAAGGCTGGGACGTGGGGGGATTATCTGTCAATGGAGCCACGTGGCTGTAGACTGTACAGTAATGTGATTCTGGTTGAGCTTCGGAAAGATTACACTAGCTATAGTGTATTTCCCAGAATGCACTGCAGCACTCATCTCTGCTCTAATCTGTGTCAATTGACTAAGGGGATTGCATCAATCTGTGACAATCCACATGCATTAAGTTTTTTTGAGCTTTGTAATGTTATGCATCGCAAAGACTATGGAAATACATCAAATACTAACACATCTATAATTCAACAACCCATATATTTAAAAGTAACTGTCAGACAATGTTTAATATACTGTTTTGTGAAAAATTTTCTTATATACTTCAGTAAGTTTGTAAAGAAACAGGCAGCAAAGTGCTCCTTAGAAACAGTGTTTTGTGAAAATATTTCTTATATACTTCAATAAAGAAAATTCTGCTTAATTTCTTAAGAAAAAGGTGGCAAAGTGCCCCTTAGTAACAGTGTTACGTTTACGTTGACAGGGCTGATCCTTTTACCAGGTTGAAGACAGGACTCTTCTTCCCCTTTGCTGTTTCTATACACAGCTCAGAGCAGTGAGTGTTAACCCTATATGCTTTATATCTGGCTTTATGATGCTAGTGCCATTATTTTCAAACATCATGCTGAAAGTGAAAGGCTTAATCCTCATTTCTCATAGCTGTGTAACCCAACACAGTGAGATTAGATATATGCTCATAGTCATCCCCCATAGGCACACACTGTACAGGAAAGAGTACAGATCTCTCCAAGTGGGAGCATTGCAGACCGTTTGTAATATTATGCATGGCAAAGGCTGCCAAATTCACTAAATGCTAATACATCCATAACCCAATAACCGATTTAAATAATCTATTTAAAGAATAACTGTCAGATCATGTTTAATATTATGTTTTGTGAACATTTTCTTATATACTTAAGTAAGAAATTATGTTTATTTTGTAAAGAAACAGGCGGCAAAGTGCTCCTTAAGAAACAGTGTTTTGTGAAAATATTTCTTATATACTTCAATAAAAAAAATTCTGCTTAATTTCTTAAGAAAAAGGTGGCAAAGCATCCCTTAGTAACAGCGTTACGTTTCCGTTGTCAAGGCTGATCTTTTTACCAGGCTGAAGACAGGACTCTTCTACCCCTTTGCTCTATGTTTCTTTACACAGCTCAGAGCGGTGAGGGTTAACCCTATATGCTTTATACCTGGCTTTATGGTGCCATTATTTTCAAACATCATGCTGAACATGAAAGGTTTAATCCTCACTACTTCTCATAGCTGTGTAACCTAACATAGTGAGATTAGATATATGCTCATAGTCATCCCCCATAGGCACACACTGTACAGGAAAGAGTACAGATCTCTCCAAGTGGGAGCATTGCAGACCGTTTGTAATGTTATGCATGGCAAAGGCTGCCAAATTCACTAAATGCTAAAACATCCAAAACCCAATAACCCACTATTTAAAGAGTAGTTGTCAGATCATGTTTAATATTATGTTTTGTGAACATTTTCTTATATACTTTAGTAAGAAATTATGTTTATTTTGTAAAGAAACAGGCTGCGAAGTGGCCCTTAGTAACAGTGTTACTTCTCAGTTTTCAAGGCTGATCCTTCCACCAGGCTGAAGTCAGGACTCTCCATTCCCTGTGCTCTGTCTTTCTTTACAAGGCTCTGAGCAGTGTGTGTTAACCCTATCTGATCTCTACCTGGCTTTATGATGCTGTAAAGGGCTCAATCCTCACTGCTCATAGCTGTGTAAAATAACATAGTAAGATTAGATATAAGCTCATAGTCATCTTCCATAGACACACATTGTCAAGGCAGGAATACAGAGCTCACCAAATGGGAAAATTGTTTCCTTACAAACTAAGCAGAATTTCCTAATAAAGTACATCAGAATAATGTTCACAATACCCCCCACCACCAACACAAGGCAACGTTGTGCAAATCAACTCATGATTAGAGATGAGCGAGTATACTCGTCCGAGTATACTGCTCGGTCGAGTATTAGCATACTCGGACCGGCTCGTTACTCGGACGAGTATCTCGCCGGCTCGAGATCGAGCAGTAAATTAATAAAATAAATTGAATAAAAGTATTTTTATTGTAAAAAAAATATTACACATGTTTGCAGATGTTTTACTTGTAAGAACACATTGAAATAACACTATTCTTCACTTTCCAGGTGTTCGCGCGTGTCTCCCGCTAGGTTCGGAGATGTTCGGAACATCTGGAATGTGAAGAATATTGTTCTTTCAATGTGTTCTGCACTTAAATGGTCCTGTATTCACTGATTTTAATGTTTTAATTCTATTCTTCACTTTGCAGCTGTGCGCGCGTATCTCCGAACCTATCGGGAGACACGCGCGCACACCTGCAAAGTGAAGAATAGAATTAAAACATTAAAACCAGTGAACACAGGAGCATTTAAGTGCAGAACACATTGAAATAACACTATTCTTCACATTCCAGATGTTCGTGCACATCTCCTAACTTAGCGGGAGACACGCGCGAACACCTGCAAAGTGAAGAATAGTGTTATTTCAATGTGTTCTTACAAGTAAAACATCTGCAAACATCTGGAATTTTTTTTTTGCACTGTTCTTTTACTGTTCAGTTTTATTTAAAAAATGCTCAGGTCTCCCATTGACTTCAATGGGGCTCGTTATTCGAGACGAGCACTCGAGCATCTGGAAAAGTTCGTCTCGAATAACGAGCACCCGAGCATTTTAGTGCTCGCTCATCTCTACTCATGATTCTTTATTGAACAGCAGGTAGCAGGCAACGGGCCAAAACGGTCAAACAGCAGATTGTGATTCTGGTAATGGTGTGGTCGTGGAGAGGGGTCCTCAGGAATACAGGCGGTCCCCTACTTAAGAACACCTGACTTACATACGACCCCTAGTTACAAACGGACCTCTGGATGTTGCCAATTTACTGTACTTTAGTCTTAGGCTACAAAAAACAGCTATAACAGTTACCACAGGTGTCTACAATGAAGCTTTATTGGTAATCCTGGTTCTTATGACAACCCAACATTTTTAAAATCCAATTCTCACAGAGACCAAAAAAATATTTGGCTGGGGTTACAATGATAAAGTATACAGTACCGACTTACATACAAACTCAACTTAAGAACAAACCTACAGTCCCTAGCTTGTATGTAACCCGGGGACTGCCTGTAATGCACCAGCCTGATGGTATATGCAGGCTCGGACAATTGAGATGGAGTGTGTCCAAACTGTGGAAGCTGCAGCTCTAGATTAGAGTCTCCTGACTCAGTTCCTGAGATGTGCTTCACTTTGACAGCAGGTCTGACTTTCTGCTGTGTGGAAAGACCAAAAGGTCTGAACAGAGCAACTCTCCAATCACACTCCAGTTTACAATACAGCCACATAATTGGATAGCATCTTACACCCATTTAACTATTGCCTTTCCAGGCAGAGGCTACAGCTGCTATTACATCATCTCCCAGTGTTAGAAACTTACTAGAGGGTTCATAACTCCCTCCGACAGCTCCTAACCTGGAGAGAGCGCTATTCACAACTACCAACCTGCCTATACATTGGCAGCGGTGTTGCATATCCATAGACATATACTTGCAGACAGGAGTATCTGTTTTGCCTCTGTCTGCACATAATACATTGCATTCAGTGGAAAATACAGGATGGATGGAAAGACACAGCTAATAACGATGGAAATGCTCAGTAGAGGCAATTGGAGCCAATGGGGGATGGGTGCAACATAATGCATTCACTCACGGCCTCCACTGAGCGTACACTCAGGGAGGTCCCAGGTGTCGTCTCTGTCCTTGAAAGGAAAGTTGGATAAAGACCTTGAACAGTAGTATTATCCAATCAATGGCTTCTGCCGATGTTCACTTCTCTCACTTTCAGGGGGATTGGGAAAAAATGAATTACCCCACTGCATGTGCCTGCAGTGTGGGGTGTCCTAGCCCTCTGTGTCTCCCGACGTATATACTTACAAGGGAGGGCTTTAAATGCTATGCAGACTGAGCCATGTTGGAGATCTGAAGCTCCCAATCCCTTATGATAAGCCTCTGGCAATTGGAATAAAAGCAAATATGGAAACTGGAATTGCACTGCCATTCCCTATATAGTGGCTGATGTCAGAAACTGCAGTTCACTCCTGATTCCAGTGTATAAGAACTGAGCTGGGCAATCACCTCCATTGCCTATAATTATTCCGGTTCTTGGAGACTACCCCTACCAGTTCCTCAGTTGCCTCTTACTCCGATATGGATGACCTATCCTGAGGTAAGTATCCAGGCCAGGCTTAGAAGTATATCGAAAATTTCATATCCAATTCAACAGCTAAAGCTGAGAGAGGGAGCCACAATGATAAGGGTCACAAAAATGTCCAAAAATGAATCTTTCCAAAGTCATAAGGGACAGTGATAATGTAGCTTTCCTTGAAGACTGTCCTCATTACTGGGATGCATTCGCTGTGCTCAAAGGTTCTTCTCATTAAAGCAGTGAGAAAGGTGGTTATAATGATATAAATGTCCTTTAATTATGTTATCAATATCGGAGGGCAAGATGGCTGCAGCCAGAGTGACAGGGAGAATGTGCACATCTTATCACTTCTGCAATTTGCAAGATCCCAATTTCTTTGAGCCTCACATCATGCAGCATCTCGAAATCCAGACAATTACTGTCACAGGGGCCGAATTTACAGGTTTCAGAGGAATTTCATCTAAATGAAATCTGTCACAATAAAATTGCAGTACAAATCAGCATTATGTTATAGAACAGGAGGATCTGAGCTGATTGTACATAGTGTCCTATATGCAGACAGCATGTTATAGAGCAGGAGGAGATGAGTAGATTGTACATAGTGTCCTATCTACAGGTACAGTAGCATGTTATATATAGAGCAGGAGGAGCAGAGTAGATTGTACATAGTGTCCTATCTGCAGGCAGCATGTTATAGAGCAGGAGGAGCAGAGTAGATTGTACATAGTGTCCTATCTGCAGGCAGCATGTTATAGAGCAGGAGGAGCAGAGTAGATTGTACATAGTGTCCTATCTGCAGGCAGCATGTTATAGAGCAGGAGGAGATGAGCAGATTGTACATAGTGTCATGTCTGCAGGCAGCATGTTATAGAGCAGGAGGAGCTGAGCAGATTGTACATAGTGTCCTATCTGCAGGCAGCATGTTATAGAGCAGGATGAACTGGCAGATTGTACATAGTGTCCTATCTGCAGGCAGCATGTTATAGAGCAGGAGGAGCTGAGCAGATTGTACATAGTGTCCTATCTGCAGGCAGCATGTTATACAGCACGATCAACTGGCAGATTGTACATAGTGTCCTATCTGCAGGCAGCATGTTATACAGCAGGAGGAGCTGAGCAGACTGTACATAGTGTCCTATCTGCAGGCAGCATGTTATAAGGCAGGATGAACTGGCAGATTGTACATAGTGTCCTATCTGCAGGCAGCATGTTATAGAGCAGGATGAACTGGCAGATTGTACATAGTGTCCTATCTGCAGGCAGCATGTTATAGAGCAGGAGGAGCTGAGCAGATTGTACATAGTGTCCTATCTGCAGGCAGCATGTTATAGAGCAGGAGGAGCTGAGCAGATTGTATATAGTGTCCTATCTGCAGGTAGCATATTATAGAGCAGGAGGAGCTGAGAAAATGGCAAATGATCTTTTATAATGCTCTTTGCACATTTTCATCAGCATATACCATAGTAACTTGTCCTAGCCAAGAGTAGTTCACTTCTTAAATGTTCCAACTTTTCTAGTCTTCCTATCTAGCATATTCTTTGGAGAATATTCATAATCTTGTTTCCCTACTGACCTTTTTTAATATTAGTTTCATTTATGAAATGATAAGATCCATCTGTTCAATTCATATTAATTAAGTCTAATAATAGTTTACACTGCTATAATATGTACAGTCATCTTTGCTAACGATTAGGGATTCAGCCGACTTCATGTCCTTCTAGAAAATAATATTACCTTTATATTTACCGTATATCAAAAACTGCAATATTTCCCTTGTGTAATTGGTTGTTGCTCACATTGTTTTGCCCGAATCCGAATCCACATCGGACAATGCACCGTGGGATCGCAACGGGACCGGGTAAGTAAATTTGCCCCAGTGTTGCCAGCATGTTGGTGATGCCCACAGTAGTTTTAATGCTGATGGCAACTTTACAAGTAGCATTTAAATGGTTAACACCTGCGTTCGGTGTCAGGATTTTCCATGAGTGTTACTATTTGGGGTCTGGTTTTGGTTCCCAAACTTGGTGTCTAATTTGAACCAGTCCACTCACTATGTACAACAATGTGTATATGATTAAATATTTGGACGACTATCCATAAGGGGGCATGATCAGAAACTCAGTGGGAGAGAAGGGAAGCATCTCCAACCATGGGTGGGACATGGTGGTCAGCTAGGCACATATCTGTATGAGACATAGGGGTCATTTGTCTGAGGCTTTTCTCTTTTTTACTGTTATATTTATGACTTTTTGTTGCGCCAAGATTTGTGACTTTTTGGCTGGCCCAGAAAATTTTGGCGCGCAAGAATTGCTAAGAGTTGCACATGATATATCTTTAAAAATCCATATGTGGACGTGTAAAAATGGTGCAATTTTGGTGCAAATCAAAAAGTTGCAAATAAACTTCAGTCCAGACCTTGCATAGGAAAAACTTTCAAAGGGATTGCAGAAGAGTTTGCAACTTTAGTGCAACTTATGTGCAACTTTTTTTATTCAAAAACTCCCACAGACCCAGCTACCCTATATTTCAGCCTCTAAGATAAATCAAACAAGTTCAAACCCCGGAATAACCAAAAAAGATGTGCACAAATGTCCCGACTAAAGATAAATGACCCCCATAAAATTATGGGAGGAAGACCAAGAAAGTCTAAGAAGAGAACGTAATACATAGTGGATCAAAATCTTTTGGCACCATCCACCAAAGTACATGTATTCCCAGCCGTACCGGGCGGAAATGTGTTAGGCAAAGTACAGCCTCTTCCCAAAACAGCACAAATGGTGGTGCTCAGCGGGAGCGTATAGTCCACATAATCACAACGAGAAGAAACAAGTATGTGGCACTCACCAAAGTGTGTGAATATCCTTTATTGAGGTAATGTACAGTGAAAGAGCAGGGCCTGGCGACGGCCCGTTTCGTGCTTCCTAGCACATACTCAAACCGTTGACGTCATCCACCCGCGTCGCACACAATATATGCGT
The DNA here is from genome assembly GCF_040894005.1 of Engystomops pustulosus. Lineage (NCBI taxonomy): Eukaryota > Metazoa > Chordata > Amphibia > Anura > Leptodactylidae > Engystomops > Engystomops pustulosus. The sequence goes on from NC_092416.1 coordinate 33,711,202, forward strand.
GGACGCCGGCGGATATAGCCATAGGAACAGTGTAGAAATGTATCGTGCCAGGCAGCGTATATTGTGATATACTAAAAACATAGAGAAGTTATGCAAAAAATTTAAAACAAGAGCAAAATACATATAAAGGACATTTACTTGCATAAATTCTTTTTTACTTTTGTATTTTTTTTTAGTTCAGAGCAGAGGAATATAGTCAATTTTACTCTCTTTTTCTTTTAAAGAAGACCAAATATGGTTACTAATGAAGGGTAGACAGGGGCAGCTATAGGAATACACTATAAGCATTCCTGTCATTCATCCCTAGCGAACCTGTAGCATCAAATTTGATAATATATTTGCTTTCCTGTCTTAGCAAAAACCTATTTCTATCTAAGAAGAGAACTAGACGCTAGAAGAAAGGGTAAAGTGTGCAGGGGAGAGACTATGCCACCTCACCAGAACGCCAACTGGATTTGTAGTGAAGAGCCAATCGAGATAAGTAGACCAAGTTGGGTTTGGGGGGGTTCAGCCAAATCTTGATAATAGGTTTAGTTTGGGGACTGTGATGAATGTATGGAGAGGCACATAGTAAATATTTTCTTTGTTCATCACTGCCAGTACATAAGTCAACACTATGGGGCACATTTACTTACCCGGTCCATTCGCGTTCCAGCGACGGCTTCTCTGACGAGCGTTCGGGTCTTCCGGCGATTCATGAAGGTCCTGCGCCCGATGTCCACCAGTTGTCTCTGCTGCGCCAAAGTCCGCCGAGGTGCCCCGGAGTTCATCGTCTTCATCGTGGTGCATGTGAGTATGGCCCGTGCGACCAATTTTTTTAAAAAAATGCGGCGGTTTTTCTGAATCCATCGGGTTACCGTTCGGCCACGCCCCCCCGATTTCCGTCACGTGCATGCCAGCGCCGATGCGCCACAAACCGATCGCGTGCGCCAAAATCCCGGGGCAATTCAGGGAAAATCGGCGCAAATCGGAAATATTCGGGTAACACGTCGGGAAAACGTGAATCGGGCCCTTAGTAAATTACCCCCTATGACTCACTTCCCCCATCTTGAATGGTTTTCAGGAAGGTATAGCTTTAAAAGCAAAAACCAGACCAACAGTACTCAAAAAGTTCTCTCCAAAATGTGCCCCATACCTTAATATGCAGGGAGATAAAAAGACCTTTCTATGGGAGGATAGCATGTGGGTCATATTTTGTTTCAAAAGACACTGGAGAGCTGGACAAGTCTGATGGGACCCTTTGAGAAGCTTGAACTCCTCCGTGGTCCTGGGTTAGACGTTTAATGGAGCTCACCCAGTGGTGGGTGGGGCGTGTCTATACATTAAGGCATGCGTTTAAGGCAATTAATTACATAAATTTAACCTGAGTTGTTCTTTATCTCAATCCACTGAACCCCTACATCCATTACTCAGTTACATACGCTACCTGGGTTGGCTTCTGGCCCACTATAATCCCGTTATGGACCGGGCTTATATAAAATAAGAGCTGATGGCAGTCAACCATACTAATATGGTTCTGTTTCACCGAGGTGAGTGAAAGGGGACTTTCAAGCATTCACGATTGTGGGTAAGGGGTGTGCCATAACATAGGTTGTGTGGACAACTCTATCTCACTTCCTGTGTCTCCTGGAACCCGAGCGTTCAGGAAGTGTCTATGAAAACAATAATTAATTGACTTTGACCCTTAACCCTTTCAGTATCGAAAGAACAGGTAATTTTTGTTGTTCTGGGAAAGCTTTACATATCATAATAAATGATCATATATATAACAAATCTCATAAAAATCTTTGTTTTATTCAAAACATGTGATACTTAATCTTGATAAAATAATTTTCAATTTTACATACTGTATATACTCGAGTATAAGCCGAGTTTTTCAGCACAAAAAATGTTCTAAAAACCTCTAACTCAGCTTATACTCAAATCAAGAAAAAAAAAACAATGAATAGAAGAGGACCTGCTGGGGGGGAAGGGAGGGGGTGCGTCGGAAGGTGAGTATACTTTTTTTTTTCCTACAGGCATTATATTGAGGCAGGGGCTGCAGGCTATATACTACAGGGGGCTGGCAAGCTATATACTACAGGGGGGTAGCAGGCTATATACTGCAGAGGGCTGGCAGGCTATACACTACAGGGGGCTGGAAGGCTATATACTACAGGGGGCTGGCAGGCTATATACTACAGGGGGCTGGCAGGCTATAAACTACAAGGGCTGGCAGGTTATACACTACAGGGGTCTGGCAGGCTATATACTACAGGGGCTGGCTATATACTACAGGGACTGGCAGGGTCTGGCAGGCTATATACTGGGGGGCTGTGACCAATGAATTTTTTCCACCCTTGGCTTATACTTGAGTCAATAGGTTTTTCCAGTTTTGTTTGTTAAAATTAGTGTTCTCGGCTTATACTTATACTCGAGTACATGCAGTATTTAAAATTTGCCAATAATTGACTACAAATGTGAAAGAATAAGATTTTTTGTAATTTTTCCAATTAAAGTGGTTTTTAAAAAGTAATAACTTTTACCAAATTATGTTATAAATATGTACAGCATTATTCCATCCCCCTTTTCAAGGTTCAGCTGCACATGCAGAGGGTTTAGGTACTTCTTCAATTCTGTAAAGTGAAAGTGTTTCCTGCAGCTCCTTCTATATTCTGCCTTCTAATGACCTTCTGGAGGGGGCACACTTCAAACACCTATATCTCCTGAACCCTTGCACTTAGAAACAAAATTCTGGTGCCATATTAAACAGGAGAGAAGGCATATGTATTCTTAACAGAACCGGAGATATACTGTACACTTGTAAAGTTACAATTGGCAATAAAAAGCTATACATAAAAATCTACTTTTTAAGTGCAACTATAAGGGTGGATATCTCTGGCTCTGTGAAGCATCCATACACAATCCATATATATATATATATATATATATATATATATATATATATATATATACCATCAGAATTTTGTTTCTAGATTCCAGGGTTCAGGAGATATAGCTGTTTGAAGTTGGCCACTGAGATGACCTAATAAAAAAAAATTTGCACATTTCAATCCCTTAGTGATGTTTACACAATAAATATTATTTTTAACCCCTTACTTTACAATTTTACTCAGTATGAGGCTGCATTCACACTGCCGTTGCCCACCATACCGTACCGTAGCGGGTAACGGCAGCGCACGGGTAGAGGAGGAGGAGGTGAGCTCACCCCCGCCACTCTCCATAGGAACACATGGCGCATGACTTGTCCTATCTTTTTACAGGGGTACGGAGTGGTACCGTACTGCTCTCGTTGGGTGCCGTGCGCCCATTGCCATCTTTGGGGGACGTATATCGGCCGTATATACGTTGGCCGTATATACGTCCCCCGTACGGCATTGTGAATGTAGCCTTATGGTGTCTTAGCTTATCACTAGCTGTGTAAGATTCCAGAATGTGGGAGGGGATGCTCTAAGCAGGCACATCATGATCCCTCTAGTGCTGTGACATGCTGTGTGCTGACAATGTGCTTAGATTATAAAAGTACAGGTTTATCTCCAATTTTATTTAGCTTCTGAACATTCACTAGTATCTGACACAATGAAAGAGAGATGAGACAGATGGGAGATGATGAGAGCCATAAGATGCAGCTCTGCTAACTCACCTATAACATACGGTAAATGAAAAGAAAAGATGAGATGGCACTCACCGATGGTGAAAAAGTCTTCTTTATTGGTGCAGGGTAAAATACAGGGAGGCACGCAGTGCCGCTGAGCCGACGGGCCGTTTCGCGCCACTCGGCGCTTTCTCCAGGCTATGACAGCGCATGCGCGCTTCTCGCCGGAAATAGGGAGAAGGCGGAAGCCCGCACGCGCTGTCATGGAAACAGCAAAACAATCTGGTAATACTGCACGCTCCGCTTATGTTCGCAAAGAAGAGAACAACGATACCTCCATCGCTATAATTAGCAACAATAAGTTGATAGATTATATAGGCGATAAGACCAGCGAGGTAACAATAATAATAAATTCTTACAGCGAACCAGCGGAACGTACAGTAAAAAATGTGAAGTTAAAAAATGCAAAAAGCAATACAAACAGTTTAAAAACACACATCAAGGGACACCCACATGTCATAGAGGGATACATCAAGCACTGAATATGACTCTAACTACAAGAAGACCTTCATTTCATTACGATCATTGAGGCCCAGGGCACCCATAGCTTCAAATTTCATGATGCACCTACTTTCTCGACGTAATAAGTTTAGGGCACGATCTCCTCCATCCGGGGTACTTTCCACCCTCTCTATACCAGCGAACATGAGGACATCTGCATTCCCATTATGTTGTAGTCTCACATGTTCAATCAGGCGTGGGCAGCCAACACCAGTGGTAATAGACCTTTTGTGCTCCCTAAAACGGGTAAACATGCTTCTAACCGTTTTTCCGATATAATATCTCTGGCACGGACAAAACACAACATAGACGACAAAAGTCGTCCTACATGTGATGAAGGCTTTAACTTCTTGGGTGACTCCTCCAAAAGAAATATTTTTAACTTGGCTGTTAAAGTCGCAATAGCGACATGTTCCGCATTTAAAGTTCCCCCTAGGGGCACATTGTGAAAGCCAAGTGCTCCGGGGGGAAGTGTATCTACTGCGGACCAGCTTGTCACGTAGGGTCGTGCACCTTCTAAAGGCTATCATAGGTCTCTGTATGGTCAGTTGATTCAACTGAGGGTCCTGCTTAAGAATATGCCAATGTTTATTAATGGCTGTTTTTATGGCGGTTTCGCATGGTCCGTAATCAAAAGTAAACACGAAGCGTCTATTTTTTTCTTCTACTTCTCTATTCTTATGGGTACCTCTATTTCCCCTTAACAATCTTTCTCGTGGTACCTTTTCTGCTTTGCATAGTGCCCTATCTATCAAGGGTTTGGGGTACCCACGTTCTACCAGTCTTAACCTTAGCTGCTCCGCCTGCATATGGAAACCACTATCCTCACTGTTCAATCTCCTAAGCCGCAAAAACTGGCTATAGGGTAAGCCTTCCTTGGTATGTTGCGGGTGGTAACTTGTGTAGTGGAGAAGTGAATTTGTGGCTGTAGGTTTTCTGTAAGCTGTGGTACACAGATAGCCATTTTGAACAGAAACCTTTACGTCCAAAAATTCAAGTTCCATACCGCCGAATGCTGCCGTAAACCTCATGTTCATCTGATTCGTTTGGTTAAGATAGGTTACGAAGTCCAAAAAGGACTGTCTGTCACCCTCCCATACGATGAATACATCGTCCACATATCTGTGGAAAGCCTTTATCTTCCTGGCATATGGGTTGTCCAGAGAAAATATATAGCGGCCCTCAAAGCAGGCCAAAAATATATTGGCGAGGGTACAAGCAACAGGGGTACCCATAGCCGTTCCCGTATTCTGGACAAACCACTTGCCATCGAAGGTAAAGGCGTTATGTGACAGTATTAGGCGGAGTCCCTCACATACAAATTCAATATAAGTGTCCTTCTGCCCGGCATTGATCAAGACATCCCGTACACTCTCCACTCCCAGGGACTGTGGGATACGGGTGTATAGACTTTCGACATCAATTGATGCCAGTTGATAACCATCTTGCCAGTGTATGTTACGAACGACTTCTAAGAAGGCGTTAGTGTCCTTAAGATAGGAAGGAATATCAGGAAGGAGTGGGCGTAACAGCCAATCCAAAAATTGGGACAGGGGCTCAAAAAGTGAGCCGATGCCCGCAACTATTGGACGACCGGGAGGGTTACTAAGGGTTTTGTGTACCTTCGGGATAAAGTACCAACACGGGTACTTGGGATTTGCGGGAAGTAGTTTCTCAGCGGTGGACTCAGACAAAATGTTATTACTGACACTCCACCTTAAAAAGTTGCGCAAACGTGTTTGGAATTTGAGAGTAGGATTGTGATCAAGGGGGGTATAGGTGGACCTATCCCCTAGTTGCCGCATAGCCTCCCCCACTCATCAAGACCACGTTGCCCCCCTTGTCCGCCGGCTTCACTAATATATCAGTGCGAGTTTTTAGCCAGTTGAGGGCATGCAGCTCGCCCTTGGTTATATTTTTGGGGGCTTCAGGATACACCAGGGATTTTACATCTTTAATAACCATCTGGCAAAAGGTGTCGATCAAGGAGCCGGCCGGTAAGGGAGGACAAAACGTGGAATTGATGCCTCCTCTGAAGGCCGTGACCTCCAAAGTGGAATCTACCTCCTCAGAGTGTCGAAACACTCCCTCCTCGAGGTCGAGGTCCAACAATAGCTGGACATCTGCGCCTCGTACAGGGGCTGCTGTATTAGGGGGGATAAAACCTAAGGGACCCACAGTACAGGGAACCTCCCCTTCACACTGCTTCTGGGTGGTAACTGGTTTATCAGAGAAAAATTTATGTAGGCAAAGTTTTCGAACAGCTTTAAACATATCGATTTCAAATTCCACAGGATCAAAAGAACCACCTATGGAAAAACCGAGACCCTTAGATAACAGGGACAGACAGTCCTTTGTTAGTACCACATCTGTGAGATTAATCACATTAGAAACTGCTACCCCAGTGTCACTGATGGTATTACGATCGCCAGTATCACTGGCAGTAGCAGTCTGAACAAAGTCCAGGTTAGTGGGGTTAGTACAGTTAGTGTCCAAATAAACCGGATATAATGGGGGAGGATGAGGGCAGGAGGACTGGGGGGAGGAAGGGGGATAGGATAAGGGCACACTCGTACCTCCTAGCGCCAGGACACCTGCTTCCTCTTGTAGCTGGCTGTACGACCTCCTCTTCTTCCTCTGCCCCCCTCTCCCTCTCCTGATCTTTCGTCTAAAGGGACAGGTTGCAATGATGCTGATGAGGCCGCCCCTTGCGGTACTCGAGGTTGATCCTTAATGGGATCTGGAGTCTTGCCACCTTGGTCGTCCGATGCGCTTGAATCGGACTCTGTGGTCCAAAAGTCCGTTGACTTGACTTTATTCCTTGCTCCCTGAGATCTCCTTCGAGATCTTCGAGATCACCTATAACATACACAGTTCTGCTATCTACCTCACCCTACCCTGTATAAATATCTTCTGTCTGTAGCTTGTAGCTTTACTCTCCTCTGTTGTTTGCTGGCAGGAAATCTGTGTGTGTGTGTGTGTGTGAGCTCGTCCTGGAATGCAAGGGTGGGGGCTGGAGGGAGAGAGCAGCTCAGTGCCGCATCAGACAGAAGAACAAGATGTCTGCCAACCCTAAACTCAAAAGATCCAAATCTTTAACATTGAATAAGAGGATGTGTTATTTTTTTTTATCTAGAGTACATTTAAGAAACTTATCTTCGTGGGAATACCCCTTTAAGTTGTCCAGAACATCACAGGGACCCTGACCCAAACCGAGCACTAGCACCCGTGATCAGGGATGGCACTGATCATGGGTTTGAACCTTTAAATGGCGCCGGCAAAGACGCCTGCATGTCACCAGCACTGGAATCTGCACCAGGAATATTGCGAAAAACTGCTTGTTTTTATATAGAAAGAACCGTTTAACAATTTATGAACGTCACTTCAATCTGCAGTCCATAAAATATAAACTATTTCTTGACACAAGTTTGGCATGAAGATAAAATAATGTAAAGGTAAAAGTATCAAAAAGCTATTGCATCTACAATATTTATCAAATTCAATCGAACTTTACAAAAGGCAATAAATGTGCGGACATATTTCTTGTGTGTGGGGTCAAGCAATGATGGAAGGTTATACAACTATTGAGTCATCTGTGTCATCCATTCATCTTCCTAAAGGGTCCTATTGTATGTTGGTTTGATTTATGTCATAGAAAGTTAGTTTTATTCTTTTTCTGCACTTTGTCACTTTGCTATTTCAATGTACAGCTATTTTCAACAGTATCACAATAAAAATGCTTTTTAATTTTGCTCAGCAAGACAACTACAGAGTGGGTCATTTATATGTCTACACCTAAACAAAATGGGAATGGGCTGGTGATATCAACTTCCTGTTTGTGGCACATTAGTATATGGGAAGGGGGAAACTTTTCAAGATGGATGTTGACAATGTCGGCCATTTTGAATCCAACTTAATTTTTTGGATAATTTATCCCATGAAACTTATTGAGAATTTCATAAGAAAAACAATGTTGTGCTTGGTTTTAACAATTTTAGAGGATTGCCTTCAGATGACCCCAAAATCTCTACGGTGTGCCAAAATGGCATTTCAAAAGACAAGGAAATACAAGGCTTCCTAAAATTATGAACATTAAGGGGCAAGTTGACTCTCAAATACATGTTATTTCATATTAATCTTTGAATAGCCTAAATATCTCATATTAGCCACAACCACTTCATATCAGTCTTAACTTAATGATCCTTTGACTACCAGAAGATCAATGTACTGTATCAGTCATACATTCATTGGTTCTTGTATATTCAGCAGATCTAAGTACAAATATATCTGAAGACAATGGGGTTTATTTATCATATGTTGGTTTCGAGCTGCAGTTTCTTGATGTAACCGGCATGGGCCCACGCAGCATTAATTTCTATGAATGCATGGGCTCACTATGGGGAGCTGACTCCTGCGAAAGAGCCAGTTCTCAGATCCAGCTCGTTCGTGAACGACACAACACTAGTGAGAGCCTTCATGTGTAATCCTGTCATCTTCATCCTGTAGACAAAGGAGGATGACATGTAAAGCAGCTGGAAAGTAGCTTGGTCTGTACTATGTGCAGTCCGCCTGCATATAGTGCAGGGGGCGCCAGATTCAGGATTTCTGGTGCCCGTTCTTCATGAATCTGGCGCCTCCTGCACAGCTCCGACTGAGAGCAGCACTTTTTTTTGGTGTACCTTTAACATAGGGCGTGCGACACATATCTGTCGGACTTTGCCTGTTTAATCTGGCTGAAAACAAACATACCCCATAAATCAGAGGGGAAAAAGGACAAACTAGGAAGGTGCACATAAGACGTAGATCTTTATTAGTAACACATAACCAAAATAACATGAATGGTACCAACATGAGATGGTGCTGTCCTATAAGATTTCCGATTTGCGGCGGGCCGTGGGACGATGCGACTGATTCGGACTGAGGGCGGGATTTAACTTTAAAATTGTGCCGCAAGACAATGCACTTACTTACCAGGAAGAAGAAGGTGAACTCCAGCGGACCTGAGCGGGGAAGCGACACATGCAGGATATTAGGCGCACGATCTCAGTGAATCGCGGCACAGTGCATTCTGGCCGGACAATGCACTTACATACACCATGAAGAAGAAAGTGAACTCCGGCGGACCTGAGTGGGGAGCGACACAGGATATCGGGCACGCGATCTACGTGGTGCTTCATCGTCAGACAGTCCGGATCGGGGATCGTGACTCAGATGGGTAGGTAAATGTGCCCCAATGAGTGCAGGGTTCTTTAAAAATTGCAGTCAATTACTGGGTGACCCAATAGCAGGATACCCTATAAATTATGTGAAGTGGGCAACCCGTTTAAAGTGGTTGTCCAGGAATATAAACTTTTATATATATTGCTGGGAGGGTGGGGGGGGGCTTTCAGAATTAAAAAGCCTTGTACTTGCATCTCTCCCTGTACCCATTCTCCTGCAACGCCGGCCACGGCTTTTGGCTTCTGTTTGTATACAGAGGCCGATGGTGATGTACATCTACAACAATGCTCCTGCACTTGACTCATGCAGGAGCAGGAGCAAGGTTGTAGACTCGCGTCTACATGGGCTTCTGTCACTACAGTCACTGCCGGCTAATGTTTGAAGTCAGGGGGGGCGGTGGCACGTGTTACTCCTGCTGCATGATTTTTAGTATACAAACAGCCGGTAGTGACAGGTATTGACACAGAGAGGTAAGTATAACTTATTTTTTATTTTTTTAAAGCCACCCTTGCCATATATATAAAAATTCATATTCCCGGACCACCCCTTTAAGATTAGTAGTTCTTCCCTAATAATTAAAAAAAAAGTGTTAAAAATTCAGCCAGGCTTCTCGTATCTGGTATTAACCTTGTTTAAAGATCCGAAACCTCTCAGTGTGACAAATATGCAATAATAGCTATTATCTCTTTTTTACAGAATTGTAAACAACCTCGAGCTGATTTTGAGCTTCACTTCATTGGGCATAAATATTTTTATGCTTTTCAGAGGCTGCTTATAAAATTGATTTTTTTTTTTTAGAAAAGTTAATTTCCTAGCCAGGACTTTTTATAGAAGAAGTGGCTGACTTTGTGTATTACAATCAAAAAAACATCTAAAAATAAAATATGAGAAAGGCATTTGCATGTGTTTGTGAGGCTGTTAGAGACTTCATTGCTGCTGCATTCTTAGAAAAGAGGATCTACCGATCCATATATTTTTTCTATAAAAGGGTAAAATGACATTAACAATTGTACTCATAAAAGGTACACTAAACAAAGAAATGCACAAAATAAGTAAAAATACTTACCACAACTTTTTTCCTTCATCGCCTCCAAACCTTCAATCCTACATTATCTTAAATTACAATTTAAACAGAGAAATAAATAAAAGAAAATGTACGATTTGTGACCTAAAAGAGAATTCACATCTCCTGTGACCTTTTACTGTCCTTCCTGAGGATGTAAGACAACTGGCTGCAGCATGAACCATGAACCTCCTTTCCTGTACCCCAGTTGCAGAAGGACCAAAAGATTATTAACTTCTGATAAGAGAAAATAGATAATAATACCAAAACAGCACAAAAACATCTACAGGTAAAGAGAGAGAGCTTGGTTCTAGTACTGCATCTAGCATCTATGTAGTAAGCTTGGTTCTTGGATTGTATCTCTGTAGCTAACCTGGTTCTGTTACAGTAACTATGAAGAAATCCTTATACGGAATTATTTTAGTTTTCTTGGTCCTGGGACTTGTTCTATATAAAATGCCTGGTCCTAAGACTGTATCTGTGTGTTAGTATGCTTGGTCCTGGTACTGTATCAATGTATTAAGCTCGACTATAGTACTGTGTGAACTAAGCTTGTCTCTAGTACTGAATCTATGTAGTAAGCTTGGTTCTTGGATTGCATCTCTGTAGCTAACTTTGTTCTGTTATTGTATCTATGGAGAAATCTTGGTCCTGGTACGGAATCATTTTACTTATTTAAGTTCTGGGACTTGTTCTGCATAGTGGGGCAGATTTACTTACCAGGCCCATTCGCGATCTCTGCGCTGGATTCGGGTCCGGCCGGGATTTATGATGGCAGTTCCTCCGCCGTCCACCAGGTGGCGCTGCTGCGCTGAAATGCATCTAATCGCGCCGGATTACACCGAGCTGGACCAGGTGAAGGTAAGCGCGTCCGAAGCGACACATTTTCGGGTTTTAAATGCGGCGCTTTTTCCGAATACGTCGGGTTTTCGTTCGGCCACGCCCTCCGATTTCCGTCGCGCGCATGCCGGCGCCGATGCGCCACAATCCGATCGCGTGCGCCAAAATCCCGGGGCAATTCAGGTACAATCGGCACAAATCAGAAATATTCGGGTAACACGTCGGGAAAACGCGAATCGGGCCCTTAGTAAATGACCCCCAGTGTGTCTGGCCCTGATACTGTATCTATGGGTTAGTACTGTATGCTTGGTTCTGGTACTGTATCAATGTATTAAGCTTGACCCTAGTACTATATGTAGTAAGCTTGGCTCTAGTACTGTATGTAGTAAGCTCTAGTACTGAATCTACGAAATAAGCTTGGTTCTGGAAATGTATCTATGAAATAAGTTTGGTTCTGGAAATGTATCTATGAAATAAGCTTGGTTCTGGAAATGTATCTATGAAATAAGTTTGGTTCTGGAAATGTATCTATGACACAAGCTTGGTTCCGTTATATGATGTAAGCTTGGCTCTATTGCCATATCTATACACTAACCATCAGATCATTTTTAAAACTGGGGAGCCCACAATCTACTGTAGCCCACGGCCCATGATAACCCAAACCCGTTTCTGATTATACTACTTCCTCAGAAACCCATGTGTGACATCTCAGTTCTTCATTAAATAATTTGCAAAAGACTAGAAAATACTCCATAGGTCTTTTTTTTTACAGAAATCTGAACCATGGACTGATTACCAATTACCAGTCTCTATTCAAGTGGATAAAGCTGAATTTCCATAGCAGGCAAAGCTCATGTGTTTCTTTGAAATGAACAGACAATTATTCCCTATCTAGGACAACGACTTTAGGCAACAATATTTTCGAGTAATCCTAGCCCAGTAAACTACATTTGACCTGTTACCGAAAGAGATGTGTCTGTGTCTTACAAGCAGTTTCTTTAAAGATGTCAACAGCCATTTTAGGAGAGACCATATGGGGGGGGGGGGGGGCAAATGAAAGAAAAGGAGGTACGTAGGGACAAAGGTGTCCTCCATTCTTCTCAAAATACTACCTTTACAGTGTCTTTTCAAAAATGGCTACTAACATTTTAAAGGCCACATTACTTCAAGTTTTTTTGTGGGGAGATGGGGGGCAGGGTATTAGTTACTTTACCAGTATAAATGTTACTGAGTCTTCCTCAGTTCATACTGTAAGGCTGAGGAGATGCTGAATTTCTGCTACACTTCACTACAGAATGGGGGTCATTTACTAAGGGCCCGATTCACGTTTTCCCGACGTGTTACCTGAATATTTCCGATTTGCGCCGATTTCCTCTGAATTGCCCCAGGATTTTGGCGCACGCGATCGGATTGTGGCGCATCGGCGCTGGCATGCACGTGACGGAAATCGGGGGCCGTGGCCGAACGAAAACCCGACGGATTCGGAAAAACTGCCGCATAAAAAAAAAAAAGTGTTGCGAGACTTGCACTTACCTTCACTAGGAATAGACCGGTGAACTTGAGTGCATTTCGGCGGGCCTCGAGGAACTTCAGCGCAGCAGCGCCACCTGGTGGACGTCGGAGGAGCTACCTTAGTGAATCCCGGCCGGACCCGAATCCTCCGCAGAGAACACGCCACTGGATCGCGAATGGACCGGGTAAGTAAATCTGCCCCAATGTCTTTTACCTCATCAGCTCCATTACTGTCCCTAACATGGGTGGAGACGGCAGGTCATGCGATCCTAACTGTCAACGACTTTCCCTTTATGAATACAAACTTAAGGTCCTGGAAAAGAAGATTGGTCATGAACAGTTAGAGATCACGTGACCTGCCGTCTGTGGTCATTTTATGGACAGGAATGGCTGTTGATGAGGTAAAAGACATTTCTGAACCAATAGGCTTTAGTTTACATTTCATACAATAGATGTAAATCAGTAAATTACCTTTTTTATTGCCCCCCCCCATTCTTACACGCACATTACTGAAAGTTCCCAACCTTTTCAAGGGGAGCAGTCAATAAGACAGAGAAATGTATCCTACAGTGTCTAGAACTAGTACAGTGGAAGATGCATGTCTGGAATTTGTGGATGTCTTGCCTGAAGAAATCTACCACCATTTAAAGTGAGCCTGTCACTAGGAATGTAATTTTTAGCTTGTGACAGGTCCCAATAGACTATGCTATGCTAATTTTAAAAATTCCTTTTTCCGCATTCTGAATCTTTTCAGTAGTTTAGAATATTTTATGTCACATTACCTAGCTCCCTGCCAGCAATGTGTGGTGAGTCCCAGAGGTGGGGCAGCTGCAGCCTGTGTGTGTCTGTGTCTCTTCTTGCATTCTTTCTCTCCTCCTCACCATCCCCCTCCCTTCCGTGCTTAATGCACATGGCAGGAAGTGGGGAGGGGTGAAGAAGCTGCATGAGTACGGAGGAAAGAAGATTGACACAGGCACACACAGGCTGCAGCTGTCCCTCCCCAGGACTCACCACACTGCTGGCAGGGAGCCAGGTAATGTGAAATAAAGTAATATAAATTACTGAAATGACTCAGAATGCTCATAAAGGAATTTTTGAAAATCAACATAACATAGGCCAGTGACGGCAAACCTTTTAGGCATTGAGTGCCCAAACTACAACCAAAACCCAATTTTTTTTCGCAAAGCGCCAATGCCACAATTTAAGCAGTAACTTATTACTCCCTGCTCTGTCACAGGTTTACACCTGAGAACACAATATACAGGAGAAAGAAGGAGAAGAAGTTTGGATAATCATTGTAGCTTCCTTCTGGGGTCCCAGGCTGCCTGTGATTGCCAGAGGCCTTGAGTCCTGTCTGGGAGCCCTGCCCTGAGGTGATGGCAAGAGTGCCCATGTAGAGGGCTCTGAGTGCCACCTCTGGCACCCGTGTCATAGCTTCGCCACCAATGACATAGGCTATTGGAACCTGCTAAAAATCTAATGTATGGTCAAATTAGGTCTCCCTGATGGAGGGTCACTATAATTAGTAGTCAGCAATGAAACTCTTTGTTCTCATGTTTATTGATTGGAGCAAAGTATTTCATTATGATGATACAATATTTGTGCAATGCAAAACACAAAAATCTATATATATATATTTCCCGTAAATCTGTGTCACATCACTGTGAGCCATAATAAGTTCATTTCTGATTGAATTTTAATTCATTATCATTTCGTTTTAATTTTTAATTTTTCTTTCATGATTACTTCAGATCTGAGGCTGGTCACATGGCGCTCCCCTCGGGCGGCGGATTGTTTTAGCCCATGCTGCTTACATATCATGGAGAATATGAACATTCCTAGCGGAGTCCAGATTATTCCCTGCGTTGCCTCTGAGCGTTCTCTTTATTCTGTGTGGCTTATATTGAACCAATATGTCACGTTCAATCTCATCACATTAGAAAGCGATAATGTGGACGGGCAAATAATCTCTAAAAATGTAACTACAAGACAATTTCTTTTAATTTTCGGAGAAATTAATGTGGATTAATAGTGCTGAAAGGCAATGCAAATGTATGGAGTCCCTGATTTTACATGTGTGTCTTTCAGGCTTCTATGTGCAAGGGGTATAAACCATAAAAAGTTGTTTTAGCGGAAAGTAGGTTGAGTGCCGGATACCAAACTGTGTGGTCCTCAAGGCTTATCTGAAATCCACTGAAGCCTTAATATGAATGAAGGTCACACGACATTATCTACATACAGTATAAACCTAAATAGGCTACAAAGAGAACTAGATCTATAACAGACAGCTCATTAAAAGATTTTTATAACCCTTACAATACTGCATCATTTTCAGTTTTTACAAATCCGTTTTTAATTTCAAAATCCATATTTTTATTATTTTTCCATTTACAGTGTCACATGAGGACTTGATATCTGAAGGACAAATTATGCCCCCTAGTGTCACCATTTATTATTCTGTACTGGGAAGCTGGAAAAAAAAATTAAATATGTTGGAATTGACCAAAAAGTGGACTAAAAGATACATTCCCTTAAAGGAATATTCCCACAAAGACAAGATTCTTAAATTTACTCAGGATAACAAAATAACACATTTTCTAATTCACTTTTATCAACATAAATACAACATTTTAAAGATATAATTTCAATATCTGTCCTGGTGTACACAATTTTGGTTGCCCAAGACGCGACTAGTTTGACTAAAGGGTTGGGAAGACATTTTGATCTCCTGTCTGACACTGCAGTGAGCTCCTCTCTGCCTCTAACTCCCTCCCTTTCATTCCAAGACAAGCTCACACACACAGAGACTTCTTGCCGGCAAACAGCATGAGGAGAGTAAAGCTACAAGCTATAGACAGGGGAAGAGGCACATCAGATCTAACAGTATGTTGTGGCTGAGATGTAGCAGAGCTGAGAGTGTCATTGTGTGTAAAAGGCGTCTCATGGCTCTCATGGATCTCATCACTTGATCTGTCTCATCTCTCTTTTTCTATGTATCAGATAATAGTAGAATGTTCAGAAGCCAAATGAAAGTGTAGATAAACCTGTACCCTGATAATCTAAGCACATTGTCAGCACACTGTGCGGTTTATTTACTAAGGGTCCGACGTTTTCAGGGATTGCATGGCTTTGACAGGTATTTAACCAGGGATTTTGGTGCAACAAAAATTTCGGGCATGCCGTCAGACGATCCGCCTAATTTGGACTCAGCGCGGGATTTAACATTCTAATTGTGTTGCAAGAGCACTTACATGCACCATGAAGAAGAAGGTGAACTCTGTCAGACCTGAGCGGGTAAGCGACACATGCAGGATATCAGGCGCACAATCTTAGTGAATCGCAGCACAGTGCATTATCGTCAGACAATGCACTTAAGGTGAACTCCTCCGGATGGGTAAGTAGCTGTGCCCCTGCATCTCATAGCACTAGAGGGATCATGAAGTGTCTGCTTAGAGAGTACCCGTTCACACTTTGGAATCTTACACTAAGTGATAGGAGCACTTTTTTTAACAGCAATAAAAAGGAGTAAAATTGTAAAGTAAGGGGTTAAAAATTATCTTTATTGTGTAAATATCACTAGTGGATTAAATTTGAGAATTTTTTTTCATGGGAAAACCCCTTTAATTGTTTAGGTCAGTATAATCACAGAGATACCAAAGGTGTATAAGTCTTGTTATGTCTAAATACCCTTAAATTATAAAAACTTTGCAAAGCCTTCCACAACCTTTTCTTAGGCCTCATGCACATAATTGTTCTTTTCCATGTAAAAACAGCCACGGCAAAGTTTTTTTAATACATCTTTAATTACTTAAATGGGAAATACATCAACCTATATGATTGCCGTAGATAGGGACCCTTACGTGGTACAGAATAGGCCAAAGTCCTGGCAAAAAAATAAACATGTTTTTATGGTAAAAAGTTACAACCAAGTTATATTACAACTAGTGATGAGCGAGTATACTCGTCCGAGCTTGATGCTCGGTCGAGTATTAGCATACTCGGACCGGCTCGTTGCTCGGACGAGTATTTGCCCTGCTCGATAACGAGCATTTAATTTAAAAAAAAAAAGTGAAGAACAGTAAAAAAATACAATTAAAACATTTAATTTAATAATTTAATTGAAGAAAGCAGTGAAAGAACACAGTGCAGAATAGATTGCAGATGTTCGGGAACATCTGCGATCTGTTCCTGAGACACGCGTGCAGAACGGTGTTCTCCGCAATAGTATTTGAAGCACAATATGTGTGAAGAACACATTACAGATGTTTGGCAACATCTGCAAGTTGTTCTCTACACATATTGTTCTTCAAATACTATTGCGGAGAACACCGTTCTGCACGCGTGTCTCAGGAACAGATCGTAGATGTCTCGGAGACACGCGTGCAGAACTGTGTTCTCCGCAATAGTATTTGAAGAACAATATGTGTGAAGAACAACTTGCAGATGTTTCCAAACATCTGCAAGTTGTTCTTCACACATATTGTTCTTCAAATACTATTGCGGAGAACACCGTTCTGCACGCGTGTCTCAGGAACAGATCGTAGATGTCTCGGAGACACGCGTGCAGAACTGTGTTCTCCGCAATAGTATTTGAAGAACAATATGTGTGAAGAACAACTTGCAGATGTTTCCAAACATCTGCAAGTTGTTCTTCACACATATTGTTCTTCAAATACTATTGCGGAGAACACCGTTCTGCCCGCGTGTCTCCGGAACAGATCGCAGATGTTCCCGAACATCTGCAATCTGTTCTGCACTGTGTTCTTTCACTGTGCTCGTTCAGTTTGTAATTTTACTGAAAAATGCTCGGGTCTCCCATTGATTTCAATGGGGCTCGTTACTCGAAACGAGCACTCGAGCATTGGGAAATGTTTGGCTCGAGTAACGAGCACCCGAGCATTTTAGTGCTCGCTCATCTCTAATTACAACCTGTCCTTCGTTGTGACAGCAAAGTGGAATATCTGACATATTAGCATTGGGGGTTTTGCGTTGTGGACATAGCTACTACTCAGCTTCTTCAGGAGAGTGAAAAAAAATACAGTTTTTTACCGATCCACCACGCGAAGATGGGTCGGGTTAGACATCGAATAGGGGATGTGTATTTTGCGCAGTCTTCTTTTAATGTCTGTAAATGTTGCTCTGCGCTTTTGCAGCTCCATCGAGAAGTCCGGAAAAATTGAGACTTTGGCATTATCTACCCTGATCTCTTGTAATCGTCTGGCGAGTTGTAGGACCATGTCTCTGTCTCTACTGTTCAGAAATCTGTCCAGGAACCTGGAGGGGAACTCTGCTTTGGGAAACAAGGATTTCAGCCATCTCTCCACAAATGCTTCAGGGTAGCACCCCTCAGCTCTCTCAGGAAAGCAGACAATTCGTACATCGTTGCATCTCAGATGGTTTTCCATATTATCAAGCCTTTGGTTTAAGCTGCTCTGAAACTGAGAAGAGACTTGAGATGTTCATTGGAATATGGGCGACCCGGCCCTCCACCTGAGAGATTCTTTCCTTATTATGTTACATTCTTTCCCATACGTTTTGCAGATCGTTTCTCAATAAGCTCACGTCCATGCAGGCCTCATCCTATTTCCCAGTGAGAGAGCTTTCACACATTATTCGTAGAGGAAACTTGATCAGAGACCTGTTTCAGAGTGAGCTCTTCAGCATGTTCCTCAATGTCTGATGAGGCAATCTGCATATCTGTGCTAGTAAACACCCTAGTTTCGACCAAGTACCGGGGAACAGGACAGCAGGAGGCCTCAGCAGGGGGATTTCTCGCATATTCTTTCAGCTTTTCGGCTGTGCTGGTTTTAGGGGGCCCCATTATGTGGACAGTATCAGAAGGTTAATGTCATGTAGAAGCATCTATATGCAACTTCCCAAAGCTGCTAGTGTCTGTAGTCTTTGGTGCATAGGATGTGTACAGACCCTCTCAGGTTGAGTCAGAGCAGTAAGTGGGGCACAGGAGCCAGTGATGCAGCTGCTTCTGCCAGCACAAGGTATAGATGTCAGTCTAGTCTCAGGGGAGTGTGTGCCACTCTCAACTGACTTTTGGTTGGTGGCCTGACTCCCTCTAGTAACTCAGGGTGACCACATGTGGCAAGATCACTGGTGCTCCACGGCTTTGTGGTGTCATGCAGCTGGAGCCTTGTAGCAGGTGGAGGAAGTGCGCTGAGTGAGTGCTCCGAGTATATGATAGACACCCAGCCTGATCCGTCCCCCGTCGGGGTGTCCACCACTTCCTGTCCTAAACAGACAAGTGCATTGGCACAGGCAAATGGGGAGATTTCGGGGTACCTCTGGGGTCCCCCCATGCTGGCGATAGGTATGCAGGTCCAGATTGGCGATATAGGCCGTCAACAACTCAGGCGGCAGCAGGATTATATGGGCTGGTGGCAGTGCACCATTAAGTCATGATGTCAGCTAGCCCCCCCCCCCCCCAATTTCACTTATTTAGTTATGGTTTCTAGGAAAAGGGATTTGTTTTTTTTAATGACTACAGTATATAACAACTGGCAAATGGGTCAGGTCACTGATGAATAATACAGCAGACACAAGAGTTGACTCAAACCTTCAGCCCTATCAACACAGCCTTAATGTATCATGATAAGTGATGAGTGGGTTGGTTGAAATTCGGGTTTATCGCGTCCAAATATCTAATTGGTTTGGGGCCAATACTTGACCCCAAACATGAATTTTAAAACCCAAAAATGGCTGTACAATGGCCATAGTAAGGGGTAGAATGTTTAAAAATGGTGGTAATAACAGGGCAGTTGCCCTAACAAAAATCTGCTAGGGAAAGTACTTAAATTAATAACAATACTTAAAAAAAACAAAGTAATGAAAATGAAAAAAAAAAAAAAATACTTTAAAAAATGCTGCCAATGGCATTGAGGTTAAAGTTGCTGTGGGCATTCAGACCCAGTTATTCTGGATTAATGTAGCAATGGAAAAAAACACACACCCTTCCTCTCACTGTAGTCAAAATCCAGCTACTGCTGTATTTGAAGGATTACACTAATGCAGACTTTGACCGTTTACATTTTGGATACAGTAAAGGCGGAATATAACAGATTAAATTTCGAATTCAACAATAGTTGTATTTTTAAAAGTAATAATTTTGAATCTAACTGATGTGGAATGTTAAATAGTTTAAATTCTAGTAATTCTAGTACTGGAAGGTAACACTAATGCAAATAGTTCTAAGACTGGTAGTGTAAGCTAACAATGGCGCAAATTCCTTGAAAACTGGTAGTGTGAGGTAACACAAATTCAAATACTTCTAGAACTGGTAGTTTAACTTAAACAAAATCTACAATTTATTTTATGCATTATGAACCAAACATACCTTGAGAATTCTGTAGCTACACTGATGCAGAAACATATCTTGTTTAATCCCTGTGCTGAGTGGTTTTGCTGAAAAAACAATTATACGATTCAAGACCTTGGGAAAGCTGGATCCACATTACAGAGGAGCTTTCTGAACAGCCAAGACAGGACTAATCAACCTGAGCTGGATCACTCATACACAGCAGCTGGGGGATGGTACAGCAATTGATTATTCTGTCTGGCACAGAGAACAGTGATTATATCATCCTGTGAAGCAGTGCATAACTAATTACAAGGAAAAGCGCTGAGCCCAGGCACAGAAGTGAAAGTGCTTCATTATCATAATTTTATAATTGTTTTTTCCAGAAAGAAGCACAGTGCTCAAGAGAGTTTTCATAAAGTTGGTTATTGCTCAATGTGTCTCTGGATGAATCTAGATCAATAGAAATAAAGGATACTACTGTATCTCTATGTCTTCTTTAAAGAGTACTGAAAATGGTGAGTTCAGCACTGTGCTTCTTTCTATTACACTGAGAGGTAGCCTTCAATAGGGCAAAGACCATATCATATATAGCTGTTAAAGGGTACATACCAGGGTATCCCTAAGACAGCATGCGTCGGAGAGTAGCCTATTTGAATTAAAAACATTTTTGGGCAATTCTTCTTACAATGTTTAATACCACCATCATGATTTTGAGAGGTGTTTGGGAGCCATTTAATGGAAAAAAGGAAACCACATACATAGAATTGGTCTTCAATAATAGATTGGCCCCACAGATTGGCTAATAGAGACAGCAGCAGAAAGCTCCGTTCTCGGTGTAGTGTTCATACCTGGTAAGTTCACATCATTAGAAGGAAAGAAGAAGCTTCTCCAGCGAATCCATTAAAAACATCAACGTGTTATTCCATATTTCGATAAAAACACGAGAGTGTGCACAGTATCAAAATATTTGACTCGTTTCGGACGGAACACCATCCTTAGTTGTGACCTTCAAGATTGCCTTTATTTGGTGAGCTGTACCAAAGTTTTTTCTTTTTTATTAAGTTCAGATCAGTTCTCATTAACCAGTGACCTGTTTCGGCCACTACATAGAGAGCGGAGCTGTCTACTTCCTGCTGGGTGTTGGACCCCCATCAATGTGACCCTAAGGACCTATTCTTTGGATAGGTTATCAATATTTGTACCTTTAAAAAACTTGAAAAAAGGGTTTCTTTAAAAAAATGAGAAAATTATATTTTTACTTTGATTCTGAAAATGGAAGCCATGAAAAAATAAGAAGAAAATAGAAAAATAAACACATGCTGCCGACACTTGTTGGCTACTACTAGATAAAATACTGTGATTAAAGCCTTTACATGAAGAGATTTCACTAGCACTTACCAGCAGGATGAAAGCTTCTATAAGGTAGGTGTAAACCTTTCACAATAAATGTATCAAAGGCTGAAACAATACAAGATATAAAACCTTGAAAATGTCAGCGATAGCTCATTTAAGTCCAGGAGGGAAGTGGCGGATGGTGATTATAATTACATTAATCACATAGGAGACAGTCAGAAGCATTTGCCCTGGCAATCTGGTGGCTCCATATTGTAAAAAGTTTTCAATAACAAATCCATCCTTTCGTATTAGAGGCTTTTAGTGTACTTAGAAATGACAAGCTCTTTCCTAAATAGAAGTTAATGTGCGCTTAATGATTATATTGGAGCATAAAGACCCCTTTCAATTAACCAACTCCGAGTCCAAGTATAATATCCATATGCTCAATAAGAAGAAAGTAGATGTAATGTGGGATCATCTCTGCGCTGAGCTCATCATTGCACCGTTATGTTCTCAATTAGGTGTTTAAAAGCTGGACAGTGATTTTAATATGGATGGTTTGGAGGACCTCTTCATGATCCTGGGGGAGGGGATTGGCAGGGATGTCCAATTACCCAAATAATGGTCATTAGAGCTAAAGGGGGATCGCTCTCACATCATAACTGGAACCTCCGGACATGCAATCTCCCATGTCTAACCCAGCCGGATCCATCCACTTCATTTGATCTTCTTGAGCACCTCTTCTCTTTACGTTGCGGCGCTACCCTGCTCATAAGTTCGACAGTGCTAGACCATCCTATACATCATTGGGGGAGATTTACTTACCCATCTGACTGAGTTCACCTAAAGTACATTGTCCAGCGATCATGCACTGTGCTGCGATTCACTAAGATTATGCGCCCGATATCCTGCATCTGTCCGACAGAGTTCACCTTCTTCTTCCTGGTGCATGCAAGTGCTTGGGTTCGCGACACAATTTGAAAGTTAAATCCCGCGCTTAGTCCGAATCAGTTGGATCGTTTGACGGCCTGGCCCCCCCCCAATTTCTGTCGCATGGAAGCCAGTGCAGCTGCGCCACAGTCTGATCGCATGCGACACAATACCGCCGCATACACCTGTTAAATACCCGTCCAAGCCGCGCAAGTCCCGAAACCGTTGGAGAGTCCGACAAAAGTGAGCAGTGCGACCCTTAGTAAATAAGCCCCATTGGGGCTCATTTACTTACCCGGTCCTGTCGCGATCCCGCGGCGCGTTGTCCGGCGTGAATTTGGGTTCTGCTGGGATTCACTGAGCTTGTGCGCCCGATATCCAGTAGTTGTCGCTGCTGCGCCAAGGTCCGCCGGAGTTCACCTGCTTCTTCCCGGTGCATGTGAGTGCTTGATCTTGCAACACATTTCATTTTTTAAATTCTGCGGTT
The DNA here is from genome assembly GCF_040894005.1 of Engystomops pustulosus. Lineage (NCBI taxonomy): Eukaryota > Metazoa > Chordata > Amphibia > Anura > Leptodactylidae > Engystomops > Engystomops pustulosus. The sequence goes on from NC_092416.1 coordinate 33,734,054, forward strand.
TTTCCGAATCCATCGGGTTGTCCGATGGCCACCCCCCTTCCCCCGATTTCTGTTGCATGAAAGCCGGCGAGATTGTGCCGAAATACGATCGTGTGCGCCAAAATCCCTGCGGAATTCGGCTCAAGACGGAAAAATTCAAAAAACCTGACGAAAGTGCGGCGGTGGGCCCTTAGTAAATGAGCCGAGATGAGATGATGAGATCCATGAGATGGATATAACACACAATGTCAGCTATCCTACATCTCTGCTATTCCTCTCTGCTATTCCACAACACACTAGATCTGCTGTGCCTCCCTAGATTAAGAACTTATCTGCCCGTAGCTTGTAGTTCTGCTTACGCTGCTGCTGGCAGGATGTCTGTGTCAGTGTGAGCTCCGTCCTGGACTGCAGGGTGGAGAGGTTAGAGGCAGAGAGAAATCTCAGGAGCTGGGCCTCACACAGAAATCCAAGATGTCTTCCCTGACCCTAAGTCAGACGTTACAGGGTCATGTCCAGGGGCAACTGAAATTGTGTACACCAGGACTGATAGAGACAGGGTAGACTTATATCTGTGAAATGCAGCATTTTTGTTAATAACAATGAATTAGAGAAAGTGTTATTTTGTTATCCTGAGTACATTTAAGAAACTTGTCTACGTGGGAATACCCCTTTAATAGCTAAAAGTAATGTATAGCATTCCTGGGTTTATATATCCTCTCTAGGTAATTCCTCTATATCTTCCTCAAAATCTGATCACACCAAAATCCCAGGGCAATTCGGCGCAAAACGGAAACCCGACAAAAAATGCGTTCCGCAGTCCCTTAATAAATGAGCCCCAATGTGTGCATATACTTTGAGCCTATTGGTCCTTTTGTGGATGGCAAAGGCTGGATCTACAGTACCAGACACCAGGGCACCCATTGAGAGAGGATTATTCCCAGGGCCCTGCACAAGTGCTCCAAGAGCGCCAATGTAGATCCGGCCCTGTTATAAAGTAGCAATTTTTATAAGAGGTAGACCACTGGGATAAACTGTAATATATGTATTTTTATGAGATATACTACACATTTTACCTGGATTGATTAACCATCATTTTCACTTTAATTCTAACTATGCCGAGGCTTGAGAAAGCGCTTACTGCACGAAACGGCCCGTCGCCTAGTCGTGGCGTGCATCACCCCTGTCCTGTGTTCCTCCTTGCAATAAAAGTTCCTTCGTTCCCTTCATTGGTGAGTGGAGTACTCTTTTTTTTTGGATTCTTTGATGACTGCTGAACCTCACATGCACCTCCTAGCGGGAATTTACTGGGCTCCGTTCACACGTGTGGTTGCCACTGTTTGTGGACTTGTGTTTTTCCATTATTCTGCGGAGAGGGTGGTGCCGGTAGCCCTTTCTTTATTTCCATTACATTATTTCTAACTATATAACTAAATAAATCATATCAATTAGCATGTTACCTTGTGTCCAATTTGCTGCCGGTGATAACAATCTCAGCAATGATGAGTATAAATAAGGTATAAAAATTGTATAAAATATAGTAAAATGCCACAGAAAATAACCACAAAACAATGACTACAACGTCTCACTGTATCGGGAGTATGCCGGTAGGCCGCTCTGAAGTCAAGTTGAGGTCGCTTCTCTGTGAGTCTTGGTTTTAATTGAGTTACACACTACATCTCTATAGCACATTCAAATTGCAGGCTTTGAAATTAGATGAAAAAGAAATGTAATAAGGAATTCACAGAGAATCCAATGGGGTTACACCTAATAGATTAATAAAGTGCTAAAGAAAGGTGAAAGTCATGAACATAATGATCGCCGCTGCTGCTGAAATTATTGTGAATATCATTAGGAATCCAAAAAAGATTGCAATGAAATGTATGGCATTAGAGCAAAGCTATTAGTTGATTTATTGCACCTCTGTGCTGAGAGAAGGAAGAGGAGCTCTGTGATATATGGGCTAAAAGGTTTTATTGCAACATTTCTTAGGAGCTTAGCGTAAAACCTGAGCAGACTCCTAGGAGAGACAGGGAGAGTCCTGATTACCCTGCCCACACAGGAGGATTGACAGCTCCCCTGCATGATTCTATAAAGAATGATGTCAATCACTGTGTGTGGGCAGGTTAATCAGGACTCTCACTGTCAATCACTGTGTGTGGGCGGAGTAGTCGGGACTATCACTGTCAATCACTATGTGTGGGAGGGGTAATAAGGACTCTCACTCTCAATCACTGTGTGTGGGCGGAGTAGTCAGGACTCTCACTGTCAGTCACTATGTATGGGAGGGGTAGTTAGGATTCTCACTGTCAATCACTATGTGTGGGAAGGGTAATCAGGAATCTCACTGTCAAATCACTGTGTATTGGTGGGGTAGTCAGGACTTTCACTGCCAATCACTGTTTGTGGGCAGGGTAATCAGAACTCTCACTGTCAAATCACTGTGTTTTGGTGGGGTAGTCAGGACTTTCACTGCCAATCACTGTTTGTGGGCAGGGCAATCAGGACTCTCACTGTAAATCACTATGCGTGGGGTGGGTAATCAGGGCTTTCACTGTCAATCACTGTGTGTGGGCGGGGTAAACAGAACTCTTACTCTCAATTACTGTGTGTAGAGGGGTTAATGAGTACTCTCCCTGTCAATAACTGTGGGTGGGTTGGATAACTAGGACTCAATTTTAATCAGTGTGGGTGAGTAATCAAGACTCACTGTCAGTCACTGTAATTAGTACTCTTTCTAGTATTCATGACTCTCACAGTGGACTGAATAATGAGGACTCACCATGTGTTGGTGGGTCAATAAGGACTCTCACTGCCAATCACTGTGAGTAGGCGAGGTAATCAGGAGTATCACTACCAATCACTGTGAGTAGGCGGGGTAATCAAGAGTATCACTGTCTATCAATGTGTGTAGGCGGGGTAATCATGAATCCCACTGTCAATTACTGTGTGTGGTCAGGATAATCATGACCTTCACTGTCAATCACTGTTTATGGGATGGGTAATCAGTGCTCTAATGGTCAATCAGCTGGACTTATGTCATGCTACTCCCTCTCATTTACTGCTCATTGCTGCCTAAGGCCAAGGGCTTGACTAGCTTTGTTAGAGATGAGGACTGGTGGTAGTCCAGTCTTTGTACCATTTAGTGGTCTTTGTACCATTTAGAGTTAAATTGATTTAGGTTAGAAGAGTTTGAGAATTGCAGGTTTTCACTCATTAACCACTGATTGGTTACCCTGCTCCAGCAATACAGATAGGTGAGGTGTAAGCAAGAAACTTGACTTTTTCAGGTCTAGTTTGACATTGCTTGCAATATTCAATTAGATGTACCCTCAATGATTTCTGTGCACATTCCAAATACACCAGGGGCTGTCAGCAAAAAAGTTGTGACTTTTATCACATAGAATTATATTTTTGAAAAATTGTCAAACAGATTGATAGATGGAAATGTGTTCACTATGTTCTCCAGCTGTAATAAGGACATACTGCAATGAGGCTGGTTTATGATTCCCTTTAAATACTGCAGGTTCTGTACATATGTGAGTTCTAATGTGTAGAGAAGCTCTGGTTGTTACTTGAGAATAATGAGATATTTCAAGCATGGATCAGTTATTGTATCTATTATCGTTGCTGTTGTCTTGAGCACCAAACTCTATTATAATGAAAACTTCACTAGAAGATGCCCATCTGAGCAGAGAGATATATTGGATATTTATCTAAATAAAATATTATAATATTCAATACATTACTGGAGATATCAGGGAACTTTCCAACCTACATTGGTTGAGGTGGGTCAGGAAGTAGAAGCTTATGGAGCCTTTGACAATTATGGAGACTTACCATAATTTACCAATTATGGAGCAATTGGTGCTCCACAGGTGGATTCTTGGAAATATGCCAATAAGTTTTCAAGGAATAAGGAAAGCCTTGCCTCTTAGCTCCCTTGCCAGCAGCCCTCTTAACATCAAGCATGGCTTTCAGAAAGCATAATGACATGATGGGGGACTAAAGTCAAACTAGTGCTTCTATTCCGATTGGAACAAATTCACAACTGTAGATATGAGTATTTTGATGTGGTTGCATTTTTTCATTACAGTGAAGTGAAGCATCAATGGCTTTAAGTCTCAACCTGCCTGTAAGGCTATATTAATTGGCAAAGTCTACATAAGGAGAAGTCTTACTTCCTGACCATAGTCTAAAGCCTCTCACTTTTGAGAGAAACAAAATAAACAAAACATATTGTACACTCATATTCCACTCACTTTTAAAAGTATACTTCCAGCAAACTGGTTCCAATCATGGGGTCTCCTTTGGAAGGCAGCAAGTCCCTGAGTCATCAGTTTCTCCTCACAGCTCCCCCCCTCATGACTTGAGCTGACCCCATGATGCAAGGAAATGTAGGTCATCGCTCTTCGCCAAGGGGTATAGGTTTCAAATTAATTTATGTACTTACCAGGTTTATATGGGTAGTCCCATTTTATTCCTGTTGACTGGCTTGTTGACAATTTATTAATGAGGTCATAGATTTTCCATTGCCTTCTATCGATATTCTGAAGAGTTGTCCATTGGCATTTCTGTAGACTTACAAGGATGTGTGGGCAGAATTTCTGGTAAGCACTATGGTTACCTTCACGGAGAAGGGAGGTATATATTATACTATTCATCTAGAGGCCACGTTAAAGGGTTTGTAAACAACTGGTCTACTGTCCTGCTAAGCTTGATTGCAGATATATAGGCCGCATCAACATCCACGGTGGTCCGGTCTTAGACTATTATTAAACCACAACATGCAGTGTTCGGCTTGGTAACTGTTTTGTATGCTTCATTTTTCTATTATCATTTTTACCATTTATTTATAACAACCACTTCATGTGTTTTACATTCTTTTAGGTCTTGAAGGCCACAGATATTTTAATTATGATGTAAAGTTTTGTGATATGTTTTATACGGTTACTTGGAATGAAGTTCTTGGAAAACCATCTGTAGGTTATAGTTAACATCCATAGATGTTTGTTTGTTCTCCTTGTGATAACATGGGTTTCGGATGAATCTTCCGGTTTTCCGAAACTGCATTGAGAAACCTTTATCACCTGTGTCCAATAGAGTTGCCACTAAGCCAACCACTAATGTATGAGGATGATGCCCCCAGTGTTCCTCCAGCAGACGACCAGTGCATGCACATAGTTTATTGTTGTGATGTGCATATTTTACTAAATTCTTAATCCCATGTCATCAATTTTCTAATGGATCGAGACTGTAGCATGATCAGAATTACAATGGTAGACCAACAAAAGGGAAGACCTACTGTACATGAGGGTCATCTATTGGAAGATATTAATTCATCAATTAATGGAACATAATCCACCGGAAGAGCTTTGCCACTTCTTACAGTGGTATGTGGTGCAGGAATTTGAAATCTTCCGGGATATGTTTCCATTCCGTGGATCAGTAGATATTGGGGGTCTTATCTCCATTGGTTTAGGCTTTGTCTTTTTTCCATCTTCTACTTTGGTAAATTATCAATATCATTTTTTCCTTGTGTTTTTTTTTTCAGATTTTAGTGACACTGGTTACAAATGTCTCAAAAATGTCACACAAATGTCTCAAGACACTTCTTTCCATTTTCTAAGTTTGCTTTAAGTATTGTTTCATCTGGAGTTTTTTTTCGCCAAAAAATGTTGCAAATTTAAGCTGATTTGAAAAGTAAATGTCATTTGCGACATTTAGCACATCTGGAATAGAAGAAAAATATGTCTTACAGATGATAAACTAATGTCCGGAGGACTTCAGTGCACAAAAAGTCCCCAAAAAGGCGCAAAAATTGCAATGCCCCAAAAAGAAAGTCTCAAAAAAGAAAAATAAAGATAAATGACCCCCAATGGCTCATAAAGGTTTTTCATGGCATATATAATATATGATGGTGAGAAGAGCCTAAGAGTATAACTTGGTGACAAGTTGCCTCAAATTGTAGATATAATTTCTGTTTGATCTATTATGGAAAGTCTCATTACACAATCTCTTATATTAGACCCTTTACTCTCTAGTATTAATTGTTGTACCAAAAGCAAAAACATTTGCTGTTAAAATAATATCCAATTTTACAAACTAATTTTCTTCTATGATGACCTATAGTACATGATGGAAAGTTTGGCCATAGCACTCATAACATTGTGATGGATAATAAAAATGGCTATTTTTTTCCCAGGTACACTGATATATTAGCCACTAAGTCAATTTCAGATAGAGCTAGAAAAGTTGCCTTGGAAACTAGAAATCCTTCATGGCACATTAAGCGGAGTCTCGAAGGAGCGGGCACCTGTAGGCACTTTGGAGAAAATTCCATATCTTGATATTGTGAATTCTCTTTTTGTTCTGGTGGCTAATAAGAAATTGTGCAGGTGGTAAGAGACCACAGTTGTATGGGGGTTGATGATAGGAAATTATATGGAACCTTAGCTACAATACAGTACATATATAGCAATGTTATACAGAGATGAATGTGTATCGAAACATACTATATCACTGTACAAACCTCATTTACTCCATGGAATAATTCCTTGTATAGAGGTTGGCTGTGTTACATAAAATTAATCTTGTCTTGGATATAGACCTATTGGGGAAGATTTATCAGAAGTGTCTGAGAGCACATCTGTTATAGTTTCCCATGGAAACCAATCAGAGCTCAGCTTTCATTTTCCCACAGCTGTTTATAAAATTAAAGGAAATCTACCACCAGGATGAAGGATTGTAAACCAGGCACATTGACATGCTGGTGTGTACCCCTCTGGCTGGATCCCTACTAGTTACATCCATTGCCTGCTGGTGACGTGTCCTCCCTCTTCTCATTAGGCATCACCACGTCTTATATTCCTCATTGTCCCTACATCTTGGCTCCATGACAGTGTTATCCTAGTGCTACCCTGATCTCTCTCCCCTAATACTGTAAGGCTGTGTTCACACGTTTGCATTTAATCAATGCAAGACACCAGGTCCTTGTTACCGATCGCATGCATTTCACTAGAAACTCATATGTTATCAAACCAAGGCTTGTCCTAGTGCCACGTGTGAATAGGCCCCAAGAAATGTCCAAACATCCCCCCAGTTTTGTCCCCCATACAGCTTGCCATTAATGTCCCCCACACATTCCTCCAGTAATGTTCTCACACTGTTACTCTCAGTAATGTGCCCACACATATTCAAAGTATTGTGCCCCACACAGTTGACCCCAGTAATGTGTCCACACAGTTACCCCCTATAATGTGCCCCACACAGTTATCACACATGCTCTCTCCCTATCCTTAGCTCCCATCCTGTTTTCCCCTCACCTCACTGGTGCAGCTCTGTGCACTGCTTTCCCCTGCAGGTCTTGTTATCATGACATCTTTACAGGTCCTGCAGCCTACAGGTGGTAATATTCACCCGGAGGCTACAGGACCTGCAGGGAAAAGCAGTAATGCATCACCATCTATGTCCTGAGGACACAGATCATGATGAGAAAGTGTAGGAATGCCCGGGCAGCAGGACAAGTGTCCTGCTGATCAGGGGAGATCTAGGGGTTCCAGCCAAAAGATCTGAGGAGTGGGCCCGGGATCTTTTGACCTAGCAACACCCATGAGTCAGGCATATAATTTCCGGTCAGCTAATGATCATGTGACAGTGTAAATCACACACTGGCCTTCAGACACACTAAGTGGAGGTGCAGAAAACATCCCACGTGTTCGGAGGACCAATCACATATCACTTATAGAAAATAAAAGTTAGTAAATAAATTAATTTTAAAAAAATGTGAAGCAGTGTAGTATTTATTCATAAGTAACATTATCATTCCCAGAGGGTAACATCGTAATTCTGCATATACATAAAAACCGCAAAAAGGATAAAGTTTGATGAAAACATATGAGCATATGTATATACAGTGGGTATGAAATGTATTTAGATCCCTTTAAATTTTTTCACTCTTTGTTTCATTGCAGTTAATTAGTAAGATAAAAAACTGAAATGTAGATATTTTGTCTAATGTATTAAACAAGAAAAACTGAAATATCACATGGTCATAGGTATTTAGACCCTTTGCTGTGACTCACATGCCATCCATTTACATCTGATCCGCCTTGAGATGGTTCTACTTCTTTATTGGAGTTCAGTTGCGTTTATTTAAACTGATTGGACTTGATTAGGAAAGGAATGCAACAAAGTGAAGGCTTTTTTATTTGCGGCAAATGTAAACATTTTCGGCTACAATTCAGCCTTTATCAAACACTATAATACAGAAAATCAGTGGTATGAGAAAACTGACATTGACACAAGATTCCAGGATCAGTTTTATGTGCAATTATAAGGTACAGCGATGGGCTCCAACGTGGCCCCTCCTTATAATAATAATTACATGGTAGTTTTTGAGGAGAGATTCCTTTATACCCATCATCTTTTCTAATCCAATGTTCTGTTGTGGAAACGTTACATTGACAACATATTTTGCATATGGAGGGGCCCCACAGATTTATTAATTGAATTTCACAAGTCCCTCAACAGCATCTATCCAGAGTTACAATTCACTCTTCAACACAATGCTAAATCTATTAGTTTTCTTGATACAGTAGTTACTAGATTGGATACAGGCAAATTATCCACAGACCTCTATCGTAAACCCACGGACAGGAATAGCCTGCTGCATTATACCAGCTGTCACCCTTCAGCCATGAAGAAATCCATCCCACGTTCACAATTTTCACATATAGACCGCATTGTAGACAACCCCGTGAACAAACAGAAACAATACCATGATATGACCAATCGTTTCCTCAACCGAGGTTATCCCCCCAAACTCATTAGCGAAAGCTATCAACCCCGAATACGACATATGGGTCCTGACTTACAGAGGATTCCGTTCGTACATACATACCATCCATCTACAAACATAATACTTAACGTCATCCGGAAACATTGGCACATCTTATCTAAAACATATCCCAACATTAGGGAGTTCCAGGTCCCCATTATGCCATGCTCGAGACACCATAAAAACTTGAAGGATAGACTTATTAGGGCAGATGTGGGCTCCAACACAAGGATTCCCCGTCAAAGTTTTTTGAGGACACAACGTTTTGGCACATTCCCGTGCCTCCGGTGTGCTCAATGCTCCAACATCACCAGAGGAGATAGATTCTACCATCCACACACTGGACAGGAATACAGGATTAAGGACTACTTCATGTGCTCATCCAACTTCGTGATCTATGCGACTAAATGCCCATGCGGCTTGTTATATATTGGTGAGACCACACAGACAGTGAGCGAGAGGATTGGAAAGCACAAGTCCACTATCCGTACGGGGAACTTAATGCTTCCCTTACCACATCATTTCCATGTAGCGAAGCATCACAACTCAAGTTCCAAGTGCTGGAACACATACCACATCCTAGGCGGGGTGGCAATCGCATCCAGATACTTCAGAAAAAGGAAGCCTTCTGGATACACACATTACAAACCATGGAACCACGTGGACTTAATAGGGAGTATGACCTAAACAGCTTTTTGTGATGTTTTGTGAAATTTCTGTAACATTTATTTGATCTCCGGTACTGACTGCCTCTGCTTTTCTTTTCAGAACCGCTGAGGACCACTGCATTCCACCTAGTATCCTTCATTTCTGTCACTTGTTATTTCCCTTCCTTTCCCCTTTTTCCGACACTCCTCCCTCTCTTCCTCCTCTCCTTGTCACATAAGATGTATCATCCATCTTTATCTTCTCTGCCACACAGTACACTCATTATCTCATACACTGTCCATTGCATGACATATCTGACATATTTCATTCCCATTTGATATTTCATACATCACATATATACTCATGATCGGACCGCAACATACAGCCCGCAATCCGTGACCATGTGACTGCTATTTGGACCATGTGACTGTGATCCGGACCACGTGACCGTCACTTCCGGTTTTGGCACTTCTGGTTCCGTCACTTCCGGAACGCGCATTGCCGTGTAGCGCTATTTAACAGTCCCCAGCTTTACAATACACAGCACCTTCTGTCAGCACGGCTGTGCTACTTCATTTTTCCTTCCTACCAGCGGCTGCATGGTAAGCCCTCTCCTGGTCCCATGGACCTTTGTTCCATTGCAAAATCATATTCATTAGATCTCATTTTTGATCTCACAGTATGATTGTGTGTTAGATACTATATTATCTTTATTGTGCAATTTTTATCATGAGATATTATCACCTTGCCCCCTTAAGGGACCCCACGTATATGAGAACCCTCTATTTTCCGATTTATTAATACAGATACTTACCTGGAGTCTTCCTCGTTAGTCATTAGATTTACTTACCTTGACCTTTTGTACATATTATGTAAATATTGTTAATATTGTATAGATATTGTCTTGTGTCAATGTCAGTTTTCTCATACCACTGATTTTCTGTATTATAGTGTTTGATAAAGGCTGAATTGTAGCCGAAAACGTTTACACTTGCCGCAAATAAAAAAGCCTTCACTTTGTTGCATCAAAACTACTTGTGTGCCAGGATTTATTGCATACTATACTCTGGAGTCGGATTCCAATCCTGTGCACCTTGGACACCATAAGGGAGTGCGATTGGAATATATTCTTTGATTAGGAAAGGAACACCCCTGTCTACATAAGACCTCACAGCCCAAGTGCAAGTCAGAGCTGATGAGAATCATGAGGTCTAAGGAATTGCCCAAGGAGCTCAGAGAAAGAATTATGGCGAGGCACAGATCTGGCCAAGGTTACAAAATAATTTCTGCAGCACTCAATGTTCCAAAGAGCACAGTGGCCTCCATAATCCTTAAATTCCACTCTTTTCAACCATGGCCTTCCAGCCAAACTAAGAAATCATGGGAGAAGAGTCAACTATCACTGCAGCCTCTACCAGTTGTGACTTTATGGCCAATGGAAGCCTCTTCTCATTGCAAGACATATGAAAGCCACATAGAGTTTTTTAAAAAAAACACATGAAGGACTCCCAGACTATGAAAAATAAGATTCTCTGGTCTGATGAGACAAAAACTGAAAATTTTGGTTTTAAATCTAAGTTGTGTATGTGGAAAACCAGGCGCTGCTCATCACCTGCCAAATACAATCCCAACAGTGACACATGGAGGGGGCAGCATCATGCTATGGGGGCAGGGACAGTACGGCTAGTTGCAATTGAAGGAAATATGGATGAGGCCAAGTACAGATTTGGAATGGGAGGGAATATATGCAAATGAAGTATTTAAAGGCAATATGCATAAAAAGTCCATAAACCCACCGTCCATCACAAATTGAGGGAGCACAACATATATAGGGATATGCTCATTTTACAGATAAACAACTCAGATCTCCTCCTACGGTTCCAATAATGTTGAATAATGAGAGAGACTCTACATATTTTAGAAGTTAATGATAAATAATTTGACTTTGTCTGTTCATACCCTTTAGAATGCTAAATGTTAAGGTCCAATAGTCCTCCCCAGTATGACACTGTTTTACCTGTTTACAACCACTGTACATATTTGGTAGATTTTGCTATGGCATTAAAGGACATCTACCACGTGTTTTCCTGATGGTAGATGACTATTACGTTCCTCCCCGTCCCGTCCCTGTGTGTCCCAAGCTTCATTTCTTATATCTTTGCATGGCCGCATGTCTGTATAAAATAAGTTTATAAGATATGCAAATTATCCTGTGGTGCTCTCCAGTGCACCATCACGTTCCCCAACCAATAAGAAACCTCAAAAGGGCGTATCCACTGGATGCACTCACTCGCTCGACGACAAGGCCATAACAATGCACCAAAAAACAGGCGGGAGTACAACAACTACATAATCCATAAAAACAATCAATATTTTATTAGATCATAATAATAATAATAATACAGAAAAAGATATATAAATACAAACATTTCGAAGACATATCATAAGGAGAGACCGTCAAATAGATGACATCACAATAACTGACAAAAAAATGGGTCAATACTCAAGCTACCTCATCATGAATGTGTAACTGGCAAGTAACTAAGGCCTAAAATTGTGAAGACAATACCAGCTATAAAATGTCTTCACAAAAGCATATGTGATAACAAGTTACCATGAATGGGTTAGATAAAGAAAAATTGGGTTATATAAGAAAACACACCCAAGAAGTCAAACACATAATTCAGTCCTATGTACACCTTGCGTCATCCTGCCAGTAAGAACACAGACACGCCGCGACCAAGAACACCTCGACGTACGTTTCACCCTGTAACTTCGTCAGGAGGTATGTGTTAAAGATAAAATCGGAAGCAAATATACTGAGTAAATTGATATATACACTACACCTGTGCTGGGATATGTTGGCGCACTTCCGCTGTGATGTCCGAGCCGAGTCACATGACCGCGCACATGACCGGACCAAAAGCCGGCTTCTAGATGCGTCACCAGGTGTAGCCTGGCAACACTAGTAAGCGGCGCAGACATAAGACCCGGCATCGGACATCGCACGCACGGAGTGCGCTTGTCCTCAACATAGGTTAGTGTCCCTACAAGACAGTAGATGTGGGATTTATTACAATCAACGACGCGCCCTACAGATGGACACCGAGAGCAAAAAGAGGAAAAGGCAAAATAATGGGGCACATTTACTTACCTGGTCCAGTCGCGATTCAGCGGGCGCGTTTTACGACGCTGATTCGGAGCTTGCCGGGATTCACTAAGGTCGTGCGTCCGATATCCACCAGGTGTCACTGCTGCGCTGAGGTCCGCCGGAGTTCACCTTCTTCGTCCCGGTGTATGTGAGTGCTGTTCTTGCGACACAATTTTTTTTTAAAATTCCGCAGTTTTTCTGAATCCGTCAGGTTTTCGAACAGCCACGCCCCTCCCCCCCATTTCTGTTGCGTGAAAGCCAGCGCCGAAGTGCCACAATCCGATCACGTGCGCCGTAATTCGGCGTAAATCGGAAATATTCGGGAAACCCGACGAAAGTGTGCAATTCGGACCCTTAGTAAATGAGCCCCAATGTGCCTCTCTTTCCTACATGGGAATAAGAAGAATATAGTGCACCTAAACATTAATACATGTGAAAAAAATTAAGTGATACGTGAAAACAACATCACAATTGATACAATAAACATTAATAAAAGAGTGCACTTGTACAGACAACTCCATATATGGCAAATACATAACATCAATTCATTCTAGACAAAGCATGTTATAATACAATTAAAGTGCATAAAGTGCATATATTGTTGTGCAACATGTGGCCATGCTAGTATAATGACTAAACAGTAAATATGATAACAATTACAATCGTGATACTTTTTAAAATGTGTTAATCCTCCTCTTATTGACGTAGATCGTAACTTATTTGTTCATAGGTATCTCTCATTCCAGGGATTCTCTGGATCTGGATGTTATCTTATACCTCACAAAAATCATTGCATGTCCCAGATAGAAAAAGAGTAACCTAATAAATAGACACAAAGAGGCTCATTTATTAAGGGTCTGAACACCGCACTTTCATCGGGTTTCCCAAATATTTCCGCTTTGTGCTGAATTGCCGGGATTTTTTGGCGCACGAGGTCGCATTGTGGCGCATCGGCGCCGGCTTTCACACGACAGAAATGGGGCCGTGGCCGTCAGACAACCCGTCGGATTCGAAAAAAACGCAGAATTTAAAAAACGATAAGTGTAGCAAGAACAAGCACTTACATGCACCAGGGAGAAGAAGGTGAACTCCGACGGACCTCGGCGTAGCAGCGACACCTGCTGCTACGACCGCACGACCTTAGTAGATCACGGCAGACGCGAATCCTCGTCGGACAAACCGTTGCGTGATCATGACAGGACCGGGTAAGTAAATGTGCCCCAAAATATCAACATACAAATACACAAACAAAAAATATACTTCCGAAAAAATATAAAAAAAATACTAAAACTTATAAAGAGTATAGCACAAATCAGGACCATCAGGTTCCCCGTAATATAATGACCAATTTGATAAGTTCTGTGCAGCGCTGCGTAATCTGTGTGCGCTGTATAAATAAAGAATTACTATTATTATGCCAGCCGCGTTCTGAGAGCCCGTGACTTTTGGACTCACGTGGGAGTTGGCCAAAGCCAAACCGTGCCCCATTGTGGCTTCAATGTTATAATGTAATGGTGTATGTGTGGATGGCGTCCACCTATGTCTTGACCATGTGTTTATCACACTCTGTTGCATGTAGTAACCAAATATGACCAGATTGTAAGGAAGACACATAAACTGTATAAAGTCAAGCTTTCTTGGCCGTTTCACGGCAGTAAATGGTTTAGGGCTGAGTAGACATGGGGATTGTACCTGATCAATGAGCTCTAATATGTTGTCCTCAAGAAGCAGAACGCTAATAAAAAATATATAAGACCAGCAAACAAATCTATCACTGTCACCAGTCCTTGTGTATCATGCACGCCACCCATCTCTTCTCTAGTAATGGCGATACAAAAATGTGTTATCCCACACAGCCCAACAAATACATTTTGTAGCAAGACTTTCACTCCGAGCTGGTAAGTAGATTTATTGGAGAGTGTTACGTGTGAGTGGGTCACAGCAAGGCTTATCTGCTCCCTACAGGCCGGCCTTTCTGAGCTTAGTCAGAGAAAATGAGATTGACAGAAGCCGAGTGAAAAGAGTATAAAATAATCTAGTGTCCAGCTAAAACACAGCCAATGCTCAGCTCAGCAAGGTTTCTGTTTTCTTTTACTATGGATAACAATGTGTTCTGTAAATTACACATCTATTGACTGCGTCAGCTATATCAGTCCTATGTGCTGGTGAAGTGCTCCTCCTATAAAGAATTTTTCGGATGTTGACAATAATTCCACTCTAAGAAAATAACATTTTCTATGGTGACAATTTTTTGTCTTTGTTTTCGTTTCCATTTGGCTAAATATGTTTAGTGTAGTGTTGAATGGACCCGAACCGTGCCGAACACTACCTTAGCCAGAAGTTTGGGTTTATTATTTGAGCTCACTGTCCTATCCTATCGGTGCTGGCACTAATCGCGGATTTCAACTCTTTAAACGCCATAGACGCCTTGGCTTCTTGTGCGACGCCATTTACTCTAGGATCATCTGCCGAACTCGATGAACTCGGACCTGAACAGTTCCGTTCCTCCCTAGTTTGGAGATGTCTATCATGATATGACCATTTAAACAATTCTGGTTTGTGCTCAGCCTACATTGCAGGCACATTACCATTTCCCCTCATCTAATTATTAGTAGTCCTTAGTAATATGGCACATCTATCAAAGAGAAAGAACCTGAGAAATTTAGGTTTCTAGTCTCTGGTTCCTTATATTTCGATATAGATTTCAATGGTTTTGTTGTGTGATCTACCTGTGCAGTTATCAGACGTTAAAGATCAGTACATCTGTATCTGTCTGATTCTCAATGTTTGATTTTTGGTCTTTGCTTTGCGTGGTTCTGTGCCACTTACCGTGACATATTTGCCTGTATATCCAGTTGTTTATGGACTCCATCCAGGGTTGGCACCAGGTTTCCGTAGGCGCCTGGGTGACCGAGCCTAGCAGTGAGCTCATGTGGTGGCATTAAAAATTGAGAAACTAAAACAGTCTCCTGTTCCCTAAAATGTTCAATAGATTATCTTCCCAAACAGCCCCCTTATGGTTATTTTATATAAGCCCTCTCACACCATAAAGATCCATTAGATAAAGCCCCCCACAACCCTATGGAATTCTTACAAACACCCCTACTTGGGCTCGCCAGCCACTCTGGGTCCCAGCACTTGCCCAGGTATGCCCAGTGCTGGCACCGGCCCTGACTCCATCAGCCAAAACATAAGCCTAAACCAAGTTTTCTCCAATGAGTAGCAACCTGGTGTTCTGCAAGCATCATATGGGGGTTAAAGGGTGAAAACAAGGTAATCCACTTAGACAAAAACCTCTCTAGTGACCACTGGTTATTTTAGATGCAGCCTTTTAGATGTTTTGTTAGTATGATGTTGTTAGTTGTGATATTGTACTGAGAAATTTGAGTTAGGGGTGGAAAAGAAAACCTAAAGATTTCCTACCCTATAATGACCCTTAATTCCTATGTTGTGTCTGTACCTCTTTGGCACCTGCACCTTTCCGGAAATGCAGGTGGATCACCTGCTATGTCCAATCTGTGGCCTTTCTGGACATGAGACTTCGGAGGTAAGAGACAGTGACATGATGTAGTTAGAGAACACCACGAATGGCCTGAAGATGGGTTTGCAAGCACTCATCACTGCCAACAAAACCGATGTAGAAGACCTTAGGTAAGAGTTTGCCACAACAACAAGGGCATGGTAAGTAACCCATTGTTGTCCTTGCCCTGATTCCCAAGAAGTCTTCCAGGAATCTTTGAAGACCTTTCAAACTAGGTTAAGGACGGAAACACATGTGCAATTTGCTGTGCAACGATAAAATTAATACATTCTAACATAAACCAACAGCCATAATCCAAACAGAAACACCTTTGCGTTCAGTTTGGATGTGTGTTTTTTTTAGTTTGAGGCTAAAAGAGCAAGAGTTTCTGTTATTGTTTATTTTTATTGATTAATTTATCGGAATTTTCCCAGAGAACAGAATCTCTCTAGTGAGGGCAAAGTTATAAGAAATCCATGTCTGTATCTGTGTGCACTTGTTGTTCCGTACCTGTCATTCCCTGGAGACAATGATCTCATTTCCTGATACCACCACAATATATTATAGAGAGAGTGAAAGTTATCTAAGATGCAAGCTATCCCTGGATAACATTGTGCAAAAGAATCGGAGCAATATTTATTTTTAAGAAAAAATATATGCCCTTATTGAACTTTATTTTTGTACATTTTTGCCACCCTAGGGCTGACCTAAACCGATACCATATCAATAAAAATATCCTGTGGTGATGTCAGTGTGTATTTTTTAAACCACTTGCTTAAAAGGGTTTCTCATGGAAGAAAATTCTCAAATTAGTTCTCAAATTTTAATACCCTACTGATGTTTACACAATAAAGATAATTTTTTAACCCCTTACTCAACAATTTTAGTCAGTTTTATTGCTGTTTTTGTAATATCAGGGCTGTACATCACTCCTCTTTTAGATTGTAATTTTGTATTGTGCCCAAGCAGGATAACCAATCCTTCAGTCATGTATAAAGTAAACTTGGCACTCATAAAATGATGCAAAAATAGACAATTTTTATATATGATTGCTGTTTTTGGTACTATCAGTCAGTGTAAAATTCAGCAGAGTGGGTGGCCCCTAGCTGAGCAAACACATCATCAGTGCTGTGAGATGCTATGTGCTGATAATGTGCTTAAATTCTCAGGGTACAGGGTTTATCTACACTTTTAATTAGCTTCTACACATTCTACTAGTATTTAACGCTTAGAAAAAGAGATGAGACAGATCATGAGTTATGACATGAATATAAGACACAATGACAAACTCAGTTTTGCTAACCTACCTGATCAATAAAACGCAGAGTCAGCACTGCTATGCCCCCATTCCTCAGATCAAGAGCTTATCTTGTCTGTAGAGCAGCTCCTGGACAGGAAGTGCCTAGGTCTGTAGAGCTCTCTGCCTCCTGCCCCTCTCCCTGCAGTATAAGAGAAGCGATTTATAAGAGGAATCTGCCCCACCATAGTCAGGAGTTTATGGTCATACCCAAGGAAAACCAAAATATAAACACCAGGACTGATAGAGACATTATATCTGTGAAATGCTGTATTTTTGTTAATAGTTCAATAGTAGAATGTGTAGTAGAATGAGTATATTTAAGAATCTTGTCCTTGTGGGAATACCCCTTTAATTAATTAATGCAACTTTATTTAAAAGTATAACCTTACTAAAAGGTATCATAGCAATTTTTGTAAAACCGAAAAAATTATATTAATGGATTATTGTTTTTAATGCTTTAATCAAAATTCACAATCCTCTACATGATTGCAGTCATTACCCATTATGATGAGGAGTTTTTTGTGCCACATGTTTACACAGTAGAAGCAGGAACACGTACCTTATGACCTACCACCAAGATCTACTGGTCCCATTATTAGCCCATCAGGGGCACCATCTACTTCAACTTCAATGGACTTCTGCCATCAATGCCGCCCTGGACCAATAATCCTTCTGTTGATATAGTAATTTAAGAGATATTTTGTGGGACAAGTAGTGTTTTTAGTAGCAGGTACAGACATTTTAAGTTAATACGGAACTTTTAGAAACTTTTATTTGGATGGAATTTAAATAAAAAGGTGTTTTTAAAGACTTGGGTTCCCTTTTAGTGGTGTATACAGATGTGCCAATTCTTAACAGTTGTTAACCCTTAATAAGCACACCTTTTTCATGATATGCTCAATGTATGCACCAGGAGAGTTCCTGCTGTATAGACTGAGCATATCCATAGACCTATCGTGGCAGATGGAGGCATGGTATCCTATGGGACAACTTCTGTCGAGAGATGTATACGCCATTAAAGGTTATGGGGCAGGGATGCAAAGTGTACACGTTAGGGAGGTCCCCAGTGAAGTAACTCTTCATATAAGCACAGTTACATCACTGAGGGAAACACCCCTGAGCTTTCAAGGGGGAGTAGAGGAACAAGTCAGCGTATCCCACTGGGTGTGCATATAGTGGGATACATCCTAGGCTTCTTAAGGAAGCACGGTGGCTTAGTGGTTAGCATTACAGCCTTGCAGTGCTAGGGACCTGGGTTCAAGTCACAGGGTCAACACCTGCAAAGAGTTTGTATGTTTTCTCCGTGTTTGCGTGGGCTTCCTCTGGGTCCTCTGGTTTCCCCCCACACTCCAAAATCATAGTAGTTGATTAGATTGTGATCCGCATTGGGGACAGGGACTGATTTGGCAAACTCTGTGCAGTGCTGTGTAATCTGTGTGCGCTATATAAATAAAGGAAATATTATTATTTAGTCTAATGTGCACTCTGATGTATAATCACAGCAGAAGGCAAAAATGTGGCATGTATGTAGCCTTAGATAACTTTTACTTTTTCTTCATATATATTATGGTGGTATAGAGAAATAAGATAACTGTCTCTTGGGAATGAAAGAAACAGAACAACAAGTACACACAAATTCAGACAACAGACATCGATTTCTTATAACTTGGTTCTCACCACAGAGATTATATTCTTCAGACAATACCAATAAAAAATCAATAAAAAATAAACAGAAACAGTAAAACTTGCTCTTCTAGCCTCTAACTAAAACACACACGGATCTCCTCCGAGTGTCTCCTTTTGGCTTATGACTAGTAGGATTAAGTCTGGGTATATTTTTATTTCTTATAGTGAAAGATTTACAGATATTTCTGTCCTTAAATAGTCAACCATCTTTTAACAATTTTTGCAAAAGTAGTAAAAGTCACTACAAGAAACTTTGTGATTAGGGTTCTGGATCGCTGAGTGCGGCTGAACTTTGAACTAAAGTTTGGTTCGGGGACCCCCTGGTGATACTTTTAACACCATCTCCGTAACGACAATGTTCCCTCCTGCCTTTCTCCAGGTCCACATCACGGTACTGCATAAGGATGGTAATGACCCCCAACAATGTGCTACACAAACACAGGCAAGAATAGGTCCTCTGGTAGTCTGCTTATACAAGCGTCATGAAAACCGTGTGTGAGCCCATAGAAATGCATGGGGATGTGTATGTGCATGGAGCCGCAGGGCCTGTTTTTTTGCAGCTTTGGTTGTCACATTGATTGGTACAATTCGGAATAATGTCAGTCTTTTAGGATGATTATTATCTATGGTATAATAAAGTAAGATGTAATTGGTTGCACCATTTGCCAGAGTTCCTCCTCTTAAGACCCAAATGAAATAAGTGTTTACATTTGGTGGTCAATTTTTAGTAAACATCATAGTTATTTCTTCAGACATCAATTTTCTTCATTGGTGATGGCACCATGTTCATTGAACATTTGACTTATAAGTAGTCACTTTTGAGACCCGGGTTTGGCCCGGATATCAAGTTCATTATAAAAGGGATTTCATCTGTAGTGATCAGAGACCCCAAGAGGGTGCGGTTTTGGACAAAACTGGAACAAAAGCTTTTGAACACAATGTTCAGAGATCAGTGCCAGCAGTGGTGTCTATAAATGCCACCGGCAAAAGAGCCACCGGCATTTAACACACTGGGGGAATGGAGCCGTCGGAAATAAACTGTAGGTGCAAGTCATCTGAAGGCTGACCACGGCAAGGAAAATCCTCACAAAACCAACAGTGTTACAGCACTCAGGGTTGATAATGCCTTAATAAAGAAGGCGAAACAGTGCCTATTCAATATGGTAGTCAGCCCGAAAGCCAAACCTGAATATCTGCCTCAAGTTCTGGCCCGGGGACCTAAACACAAAATGTTCGGCAAGAACCAAACCATTTTTGTTCAGTACACTCATTACTTCTTATCATAGTATATAAGGCCGGTAAAAGACGCAAGTCCATCAAGTCAAACCTTTAAGAATTAAACAAATGTTTTATCCCCATAACCCGTGATATTTTTTCTCTCCAGAAAGTCATCCAGGCCTCTCTTGAAGTGGAAGCAGCTGGGAGGCCATAGTCACCATGAGAGCCTAAGGTACCTTCCTTTTTATCATGGTGAGCAGCTTTTCTCTCTGAGTTACTCTATCTTCATGAATTTCCAATTGAATGTCCAATTATATATTTCTTTTATTTGTCCTAAGTAAGGTAAATTTGTTACCGACATTATCGGTTGATGCAATAAAATAATTCAGGGTTTAAATAGAAAATACTTGTAAATAGTCATTTGGAGCAATGTAAAAGTTAAAAGCATGAGTGTATGTATTTCAATATTTGTAAGTGGGTTTTCCATTTACCGTTAGAAAGGAATGTGAAGATCAAAGCACATTCAGAAGATCTATTGTCGCTCCGTGTCATAAC
This sequence comes from Engystomops pustulosus, assembly GCF_040894005.1. Taxonomy (NCBI): domain Eukaryota; kingdom Metazoa; phylum Chordata; class Amphibia; order Anura; family Leptodactylidae; genus Engystomops; species Engystomops pustulosus. Next base: position 33,754,947 of record NC_092416.1, read on the forward strand.
AAAAGCTCCGTCCCCGAGAGCTTGAGGTAAGCGACAGTCACGGAGACAAAGACGTCTCATCGTTCAAACACGGATCAAAAGGAAAGTGCCAGTGACCCCAAAAAGATGCTATGAGCACTCAGAATAATCGAAGACTAAAATGATATTTTAAAGATACTATTAGGATGTGAAAGGATATAACAAAAACCTTGTGACCACTATTAAGTTCTGACATTCGATTTTTCTTACTTTGAAAAGATCCTCTTTTATTCGAAAATCATATCAAGAAAATATAGATCTAAGAAGTTTTGAAATATCTGCAGAATTAATAATGCGAGCGATGTGGGGAGAAGTAATAGAGATCAGATGAGACTGTTGGCTGCGTTGGACTGATAAATAATGAGACGGATGTTGCCATGCAGCAACACGTTCTTGTGATTAAACAGACTTTTTAATTAAAGGGAGAAGAGAGATGAACAAACAAGATTCAGAAAGGAAACATTTCCACTATTCCGACATTAAATAGGATCAAACGTTCCATTCTTCATTATTTGTGCTTCATAGAGACAAAGATTATTTGTTCAGTTATGCAAAATTCTTTAGCAGACTTTTGGTAGGCACCATGGATGAAGTAGGTATGTTTTATGAACAAAGATGGCTACTCTGGAGGTATTCAATGATTTGAGTTATTGACCAGAAACCAGTATTACAAGAGGGGATTGTCCAAAGTCCTGAAGGGGTTCCCCATAATCCCTACGTTTTCGAACAGGTCTCTTGAAACCAAACATGTCCCCAAATGTCCACCTAGTTGAAACCAGCAACTAGCCCGTTCCCCAGTTAACTCTCTCTAGTTACACTCTCAAGTTATGAATAACTTCTGAACAGAGTAGGCTATAAATAAAAGACTAGCCAGTGGGAGCTGGTTTTGCTCCCACAAATAGAACAGGGATGTTCTTCCGGCTCCTGTTCCCATCTGTAAGGCCAGGAGCTACTGTCAACTGATAAACATTGGGTGTGCCAGTTTTCAGATCTCAACGGATCGGATATCTATGACTTAAGATTGGTCATCGGTATCAAAAACCCATAAAACCCTCTTTAAGGATTACAGAGGGATTATTCTGATTTTCTAATTAAAGACATTGCGGCAGATTTATCAAGTGTCTGAAAGTCAGAATATTTCCAAATGCCCATGGCAACCAATCACAGCTCCCCTTTAAAATATTCATGAGCACTGGTCAAATGAAAGCTGAGCTGTGATTGGTTGCCATGGGCAACTGGAAATATTCTGACATTCAGACTGCTTGATAAATCTGCCCCATTATGTCTAGAGTAAGAGATCCTCTTTATAACCGCAAGATCTTCAAAGAAACATTAACCTCTATTAACCCAGAACTTTAGAATAGGGTGTAACGAGACTGACAAAAAGGGGTTGCTTTACCAGAGACAACCCGTTCTATGTAAAAGCCAGTTTTCTGTCAGTTGATCAGTGAGAGACTTTCTCCTGAGGTCCCCCATCAAAATGTTTCCCCTGCCATCAACGGAATGTTTAGACAAGATCCTGTAGGAGCAACTCTATATGTTGGTTGACCAAGCAAGAGACCCTCAACTACAACACCCTTATTCAATTTAATGTTCAGTGAGCATAAGTTGATGATTGAGCCAACAAATAAATGTTACATCAATCGGCCAACCAGCTGGTCGTACACCTTAAATGGCCACAATATTGATGTCTTGTTAGCCGTATGTCAGCTGGTATAAACAAGGGATTTGATGTTGACCAAGAGGTAAGATGGTAGATCAAAGACACAGGGGCACATTTACTTACCCGTCCCGTCGCGATCCCCGAGGTGCGTTGTCCGACAAGGATTCGGAGCTGCCGCGATTCACTAAGATCATGCGTCCAATTTCCTGCATGTGTCGCTTCCCTACTGAGGTCCACCGGAGTTCACCTTCTTCTTCCCAGTGCATGTAAGTGCATGGCTTGCGACCCAATTTTTTAAATGTTGAATCCCGACAGCCCACTCCCCATGAAAGCTGGCGCCGATGTGCCAAAATCCGATCGCGTGCGACAAAAAGCCCTTCTAAATGCAGCGCACATCGGAAATCGTCAGATATTTCAACGATAGTGCGGTTCGCGGACCCTTAGTAAATGAGTCCCATTGTGTCTATAGACCTGCACCCTCCTGGGGTGCTGCTTCCAGTACATTTATGATTCTTTCAAGTAGGTATCGGGACTGAAACGAGTTGCATATTCTTCTTGAAATAAACACACCTGTGATGGCAGCAGCACCCCTGGTCTTTTTGGGTCCGTCAACAATGCGTTACTGATCTACCTTACCTGGATGAAATTTACCCTCTTTGTTGACCATTTATCTGACTCTATCTGGTGATAAAACTTTACACAGCTGCACTGCTTTTTGTTTTCTTTTTGATCCCCAGATCCCCACCCTGTGCCCAGTTTATAGCTATCAAGAGGTGAGATTGCTCTGGTTATAAGGAGACCACTACTAAATTAACTTTTTGATGAGGGGCCTGATGTAGATGTTACATGGGGCTGAATAGTTTTTCATATTATGTAAAGTACAGGCAGTCCCCGGGTTACATACAAGATGGGGTCTGTAAGTTTGTTCTTAAGTTGAGTTTGTATGTAAGTCGGAACTGTATATTTTATCATTGTAATCCCAGACAGAACTTTTTTGGTCTCTGTGACAATTGGATTTAAAAAATGTTGGATTGTCATAAGAATCAGGATTAACACTAAAGCTTCATTGCAGAGACCTGTGATAACTGTTATAGATGTTTATTGTAGCCTAGGACTAAAGTACAATAAATTACCAATATCCAGAGGTCCGTTTGTAACTAGGGGTCGTATGTAAGTCGGGTGTTCTTAAGTAGGGGACTGCCTGTATATCTTTACATAATTGATTAGTTATTACTGCTGTTGTCCACCTGCCCTACAAGTGATAGCAGCACCTATTGACTTGCATATCGTTGACCTGTGCTCATCATCTGTATTGACTAGGTCCATGTCATAGGACCCTTACTCCGTAGAGACTACAGTTATAATAACACTAGTAGTGTAAATGCAAATTACAATCATAATTAAATCTTTCCTGGGGTTGCTTCAGCTGTCAGAAGTACACAGGTAAAATCCTGCAGTGTGTGACCCCTGATCCTCTTTACCCGTAATCTTTTCACAATATATTACTGACTTGTCATTCATACCACGGTGTTCACACACTTTACACAGGAAAGTCTTTTTTTTTCGGGCTGGAAACACAAGTATTAATATTTTACTTTGCTTGTTCCTATGTGCATTGGGGAGCTGACTCAATTGGGAAATTTTCTCCATCTCTTCCCTCTACCTTTATATTTCCGTGCTTGTCCTTCTGCTGAATGTTGACATTGATTAATGGGACTATCCACAGCTAATCACAATTTCTGCCCGGGTAAGCGAAAATTGTGGATCAGCTCCGAACAAGGCAAACATGCACATTAGCAGAAATAAAACCGATGCGTCCTGCCTTTAATGGTCATTGTAGCAATGTTATTAGAAAGACCTTAAATCGAGGGAACAAGAAAATATTCCAGTGCCTTAGTGAATTGAGTTGAAAAGCGTCATCTACCGATATGCCTGAGTAACTTCTATTACTTTCTAGTACTGTGAAATATCAATACCTAGCAAACATGTGAAGTCAAGCCATCAGGATACAGATGCTGTCAAACTTTAATTAAAAAAAAAACGTAGTCCGGAGCGAAGAGTGATTTGGGGCATTAGGGGGTAAATTGACAGTAAATTCCTTCATCCCATCATTCAACTGAACATTTATTTTCTAATAAAGGCAAATATTTTTGACTGCAGAAAGACTGAAGAGACTTAATGGTTTGGCTAACATCAAGTCTTAAATGACATTTGTCAGCTCAAAAAAAAAGGAATAGCTGAAAAACTGTCCCAAGCCATCTTCCATTTATCGCAATGTTAAAATCATAGCCGCAAGAACATACCGATAAGGTCTGCCACGCTGTGGTCCGATCATGTCCATATCTTACAGTGGTCCGGCGTATTCATGAGGGGGCCGTCCAAGCACTCCCCTCTCTTCTGTTTCTCTGCCCATCCCATGCTAGATGCCGGCAGTGACTGTAGCGTGTCCCAGGCTTGATGCTTCAATCATTGGTCACTGGATGGCCAACTCAAAAATAAGCTGAACCGCTGGAAGATCGGCGATCAGACTGCTAAGTGCCACAGTGTGGCAGAGCTTATCGGTACTTCAGCCAAAATTTTAACAGTACAATAAATGGAAGAGGGACATTTTTTCATTAGTAGGTACAGCTACTCCTTTTTTAAGCTGATAGATGTCCTTTAAAGCTTCCTGAAAGTCTAATAAAGATAGCACTAGTTTGGCATTTTGGCTTCATGGAAAAATTAATAGGATATTGCTTTCCAGTGTTGTTTCTACAACCGGGCAGATTGTGCGACGGCCCAGAGCGCCATGTACTACAGGATGCCAGTGGCCTCCATTTTCAATGATCTCCTACCGGGATCACTGTCACTGGTACCGGCAATATATATAGGATGGGAGTGCCCTGCAGACTGCATCCCACCTCTACATCCCTGTTGGGGGCTGCATTCTCCCAAGTGTGTTATCTCCAGGAGCCGGGAAGAGGAAGACACTTGTCCTGCTCTTCATATACACTTGTGCTCCTTACAGGGATAGAGCTGCCCATGTGCCCCAATACTTATCCTGACTTCTTACATGGAGATAATGGGACTCTGTGTGCAGGGAGCGGGGACAACCAGTCCGAGAGTCAAAAGTTGCTGACCTCACATGGGGAGAAGGAAATTCAAAAACCCAATGCTCCCAGTGTCCAGCCAATGAAAAGTAAGTATCCCAAAAGCAGACACTTTCTGTTGCACCAATTTCACACCTCACCTCCCACAACAATGAAGGGGGAACAGTGTATATAATACACATGATGTATTATAAAAGAGGACACAGTGTATATAATATAACTACAAGGGGTCTGGTTGTGTACAATATGACTATTAGGGGCACAGAATGCATAAAATACCCATAAGGGGCTTGGTGTTTCTAATATGACTACAGGGGGGCACAACGTGTTTAATATAACAAATTAATACATACTGTGCCCCCTGTAATTATATTATACACACCAAGACTATTTGTAGTTAAATTGAACATACTGTGCTCCCTATAGTTATATGGGAGTATATATGTAAATTTGGTTGGCTTTGTAAATATGTAAAATCATTGCAGATACTGTGTATGTACATATGGACCCTCAATCTGGTGCTATATTTATGTATGGTACTGTATTTTTGGGTACTGAAAAATTAGGTGTTGACAAAAAAATCTCCACAATGTGGACAATATCCTTAGTATGTTATATTGATTATATACAGTATATTCCACTCATAACATAGCACCCTAAGTCAAGACTGCAAGTGTCCTTAAAAAGAAGTGCGGTTGGCTTCTGCCAGACATAATGGGGGTCATACTAAGGGCCCGATTCGCGTTTTCCCAACGTGTTACCCGAATATTTCCGATTTGCGCCGATTTTCCCTGAATTGCCCCGGGATTTTTGCGCACGCGATCGGATTGCGGCACATCGGCGCTGGCATGCACGTGATGGAATTGGGGGGCGTGGCCGAACAAAAACCCGACGGATTTAAAAAAAAACGCTGCATTTAAAAAAAAAAAGTGTTGCGGGACTCGCTCTTACCTTCACTAGGAATAGGCCGATGAACTTCAGTGCATTCCAGCAGGCCTCGGGGATCTTCAGCGCAGTAACGCCACCTGGTGGACGTCGGAGGAACTGCCTTAGTGAATCCCGGCCGGACCAGAATCCACCGCAGAGAACGCGTCGCTGGATCGCGAATGGACCGAGTAAGTAAATCTGCCCCAATCTTCTAGAAAAATAATTGGGCATATTGCATTTCAAAATGGCCGCCTCTTCTTTCTCCCAATGACTCCTATTGGAGGAGAGTGAGGACAGAACAATATGTAAAGAAGGGTTGACCAGTTGCAAGTAAATCGTCTGACATCAAACTTATTTGTACATCCACCTCAACTTCTACAATAGTTCTCAGCTGATTTGCCATAAAGTTCAAGTAAAGCTTAATTATCTATAATTAGATTCCATGCTAAGTTTTGACATGATCGCTGTGCAGATAATTTAAACTTCGACTTGTATAAATGTTAGAAAACAATATATATCGTCTTTAATAGCCGTCTCATAATTATTGTTTCTATAATTATTCTACCTCCGTGCATTTTAATTAAAAATATAAAGGATAGAATGTTTTTTTTTTTTTAACATTTGCAACAATTGTTACCGCAGTCTAGAAGGCAATTTTCTCAGACTGTCTTGTAAAATCCATTAGAATCGCAGGCTGTATTAACATATATATCATTTTAATGAAGGCAGAATACATTATCGAGCTCCTTGTTAAATTAAAATCATGACCTGCTCGCCCCCTTCTCACAATTGGGTGTAAATTTGCAGTATAAATAGCCTGAAGAAAAAATATTTACTAAAAACCTTCAGAAACCGATCGCTAATGATGAATCACTTGGACAGAGAGAGAGATTTAAAATTTATATGTAATGGTGTATATGTTCTTCTGGTTACTATACTGAGTAATTGTACTATCCATATGGAGGATTTTGATCAGATTCCAAAATCTCTGAATTAACAACCAATCTTCCGAAAACTAGTAACTAATAGTTGGTATGAGTAGAGAGTGTAAATGGTAGATGTAAGAGATCTCTGTGTTGAAATGTGATATACAGGCAGTCCCCGGGTTACATATAAGATAGGATCTATAGGTTTGTTCTTAAGTTGAATTTGTATGTAAGTCAAAACTGTATATTATAATGGGAAAAAAATGTTTTGTCCCAGTGACAGTTTTATATTTTTTTGCTGTAATGGGACCAAGGATTATCAATAAAGCTTCATTACAGACACCTTACAGCTGATCATTGCAGCCTGGGACTATAGTAACATCCAGAGAGCTTCACCAGAGGTCACAGTGGGCAGAGAGGTCCGTCTGTAACTAGGGGTCGTCTGTAAGTTGGGTGTCCTTAAGTATGGGACTGCCTGTATTTATACATAGTTATTTGGCTTGTCCCTCAATCCCCTCTTTTTTTGCATTAAATCCTATTTTGGGGGTTCTGCTTCCATCTATCCCATTTAATAGTTGGTCAATAAAATTTGAACCTATTCAAGTTCTACGTCTTTCATATGGAAAGTGGTCAAAATTATACACACAATTACATGTAAAGTCTGATCTACAAGGCCTTAAAGAACCTGTTACCTGGGACCTAATTTTCACTAAAGACAGGTTCCAGAAGCCCATTAAACCTGCAGTACACATGGGCCTTTCTGCTTTTTCTGTGCATATGCATTACAATATAATTGTGTGCTTTAACTTACCTGGCTCCCTGCCAGAATCCTTTGCTGACTGCCAGGTTTGTTTTGGATTAGCTAAACAAAAAAAAAAATACATGTAACTTGTCTGTGCTGCTCACTCCTCAGCTCTCATCCACCACCTTTGTGCTCCTGTACAGCTCCTCCTTCCTGATTCTTCACTCACACAAGGACAGAGGTCATGGCCTGGTGAGCTGACATCAGTGGGGGAAGGAGGAGCTGTACAGGAGCACAAAGTTGGGGGCTGAGAGCTGAGGAGTCTGCAGCATAGACAAGTTACATGTATTTTTGTTTAAATGCAGCAAAACCAAAGCCCAACTCCTGGGACTCAGAACAGGATTTTGCCAGGACACCAGGTAAGTTAAAACATAATGATATTGTAAATTCTACAATTGTATAATGCAAATGCTTAGAGAAAGCAGAAAGGCAGATTTTCAATGCCGCTGTAATGGGCTTCTGTAACCTGTCTGTAGTAACAATGAGGTCCCTGGTGACAGTATCCCTTTAAAGTGTTAACATCATTTGAAATATTTTTTATATTGTGTGCGGGAGGGTTTGTTGGGCAGAGGGAAATTCCTAAAATTTGATGTCCGTAAGCCAGAAGGGGTAGATCTGGGAATATTTACTTCAGTAGCAATATTTTCATTTAGGGGTTGTTCATGACCACTAGGGGCTCCCTGCAGTTTTCCTCTTTTGGTTGGTACTCCAGGAGGAATCCTTGTTGCTCTGTGAATCTTTTCATCTATAACCAGTTGCCACAACACCAAAACATAATGGGGCACATTTTGCACCACAAAAAGTGTCATGTGCGCCACAATCCCAGCGCAGACACTTTTTAAATACCTGTGTGAGCCGTTTTAGACATGAAGAACGTGCAAAGTCCGACAAAAGTGCGGTGCAAAGCCCTTAGTAAATGTGCCTCAATATGTTGCCCTAAAAGAAAGGATGAGAGGGAAAAACCTTCCATGCAATCTTTATTATTCAAATAAAATAAAAGTATTATAACTAGAGATGAGCGAGCACTAAAATGCTCGAGTGCTCGTTATTCGAGACGAACTTTTCCCAATGCTCGAGTGCTCGTCTCGAATAACGAGCCCCATTGAAGTCAATGGGAGACTCGAGCATTTTTCAAGGGGACCAAGGCTCTGCACAGGGAAGCTTGGCCAAACACCTGGGAACCTCAGAAAAGGATGGAAACACCACGGAAATGGACAGGAAACAGCAGGGGCAGCATGCATGGATGCCTCTGAGGCTGCTTAATCGCACCATTATGCCGCCAAAATTATGGGCAACAGCATGGCCATGACAGAGTGACCGAGTGAGGCTGCTATGGAGACAATTAAATTTGTATGATCTCGAGCAGGCGGAATACTCGTCCCAGCAACGAGCCGTTTCGAGTACACTTATACTCGAACGATAATAAAGCTCGGACGAGTATGCTCGCTCATCTCTAATTATAACATTAAAATATCACAGACAATGAAGGAGCAACAAAAAGAATGCACACTACCCCGGTACTTGTCTAGTTGCCCATGGAAACCAATCAGAGCTCATCTTTAATTTTATAAAAAGCTGTGGGAAAATGAAAGCTGTGCTCTGATTGGTTGCCATGGTCAACTAGAACAGTTCTGCTCTAAGATACTTATGATAAACCTCTCCTACTGAATATATGGGGCTATGAGATGCCCTATTATGTTAAAACATTAGCAGAAACCTTTCACAAGTAAGAGATACCATAGACAGTGACACCCCTATTGTAAATAAGGATGACAACAAAGCATAAATCCGGTAAAAATACAGTGAAAAAATCAATACCGATCAAGGGTGATGCACGCTGACCCCAACATGTGTTTCGCAATAATAGCTTTGTCTGAGGGAGTTGTTGTGAGAATGTTCTTCTGATAGAAGATGTTGTCTTGTTGTCTGAACGGATCTGAAAGTATCTTAGAGCTTGGCTGTAGACAATGGAGTTCTCAATGTACGTTGGATGAAAGACATTTAATTTTGGATACATTTGGCGATAAGAACATGACAAAGAAGTGCCTGTACACATTAGATGGAACACATATGTCAAAGGTCATATCTGGCCCCCCACCTCATTTGCACCACAACAGCCATGACCAAATGTTCACGTAAAACTGAAAACTGCTAGGCCTCTCCTTCCTCTGCATCCTGCAAATATCACATGTAATAAAAACAGGGTAGGTTGACTGGGTGTAAGGAAGAGATTGAGGTAGAAAATAATTTAGGAATACATAAAAGGTGGACGTTACATGTGTATACAGAAAAACAAAACAGCAACAGAGGAGGACGGTGCCTCGCATGATAACGTTTTTGAAATCGGTCCAGGTGAAGAGCTGAAAGTGCTCACCTGATGGTCACATTTGTAATTGCGACAATCAAGAGGAAAGGGTCCCCTGAGGGTCCGGTGTACATCGTCGGTAGGAACAGCAGCGCCCAAGAACCGGTATCCAATGGAACTGTAAAGAACATATAGAGTAGAAGACAAAATGGGGCTTAATGGGTGTTAACAGGTGTATCCTACAACATCCACTGCACTTGCTGTGCTTGCACCCACCACATCTTCACATTTGGTCTGACGAAGGGTTCATACCCGAAACGCGTTACAATTGGATAAATTATAGTTGATCTATGTACTGAATGAGTCTTGTACTGACTTATCAAGTTGGTTACTAGCCCACCCGTTGAGCCCCATTTTGTCTTCTACTCTGTACGTTCTTAAAGGTACGATCAGCCCTTCAAACTCAACAATTGGGCTGAAATGGCCCTTGTAGTAATTGAGCTTTACACATATGAGAAGGATGAAAAAGGTTGATGATGATGATGAAACAACCATTCAACACATCATTTTATCGTTGACAAACATTAACTGCTACAGATGCACAAACAGGTCATACAGGTCATACAGTGAAGACTGGAATGTTCTCATAGGATCCTTTCGTTGAAGAATACTCAAGGATGACCACGAATGTTGCAGTGACATATATCTGGACGCACAATTTGTGGCCAGATATACATCCCCATACATGCCCAATGCTCATCCCTCTGCCTCTTCGGCCAAATGTGTGCTGTACCCTGGTCCCCGCCCGGTTGTAGCACATGTTCATGTGCAAGAAGCCATATTCCAAATTCTGGTATAAAGTCTCACTTAGGATTTTCCCTAAAAACTTGACATCTGTTGCCTAAAACGATTTTGGATTAAAATCTATTACCATTTTTGAAAAGTTTAGCCTCAAGTTTATGGGCACCTTTTTTGATCTGTGTGATCTGACGCAATCTTAACTTGAAAAATAGTCTTTTTAAATGAAACCCAACAATCTTAACTATCTAACAATCAACTTTTGAAGCAAATATTCACTTTTTTTTTTATAAATTGAAACTACTGGCTTTCCTAGCATGGAAATTCTAGAACCTTCCTCGGTTCACATGTGCCATAAATGTACCCAACTACGGGAACGTACTATGAAGACAATATAGACATATTGTAGAATTTTAGTCCTTACTGATACTTTGTCATAAACTCCTCTGCAATTTCAAGGATGGCAAATCAAAGTCATGGGGTTTTTTGCTGTATGCTCTGTGCTCAGTGTTCAAGTATATTCGGAAATGAATCATTTTACCTCACATCAAAGCATTTTCTACCTATGACTCTTCCTTTGTCCTATTCCTCATTAGACATCCCTGCAGTTTCACATATGTCGGGGGAACCATCCAGCATATACACAACCTTGTATCATTGCTATGTGAAAATAGACTCCCCGTTCCAAGTAATTTTTAAAAACACTCAATAATTTCCAACAGGCTATAACCACGTATCATCACGCATGGGACTGACATTAAGGATCATCCAGTCTTCGCGAGAGCGGCTGGCCGGGGCGACAATAGCAATTGTAAATGGAAATGTAACCACAAGAGATTTCTATGGTGACATAATTAATCAGAACTAACAATAAATTCAAATTTTATTTTTTATCATAGTGTTGTTTTCCCATCTGTATAACACAGGTCAGTTATAGCTATTATTAATTGGAACGCAGCAGATGTTATGATAATTGGTCAGTACAGACCGGACCTAAAGTGAGAGAAAACCTGTTACATGAAGACACGCAGACTAATTATCAGGAAGCTTCGTGTGGAGTGGGAAGTGTCAAGCAGATTGATTTATAGTTTTGCTGGAAAATAATTTCTATTGTTTTCATAATTTGTCATTTTAAATTAAATCTTTGATGGGCTTAGGAGTCCAGTGGGAGGTCCTTCTTGTGGGTAGCACTACTGCCTTGCAGCTCTGGGGACCTGGGTTTAAGTCCCAGGCTCAACATTTTCTCTCCATGTTTGCCAGGGTTTCCTCCGGGTCCTCCGGTTTCCTCCCACACTCCAAAACATACTTGTAGGTTGACTAGATTGTGAGCCCCATTGGGGACAGGGGCGGATTTGGAAGCTCTGTGCAGTGCTGTGTAATCTGTATGCGCTATATAAATAAAGAATTATTATTTATTATAGTGATTGATATCTCTGTATGCCCAGTTGTAAATACAATAGTAGAACAGCCCAGTAGACTCCTAAACATGGGAAGAACAGAGATTGCAGTCAATACATTTTTGGTTATACTAAACATTTTTTAACAAAACCATGAATGCATCTGTTCAGCTTCCCCCAAATATATCAATCTGAATATTTACAGGTAATAGTTCTCAGACATACTCTCTCCAAGTAAAACCTAAATATCTTAAATATTGATACAATTTCTAACATATTTTTTCTGGGGTAGCAGAGGGGGAGCCAGTGTAATGGCCTGTGAATCTGCAGCACAGAGGGGTTCTGGGAACCACCCCAGTAGCACTTCAGACTCATTAGCATAAATTTGAAAAGTTTATTTTTGAATCCAGTCAAGCTCAGTGTTATAGAAGCTGGAGCAGAGTTGCAAAGTCGAAGTTGTCTTGACCAAAAAACTCTAGTGATATTGAATAGTATTAATGTGGTCTGGCTTGGGTAGAGTAAAAAAGAACAGAGAGAGGGAATATAAAATATGTCACAGTACAGTTTTTTGCTAAGGTGTTAATTTAAAGGAAACCTACCACCACGGATCTACCTATTAAAGTAGATCGGTTGGTAGGTGCCTCTATTGTACGTGAGGATAGCCCTTTAAAAGGCTAATCCTCACGTCCCCTGAATCTTTTTCTAACTTTTATTGCCCTAATATGCAAATTTTCTAAAGAGGCTACTGGGGCGTTGAGTAGCTGGAGCTGAGGCTACATGACGCGGCTATTCCACGCCCCAGCAGCCTCTTTGACCCTCCTGCACGGCTGCACGGTCACTGCTCCATAGCCGAAGCTACTGCGCATGCGCAGAATGCCGATTTTGATGACGAGGGCATGCAGCTCCTAGTTGCTGCGTGCCGAAGATATGCCGGTAGTAGGATCAAAGAGGCTACTGGAGTGTGAAGTAGCCGCACCGTGTAGCCTCAGCTCCGGCTTCTCCAGTAGCCTCTTTAGAAAATTAGCATATTAGGGAAAGAAATGTTATATAAAGATTGCGGGGATGTGAGGATTAGACCTTAAAAGGACTATCCTCACGTACAATAGAGGCACCTACCACCCTGTCTACCTTAATAGGTAGATCCGTGGTGGTAGGTTTCCTTTAATCATCTATTCAGAGTTCTGGAGTCTTTGCTAGTTTATTGGTCTGGGGCGTGAAATCTGTATTTCAAGTTCTGATTTCTGAAGTCATTTTAGGGTGTGGTCTGGTTGAGGTTTTATTTGTGTTTCTAAGAGGGTAGTTATAGCTCTAGAAGAGAGTGCCAAGAGTCTCTCAGAATAATGCACCGGGCATGAGAAACCATCATAGTGGTCTGGACTGAATGGAAAAGAAAAATGCTTTGCTGCTCGAAACATCTCTGTTTTAGTAAACGTTATGCTTTGTTGTCCTTTAAGCATTACTATGAACAAAACCTTAGCAACACATATGGGCCCACATTTATTAAAGTGTTTGCACCAGCTTCTGCGCCAGTTTGGTGTTGCGGCTGCACTGTGTTGGACAAGACAGAAAAATGTGCACCAAAAAGGGCGTTGCGGTGCACAGTTGGATCGTGCGCCATAATTCTGCATCATACAGAAAGTGCAGCAGAAAGAAATGGTACATGCAGCCGGAGAAGTGCAGGGGAAACCGAATTCATGAAGAAGGTACACCACAATTCATGAATCAGTCGCACACTGAACCTTCTTGTGGGCAAACTGCACATAGTGCCCTAGTTTTGATAAACGTGGACCATGGCCCACATTTATCAAAAACAGTGCAGTCTGCATTATCTGCAGTGTCCTGTGTATAGTGCAGGGTGCTCCAGATTCAGGATTTCTGGTGCACATTCCTCATGAATCTGGCGCCCCCTGCACTGCTCCGACAGAGCGCACCACTTTTTTTTGGGTGAACTTTGTTCATGCTGCAGAATTGTGGCGCACAGTCCAAGCACTTACACCCCCCTTTAGGTGCACATTTATCTGTCTTGCCGGACACAGTGCAGCTGTGACGCTAAACTTGTGCAGACACTTTATAAATACACGTACAAGCAGTTTGCATGTTCTTTCTAGTGCAAAGTCAGACAGAAAACTGGTGCAAACACTTTAATAAATGCGACCAGTGTGCAAACTTTGCTCACGTTATTCCTTTAATTCGGTCTAGAACAACAACCAATTATTAAGGGGTGTGATGCAGCCAGATTTGCTGACATTATTTAGATATATTTTTTTTTTATGGGATTCACAATCTATCAGATTTACTACTTCCATTCCATAGCTGGACTTTTATGTTTGGTTCGATACTTCATAGTATATAGAAGCAGTGAGTAAGCATCCCCAGCCGAAAATTGCTTTCAGAAAACTTGTTCCCTTATACCATGCAATAAAAATAAGGCTGCCTGTAACAAATTCTAGGGGTTGGTGCCAAGGATTTGGGGCTCATTTAATCTCATGAGATAAGTCACTGAATCACACATCAAGTACTTACGGGAAAGGTGAACTCAGAGTCTCCAGGTATTAAAGGAGACCCGTCATTTTAGCTGTCATGTCTCTTTTAGTTAATATTAATAACCTATCTTAGCTCACCAGTATCAGATTGTTTGTCTGCACTAGCCTGGTCTGACCACTACATCAGTAATGGAGCTATCTGCTTTCTGTCCCTTTGTATCAGCTGCTGAGAACAACTTATCTGTGCTGTTTCTGTGTGTTTGAAAGCCACCAATCTGATACTCAGGACTGATTCTATACAAATATTAAGTCAATGGGGCACATTTACTTACGCGGTCCAGTTGAGATCCAGCGGCGCATCGTCCGACGAGGATTCGTGTCTGCCGGGATTCACTAAGCTCATCCGCCCGATATCCAGCAGGTGTCGCTGCTGCGCTGAGGTCCGCTGGAGTTCACCTTCTTCTTCCTGGTGCATGTGAGTGCTTGATCTTGCGACACAAATCGTTTTGTAAATTCCACGTTTTTTCTGAATCCGTCATGTTGTCCGACGGCCATGCCCCCGATTTCTGCCGCGTGAAAACCGGCACCTGTGTGTGCCACAATCCGGTCTCATGCGGCAAAATCCCGGGGCAAATCAGCGCATAACGTAAATATTCGGAAAATCCGACGAAAGTGCAGTGTTCGGACACTTAGTAAATGAGCCCGAATATTTTGAACCTGAATGACCCCTTTAAGTGTAAGGTCGCATTCACATCACCGTAGGGGGCTGTACATACGTCCCCCCATAGACTGGCAATGGTCACACAGAGTTTTACGTACCTCTACGTACACGGGGCAAGGATGGGACATGTCCTATCTTTCCCTGTGTTATGGGCCGTGTGGCGTTGATCGCTATGGAGAGCGGAGGGGTCACCGCTCCTCTTCTCCATATCTCCGGACATATGCCGACATACATCAGTGTAAATGCAGTCTTATAGTTTCTAAGCAGGCGTTTTCTTCTACCATACCTGGAAAACATAAAAGAATTGCATTGCATCTCCGCTTCCAGGAGAATATTAATGAGGTAGAAGCTATATGGCACCTGACTGATTTATTGTTGCGTTTGAGTTTGGTCGGATATTTCAGCGAGGAAGATGTCATCGTCAGGGCTCCGGCTCCTGTTGTTCCATTATTATTGGATACATACTGTAGTGAAACTTAAAAGTAAAATTCACACAGAAGAGCGAGTTTTATGATGTTCTCTAGTTTATTCCTTTTTTTTCTTTTTGGTAAAAAATGTTATTAGGTTTTCTTTAAAGCAAAAATACAATAACATTAGCAAAACAGACAGACAATCGGAACATGTCAGAAGTTGCTAATATATTATCATTCCTAACAAATAGGCTGAGTCACGATTAGATTAAAAGGCAGAGTATAAAAATGGTTCTCTGTAGAAAGGAGGGGAGGGGTCCGAGATTTCTTTGGTAGCTCTACTGGAGTTTTGTTGCTCCAGGCCGGAAATGGGAGTCATTGGGCCGACCCTGTTTAATTATAATTGGAGTGCTCCTAAGTTGCCCTTTATGTCTGTAGTCTTATATCATTGGCTCGAATGGAAGGGCTGTACCAGTAATGTCTGTGCCCCATTTACGAAAGAAGGTCTTAATCCAATTTTCTTTATGGCGTAGCATTTCCAACTTATACATTAGTTCTTCTAAGGTCAGTATAGGTGGGGAGATCCAATTTTTATAACACAGCTTTTAGCCACCAGTATGAATGCATAGAGATTGAGTCTTAATGGGGGAAGCCACCTCATGTGTTGTCTCCATCATCTGCATGGAAGATGAGCAGCACCGGATCTAGTGGCCAAGTCTACTCTCCAGAATATGGACACATGATTTTTTTTTATTGACTCCCAGAAAGCCTACACTTGTTCACATTGCTAAAGACCTTGCCATAAGTCTCTATGTGGCCTTAGGACAGGCAATTATTCTATCCGGATGTGCAGGCATTCTGGGTAAGTTAATACCATAGTATGTATTTGTGTTGTATAATCCTGAAAAAGGTCTCTCTCCACTGTTCACTAAGGACACATTTATCACAACCAGTGCAGTGTGTACTATGTGCAGTTTGCCTGTGGAGTGTGCAGGCGCCGCCAGATTCGACAAAATTGGCACGAGGTCTATAACTGTAATTCCAGTTCTCTAACTCTCGTGGATAGGAAGTTGTGTAGTTGGTAGTATGTGAAAATTACACATACAATTAGAGAATATTTGGTTGGAAGTTCCTGTTCTGTAAGCCATCGCAGCCCCGATTCATGTGTAAGCTTGCCAACTGTTTGTATCCCTCTTGCTTTCCACTGGTGGTATAATCTACTGTCCCTTCCTGGCTGATGTTCTCTCGGCCCAAACGTTGGGCTTCATGTTTGCGATACTGAATAAAAACTAAAATTCCTAGACTTCCCATGACATAAATGGGAAGAGAACAAAACTCAAATATCTATAAATGATAAGAGAACCATGATAAATAGGATATAGGAATGGGGGATCCTAGACATTAAAGCGGCTTTCCTACATTAATGATATTGGCCATCAATGTCTGCTCAGTAGGGCATGGTTCAACTGTTTGGAACGACAGAAAATGGAGTTATAAGCTGGTTTTATTCTTTGTGTAGTTGTAGTTTTAAGTATCTCAGCTCCGATTCATTAGAACAAGCTCTGGCTCTCTGATATTTCTGATGCTGAATGTGGTTGTGAACAGCGGATTGGTTGAGGGCTCAGTGCTGGACCTGCACTGATGTAATACTGAGGACCTTTGGCAGTGATAGTGAACCTTTTAGACACCGAGTGCTCACACTACAACCCAAAATCACTTATTTATCACAAACTACCAACACATAACACACCAATACTGTGAAAGATGTTGGTGAACACAGATTATTATTGTAGCTTCCCTCCATGGCCCCCAAAACAGGAAGAAGCATGGGGTCTGGAGGAGGAGGTCCATCGATAATCCAACTCTATCCAAACTGAAGTTCCAGGTACGAGTACGAGGATGCCGTGACTTCTCTCTAGCAAACCCTGTGGATAATGGCCAACGTGTGTCCACAGAGAGAGCTCTGAGTGCTGCCTACTGCAACTGTGCCATAGGTTCACTACTGCTGACCTATCATATTGGGACTTACGACTCTTATAAGTAACATGCATGTGCATTATTGGTCTTTTACATCCACATTAGTTATAAAAGTATAATTTTTTACCCACGTACCAGGACATATCGGATAGTTATAATAACGTCTGGTTGTTTTGTGAAAAGTCAATTTTTCTTGATTAGTCTGGTACATAGGAAGTACATAACGTACTACCAAAATGTGCATAGAGTAGATGGAAGGAAGAGATTCAACATTTTTGGGGCTCCAGTCAAAGTGATGTCTTGAGGGACCCCTGATCCATAGCTATGCCCAATGCCCTATGCCCAAATTATGCTAATGGAGACAAATCTTCATTCCCTGATGACCTCACGAGGAGCGACATTTTAAGGAATGATGTCAGCACCCATATTTCACCAGTGGTAATCAAAGGATTAACAATTGCGCTTGGTGATAGCACAAGTGTTACCGGTGGGAGAGGGTCCAGCCCCTGAGTGCTCCCGATACAACACTTACATCACTTGTCAGTAAGGGGTTAAATACTTCTATGGATTGCTTTATGGGTAAATATACTCCAGTGGGCACATGTGACCAAAACTGGTCGAAAAAGACTGGAAAACATTGCCTGGTCTGATGAATCTTAAATTGTGCTGTAACATAAATATGGAAATCTTAATGTAGAAATTGTATAATCTTCTTTGAAATGTGGCTAAAGCATGAAATAAAATCTAATCGTAACGCATCACCGTTCATGCATGATTTGTTTACAGCTAACTGATCTTTGACACATGATATACACCGGGGTCCCACAATGTCACTGGGAAAATGATTTCCAGTTTATGTATACTCCCACGCTGACCAACCAATTCTAATTAATAACTAATTACCTGCTATAAAGTAACAGCTCTCACTATCCACATTTCACCCAGAGATTATTTCTCCGCTATGATCATTATTCAAGTCAAAGCATTTCTCAGAAAAGAAGGAAAATAACATCAGAGCTTTTAGGATGCGTAAATATGGCTTATTTCATGATTTTATATGAAGTGATGGAATATATCTGGAACATACGATAACGTTATGATAGTGGAGAACACACCTATCACTGACACTACAGGTGACCATGACCATCTGTAATGGGTATAATGTCTCATGAAGTGATGGAAAATATCTGGAACACACAATAACCTTATGATAGTGGAGAAAACATCGATCCCTGACACTAGAGGGGACCATGGCCATCTGTAATGGGTATAATGTCTCATGAAGTGATGGGATATCACTAGAACATACTATTACTTTATGATTGTGGAGAACACACCTATCACTGACACTACAGGTGACCATGACCATCTGGCATGTGTATAATGTCTCATGAAGTGATGGGATATATCTGGAACATACAATAACTTTATGATAGTGGAGAACACATTGATCCCTGACCCTACAGGTGACCATGGCCATCTGGCATGGGTATAATGTCTCCTGAAGTGATGAAATACATTATAACACTACAGGGGACCATGACCATCTGTAAGGGGTATAACGTCTCATGAAGTGATGGGATATCACTGGAATATTCTACTACTTTATGATTCTAGTGCACACACACCAATCCCTGACACTACAGGTGGCCATGACCATCTGAAATGGGTAAAAAGTTTTTAATGAAGTGATGGAATATCACTAGAATATACTATTACTTTATGATAGTGGAGAACATACTGATCATGAACACTACAGGTGACCATGATCATTCATTCAAACAGAAGATACTTGGGACCCTGTTCACACGATTACTGGTGGTACCAGTGGTTGTCCCGGACCTTCAAGAATTTCTGAGAGTTTAGTTGCCTTCAAAATTATGAAAGCAGTTGAAAATAGCTCCATAAATGTAGATTACAGCATAACCCACCATACAAAAACTGCCGAGTGCTCGGAGCTGATCCTGCACTGTAATCATATTGTGAACAGTAGACAGAAAGTCTCATCTTCCTGTAGAAATTTTTGGAATAAAATACGCTCTGTGACATTTCTTTTAGAATTTTACATTTCTCGAAACTTAGGGAACCAGATGCGATTCTTAAAAATCCATGAAGAACAAGGTAAAACCACCCAGGAATAAGCCGGTTCCTGTATGATCTGACGATTGCTTCATTTTCATTTATTGAATTAGCCTTGGACAAGGCTTTAACCTTGCACAGAAATCATCCGGGAAGTGCCAGTCAATGCCCGCATTGTGCAGCACATGCATATTTACACCTAATCTGATCCAAGGTTACTCTGACAAATGGGAATGACTTCAGCGAATATTTTTTATTTTTTTTTCTTGGTGACAAATTGAAATTTTAATACAATGAAATAGAAATGAAAATCGGCAGAATTTGTAAAAAGCAGACTGAGCAATGTTGGGTTCTTTGATGCAAAGTTCTCTCAACTATTGTCTATATTTGGTGGAGGTTCTGCCAATGAGGCTTCGAATTTGAACAATAAAACCCAAAAGGCCAAGCAAAATATTCAGTAATTGAGCTGCTTCGGAGATGTTGGGTGGAGCCATTTCTAAGCTTATAGGTTTGGAGAGGTTTTAGACCAGGTTAAACACGTTAGACATTCGGGGGCTCATTTACTAAGTGCTCCGTGGCCGCACTGTCATCGGGTTTCCTGACTTTTTCCATTTTGCCCGAATTCTGCTGGGATTTTGGCGCACGCGATCGGATTTCGCCGCAATCGCACCGGCTATCACGCAACAGAAATCAGGGCCATGGCCGTCGGAAAACCAGACGGATTCGGAAAAACCGCAGAATATAAATAATGAAGTGTGTCGCAAAGTCAAGCACATGCACCGGGAAGAAGATGGTGAACTCGGACGGACCTCAGCGCAGCAGTGACACCTGCAGGAAGTTGGACGCACAAGCTTGCTGAATCGCCGGAAGACCCGAATCCTCGATGGAGAACGCACCGCTGGATTGCAACAGGACCGTGTAAGTAAATGAGCCCCATGGTTTCTATGAGTACATGAGAGTAGATTCCAATTTGGTTCTATGTACTCAAAATTCCAAATTTTGAATTTCTTTGTTCCAAGAATGTTCCTAGTCAAATCTGTCCCAGGTTATTCTTGGCATCTGAAATACTTCTAAACTACTTTCTAATACTCAGCTCTCTTTCATAAATGACCAATAGGTCTACTAACTGCTCTCCTGAAGAAATTCTTGGTTCTTTATCCCACTTTGCCCCCCCCCCCCCCCACCTGTCCACAATTTATTCCTTCTCCAGTGTTAATATTCCAGCAATTCTTTTGTGATACCATTCCAGTTCTGCCTTTATGTCCATGTCCCAGTCCTGTTCTTCTGTCCTCATTCCCATCCTACTAGGGTTACCAGCTTCTTATCTATTTATGGTCTGGTCCCACCTCCTGGTCTTAATTGTTCCATGCTCCATGTCTGATCTTGTTCCTACCATCATGGATCTAGCTTCCAACTTAATACTACCTTGCTGGGGTAAGGTTGAAGGGTCAGATGATCCCTTAGTGTCCATACCACAGCCTTGTTAGCATTATCAGTTTACACTAATGTCAAAAACATGTTTTGTTGCAGTGAATGAGTTGACTAAGAACATGGAGAATTCTTTGATGTACTGGGATCCCAAACATGTTGCAACATATAAGATGGGGAGACATTTCTTGTCACATAGGTGCACAGCTCATTATATCCCTGGTCATGTGATGTCACACAGGTGCACAGCTTGTTATATCCCTGGTCATGTGATGTCCCACAGGTGTATGTCACATTATATCCCTGGTCATGTGATATTACACAGGTGCACGGCTCGTTATATCCCTGGTCATGTGATGTCCCACAGGTGTATGTCACATTATATCCCTGGTCATGTGATGTCACACAGGTGCACAGCTCGTTATATCCCTGGTCATGTGATGTCACACAGGTGCACAGCTCGTTATATCCCTGGTCATGTGATGTCCCACAGGTGTATGTCACATTATATCCCTGGTCATGTGATATCACACAGGTGCACGGCTCGTTATATCCCTGATCATGTGATGTCACACAGGTGCATGGCTCGTTATATCCCTGGTCATGTGATGTCACACAGGTGCACAGCTCGTTATATCCCTGGTCATGTGATGTCACACAGGTGCATGGCTCATTATATGCCTGGTCATGTGATGTCACACAGGTGCATGGCTCATTATATCTCTGGTCATGTGATGTCACACAGGTGCACGGCTCATTATATCCCCGGTCATGTGATGTCACATAGGTGCACGGCTCGTTATATCCCTGGTCATGTAATGTCACACAGGTGTACGGCTCATTATATCCCCGGTCATGTGATGTCACATAGGTGCACGGCACATTATATCCCTGGTCATGTGATGTCACACAGGTGTACGATTTATTTTTTCCCTGGTCATGAGATGTCACACAGGTGCATGGCATGTTATATCCCTTGTCATGTGATGTCACACAGGTGCACGGTGTGCTATATCCCTCGTCATGTGATGTCACACAGGTGCACGGTGTGCTATATCCCTCGTCATGTGATGTCATACAGCTCTGATTACTCTGATATAATGAGCAGTGCACCTGTGTGACATCACATGACCATGGACCAGTTCTTATCCACAAGAAGTAAACAATGAAGCTTCCTATACAATGACAGCAAGCAGAGATCTAAAAAACTGGGAGGATACACAATGTTTATTAGGAAATTGTATAACTTCTCAATACACAAACAATTATATCAATTATTTGTTTAAAGTGGACAACCCCTTTAAACTTTGGTTTCCACGTGCAGCTGTGTCTCCTATACCATGGGAAGAAAACAGAAAGATAACAGGGATCACCAGTTCAAGCTGATCTGGTCATTGTCTGCCCAAATTTATCATCGGTCCCATATATCATTAGATGGTTTGGAGTCCGTTCTCATGTATGGAACCTCATAAATCCAACTAGGAGAATAAAAGCCTAATTGGATGTCACCCTCTCACTGTGCATTGGAAACAAAGACATCGATCAATGCACATAAAAGTATAGTAATACATCTGCCTCCCATCGAACTGCATTCTATAGAGCTGGAGTTCTATATTTCCTGTCTTATATGTGCAATCTGCAAGTGGCATATTATAGAGCAAGAGGAACCAAGCAGATTGTACATAGTGGGGGTCCGATTCGCGCATTTTCGCCGGGTTTCCAGTATTTTTCCGATTTGCTGCGCTTTTCCCTGAATTGACCCAGGTTTTTGGTGCACGCGATCGGTTTGTGGCGCATTGGCGCCAGCTTTCAAGTGACGGAAATCGGGGGGCGTGGCCGTCGGAAAACACAGCGGAATAAAAAAAAAAAAATGTATCGCTTGACACGCACTTACCTGCACCAGGAATAGGATCATGAACTCCAGTGAACTCCAACGGAGTTCAGTGCAGCAGGTACACCTGGTGGACATCGGGCACACTACCTTAGTGAATCGCTGGAAGACCCGAATCCTCGACAGAGAACGCGCCGCTGGATCGCGACAGGACCGGGTAAGTAAATGTGCCCCAGTGTCCCATCTACATCCAGTACAGAGCAGGAGTTCACAGAAAGTGCATTGTCCGTCTATAATGCATTGTGCGGCGATGCACCAAGATCGTGCGCCTGAAATTATCAATGTATCGCTTCCCCGCTCAGGTCGGACAGAGTTCACCATCTTTTTAGTGGTGCATCTAAATTGGGTCACATGGAAGCCAGCGCAGCTGCGCCAAAAACAGGGTCCGTCTGCCAGAACCCATAACACATGGGATAGGTTCAAGAAATAAAGAAATAGAAATTAAAGTCTGAAGTTATGTGACATCACTGGTCCTACTTCTCTTACATCTGTGGCCACCAACCCGCTTCGGCAGTCACATGGATACGGGAACCTAGGCCCAGTAGTTGGCAGTGCCAAGAATACAGCAAAGGTTGTTGTGATGAGGGGACCCAAACCGGTCTGTTTAGATTCCTAACAAACTTAATGGGTTTGGGTCCCCTGGACCCAACCCAAAACTTTATTAGAAGTTTAGAACTGGGTGCCGTTTGGTTAAAACCCCCTGCCATTTATGCCCACTATCAGTGCCGGCACCAATTGCGGGCATTAACTCTTTAAATACTGCTGGCAAAGTCAACAGCTGTATATAAATGACCTGCGTGCCGGTCCCAGATTACATCATTGGAGTAAAGAGCCTCCCCAAAATGGCAGTAGGCGGACACTGGCAACTTTGCCAGTGGCAGGAGTTACTGGTGAGGGGTCCGAAATTTGTGTCCAGTTTTAATAGGTTGGCTCATTACTAGTCACTATAAAGGAAACAGGAGCTCTAGTGCAATGTTTTTAGAAAACGTAAAACGAGAGTTTTCGGAATCGGAATCCTAAGTCACAGTTTCAGTATTTGAGTTAAAGTTCTGTTCTCCTTCAGAATAAGAGTTTGGACTTGTGTAATGGACTTGTTGGATAAAGATGGATGTGAATGTAAAGCATTGATTTGTTTCCACTTAGAAGAAAACTTTTCTTCTAGTGTTTTGCTTGGCAAAAATGTTAGTATTTCTAAATGAACGATAACAATAAAAAATTATAATGATGCAGCAAATGTGCAGAACAATGAAAATCATCACATTCCATCGCTCTTCAGAAGCGGGTGACAGACCGCGGTGCTAAAATTAATGGTGAGAGCTGGGGAAGAATAGCGAGCAGTTATCTGGGGGATGAGTATCACAGGGATGCGGATAACAGGACCTGATTTCCAGAATTTCTAAATGTTATTTATTCACAGAATAAAACTGTAAAAATGGATTTTATTTTTCATCAAGCTCACAAACAATGCCAAACAATGATGGACATCCCCTTTAAAATTGTATAAAACATCATTTATTAGGACTTCTATGCCAGAAAAGAGGCGTAGAAGCCCTGAAATAATCACAAATGCTCGTGTGTCGCTAAAATTTACGCCACCTCCAAACCAGGGGGGCGTGGATTGGTGTTACGGGGCGTGGCCGGTCAGGGAGTGGTCCATTACCAGGCGCTCCTCTCCCTGCGCTTGCGCACTCGCCACAGCCAGCAACTTTTAACATGTGCTTATTTCTTTGCCAGGTCTAAGCCTCTTGATGTATCAGGCTGCGCCAGAGGTGCCGCATTATGATAGTTAACTCCCATAACCTCTGATTTAATGTAAAATAATTGATTTAATATATAATTGACAATATCAATAAAGTAGAACATTTTACCACCTTGAATTTTGTTTCTCTGTTACTCTGTCCCCAAGAAATCAGTGATGAAAGTTTGGGCAAAAAATATGGTAATTAGGAACTACTGTCAGTTGGGAGGTATCGGACGATCTGCTCCAGCGCAGGACCACCCACTTGACAGTAAAAATCTTTAATAGCATATTTGGTACTAGAATTGATGGCATTGTTTGCTCCAGAACTTAAAGTTCTCGCCTCAGGCGGCAGATTGCAGGTCTTTGTTGGGGACGGCAATGTAATTGATAAGCAGAGCGGAGCAACACAGACCCAGCTGTGTGCACCACATTGCAGTATGCAGGCCGGCTCATGTGATGATGTCATGTGTCCCTCCACAGGCAACGTGGCTACCGGCGGGAGAAGAGAAGATAGAGCGACGGGGGAACCTAAAATTAAGTATTAGGTTTGTTATTTTTGGGGTGTGCTCTATATACTGTGTGCAGGAGGGCCTCTGTATATAATGGGGTAGGGAAGCTGTATGTAATGGGTTGGGGGCAGCTGTATAAACTTGGAAAGGGCAGCTGTATATACTGGGGCAGGGCAGCTGTATATAATTAGAGGTGGGAGCTGCTTATACTGGGAAGTGGGAGCTGTATATACTAGGAGGTGAGAGCTGTATATACTTCTACAGGGTCTGTTTATATTGCTGGGGTATGTATATACTAAGGAGGGGGTGTATATACTGGGGAGGCTGTATATGCTGGGGGGGGGGGGGTATATAAGGGAGCTATATATGCAGGGGCGGGGGGGGGGGGTTACTGGGGAGGCTGTATATGCTGGGGAGGGGGTGTATGCATATATTTTGTGGTGCAATTCATGGCGCTAAAAGGGGGTGGTTAAACCTCTAGGGGGTTCTAAACCGTGCGACAATTCATTAATCCCTTGTGGCACAAATTTAAAACCCACTGAAAAATATAGCACGATTCTAGCTCCAACCTGCGCCGAAATTAATAAATGCCCCTCTATATGCAATCAGCTCTTCTTCCTGCTCTATAACATGCTGCCTGCATATAGGGCAGTATGTACAATCTGCTCAGCTCCTCCTGCTCTATAACATGCTGCCTGCATATAGGACACTATGTACAATCAGCTTAGCTCCTGCTGCTCTATAATATGCAGCCTGCAGATAGGACAATATGTACAATCTGCTCAGCTCCATCTGCTCTATAACATACTGCCTGCAGATAGGACACTATTCACAAAATGCGCAGCAACCACTGCTCTATAACATGCTTCCTGCAGGTAGGACAATATATACAATCTGCTTAGCTGATCCTGTTCTATAACATGTTGTCTGCAGATAGGACACTATGTACAATCTGCTCAGCTCCTCCTGCTCTATAACATACTGCCTGTAGATTGAACACTATGTACAATCTGCTCAGCTCCTCCTGCTCTATAACATACTGCCTGTAGATTGGACAATATGTACAATCTGCTCAGCTCCTCCTGCTCTATAACATGTTGTCTTCAGATAGGACACTATGTACTATCTTCTCTGTTTCTCCTGCTCTATAACATGCTGCCTGCAGATAGGACACTAAGTACAATCTATTCAGCTTCTCCTGCTATATAACATGCTGCCTGCAGATAGGACACTATGTACAATCAGCTCCTCCTGCTCTATAGTATGCTGTCTGTAGATAGGACACTATGGAGCAGATTTACTTACCCAGTCCATTCGCGATCCAGTGGCGCGTTCTCTGCAGTGGATTTGGGTCCAGCCGGGATTCACTAAGGAAGTTCCTCCGACGTCCACCAGGTGGCGCTGCTGCATTGAAGAGCATCGGAACGCACTGGAGTTCACGGAGCCATCGTGGATGAAGGTAAGCGCGTGTCCCGTGACACTTTTTTTAAATGTGGCAGTTTATCCTAATCCGTTGGGTTATCATTTGGCCACGCCCCCTGATCTCCGTCGCGTGCAACACTTCGGGAAAAACGCGAATCGGGCCCTTAGTAAATGACCACCAATGTACAATATGCTCAGCTCCTCCTGCTCTATAACATGCTGTCTGCAGATAGGACGCTATGAACAATATACTCTGCTCCTCCTGCTCTATAACATGCTGCCTGTAGATAGGACACTATGTACAATCTGCTCAGCTCCTCCTGCTCTATAACATTCTCCCTGTAGATAGTACATAGTGGCCTATCTTCTCTGCTCCTCCTGCTGTATTACAACGTGTCTAGATTTCCTTTACAATGTGATTTCTCTTTAATACACTAAATACTTCAGGCTTCACACTTTCACTTATCAATAAACCACTTACACCCCACTGGGTATAATCCTTCCTCACTCCCAGTCTTTGATCGGTCTATAGGTTTTACATATATAACCCTGACAGCTCCATTCAGCCATTCCTGTTCTATATACATCACATGAAGAGTACGGCCCATGTATATATTGGTGCAGACAGTAAGAAGACACTGAGGGAAGGGTAGAAGTATTCTGCTCCGTCACCCAGAAGGATAACTCTCTCAACTTGATGAATTTGACTTCTGAATTGCAGGATTTTCTGAAGATCAGCAGACTCTCAGCAACCCCAAGCGTAACTCCTCGGCGCCAAGGTGCGCAGGCGAAGCCCCATTCTGCAATTATCAAACATCATTAACAAAATGAGGTTGAAATCAGGACTTGACGTCCATGGGGATTGGCTGGTTAACTAACAAAACTGTATTTTATACGTTCCCGCTTTGTCTATCTGTCATCCCCCCTCCATCTAGTCTCTCCTTCCTTCCAGGGCTGAGGTGCCCTCATGTCGTCTCCGCACGAAGGGCACCACTGAGTGATGAGCGCGCCGCTCTATGAATCATGGGCTTTACCTTTTTTCCATTTACTCCAGCGCGCAGTAATGCTGAGAAGATTAATGTTTGCAGATACACCTGCTACCTTGAATAATTTGCCCCTTTAAAGAGGCCACTTACCAACAATTCATTATAAGGATGTGTTATCGCAAACAAGTCCCTGCGTAGGTAATCTTGGGGGGGGGCAGGATTTGTATGCTCTCCTCGTCCTTGTCGTTCTTCCTCTATCTTACGGCTCTGTCTCCGATTCTTCCCTGCGTCTTCATCTGAAGGCTGACATTCTTCTTCTCCGCTACTATGGAGATGAGAGAAATTGAACGTTTAGCAGGGGGTACGTCCAACGCAATCTCTCCGTGCCATTATATAATCATGGAAAGGTAGGGGGGGGGGGCTGATCCAAGTAGAGAAGTGTTATGTTCTAAAAACAGTGTGAAATACATTGAATCTCTGGGCTGAGTTATTCATTTAACATGTCAATTGTTCTTTTAATTGGGATCCGAGAAATTATTTTTCTTCTGTTTTTTTTTTTAATTTTCTACTATAACCTTGATGTTATTGGGGCGAAAGTGTGTCTAAATTTCGAGGGACTGTGTTGTGCGGCATCAGAATTCCTAACTATGTGATATAAGACTTTTGAGTCTTCCTTATCCATCTGCTATTAGTTGTCCTACTTTACAGTTCAAAATTTGCCAAAATTTTGATGCATTTGCATATTTTTGAGTTTCTATGAAGCCACGCCCCTTTGATTAGGATAGGTAATTTAGTTTCTCGGCATGAATTAAAGTTGGGCGTGTCTTCTACCACCCACACAGAATGTGGTGCATGGTCTGTTTTCTGGTGCCCGACAGTAGTGGTGCTAGTGGTGGACAGCCTTAATTTATTTGGGCATCGTAAATTACACTCCACTTTCTGTTTTAGAACTCTATAGACTTGCTTTTTGCAGGTCTAAATGTGGGGGCTACAAATTGCACCACAAAAAGGTCTAGGGAAAGAATTAATAAATTAAAGGGAACCTGTCATCAGAAATTGGCCTCATAAACCACTACCAGTATGTTGTCGAGCAGCTGAACAGTTTCTAGACGTTTCTAGACAATGTTTCTTTCATGGCCTGGTGTGGTAGCATCATAAAGAAAATCAACATTGATGTGAGATGTAAATTGGTTTTATGAAGTCAAGGAGGCGGAGATTTTAACACTGAAGTCAAGCTTTCCCTGTCTTAATACTCCCCCTTCACTGTAATTATGATCCTGCATCCAGGGACATCACTGATCAAATCTCTTAAAGTCCGATGCATGTCAATCACATTGGAGTTGGTGTTCAAAGGCAGGGAGAGCTTGACTTCAGTGTTAAACCCTCCGCCTCCCTGACTTTATACATCTAACTTACATCTCACTTCAAATGTGATTTTCTGGACAAGGCCACCACACTGGGCCATGAGAGAAACATGACCTAGAAACGGTTCAGCTGCTTCACAGCATACTGGCAGTGGTTTATTAGCACAATGTCTGATGACAGGTTCCCTTTAAAAGTGTCAGGAAACAAAATCTGCACCAGGAAACAAATGTTGCACCGTCACTCAGGGAATCTGGTGCAAACTGCAAAACCAATGGACTGCCGGACAAAAAACTGCTCCAAAAGCATTATTACATTCCCCTGATACATGTTTCTGGCTCTGACATACACAGCCCCTCACAATGAACAACCCCCAAACATACATTTCTAATTGTTTTTGTCTATAAATACCAATATTTGCAGATCATCCGCACATCATCACACAATGATCTATTGGCGCTAGGCCACATTAACTAAACAAACCCGAGGTTCTAGTTACATTTTGATCAAATTGCATAAGCCACTAACCATTTCATGGTGACCTCATTTTAATGGGTCCGTACACTATCGTGTGTAGCATCACATGGTGTCCACCATCACTGCAACACAGCACCAGCAGGTACCAAGAACTGGTAGCCCACATAAGGCTATATATCCATAGGGGGAGGGGGTCTTTATATAAAATAACCATGAGGGGCTGTATATAAAATAACCATGAGGGGCTGTATATAAAATAACCAGGAGGGGGCTGTATATAAAATAACCATGAGAGGGCTGTATATAAAATAACCATGAGAGGGCTGTACATAAAATACCCATGAGGGGCTGTATATAAAATAACCATGAGGGGGCTGTATATAAACTAACCATGAGGGGGCTGTATATAAAATAACCATGATGGGGCTGTATATAAAATAACCATGAGGGGCTGTACATAAAATAACCATGAGGGGGCAGTATATAAAATACCCATGAGGGGCTGTATATAAAATAACCATGAGGGGCTGTATATAAAATAACCATGAGGGGGCTGTATATAAAATACCCATGAGGGGCTGTATATAAAATAACCATGAGGGAGCTGTATATAAAATAACCATGAGGGGCTGTATATAAAATAACCATGAGGAGGCTGTATATAAAGTAACCAGGAGGGAGCTGTATATAAAGTAACCAGGAGGGGGCTGTATATAAAATACACATGACGGGCGGTATATAAAATAACCATGAGGGGGCTGTATATAAAATAACCATGAGGGGTCTGTATATAAAATAACCATGAGGAGGCTGTATATAAAATAACCACGAGGAGGTTGTATATAAAATAACTAAGAGGGGGCTGTATATAAAATAACCATGAGGGGCTGTATATAAAATAACCATGAGGGGGCTGTATATAAAATACCCATGAGGGGCTGTATATAACGTAACCATGAGAGGGCTGTACATAAAATAACCATGAGGGGGCTGTATATAATATAACCATGAGGGGCTGTATATAAAGTAACCAGGAGGGGGCTGTAAATAATATAACCATGAGGGGCTGTATATAAAATACCCATGAGGGGGTTGTAAATAAAATAACCAGGAGGGGGCTGTTTGGGATGATAAACTAGGGAATATTTTAGGGAACAGGAGACTGTTTAAGTTTCTGAATTTTTAATGCCGCCATGTGAGTTCACTGCTAGGGGCCTATTGAGACTCTGTCTCCCAGAGGCCTACTGAGACCTGGAAGCCGACCCTGATTGAGAAAAAGATTACATGTATGAGGATTGAGGCTTGAGGTCCTTTAATATCTCTACAGGGCATTATCAAATATGGTGGCTGTTTTGGGTGCCCATGGGTAATTAGAAGCATTGGGCCCTGGGCTGCCACCCAAACCACCCATATTTTAATCTACTCCTGTCTGTGACTATGGAAATCTGCCATATGCCACATGCTCTGACTATGTCATCTATTCCTCATGATTTGGTCCTGTTACAGTTGCTCCGATCCTTACACTTGTCGTTTATCTTGCTTCCGCCACATCAACTTCAGGAACTGACTGTTCTCTTGCAGTTTAATATATGTCACCTCTTGGCAGGTGCTATTGTCACTTGTCAAAGGATTGCAAGATAATCAGAATATCACTTCGGTAGCTTTGATATTATAGTATTTCCTTGTATAGTATAAGTATATGCCTTAAGGAATTGAAATTTTTCTGCACGCAGTATCATACATAGGTCCACAACCAAGATGGCAATATTTTTTTCAAACCAGTTAAGAGCGTTAAGGGGATTGTATCAAGTTTAATGTATATCCCTTAGCCAAAGGAAATTCCCCCAGACCTGCTTCATACCACAGTTACTAATAGTTTTTGGAAGTCCAGTAGAACTTCTATCGGACTTCTGGATGGGCATGTAGGTCAGCCAAAGCCTGGAATCAGATCAGGTCGGGAGACTTACGGTTCTTTTATCCAGTCCATTTTAAACTTGATGCAAACCCTTTAATTGAAGATCAGAGCATTCAGACTATTCAGAATACAATTTGCAGAAAGGTCCTGACAGGTAAGTTTATGTCACATTTTTTTGTATTTCCGATTTGGTTGCTTAGATATGTGTAGGTGAAGATAATATTAGAAATCATTATTTATAAAACCTATTGGACGACCATTGGAACCCATCTACATAGACTATTCCCATGTATTTTGTATATTTCCCATTGCAAAAAACTATGACCCCCCTAAGACTCCACTACTATACTCTACATTATGGCATCCCTGTGACTCACTCTTCTAGACTATAAACCTTTGCACCCAACTTCTAAATAATTAACCTCTATCTATCCACTCCCATATGTTATTACTGCTAGTCTCCACTCCAACCTCCATGAGTTCCGACCTGTAGACCAGATCTGAACTGGCTGAGTTTTATGCTATGGTCTTCGCTGATGACTATAGTAAATGTGGGGGCCCCTACAATCACAATCTCTGTCCACCCTTTTTCTGGCCCAACAAACTGGCCTGAAAACTGTCAGGAAGGAGAAGATTCATGTGCTTTTTCCACCAGAAATCCAGTGGAAAAGGCATGATGATACTCCAACAAGATTTACTTACCCGGTCCTGTCGCGATCCCCGAGGTGCGTTCTCCAACGAGGATGAAGTCCAGTGCGATTCTTCAAGATTGTGCGTCCATTTTCCTGCATCTGTCGCTTCCCCACTGAGGTCCGCCTGAATTCACCTTCTTCTTCCCGGTGTATGTGAGTGCATTGTCTTGCGACACAATTTGAATTGCAAATCCCGCGCTTAGTCCGAATCAGTCAAGTTGTTGGGAAACCCGAAGAAAATGCGCAGTGCAGATCCTCGGTAAATGTGCCCCAATGTCTTTATGAGTGAGGGGACAATAGGTGAGTGGACCCAAACCACATTGGTTTGGTCTTACGCTTCCCTCCTGCCAGTCAGGGGTGTAAAACCCTTTAAATCTTGCCGACACATGCAGGTGGAGCGACAGGATTAAGAGAAATAGAATGGAAAATTTTGGGTGCTTTCAGCGGCTTTGTTGGCTGAATTTACAGGGTAACACCCATGCACAACAACGATCACCAATGTTGCCAGTGGAGATGAGCAATCGGGTTCATTGATCCCTAGTAAGGACACATGGCGACTGTGGAGGATTTTGGAAACTGAAAACACCATCACTACCACTAACAGGATCTGCGTAATGACTGCCAGGTGTACTTACCCCAAGGAAGACAATCCTGGAGAGTAAGTAGATGTAGGAAGATGTAAGAATTGTTTAAAACATCATCATCCATTTAATAAGTTTATGGCCCTGTATTACGGATTTCATGGATGGGCAATCAGTATCTCATAAAAATGTCTCCACATGAAGAACGTGAATAATAAAAAATTCATCAATATGTTAATTTGCTTTTTAAATGATCACAGAAGATCAAATTTCATATAGGAATTAAAAAAAACCTGAGACTGATGAAAGCGATCCACCCCTCCCGCTTCTTTATGTAATCCTCCAGGGGATGTACTATAAGTAGATAGGGACCTGACTAATATATAGTGATAATTACTGTGATATAACCTGTTAGGAACATAATTACCCGCGGGAAATATCAAGCGCCGTACAATCCAAAGTAAGGAATTATCAAGTTACACGCGAGCGCTACCTAATGAGATTGTCACCATTTTAGTCTGTCAATTAGCCAATGGCTTTGACGCGTCAATTGAGGTTATCTCCGACTAGTTATTCATTACCATGATGGCAAAACACCTGACTATATGATGGAAACTGTATAACATGAAGGCATGAAACACCACTCATTACTTAAATATCCCCCAACGCTGCTGCTTTCATTACAAATTTTATTAATACTCACCCAGCATTTGTTGTCACTTGACTAAGTCCTTCATCAGGGCAGAACTGATCTGGATCACAGCGCCATATTGGTCTCCCTTTTCTTAGTGCTGTGACTGTAGTGCAAAAGTAGTGGATGTGACCAGAACAGTCCACTCAAGTACATATATGCTTGTGACTGAAATAATCAAGGGTATCAGCATCTTAAAGACGCATATACGATGGATTGTAAGAGCAGAGCAGCTGGCTGCTTTTCTCTGCACATAAGACTCTTCTTGACACAACTAGTATCCAGTGTGAGGTTCTGGAATTTTTTACACAATAATGGGGCTCAATTACTAAGGGTCCGAACGCCGCACTTTCGTCAGGTTTCCCGAATATTTACGATATGCACCGAATTGCCCCGGGATTGTGTGGCATCGGCGTCGGCTTTCACGCAACAGAAATCGGGGGCGTTGCGAAATTTTAAAAAAAATTTGTGTCGCAAGATCAGCACTCACATGCACCGGGACGAAGAAGGTGAACTCCGGCGGACCTCGGCGCAGCAGCAGCACCTGCTGGATATCGGACACATGACCTTAGTGAATCCCGGCAGACCCCAATCAGCGTCGGACAACGCGCCACGGGATCGCGACTGGACCGGGTAAGTAAATGTGACCCAATGTGTCGGCAAACAAGATGTCACAAGTTCTAGTTCTGGAAATAGCAGAGATGGGAGATATGTCACTAGAGCAGCAGGGCCCTTTCTTTGTAGTTTACTGTCTATAGTAATTTTTTATAGAAATATCAGTCTCTTATAAGATCTAACTTTTCTCCAAAGGCCCAAAACCCCAACAACATAAAAACCAAATGCCTATATGCATTTAAAGCCCTATAGGCACACAGAAATCCAAGATGGCTTCCCCCAACCCTACGTCAGAACTTACAGGGTCGTGTCTAGAGGCAACTGAAATTGTGTACAGCAGGACTGATAGAGACAGGGTAGACTTATATCTGTGAAATGCAGCATTTTTGTTAATAGCAGTGAATTAGAGAATGTGTTATTTTGTTATCCTGAGTACATTTGAGAACTTTGAATTTTTGGGAATAGCGCTTTAAGGTCCTGGAAGGTAGATAGATAGGGGATCGAAGGTAGATTGGTCATAGACAGTTATGATCACATAACCCTCCATCTCCACCCATGTTATGGACAGAATTGGTTGACGAGACATTTATGAACCAGGAACTCTACTTTTCATTTCAAGAAAGCGGAACAGAACTTTTAATAGATTGGTAAATTGGCCTAGTTGGATTGAGAGTGGGAGGTTAGCATCCTCTAATGGGGTTTTCAACGTTCCTGTGCTTCCTGATGATCCATAAAAAAACATACATTTTGTGGTGCCCAATGAATACAATGGAGGAGAATTTATCATAACATGTAAAAAGCCACATTTCTGCCATTTTAGGAGATTTTAAACCTAGGCCTGCTGTATTTATCATAGGATTGGCGGGAAAACAGGTGGAGGCTCAAGCAGAAATCTCCACCAGGTCTGACCTGTTAGTAAATATGGCATACAGACTGCTGATGGGCTAAGCGCCAGTCTTAATAAATTTCCCCCAATGTGTTATGGAACTTTTTGTTTAGGGAGCAGTGTTTGGCACCTAATTATGCATGCCTACAGCGTGCTATCACATCCACTGACTCTCTCCCTCCCCTCTGCCCGAAAGTTGGTGATGTCACCAGGTCTCGGAAAGTCTTGTGCCTGATGCTTCTGCTTAACATGGAAGAGGATCGCGCATGCGCAAGACTTTCCGAGCACTGGGTGATGTCACCGGCACTTGAGCAGAGGGGTGGGAGCGAGTGAGCGGATATGATAGCATGCTGTAGGCACGTATAATTAGGAGCCAAAGAAACATCAGGCAGCCTCTGTGACACGCACTAATTAGCGCTAATTACCATATTTTCATGAGTCGTTTTACCTTAATACAGACAGTTAACGCCTAATTAAGACATGTTGTTTTATAAAGAAGAAACATGTGCCCAAGTAGTAGTTTTCATTTAAATTAATGCTGTCATTTAATAAAAAAGAAACATACAAAAATTCTGTCATTCATTAAAATCACAAAATTCAAACTTTCTTTTCCCCTTTCCAAGGCAAATTGAAGTGCAATGCAGAAGAAAAGCGAGAACACAACAAAAGCTAATTCTATTAATGTAACGGTGACTACTTTGTGTACGTTTCGGAGAGAGAAGCGGGTATTGGCGTTACTGCCTGCTTTTAATAGAGTGGAACATTGGACCGAGAATGCAATATGCTTTCAAATTAAGTGTATTGATCCAACTTTTATCACACAGCCCTGATCTATCACAGCCTCAAAAAAGTATTTCAACTATTCCCATTGCTGCAAACACGTAAAAAAAAAAACAGTGCAAAATACCAAAAATTATGTCTTAAACTATGTCGCTAAGTTACTGCCTGCAAAATATAGTGAGGACTTAACAGTACGGAATAGTCTGTATAGTCCTTGTGAGGACTACAGACATAACCACCCAATGGGTTCTCTGGGAATGGTGAAATACACAGCACCAAGCACCATACATCACATAGTGGCTGTTCTAGGTATTGCAGCTGAACTCCTCAACCATGAGTTATGACTGGTGGTAAAGTGGAGGTAGAGGCCTGGTGGTGAAGGGAGTAGACAGCAAGAAGATCCCTGCTAGAGATGAGCGGACCCGATGGTTATATTTGGGCTTTTTTGGGGGCATTTTTATGGATTGGCGGCCAGAACAGTCATTCCGGACACGCCCAACAACTAGACATAGCTATGATTGGACAGATGGTGTCATCTCTAAACACTAGTCCTCGTGTTTTGGGACCTCTCATCCATCCCTTGATAATAAATCTCATAAGAATGACTGATTGGGTAGTTGGATTTCTACGTCTAGTCCTTTTGTTCTCCGGTGAAATAATCCACCAGCCTTCTCTCTCCGTTCTCTCACATTCTTAGTTCTAATATCTATTTATTGTCCTCCAGCTATCCAACAGGTGTGTCCAGCAAAATCCTTACTCAATCTTATGGACAGTGATCAATATTAATTAAAATTGGGAGCATGTTTTTAGACATGGCAAGCCACCATTCATCATAGTGTCAATAACCAAGGTCAGCTAAAAAAAATCATCCTCGGAATTCTATGGATTCTAGTTGTTTTTCTGAGGAATGAAGAAAATGACTGTAATATTTGTTATATTTCTATGTAAATTACAATTTTACTCCTTTGATAGAGAACTGGTATCTGATGTCTTTTGCTTTTGTTATCCGACTTATAAATCTTCATAAAAACTCATTTTCAGAAATATTCTGATTGATGACCCCATTCTACCATGAGATCATTCTTGGGCCAAATCCAGCCATTTTTTCCCCTAAAAATGCATTGTCCTCTAACACGTTATCTGGCAAGATTTCTCTCACTGTGTACATTATAAGCTTCCAAATTCTGATTGCCGAATTGAGATTTGGGGAACGGCAGCTGCAGGACTGTCACATCAGTCAGCGCGAATGTGCTGCAAACATCAAACTTCTTCTAGATGGTCTCGCATGTGTGGAGTAACATAACAATGTCATGCAGCTGCAGCACTCAAGATCTTGGCCCACTTCCCCGCTCCCCTGCTCAGCTAAATAAACCAACTCTTTAAAAGCCTGTACCCCCTTAAATGAAGCTAGATGAAATTCTTTACCTTTGGGGACCAATGTAAGAATCACATGAAACTAAGATAAAGAGGAGGCCAACTTTCTGAAAAATAAAGCGTGCAAACAAAGCGCGGAAGAACAGATGGCCGTGGGATTTACATAATTTTCATTTACTATGAGAGGTGGATGAGAGCGGCAAAAGCTATGGTTATAAGTAAACTTTAAAGAACAAAGCAAATTATATGTAAAAAAAAAAGAAAGCAATTGGGATTGCTAGATGAAGATTGAAAAAGATTGCTTATTACACGCCGCATGCAGGAGAGCAGAAAGTGATTGAAGCAAGCGAGATAAGGAGGATGGAAAATAGCACTAGATGGAATAGCTGAGTGATAGAGGATTGTAACACTGGAAGGTCTAAGGACCCTCCAGTGTCTCATCTACCGGTCAACTGCATGTAGTCAGCCTTTATCAAGCAAAATGTTCTAAAAAACACAATACACCACACATAGAAGACTTTTGTAGATACCAAATTGCACGTTGGGCATGGGGTAGTTTTCCTGTTTCGTGTATCTGGCAATTAGGTACCACAAGGGTACACTTGGGCAATAGTGGATTATAATTTAGTCAGTTTGGGTGGTAGCCCAGGGCCCAAGTCTTCTGGGGGGGCACTTAAACCACCCAAATTTGATACTGAGAAATTTGTTCACAGATTCAATCCTCATACTTCTGTTCATGCTCAACACACATGTACACAAGAGACATTTCAGGACCTTTGAAGGTCCTCCAAAGATCGTAAAACTGCAACATCCTCCACCAGGGCCTAGCTCTTGTCTTCAGGCACACTGTTGGGTACCAGGGGACAGAGGCCTCGTCCACAACCTGGCAAGTCTCTGGCACATGGAAGCGCAAGAAAGGAGGGCGCAACCCTGATGTAGAAGTAGGGATCACTGGTGGTGTTGAATGGGGCACCCTTGGTGGTATCAGTCTTACATCACTCGGAGATAGAGAATGTGAAGCATTAACATTACATTTAGTTTATTTGGAACCCAGCAATGGCCAAAACAGCAGTAAAAGCAACTGGGTCGAGATGGCTGGTTGGATGGTGTTCCACAGGAGATACTCACAGCCTGGTATAGGTAGCTTCAGGTTGGAGCTGGATAGTTGGCTGCTTCAGCAGCAGGATGATGAAGACTAGAGAAGGTGGATGTCTGCTTGGGCCTGGTCTCCACACAGGCCAGGTATCTCAGGGCAACGTGCCACAGACAAGGGCTTCCATGAAGCTCTCTCTCAGTAGAAGTCTCCTGGACTGATCCCTTCTCCTGAAACTTTCCAGCCACAAGCCATTTTAAAAACTTCCCTTTTGAGGTGGCAAGCTCATTATCCAACCAGTACTCTCTTTACAATATCACAACAATAAGGCATCTTATTAATATTCTCTGGCAGATACTTAACAGCTGCATTAGCATTTCCAGACACTTGAGGCCTCCTTAGGTTGATCAGACCTAGAGAAACACTATTGTATGGAGGGAGGCTTTGATTTCACAACACTGCATTGGCAGGGGTGTTGCAAAACTGCAGATTAAAAGCAGGCAGAAGGGTCACAGCCTCCATTCCCAAAGAAGCTAATTCTAGTGCCATATGCAGGAAATGAATTCCCAACTTGTAGGGGCTATAATATTCATACACCCCAAAGCCTATGGCAGTCTTAATCGACCCTGCACTAAGGTCTACTCCCCTCCTTCCCAAATATATAAGGAACTTTGTTGACGAATGTATTCTCCAGAGAGTTTTGGTGGACATCACAATCATACTGTTGTGTGGTGAGGTCACGTGTGTCATCATTCATAGCCATTTTGTTAACACTCTAACCTCACCATATTCACCAAGAAGGATTCTGAAGCTTGTCAGGAACAAATCACACAAAGATGTGTTTTTTTAAAAAAAGATAATGTATAGAAATTAAATGATTGCATTGGTTTTGTTTCCATGAAGACCGCACGCTGGCTCGCCCCATTGCCAGTCACGGCTGCATACTATGGCAGAAATCCAAGGCTTAGTTTCATTTAATTTTACAAAGGATTCAGGAGTTTTTTGGCATTGAAATTCATACTAGGTGTGAAGATATTCTTACAGTAGAGACACTTGTATACAGTCGCTGCTGTGAAGCGAAGGACAATGCTACTGTAGGTGCTTAATTCTTTCCTTTGTCCTTTCCTCTGGTGTCCAGTAGTGGCGGGAAAAGTTTTATTGAACCAGTATCCAACCAAGTATCGGTCCTTTTTTTTAGTATTTTCTTGTCACGGCAGAGAGGTGATTGCTCTCCAGGTAGTGATGACCCAGCACATCTGATGCTGTACCATCTGTGACCATGTAAAGGTGCTACAGATTCACCTCTTATTTCCCTAAATATCTATAATTTTCAGTAAAAAGGACACCGGAGATCGATGATCAAATAAGGTGTGGAGGAATCACATGGCAGAAAGGTCTAAATGGTTCCATGTTTTCTGAAACCTGGAATTTGAAGATTTAAGGAAGCCCCTCCGCTGAATCTGGTGCTATCCAAGAAAAGAAACTCGATATCTAGTGTAGAGTTGCAGATTTGAGGTGTGACCTCACTTTTGGACTTTGAGACCTGTTCTGGAACTGTTCCAGCCCTATTGTGAGGTAAAAGAGATACAAATACAACAAATTGGGGCTCATTTACTAAGGGCTATAACAGTTATTTACTAAGTTATAACAGTTATTAAAGGTGTCTATAATTAAGCTTTATTGTTAATCCTGGTTCTTATGACAGTTTGGAGTTACAATTATGAAATATACAGTTCCGACTTACATACAAATTCAACTTAGGAATTGCCTGTATATAAAAAAAAAAAGGATTAAATGCCTCTTCCTCAGTCCTAAGGAACATCTACAATGAGTTTCAATTGGTAAAAAGTTTGTGGAGCATCTCCGCTGGTCGCCTGGTAACCATTTTGGGTTTTCCAATGTGTTTTGTCTTTCCTCATTTACTTCTAGTAGAAAGTTCTTTTATTTGAACAACTTTAGAACTTTTTGCTTGCTTTGTGACTTACATCTTAAAGAATCAGAGCTGATATTTGCTTTACAAAGAGTTTGAGAAAGCCACTGAATAAATATATTTCCGACGTTATCACGGATCGGTGATTTTCCGTAGGGTCACATTAATCTGCAGCAGGGCAAATGTCATTCTGTACAAACATATTTGTCTCTTTAAATTACTGTTAGTCGTGATCGCGAGAGAAAAAAATACTAATTAGGAAGTGTCCACCGCTACCTAGAAATCTCATTAAAATGTTTCAGACTCCGAGGTGAGAGAGGAACTTACTGATGGTTGTGTGAAGGCAAAACCGCTACCCTTAATTAGTTTAGGGATCTCTCCTCTGAATGTCACCTTCACAAAAAAAATCTCTCATCTTCATCATATGTACTGTACCAAGTACTTCCAACGAATTCACAAGAGTCTGACTCCGAAGTTGTAACTATTCTTTTTTAATCCTTTCCCTTCCAAAGATTATTTCCATGTAGTCAATGAATTGCTCTCGTCGGGAGGTTACATTTTGGAGCCAAGCTGAGCTGCTAAAAATGCTAAAATGTATAGTAAACTGTGGTATTCCATTCTGTATAAAAATATAGCATCTTGCCATTTAAAGAGTCTTCATTTTGAATCATTTGTTTCATAGATGACCTGTCTCTATGTTTACATATCAAAATTTGCTACAAGACATCTATCCTTCTATTCCACCTACTCCTTAGATACATCCTCCTTTTTCCAATCCATACACAAATTTTCAGTTGTTTTACATTAATCTTCTACCGAGTCTGATTTGGTTGAGTGTTGTCACCCTATCAATGGGCAGGAGGGCCTATAGTGATCTTGGGTGATAAGGTTGACAGAATTGGTGAGGATTGAGACATTGGTAGCATCTTCTTCCAACTATCCATGCTATCAGTCCCACCCACTCAAGGTTTCTGTAAACATTTTCTCTGCTATTCCATTATCTGCTATTGGTCAACAAATTGATTGGTGTCAGATCACCCCAAGTCACCCACAACACTTTGAATTGGTGCTGCTGCTACATCACAAATAACTTGGGTCATCTGTCGTAGAGCTGATACTGGTATACAGACGTTTCCATGTTGGTGCAGACATTGGGGGAAACAGTGCACTTGAAATCACTTTGTAAAGTGTTATTTAAGCACATTTTCTCCCTTGATTTTGGGGACCTGGCCTACTTACTGTATATACTCGAGTGTAAGCCAAGGCCCCTAATTTTACCACCAAATACTGGGAAAACCTATTAATTCGAGTATAAGCTGAGGGTGGGAAATGCATTGGTCACAGCCTCCCAGTATATAGTCAGCCAGCTCCCAGTAGTATGTAGCCAGAAAGCCTCCAGTAGCCAGCCCACTTTAGTATATAGCCAGCCCCCTCTTGTATACAGCCTGCCAGCCCCCTTTTATATACAGCCAGTCGGTGCACATGACGTCATCAATGGCGACCACCGCATCTTAGTGTGCGCCGGTCAGCAGAGTGCATGGTTGCGCCTCTGGCGGCTAATACAGCATAGAGAAGGCTAAAAAGGAGCCATGGCTCTGGCTGCTGTACTTGGAAATTGATCCATTGGAAAGTCATCATTTACGGTTAATAAACTATACAAGTCACACATCATTCTTGAGGACAGGAAAAATAATAATTAGCAAGGGTGCAACCTCTGGGACCTTCACAATTTGACATACTGTACAGTACAAATCAGGGTCAGAGTCAAGCAAGGTCAGTACCTAGTAGAATTATAGATCTACAGTCTACAAACAGTGCATAGTGCAAGGGTCAAAAGACAAGTTCAAGACGAATAAACAAAAGATTGTGGATTATGGAATATTAAGATTGTTACACAATAACTGGCAAAGAGGAGTGTAATAGGCAACCCACTGAATGTAAACATCCTGATTGGTCCACTGGTCAATCGGAGGGAGCTGCTCATTGGCTGATTAAGCAGGACAGGCTGCTCTGCATTCGAAACCTGCACCATCCAGCTTCTTTATCAACCAAATGAATTATAGGAACAAGTAGAGGTAGGTATGTTACTGAAAGAAACACCCCTCAACCCCCCTACCGACAAACATTGGTCTACTTAAGCAATATATAATAAACACGCTAAATCGGCAAAAAAAATGAAAAAGCAGAAAATAAATGAGCACTTTAGATGCAGAAAACAACTTATTGTTCTTGTTAGGCAGTAATGTTCTTCTATGAATCATTTAGATTTTTGATTACTTCCCTTTTAAGAAACGGTAGATGATCCGAGTTTCTTACAGTTTACATTTTAATAGATACCAGCATTTCATGGAAGATAAAATACTGCGGGCTTGAAAACCTAAGAGCTTCCTGTAGGTTGATGTTCAGTGTCTGTGGTTTGGAAAAAGCATACTTACTTTTGAAAAATATTCTTCAATGGGTTTTCTAAGAGGAGGAAGTAATTACAGCATTCTGTCTTCTTCCATCAAGCTTAAAATCAAGGTTTATCCTCAGTTAATCAAAAAACGACAGAAGCTCCTTATGCGACAGTAAGAAACATGTATCGATACTGGATCAAAAATGAATCAAAAAGACTAGAATGTAAATGCTAATTTATATTTTTAACACCCCTTATTGGCTGGAAAAAGAATGAGCATAATGGGGGACCTACGCCAGTACAAGCTTTGACATGTCGTAAGTGGGGTGTAGAGTAGGGAGTAGCGGATCAAGTGGGGATAGAGAAGCTCCAAGGGGGCCATACAGGCCCATGGAGTGGACCGGTGGAAGCTATTTTTATCCCTCGCCTGCGCACTAGCAATACCTGCTAATTTTTTGCCAGGAAAGATTTTTTGATTAATTTAAAAACACCAAAGGGGAGGGGGGAACATCAAAATTATTGGTGGGATGAGTAGGGGTAGCCATTGACTTTGTAGCCACCTTCCAATAGGTGGAATTAGAGGCACAGCTTGTCTTAATCTTTTACAAAGTTACATGAGATTTTAAAAATTCATAAATACAACTCCATAACCTTATTTGGCTTCAAAAAACAATACCCACTATCACTATTCTTCTTATTATTATTGCAAATATAGATTTATTTCATAATAGTAGCATAAAGAGTAGAGATGTAGATCTTTTACATTATTTTACAGTACATTAAACAGCATTTAATTCACACAAACTTTTCTTTGCACAGCGTGTTATAGACCCAGTTTACCGGAATATTGCTCACCATGATGGGCGCATGCTGAGAGCTGAAAAGTGATTCATAATAGAAATAGGGTTTATGACATTACGTTTAGAGAATGAAGAT
Source organism: Engystomops pustulosus (assembly GCF_040894005.1). Lineage (NCBI taxonomy): Eukaryota > Metazoa > Chordata > Amphibia > Anura > Leptodactylidae > Engystomops > Engystomops pustulosus. The sequence goes on from NC_092416.1 coordinate 33,798,246, forward strand.
ATTGTGTTGCTATTTAAGGTAGATGATATTGAATGAGAGAGTTTGTATTCCAAAATTTGTCCATGGATTTATGCTATGCATGCTACGCAACAGATGTGTCTTTGGGTTTTAAGGCCATAGATATATTGTAGCCTCTTATCCATGATTCTTGTTGTGATTTAGGTCATCTACAAGTTCCTCAAACTGTTGCTCACTCCCTTCCCAGATGATACAGACGTTGTTGATAGAGTAAGCCCAAAGGCTCGCCAAATCCACAATCCACTGTGGGTCCTCATTCTCCTCACAGCAACATTCCCACCAACCAAGGAACGCATTGTCGTAGCTGGAGGCACAAAAACTACCTATTGCCAGGCCCTTGAGCTGGTGGTACATTTTTTGTTAAAGGTAAAGTAATTGTGTCTCAATGAGAAGTCAAGCAACTGTTGGACCAGTCAGTTGTGGGCACCATATTGGTCACCCCTATAGGACCTCAACGTCTATGATGGTGATGAGACAATTCTGGGCAACAGTCTATCCTACAACAAAGTGCTGACATAAATACTGTACCCACAGACAACAGGTCAGTCTTTCAGAGGATTTGTGCACTTTAGGGAGCCCATAGAAAGTTGTCATTTATTGGTGTTTGATTAGAATGAATTCCAGTTTGTCCTTAATAATAAGTGAGTTTTCTAAGGCTGATGAAAGGATAATTTTGAGATCTGACTAGAATCTCTCTGTAGGGTTGTTTGATCACATATCCCTTCTTGTCCTTCAAAATATTCTCACACATCTTACAGTAATGGTCTGGATTCATGACAACCACTATTTTTCCACCCTTTTTTAGAGGGTTTTATTATAATATTGGTGTCCTTCTCAAGAGATGTAAGGGCAGAGAATTCCTCAGTACAGTTAAGCTTTACTGACCCTAAATGGGTGTTTTCAAGTTCATCAAATACAAATTGTGAGAAGAAGTTGATGCTAGTAATGTCTTCATAGGAGGAAGGGGTTGTGTTCTTATTTCTTAAATCAGTAAATGGGCCCTCGCTATAGTAAGTCAGTGGATCTCCCCAGTTCTTAGCTCTTTTTAGTCTTTGAGGGAAAAATATTTATGCCACCAGAGCTTGCGTAAAAAGTTGTACGTCTTTGTACCAGTTTAAACCATCACATTTGGTGGCCGGGAAAAATAAAAGGCCCTTCTTTAAAATTCTCCTCTCGTCCTCTATTAGTATTTATTTATTATAAGGTACTCTAGATGTGCCCCCTTGGGTTCATATTCCATAAGGGGTACATTGGGCCTGATGCTAGAAATGGAAGAGTGAAGGGTTGGTGGGATGTATTAAATTGAGTCACGGATGGAGTCACGGGTGGAGTCACGGATGGAGTCCCGCCAGGGTTGTCCAGTCCTAATCCCTCCGCTACCTCTCTGGCCTCTATTGTTCCCTTTTTCCTTTTGAGACTTACTATTTGTGTAGTTGTTGGATACCTCGGTATCGGTGGATATATGTGTTTCAGTTGGGTTATTGCAATTTTAATGACACATAAAAGTTTTGTTTTCTCCAAAGTCACCCAAACCTCTGTTCAACTGTTTGTGCTTGTGTTCCTTCAAATGGTATTGGAAATAGTGTAGGAAACTTTGTAATTGTTTCTCTAGGGTGGGGAAATCTGTATCAGTGGCAAGTTTCTCTGTTATTTTAATTTGCTCCTGTAGCCTTTTTTGTCGAAGGAATTATCCCCTTGACACGTTCATTCCAGTTAGCTTATGTCCCCACCGATGTGTATCTAGGTCTAATGTTGTATTGTAACCTTTCATCTGATCTAGCGAGTTCTGCCGCCAGCCCTGCGAGCACTTATGTGCTCATTAATACTCATTATCACAAAAATTCCTTTATTTTTACTTTTAACGGACCAAATTAAAAGCTAAGTCTTATACAGTATGATTACGTGTATTTTCTCGTGTTCACGAAATGGTATAATCATTTTTTTATATTAAAAGTTTGGGCTTTTGGAGACACTGGGATACCATGCCATGGTAATGATATTATTTGCTTATTTTAATATGTATTCTACCGAAAGGGGGGGGGGAGATTTTTAATTTTAATTTTTAAAGTCCATAATTATGTGATGTAGGAAGCAAAAAAAATTATGGTAAGGTTGCTCCACCGTTGTTACATTTTTCTCAGAGAAATGTTTTGAAGCAAATTATAAGGTGTATTAAAGTCACAGGTGTAATATAGAAAGGGCAATTTTGGAACATGTCCCTAGCAGTGTAACTTCTGAGAAATAGCTACTGACAAATACACTGGTAAGAGCCAAGTTTAGCACCACTTGGTCAATGTAGGCTCTTTTGGTCATTGGGTCTATAGGATGTCCATAAGGATTAACCCTAGAATGCATGACCTTAAAAATCTACACTTTTACATACCTGGGGCCTTTTAGGCCCGTGTGCAAATAACATGGAATAACTCAAATAAAAATACTTTTCAAAGTTTATTTGAAAAAATGCAAAGTAAGGATGCATTCCTACTAGCGCTGGTGTCTGCCAGGAGGGGATCTGTACTGGATCTGACCTCCTGGTGTCCCCAGCTAAGGCTGCTAGAACCAGGGCATTCCGGCAGCCTTAACTGGAGTTACCAAGAGATCATATCCATTATGGATCACCGCCTGGCAGACACCAGCACATCCTAAGATGTGAATAATTCAAAACATTTTGTGCAAAAAAAACCCAAAGTAACTGAACGGGCTTAAAACGCCCAATATACTCATTTGATATAACTCTGTAAAATGTTTTTTTGTCTAAAAGTTTTTTTTATATAAAAGTTGCAGTAAACATGCTGCAGGAATTTCCCTTTTCAAAGTTTCCTTTTCGCAAAATCTTTCACATGTTATCTGTTCGGAAGAATGATCCTTGCAGGCATTTTGTCCACAAGTGGTACAGACACGCTCCGATTTCCTGTCCTTCTTTGCTGGACAAATGTAACATCGCTTTCTTTTTTTATCTCTTGGCTCTGGATGTTCCTGAAAACGTATACCACATCTGATCATAGCTTACAGAAAATCTCTCTTTTGGACAAGAATTGTGGAATTCCTACAGTTCCTTGAGTAACTCTTACAATATTATGTGATGGGGTGCATCCAAGAACCCTAGGAGTACTGTCCCAAAAAACATTTGTTTTGGATGTTCTGGTTGTACGTTCTGCTGGATCCATTTCTTCTTCATCATCTGAAGAATCACTCAATGATGAAGTAGGGACATTAGCTGGTGGCATGTACTCTTCATCAGACAAAGAAAGTTCACTATCTTCATCACTATCAAAAATGATTGCTTTGATTTCTTGGTCAGTCAAACCCCTGGATGTAGACTGTGACATTGTAACCTTAGAAGTCAGTAAACTATAATGAAAAAAAATTATTACAATAGGGGTTGTAGACTCTTTGTTAGTGTCTGTGCACTTCAACTGTCTCACCTTCAGCAGGCCACCACTTTCTTTTAGGTGAAGTGGAAATCTTTGGATTTTTGGAGCTCAGAGTTTCTTTTTCAAGAAACAAGAAAGCTGACTCCTTCCTCCTTCCTGTTCAGGAACTATGATGATGTCAAAGACGCATGACATCATGAGGTAGCCTCCTTCCCAAGATCACATGACCATGTAGTCAGGCACAATCCACACTCTGCGCAGCAACAGCGGAGTCATAAAGACTAAGGCTACATTCACACGACCGCATGGGGGACGTATATACGGCCAATATACGTCCCCCATAGATGGCAATGGCGCATGGCGCACTACGGGAGCATGCGGCACCGTACCACTCCATACCCGGGAAAAAGATAGGACATGTCCTATTATTTCCCGTAATACGGCACCGTGCGCCATGTATCCCAATGGAGAGGGGCGGGGGTGAGTTGCGCTCACCTCTTCCCTCCGCACGCTGCCGTTGCCCTGCTACGGTACGGCGGGCAACGGCAGTGTGAATGCAGCCTAAGTCACAGTTTTCCCCAGCAACAGAAAAGACAAAAATCTTAGGATCACATGTAAACCTAGTACGGGCCTAAGAGGCCCCAGGTATGTAAATATGGGGTATTCACAAAAAACAGTTATTATACCGAAATGCCTGTAACATAAAAATATATGAACAACTGGAAATGACTAACAACTATATAACTGAGGAATACCTAGAGTTTCAGAATTCTACCTAAAGTAATCTTGCAGTAAAAAGAAAACAACTAACAGGGCGGGCCTGCGAGGCCCCAGGTATGCATTCTAGGGTTAAGACCCCCATTGATCTCATATTGATGGCCCACGGTATCCTGTGAACAGGTATCGATATTCTGTAAAGAAGTTTTACTCACCTCTGTCCTTACCTCCAGTCCAGCATGGTTCCAGTACAAAAGCTCAGTTTAAATTTTTGTTAACGTGTTCCGGCCTTTGACCTTCATTAGGCTGTTGTGGGCATGTGCTTCTGACACAAGGTCACAGTTGTATTCCGAGAGAGAGACAGGATGCACCAATAATAATTCTTTATTTATATAGCGCATACGGATTATGCGGCGCTGCACAGAGCTTTCCAGACCACTCCTTGTCCCCAATGGGGCTCACAATCTAATCAACATGCATGCTTTGGAGTGTGGGAGGAAACTGGAGGACCCGGAGGAAACCAACGCAAACACAGAGAACGTACAAACTCTTTGCAAATGTTGACCCTGTGCCAAGCTGAACCATAAGTGAGTACAAAGGTAAGTTTATACAACCTATACGGACAATAGAAAAAAAATGTTCAGTCTCGGGCAACCTCTTTGATACATTTGTTCAATTGTCTGTACATTTTTTTGCATATATTAATTACTTGGAAATACAACTAACCATATATGGTTATTCCCATTTCAATTATTCTTGGCTACAATGAAGATAGCCCTGTGAACGCTTTTTCTGTAACTTCGATTCCCCCCCTTTATGGAAGTTATGGAAACAAAATAGAACCATTTGGGGTAATTTATCTTTATTTTTATTCCTTTTTTGTCTGTCATTTTTTGAGACTTTTTTGGTGAATTGCAATTTTTGTGCCTTCTTTGGGACAGTTTTTTAATAAATGTGCACTGAAGTCCAGTGGTCAATAGAATATCGTCAGTAAGGCGCATTTATCTTCTATTCCACATGCGGTGAATGTCGCAAATGACACTTATCTTTACAAATTGTCTAAAATTCATGACATATTTTGTCGCAAAAAGCTCCAGACAAAACCATACTTATGATAAACGTAGAAAATAGAAAGAAGTGTCTTGAGACGTTTGTGTGACATTTTTGAGACATTTGTAACAAATGGCACATAAAGAGATCTGAAAAAAGAAACTCATTTAAGACAAGGAAAAAGTAAGATTGATAACTTACCAAAGTAGCAGACGGAAAAAAGACCAAAACGCAGCCAAACAAACAGAGATAAGATAAATGACCCCCGGTGACGTCCATAGAAGGGATTACAAAGGTGACAGACTAAACGCAGATGTCATTTATGTGTTGACTGATTTCTTTTTCAGATTTCACCATGAACCAGGTTATTTGCCAAACACTAGTGATGAGCAGACCTGAACCGGCAATGTTTTGATATGTGCCAATGCAGGAACACGAAAAAGGACTCAAGATGAGATGTTTGAGTTTGGTGTTGGGGCTCAACCCACACAGTTAACCCCAGTGTCGTAACCATAGTCATCTGGGCCCAAGGGCAAAATTTTTAACGGGTACCCCTCCACCTAGCTGTGAACATTATTACTGAAACACAATGGGGGTCATTTACTAAGGGCCCGATTCGCGTTTTCCCGACGTGTTACCCGAATATTTCCGATTTGCGCCGATTGTACCTGAATTGCCCCGGGATTTTGGCGCACACGATCGGATTGTGGCGCATCGGCGCTGGCATGCACGCGCCGGAAATCAGGGGGCGTGGCCGAACGAAAACCCGACGTATTTGGAAAAACCGCCGCATTTAAAAACCGAAATTGTGTCGCTTGGGACACGCTTACCTTCACCTGGTCCAGCTCGGTGTATTCCGGTGCATTCAGTTGATTTTCAGCACAGCAGCGCCACCTGGTGGACGGCGGAGGAACTACCTTCATAAATCCCGTCCGGACGCGCCGCTGGATCGCGAATGGGCCGGGTAAGTAAATCTGCCCCATAGGCTTCGTTCTCACGGTGCGTTTTCATTGCATTTTGAGACGTATTCTAAAGACTTCACCCATGATCACCCGCTGATCTAACATTATGGGGAAGATTTACTTACCCAGCCCATTCACGATCCAGCGGCGCGTTCTGTGCGGTGGATTCGGGTCTTCCAGCGATTCACTAAGGTAGTTCCTCCGCCGTCCACCAGATGTTGCTGCTGCGCTGAAGTTCCCCAAGGTCCGCCGGAATGCACGAGCCTACACCTGGTGAAGGTAAGCGCGAATCCCGTTACACATTTTGTTTTTAAATGCGGCAGTTTTTCCGAATCCGTCGGGTTTTCGTTCACAGCCGATTGACATTGCATGCTGTTATTTAATTTAAACAACTATTCAGCCCTCAGTTTCGGGTTTCGGCTGAACCGACCCTCCTGCCTATCCCGACCCAACAATTTTTGATAACCATATATTTTTTTTCTTGTTGTGAACTTGCAATATGGATGCCCCACGGATGTGAAAGAAAAAAAAAAAAGCCAAATGTTGAGTAGACATAATACACATTAAACACAAGACCCACGTACATCCAGTTTGGAGTCATCGCAGGACACAGCAGGGGAGAGACTTTCCGCACTTCTCTATTTAATATTGCGCCGGTGTCACATCTGTAGTGAGATGAATTCTGTATGATAGATGTTCCAGGCTGAAGCTCTTTCAGGGTCTATTTTGAAGCAGAGAGTTCATAAGTATCAAATCATTCAGGTACCAACCTTTCCTGCCAAGTTCTAAAATTACCCATCTCTTCTTCGCCACAATCGGCCTTAAATGAAAACCGCTGGTGATAAGTGAAATCATCGCTCGGCACCTGGAGAATATTTCCAGGTCTGCGCTCTACGTAAACTTATCAGTTCATGGGGATGGAAGGAAGGTCAAGATGTTAAGCAAGTATTAATTATTTATATATCAGTCATTTCTTCCCCGGATTTCATCATTTCATAATATATTATGGTGGGAAAAGAAGAAAAACCGACACGAATGGGATTGATGGGAGTTATAGAAATCCGGATACAATGAGATCCTCTCACATCCGGCATTTGTCATTTAAAGGGTAAATATCTTTTAGCTTTTTTTTCGTTAAAACAATTTCATTAGCAAAAATAAACTTAATTTTTGCAAACATTTTCATAATAGAATCTATATTCACTGTACTCACGTTACAAGATTCCGAGGGCCGCTGAGGAAAACCCGGAATGAGACCACCCATCTAACATAGACCTGGGCATGGTAGGGCAGGGGTCCACATCCGGCCCCTAAAAATCTCTGACCCATGCCCCCTCCTAAGCTCATTGTAAAATTTGAGATCCCCATCATTAAATAATGATGCAATTAGGTCCTCTATACTGTAATGTTTTATCTAAAGTTTTTATGTAGGGATAGGTTATATACTGTATACTGCGTATATAGTATATATATATAGGGAAGAATTAAGTATATTGGTCCGGCCCTCTAAAATCATTCCAATTCCTCACGTGGCCCCATGGGAAACCTAAATGCACACCCCTGATCTAACAGGAATGGATAATACACAGAGATATCACAGTGCAGGGATAAGACACACAGTGATGTCACAGTACAGGGATAATACACACAGTGATGTCACAGTACAGAGATAATACACAGTGATGTCACAGTACAGGGATAATACACACAGTGATGTCACAGTACAGGGATAATACACACAGTGATGTCACAGTACAGGGATAATACAGTGATGTCACAGTACAGAGATAATACACACAGTGATGTCACAATACAGAGATAATACACACAGTGATGTCACAGTACAGGGATAATACACACAGTGATGTCACAATACAGAGATAATACACACAGTGATGTCACAGTACAGGGATAATACACGGTGATGTCACAGTACAGGGATAATACACACAGTGATGTCACAGTACGGGATAATATACACAGTGATGTCACAGTACAGGGATGATACACACAGTGATGTCACAATACAGAGATAATACACACAGTGATGTCACAGTGCAGGGATAATACACACAGTGATGTCACAGTACAGGGATAATACACACAGTGATGTCACAGTACAGGGATAATACATACAGTGATGTCACAGTGCAGGGCTAATACACACAGTGATGTCACAGTACAGGGGTAATACACACAGTGATGTCACAGTACATGGATAATACACACAGTGATGTCACAGTACAGGGATAATACACACAGTGACGTCACAGTGCAGGGATAATACACACAGTGATGTCACAGTACAGAGATAATACACACAGTGATGTCACAGTACAGGATAATACACACAGTGATATCACAGTACAGGGATAATACACACAGTGATGTCACAGTACAGAGATAATACACACAGCGATGTCACAGTACAGGGGTAATACACACAGTGATGTCACAGTAGATGGATAATACACACAGCGAAGTCACAGTACAAGGATAATACACACAGTGATGTCACAGTACAGGGATAATACACACAGTGATGTCACAGTATAGGGATAATACACACAGTGATGTCACAGTACAGAGATAATACACACAGATATGTCACAGTACAGGGATAATACACACAGTGATGTCACAATACAGGGATAATACACACAGTGATGTCACAGTACAGGGATAATACACACAGTGATGTCACAGTACAGGGATAATACACACAGTGATGTCACAATACAGGGTTAATGTACACAGAGATATCACAGTGCAGGGATAAGACACACAGTGATGTTACAGTACAGGGATAATACACACAGTGATGTCACAGTATAGGGATAATACACACAGTGATGTCACAGTACAGGGATAATGCACACAGTGATGTCACAGTACAGGAATCATACATATAGTGATGTCACAGTACAGGGATAAGACACACAGTGATGTCACAGTACAGGGATAAGACACACAGTGATATCACAGTACAGGGATAATACACACAGTGATGTCACAGTACAGGGATAATACACACAATGATGTCACAGTGCAGGGATAATACACACAGTGATGTCACAGTACAGGGATAATACACACAGTGATGTCACAGTACATGAATAATACACACAGTGATGTCTCAGTTTAAAGTTAATACACACAGTGATGTCACAGAAAAGAGATAACACACAGTGATGTCACAACACAGAGAAAATACAGAGTGATATCACGGTACAGGGAAAATAGATACAGTGATGTCACAGTACAGACATAAACCACACAGTGATGGCTCAGTACAAGGATTTTCTCACAGTGATGTCGTAACATAGACACAAAGCAAACATTGGTGTCACAGTATAAAGATAATACACAAAATTATGTCACAGTACAAGGATAATAAACTGTGATGTCACAGTACAAGGTTAATACACAAAGTTATGTCACAGTACAGGGATAAAGCACACAGAAATGTCACAGTACATGGATAATACACACAGTGATGTCACAGTACAGGATAATAGACTGTTGTGTCACAGTACAGGGATAATACACACAGTGCTGTCACAGTACAGGGATAATACACACAGTGATGTCACAGTACAGGGATAATACACTGTTGTGTCACAGTACAGGGATAGTACATAGTTATGTCACAGTACAAGGATAATAGACAGTGATGTCACAGTACAGGGATAATACACACAGCAATGTCACAGTACAAGGATACACACAGGGTCACAGGGTCATTGTCTTGTTGGAAGGTATGCAGCTTTCATATGTCTTGCACTGAGGAGAGGCTTCTGTCGGCACACTTTGCCATAAAGCCATGAGTGGCGGAGGGCAGTGATAGTTGACTTTGTGGAACTTTCTCGCATCTCCATACTGGATCTCTGGAGCTCAGCCACAGTGACCTTAGTTTTCGTATTTACCTCTCTAACCAAGACTCTTCTCACATGATTTCTTAGTTTTGCTGGATGGCCAGGTCGAGAAAGAATTGTGGTCTTCTTCCATTAAAGGGTTATGGAGACTACTTTGCTCTTAGAAACCTTGGCCAGATCTGTGCCTTGCCACAATTTTGTCTCTGAGCTCCTTGGGCAGTTCCTTAGACCTCATGATTCTTGTGTACTCTGACATGCACTGTGACCTGCGAGTTCTTATATAGACACATGTGTGCCTTTTCTAATCAAGTCCAGTCTGTTTAATTAAACACAACTGTACTCTAATGAAGCAGTGGAGTTCAATATGTGTCAAAGCAAAAGGGGCTGAATACTTATCACCAGGTGATATTTCAGTTTTTTGTTTTTTTTCAAGATGAGTGTACATTAATAAGCAAAAAAAAACTTTTTTGACAATATTGGGGCAGATTTACTTACGCGGTCCAGTCGCGATCCAGCGGTGCATTCTCCGACGCTGATTCGGGTTCTGCCGGGATTCACTAAGGTCATGCGCTGAAGTCTGCCGGAGTTCACCTCCTCCGTCTTGGTGTATGTGAGTGCTATTCTTGCGACACATTCCGAATCCGCTGGGTTTTCCGACGGCCACGCCCCCGATTTTTTGTTGCGTGAAAGCCGGGGCAATTCGAAGCCAACCGGAAAAGTTTGGGAAACCCAACGAAAATGCGCAATTCGGACCCTTAGTAAATGAGCCCCATTGTCTTGAACAGGGCTGGCGCCCAGGGCTGCTCAGGAGGCCCACATAAGCATGAGGGGGCTATTTGGTAAGATAAAGTAGGGAATATTTTAGGGAACAGAATTTTTAATGCCGCCACATGAGTTCACTGCAAAGAGGCCCAGGGGCCTACTGAAACCTGTAGCCAGCCCTGGTCTTGAAAAGCTGTTCATCCCGTGTACGAACAAGAGTTATGGTAAGGAAGGACACATCTGTACTGTGTAAAGCAAAAAATGCCTACATTTATTTCTATATACGCCATCATCACCATCCTCAGGTAGAATGAAGCCATTGGAGTTATAAATGCTAAAAGTTATATTGCATTTCTCACACATCACTCTCATTGTTTCAGCTGGCGTGAAATACTATTTATTAACGCTAACAACAGTGGGAACCGAATTACTCAATGATTCCCGAGCAACATGAATACCGTAATTATTACCATTACACATTGTGTACACTTGACTGGTGTTTAACTACATGATTCCTGTTTAGAGATAGATTAAAGACTCCGGCTAACGCTAAGTACTGCTTCAAAATCCAGGGACAACTTGGAGTGCCCAGATAAAGATAAAGTGACATTATTGGTATAAGTGTGGCTCATCATTTCCACCTTCTCTTACAATGAAGATGAATATAATGAATAAAATCTTTCATATACAGGTAGTTCCCGGGTTACGTACAAGATGGGTTCTGCAGGTTTGTTCTTAAGTTGAGTTTGTATGTAAGTCGGAACTGTATATTTTATAATTGTGACCTCAGACAGAATTTTTTTGGTCTCTGTTACAAAATGTTGGCTTGTCATAAGAACCAGAATTAACAATAAAGCTTAATTACATACACCTTTTATAACTCCTACAGCTGATCATTGTAGCCTAGGGCTAAAGTACAGTAAATAACCAATATCCAGGGATCTTTAAGTCGAGTGTTCTTAAGTACGGGACCGCTTGTACTGTTTTTGTGTAATGGGGAGTCAGGACTTAGGAACAACAAACAGGACAATGAACCCTAAATTGAGCCCCCAAACTGTCTCCTGCCTACTTGAAGGGTCCACCATAACCAGTGGCCAGTAACTAGTTGACGTTCTTTCTCTACACCAAAGTGAGGACATGAAATAAGACTCACAAACAAACACAGAAGAATAATGAGCGGTCTGAGTCACAGATAGCTGTTACAGCACAAAATTGAAATGCAAATGATAAGTCAGAGGCAACTTGGGCGTGGAGAAGCCTTAGCTCCCAGTGTCCGGCTAGGTGAGTACACGTCCAGTAGCCCCTGCCGGTAATTTACATATATACTAATATAAACTTATCTAACTTTTTAGCAAGTTAGATAAGGTTCCAGGATTATTGAATTACAGATTAGGGCAGAGGAAGGCAGTAGGAATCTACCATCACATTGGGCAGATCACTGAAACATCCAAAGGTATTTATAGAAATATTATATTAATATTACACAACGCTAGTGTCAGGCTGTAAGGGTAGTGGACCCACTGAGCCAACACGGACAATGACGTAAGTGGCACCCAATTTTTACCAGAGCCTGCCGCAAAGCAGGTGGGACTTGCTGTGACGTGGTACCACCAGGTCGTTCCACATGTGCAACTTTGTCCGCGGTTGCTGCCAAAGCGAGGTACAGAAACGGAAGGCAAGTATATGGTAGGGGACAGGCAGGAGGTCAAGACAGGTGGCAAAGGGTCAGAGGCAGAGCAGCAGGTCAGGACTGTCGGTGAAGGAGCATAAACGGGAACAGGTCCAGGGTTACAACGAAAAATCACACTAATCGGTCATGGGAAACAAGCTTTTTCTAACGCTGTGAGGCACAACGATCCAGCAGGGTATGAGGGGAGAGGCCAGTGTGAGACACAACGATCCGTCAGGGTATGAGGGGAGAGGCCAGTGTGAGACACAACGATCCGGCAGGGTGTGAGGGGAGAGGCCAGTGTTAAATAAAATTCTGGGTAAGGCCAGCACCAATTAACGGCGTGCTGGCCCTTTAAATCTTGTATACTCAGAGCGCCCTAGGATACTGGGACATGAGTACACGGCTGGGGACCCGGAAAGCAGGAGCGGGGACGGGAAGTCATTGTGGAGCAGAGTGGGGCACAGAGTTTACTAATGGTGAATTGGGAGCTGGTAAACGTTTATTATATTTTTCTGACAATTTTATTTTCACATTTCAATATTTTCAGCTATAAATTCACCAATGTAAATACATTTTAATGTTTTTCCTATGCAATTTTTGTAACTTCAAAAAAATGTCTTAAATGTTCTTAAAAATATATAAAACAAAACTAACTGTTATTAGAGTGACATAATAATACACCAGGCAGACACCGAGTTACATACCCTGCACAGCCAGACACCCACGTCACCCATGTTCTATCCTGTTCTGTCCTCCAACCCCGCACAACTGCTTGCTCCTTCTGCTCCTCCGGCTCCTCCACACTTGCCAGCTTGTCCCTTTAATTGCTCAGTCGTGTATTGACAGATTCTCTGGCTAATTAGTGTACAGTAGGACACAGGCTGAACCCAGGCAGTCGCCAAACTAAATGTAATTTAGAAGACCTGATTCACTTTGGACATTAGGAACACAAGTTTTGTTATATACTTTCTTTTTCCATTTTTTCTTTTAACACTCAGCATTGATAATCTTGTAGGTTTTAATTATGTTATATATAAGTCAGTGGTATACCTTATAAGTAGGAAAAGGCATAGAATTTAGGCAGAATTTTAATACAAACAGTAAATATAGGGCCAGATGTAGCACTTGTTTTTGTGTGGTTTTTGTGCCTTTTCATATTGTGGCACTGTTTTTGTGCCAGTTTTGCGACTAAAACACCAAACTAGCCGTGCAGCAAAAATAGCCATGTTTCCCTCATGTATCCTACCAATCCAGATGTTTTGCTGCACATAATAATCATTCATCATTAGCAACTTGTCAATTTAGACGCATTTTAGGCACAAAAACACTCCAGCCTAAAAGTGGAGAAGAAGCACTGAGCTCTTGTGCAGAGCAGCTTATCCCCAGCAGCAGAGCTCAGTGGAAACTACAGACACTGTGTGCAGCCTCTGTTTACAGTTCATGACCTTCTATTTACAAACAATCTGCAACTGCAGCAGCTCAGAGCAGTAGAAAAGAGAAGTTTGTAGGATTTCGCAGAAAGTACAGAGAAGTGTCCTGTGCAGCAGGATGACCACACTGGTGTCTGAGGAGGATACGGGCCAGAATTACAGGGAGCAGCAGGAGATCAGCACTGGAGGATCCCCTACATATGAATCCGCTGCTGAGGAGGTCACTGGGTGCTGGGTGTCACACACCTGGGTGCTGCTGTGAGGGTCATTCTCATGCTGGGGTGTGAGAGAAGCAGAGAGGAGCTTGTAGGAAGATCACATGTAAGTGTCCGAATCTAACATTGCACCTATATTGTGCCTAACTTGTTCCTAAAGTAAAGTGATTAATAAGAAGCAGGAACTAAACTCATCACAGAAGGTTGTAGCTTGTGATAACGAGACTTAAGTGCAGAACAGTGATATATCTGGCCCATAGTACAAAAAAAAGGAACAAATGGTATTGGCTTGTCATGGGTGCTCCTGCAACCCATGTCTCAGGTCGCAGGCACACCCATTTATCCCCAGGTCCAGGTACCTCAGTGCAGCAGTTGCAGGCTTACTCACCTATCCATCCTCTAGCGACAGCTCCTGTGGTCTGGCATGTGCATTCCTGCTCCCTAGTGCGGGTGAGTCGGCTTTGCGAAATTTAAAGGGCCAGCGCGCCGCTAACTGGCACTAGTCGGTCACTGCCCCGACATAGCCTGTCTCTTCATTTGTCCCCTGCCGGATCTTTTTGCCCTGTTGCCTAAGAGAAAGGTTATTTTGTGACTCTTGCAATTATCCGTTGTGACCTCTGCTTCCATTCCTGACCGCGATTCACTGCCGCCTGTCTTCACCTTCTCCTACGCCCGCAACTCTGATCCTGTGCTGCCTGTCCTGACCTCCTGCCTAACTACGACTCTGATTCTGCCTGCCGCTTCTCTACCTCGCCTTGACCACTACCGTGATCAAGTTGCCCCACTGGAGCGACCTGGTGGTATCCCGCAGCAGCAAATCCAACCCGCGGGCTCTGGAATACTAGGTGCCACTGAGACTCCGCCCAGGTGTCGGCTTACGTTATCATCGCGTTTCACTACTTCTCTAAGCCAATTTGTGCTGCCGATTCATGGAAAACTTGACTAGACCAGTAAGTAAAATCCAAAAAACATATTCCAGCAACCAGGCAAGTTATTAAAAAAGTAAAATAAAACTTCAATTTATTTCATCATTTAAAAACATGAAATGCTACCATAGCAGCAAAAGGGCTATATGCTTTGATTAAGAACCTTCTTTTGGTTCAAAACGCGTCAGACCTTTTGTTGCCATGGTACCAATTTTATGTTTTTAAGTGATAAAATAAATTGAAGTTTTATTGCGATTTTTCACCAACTTGCCTGTTACTGGGATATACTACATATACAGTAGATATAGTACATCTGCATACCATAGACTGACTTATTTACTCCCGTCCCATATTAATGGCATCAATTGGTATAATATATAAAACATGCATTTTACATTTGGTTCTTTGAATTTTATATCCCATCAGGCTCCAAGTTTTACCTTTAAAATAGGGTCTAAATAGGGTCTAAGTAGTATCTTGCAATATTATTCACAAATACTGTATTATAGATTATTAGATAATTCATCCTACATCAACATTTGCAGTCCCATTCATAAAAGGAGGAAGGTCCCTCACCAAATCTAGTATTTTTTCTATAATTATTTGATGCCCCCCATGTCCACCATTGAATGCTTCTCTCTAAACTCACTGATAAAACTGGTGTATAGTAGACCATATACATAGAGGTCACTGTTGTAATTCATAGATGTCGATGTTAAGGGGAAGGAGCAGATAGGAAGCAAGAGAGAGTTAGACACAGACGCATTGGGGCACATTTACTTACTCGTCCGCGGAGTTCACGGAAAGTTCATTGTCCGACCATCATGCACGGTGCCGCGTTTCACTAAGATCGTGCGCCCGAGATCCTGCATGTGTCGCTACCCCGCTCAGGTCCGACAGAGCTCACCATCTTTTTCGTGGTGCATGTAAGTGCTTGGCTTGTGATACAATTTGAAAGTTAAATCCCGCGCTCAGTCCGAATCAGTCTGATCTTCTGATGGCAAATCCCTCTCCCCCCCCAGCTCAGCTGTGCCAAAAAACGATTGTGTGCACCAAAATCCCAACCTATCTAAGCCGTGCAATCCCCGAAAAAGGTGAACAGTTGGACGAAATTGCAATCCACAACCCTTAGTAAATGAGCCCTATAGAGCTGGTGTTGTAACTTTTAGTAAGTGCTCTAATGTCTCTTTCTGGTGCTACACTCAACTGCCATGAATGCTATATGATGTGCTCCATGCTGCTGCTTCTTTGTATGATAATTATACAGATATAAAAGCAGGATCTCTTCTTCTCTGTGTTCTGTGATATAAAAGTGAGCTATACTATAATTCTTCTTTTAAGTGCACATAACAACTTATTCAGAAAACTCACCTTAACCATTAGTTACGAGTTATTGCCCGTATTACCCTGTTCAATTATTATCCGAATGTAAAACAATATTTGTCGACAATAGTAATCCACATAAACATCATAACATAGTGGAATAATAACATTAATCATCTCATCTTATGGCTCCCACAGTCATTAAGATGAGATTTTCTCCCATTGCTTCTGCTGTAATTAGACTGGGCATTTTAATGTACCAAAGCGATCCTAACATTTTAATGTTCACACTCTGTTGGTGTTTCAGGCCATCGCAGTTTGATCCATTCTAATTCTGTCTGGAATTATCTCTTCGTCATTTGCATTTACTCTTATAAAGTCAATCACCGGGTAGATACTAAAGATGTCAGGAATGTTAAGAAGGTTATATTTCTTGGTTTAGTTTAATGGACAAAGTCAGGATTATAAAAACTTGGATAGCAAGTTGGAGTAATGGGGGAGGAGAAGAATAACTAATAGCAGATGATCAAGTACCAACTCTCAACATTAGGGGGTCCAGTTGGTGGGTGTTTCAATGGTTTCAAGAATGAAGATCGAATACTCTCTGGATGAAAGGACAATGGTCACCGTGATAGGTTGCCACTCTATTCCTGGCCATTTGGGCTATCTGAGACACGTTTCACAGTCACATACTTACGAATGCAAGGAAATGCCCATCTATTCCACTAAAGAAATGCAGTATCCAATCTACCAGAACTGTGTAGAGTTCAATTGATTCATAGGAGATAAGTGTCCTATAGTCATTTACTTGGTTTTGTGGCTGCCACCCAGTTTCTGTTGATGCACTTGGATTATAGTATCTGGAACAATAGAGACCGCACTCTTTCGTGGTCCAAATTGTATCCAAACTGTATCCCATCAGAAAACACGGCACACACGAGGTATGTTCTTTTTTTCTTATTTTAGTGAAGTGAGTATTGCACATAGTATAGACTTCACCATAATATAAGGATAAAGAGAAAATTTAAGTAACAGATCAAAAATTACTACAACGTTTCGGTCATCCCGACCTTTGTGGAGTTAGATCTGGCTGAGAGAAGGCTGGCGATGGGTCTATTATGGTGATGGCTATGCTATGTGAAATACTCACTTCACTAAAATAAGAAAAAAGCACTTGAATTATAGGACATCAATCAAACATCCCATTGTGATCCTTCTCCAACTCCTTACAGGTCATTAGGTTCCCAATTGTTGAATCCCTTATTTGTAGCTGTGTCAGTTAGAATCTGTCTATGTGTTTGTTGAGGGAACTTGTTAGCTAACAAATCACTTGCATATTAGTGTTCAAATTTATCTCCTTGGAAGTGGCTAATGTGAGGTCTACCATGAAACTGTTCGAAGTTAAGACTCTTGGCCAAGCTGCAGCTTTACTAGAATTGTGACCACAACTTTGTGACTAGAAACTTTTATCTACGGCTTTTGTTCCCTAAGGACAGGTAGACAAAGTGTGAGGATCCATAAATGGCAGCTAAAGTGTCATAGCGCTACCCCCTTGGGTGTATGATGGGGTACAACTTGTGATCTCTCCAAGAAGTTGTCACCCATAGTCTTGGATAAAGTAAATTAGTAAATTGATAAAGACGAATATAATGAACACAGTTACAGAAGATACAGAAAGTGGCAAATGATTCTCACCTGATAACACAAGGTGATATTATTAGAAGAATAAAAGATGACGGGAAAAAGGTGAAACTCTTGACATGTCTTCTTCTTCATTCATTGCCTCTGTCAGGGTCACAGTGAAATGCACAGATTTACTATTCCTGAATAAATGAAGAAGCTCCTATAGTCTAGTGAAGAACATGTGTGATATAATGAGGGCTCGGAAAGTCATCCGGTTCTTGGAGGTGTTGGGACAATTAAATCTGAAGGATGACAAGTTATTAGCAGGAAGTTCTTAATGGCGAGAGTAGCCAGAGTGGTGGTGGTTATTAGCAAGACCAGTAATATTACACTTCAGAATATTAGGAATCATTGGGGGCTACACAGGATTTATGTACAAAGATAAAACCTGTGATGTATAAGTTGGCATGTTACATATTCAACATTTGCACCAAACCAGTATTGTACCCAGTACAGACAAGGCTCTGTGACCTACATATCACCCAGACTGATACATTGGAGGGAATTCATTTAGACTGGTATTAGGAATGCCAGCCTTAAAGGGAACCTGTCATCAGAAATTGGCCTAGTAAACCACTACCGATATGTTGTCATGAAGCTGAACAGCTTCTAAAACATGTTTGTTTCCAAGCTTAGTGTGGTGGCATCTTCCAGAAAATCAACTTTGAAGTGAGATATAAATTGGTTTTATAAAGTCAAAGAGGTGGAGAGTTTAACACTGAAGTTAAGCTTTCCCATCCTTAAAATACCCCCTTCCCAGTAAATGATGGTCTCGCATCCAGGGATATCATGATCAGATCTCCTGAAGTCCGACGGATGATGTCAATCACATGGGAGGAATTGTTCAGAGGCAGGGAGAGCTTCACTTCAGTGCTTAACTCTCTGCCTCCCTGACTTGATACAACCAATTAACATCTCACTTCAAAGTTGATTTCCTGGATGAGACCACCACACTGGGTCGTGAAAGAAACATGATCTTGAAGGCGTTCAGCCGCTTGACAACATACTGGTAGCAGTTTATTTAAAGTTCCCTCTGCTGGCTGTCCAGCACCCGTATCCACTAAAAGGCTTCAGCTTCTTAGTAAATATGGGAGCAAACTCTGCCCATTTGGACCTGTAGACCCAGTCTGATCTGGTTTTTTGCTATAGTCCCCCCTTAGTTTTCCAGCAGGGACTATAGTAATTCTGATTGGCTGGGCATTCACACCCCTTCCCAACCGCTTGCCCTGACTTGCATGTCAGGGAAATTGAAAAACTGGCGGAGAAGGCATAAGGAATCTCCCCCATTGTAACAACTACAGCCAAAATATCCCATAAATCCATGCAATGCATCTGACTGCTGTGGAGCACAGCACTCTAAACCATACGCCCAGCTCCAATCCTAAAATATAAATCAATTTACTACAGTCCTGCAGCTACTAACAACTTATGCAAATGGATTTGTGAAAAAACAACAACAAATAAAAATACAAAGGTTTTGGGGATGGCCTCTCACTCTGCTATACAACCGTCTCCACTACCTTTTGAATGTCCATCCTAAGGAGATAGGTAAAGTCCTACATATATTGGGGCACATTTACTTAACCGTCCCGTTGCAATCCTCGAGATGTGTTGTCTGACGAGTATTCGGAGCTGCTGCGATTCACTAAGGTCGTGCGTCCAATTTCCTGCATGTG
This sequence comes from Engystomops pustulosus, assembly GCF_040894005.1. Classification (NCBI taxonomy): domain Eukaryota; kingdom Metazoa; phylum Chordata; class Amphibia; order Anura; family Leptodactylidae; genus Engystomops; species Engystomops pustulosus. The sequence goes on from NC_092416.1 coordinate 33,817,929, forward strand.
TCCCTTCCCCGCTCAGGTCCGCCGGCGTTCACCATCTTCTTCCCGGTGCATGTAAGTGCTGATCTTGTGACACAATTTGAATTTTAAATTCTGCGGTTTGTCCGAATCAGTCGGGTTGTCCGACGGCCATGCCCCCCCAATTGTGTCACATGAAAGCCGGCACCGATGCTCCAAAATCCAATCGCGTGCACCTAAAACCCCTGTGCAATTCGGCGCAAATCGGAAAAATTTGAGAATCCCGACGGAAATGCGTTCCGCGGACCCTTAGTTAATGTGCCCCAATGTTACTGATGAATTTTGCCCCCTTCCAAGCTGAATCTATCGACCTGACTACCTTCCTCCCTGATTCCCTAGATAGGTTACCCCTTGTTTTAGACCTGTTGGATGTTTATTGGGCCCTGCACATTGCTTAGTGGCCTGGGTTTTGTAGAGGCTTCTTCATCAGTGTCCTCCATCCTATAACCTTGGAGGACACATCTGTAAGTATCCTTAAACTGGTGTAAAAGAAAGTGTAAAACTCCCTGGATTTATATGTTTTTTTTTGTCAATTATTCTCCCTCATTGTCTGATGCCTTTGTTATCCGCCCAGGATTACATCATAATTCTTCTTCGGATGTTTGTCCGCAATTATGAGATTTAGTGACCTGACCCTGAAGATCGCCCTGTGTCTGATGAAGCAGAATCGAAAGCTCTGTCTTTATTTAGGTCACATTGTCTAGCACCTGGTATTCAATTAATCTGAGTAATCACTACTGGAGGCAGAAAACAGCCCTCAGTTCATAACCACATTATATTACATGACATCCCTGCTCCTGAATATGAATTACTATATTGAGAGGTGTTATTTCCAGCCACGCATGCCGCATCTCTTATTTGGGCTTTTAATATCCTCGGGTGTGAACTGTCTGTCTGGATTCCGTCTCCAATGTGTGCAGAGTTTCAAAGTAAAAACTTCTTGCTTACTAAAAAGTTTGAGAAAAAACATTTTAGAAAAGAATGGAGTGGTGGTCTACCAAATGCTTGGTGCTATACTTACAGGAAGGATTCAGGGGGACTTTCACTCCTCTTCATCCTTGGGGTTCCAGCAGCTTGGCCCCTAGAGTTTTTTTTTTCATGTTGTATACATATGGCATGGGGCCCCACCACAAAATGTTGTAGTAACTCTGCCCCACTCATCGCATCAGACTCAGGTGCCTTACTAGTCCATTGTAAACACCCAGCTCAACTGACTCTGGCTCAGTTGGACTTTTCTCTCAAGCCCACACTGTTCTTGAAGAATCAAATTCAATACTGTAGTCAATCTACTGTCAGATATACAAAGCTAGTTTGTATACTCATGTGACACCCATCTCAAATTTCAGACCCTAGTTATCATAAAAAAATACAGCAATAATCGCTATGTGCTGCACACCTCTCTCGCGGAGCTACAAACAGTCAAGGGTTGATCCAGTAAATTGTAAAACATAGAAAATAGGTTCTGACCGGAGCTCCCGATTCTCTTCCTTCCGTGTGTCCTTCTTCTTCCAGTATGTCACTCACAAAAGAGAGTAAATCACACTCCTCCAGGACAAATTCCTGAATACTCCGATAGGAATATTCAGCTATTCAGACCAACACTCCTGCGTTTCTCCTGTTTCCTCCTCCGATTGCACCATATGTTGCGGTAGATCGCTGGAAGAAATATACCGGCTGAATATGACTATAACAGTACAATGGAGTTGTATTCTCTACCCATGTATATTAGGGAGACATGAAAGCCCAATAGGATTAGTTGTACTTTCGTATGGGTGAAATAAAATTTGGGTATATAAATCCTTATAATACATCTTTGTAATGATAAAATACAATGTGAATAAAATTGAACACACTGTTGGATTGATGCACATTCATCGAGTCCCAAATTATAATATGGAGATTTAGGCGCTGTGAGGGTCGACAAGTAAGACAATATAGAGGATTGGGGGAGGTGCGCACTATTTGGGTGCACGGATTGGATAAACCAAACTTAGTGCCTCTCCTGCCTGAAAGAGGTGTGGTGGATAGGAGGATCTGATTTGTCCATGGGGATACGTCATCGAGATGGGGGGTGTGAAGCAATGGTGAACCGCAATTGGCCTCGCTCCTCAGAGAGGAAGGTGTGTCTTCTGCGGGGCTGGGGATTGGATGGTGTGAATTCCCCGACGTAGTTTAGGATTGGCTAGAAATGAAAAGGATTGGCTATGAATGAAATGAATAGAGTGTATAAACAAATAGGTTGTTAATAGATGTTTATAAATGTTTTTCAATGTAAGTTGAACTATTACAGCATATGTTGGGTATAAACGGTAATTGGGACTGGACACAAGCAACGCCCCGGAAGAAGCCGTACAGGGTGAAACCCAGGGTCGGGCGAGAACGTGTAGCTGGCATCCCATGTTGGAGTTTTACATGCATTTTTATCGCTCTTTTGGGAGTATGTTTTTACGTGTTAAACTGTACTACGCTATCTGCGGTTGAATTTCTTCTATCGTTCCACCGCAACATATGGTGCAAGCGGAGGAGGTCACAGGAGAAACGCAGGAGTGCTGGTCTGAATAGCGGTATATTCCTATCGGAGGATTCAGGAATTTGTGCTGGAGGAGTGTGAACTGCTCTATTTTGTGGGTGGCATATTGGAAGAAGAAGGACACATGGAAGCAAGAGAATCTGGAGCTCCGGTCAGAACTTATTTCCTAGTTATCATAGTTTCAGTGTTGTTCGTGCACCGAATATGTTAATTAGGTTCTCTACTGCCAGATGGGTAGTCATTGGCTGGAGCAGACATCTTGGCTTTACCCATTTAAAGGACATCTACCATGAGGATCAAGGACTAAGAAGCACACTTAGATATTGGTGTGTGCCCCTCTGGCAGGATCTTGATCCTGGTGGTAGATGTTCTTTAAACATTGAAATTAATTAATATTGATTTCTTGGGAATGTTGGGAGCTGAAGAGAAACTTTTTAGACCTATGAAATGCACATACTTGGAGCTGATGTAAGGTCCTATATAAAGAGCTTGCAAAGGAAGCTCTCCTTAGGAGCCCATAGCATTTAGATACATTTCCGAAAAATATAAAAAAAATAAAAATAAAAGTCAAGTAGAAAAAAACTTTTATAAGGAAATGTTCTTTTTTGAAAACAAGCAAATCCAGTCTAATTATTAACATCGCTTATAGAACCGATCTAAGACCTCTTGTCATCGCTGATATCTGGATATTTCTTTCGTACAATTATAGAAAAAAAAATGAACATAAAAGAAAGGTGCAATCTGTGTGACTGAATGATCACTAACACTGGGATTCACCTCCAGGCAGATGTAACAAAGTAGCAGAAAGCTCGTGAGCGATTCTATTATAGATCCTTCCGGCATCAACGGAAAAGTGTGTTAAAAGCCTCTTTATTGGATGCATCAATCAGTACAAGACCTTGCGGCAAAAAATACAAAAAAAATAAAACATTTCACGTAAAACTGCCCTATTCATCAGTTTATGAGGGTAAATATTAGTTTCTTCACAAGCTTTTCTTACACAAGGAAAATTGCCAAAATGACTCAGGATAAGGAAGAAGTTTGGATCTGGTGCTTCACGGCAAATGACCCAATGCCCGGAATTAAATGGAGAGATTTGTTTCTAAAATTACCCCTAATGCCAGACTTATACATGAATTTCGAACAAATAGCGAGAATATGAGGTACACACCAATAATAATTTGAAATAATCTTCTTCTAATAATATTCTTGAATCACAAATAGGAAAACATAATAAAAAGTGGCAATATATAAGAGATTCACATAATATAAAGGGCAAAGTTTCTGGAAAAGTCACAAAGTTGTAATAACTTTAAATGAGCTTTAATACGCATAAATCAGATATTAGACGTAAGGCAATAAGAGAGACATTCAGTGATATGAAGGGGAGGGTCACACATGCAGTCCACATATTAATGACTAAAATATACTACAGTGCATCAGTACAGATCAAGGGATGCCTTTAATGAAGCTCTGGGGGGGGGTTACAGGACATGCACAATGACTATTCAAATTAAAGGGAACTTGTCACCAGATTTCACTATTAAGCCCAATGATAGATTCTCATAGCCCTATGCTAATGTATGCCCACATGAAGTTCTATCCCCAGAAAATGAACTTTGTAAGCCTACCTGGCACCCTACCTGAAGGAGCAGTGAGTCCCAAGGGCATGGGATATTCATGCAAGACAGTGTATCTCTCCCCTTATATCTGCTAGCAAGTCCCCCCTCCCCCTTTCCTTCTGCTCTCTATCGCCAAAGGGAGTGGGGAAAGCAGACATGAGCTGAAAGAAACACTGCCTCACGTGAAAGCGCTAAACACCTTTCGAAAAACTTTGTGGAATTCAGTATTCCAGTTTCCATACATGAAGAGTATTTATTGTGGCTGGAGACCTAACTGCTATGACACGCTGCTGCTTTACCCATATCGCTTATGTCTTGTTCTTAGCAAGATAAAATTCAGCTGAGAATTTGGAATTTGGAATGAGGGGGGTAAAACATCAGGAAAGACTGGAGGGTGATAAGAGCCAGAATGTGGAGAAGGAAGCACTTTCCTCTGATAAGACACATTTCTCAATTTCTTGTATTAATGTGATTTACACAAATACAAGAACCAGGATTTTTCCTCCTGGTGAAAAGCAGATTATCAGACTTTTCCCATGGAGCATTAAAAGACATGTGCCTACCTCCCCCTTCCCCTCTGCTTACCATCTCCTGGCAGGAAGTGATCAGTCAGAGTCTCTGAGCTCATCTGTACGATCTCATCCAAGATGGCCGCCACCCAACCCTAAGTCAGACGTTACTCGGTCGTGTCTAGGGGCAACTAAAATTGTGTACACCAGGACTGATAGAGACAGGTTGGACTCTATATACAGAATTTTTGTTAATAATGTGAGAATTTGGTATTTTGTTATCCTGAGTACATATAAGAAACTTATACCCCTTTAAAGGACATCTACCACTAGGATGAAGGATTGTACACCAAGAACACTGGCATACTGGTGTGTGCTCCCCCCCCCCCCCCATTAGGATCTGCTCTTCTTTGGACTTCCTATATCCTGGTTTTTAAGGAAAAAAAGGCTTAAAAAATAATGTAAATGAGCCTTAGGGGCTCCAGGCCCCATTAACACCTACCGAGCCTGGTGCCCCTCAGGCTTATTTGCATAATTTTAAGTCTTTTTTTAAAAACCAGGGGAAAAGAAGCTAAACAAAGAGCAGACCTTGCCAGAGGGGGGCACACAGACACAGTCAGTTGGGGAGATTTATCATAAAAACAAGAGAAGTCCAATGCTCCACTCCTTTGTTCCAATGTCGTCCTCACCACTCCACCATAGTCGAGAAAAGACAACCCTTCCAATACTGATCCTCACCACGAGGTCTACCCCGCTGGCGTCCAACAAGCTCCACATCACACTCCAATTTGGAATACTACATGAGGAGAGGTATACAACATTGCGTAGATCGCCAAGGTGTAGGGATAAAAGATATAAAAGATAAACCAATCTTAAAACAGTGTACATAAGTAAAAGTGTTTCTGAGGCCCAACCTCATGTTTCACCTCTTCAGGCTTCTTCATGGTGTCTGACATAACAAAAGGCGCTTAAATACAAAAACAGCAGAACTCTTATCCCCTTTACTTCCTTATATACAAAAAATATAAAGACAAATAAAGAGATGAATTGAATACATATGAAGCATAAAAAGCCACAGATCTTAGATTTTTTAACAATTCAAATTCAAAACCCTTATTCCATATTTATCTTATACAGGCGGTCCCCTACTTAAGGACATCCGACTTACAGACGACCCATACTTACAGACGGACCCTCTGCCCAATGTGACCTCTGGTGAAGTCTCTGGATGCTTCACTATAGCCTCAGACTGCAATGACCAGCTGTAAGGTGTCTGTTATGAAGCTTTATTGATAATCCATTACAGCTAAATTTTTGAAAATCCAATTGTCACTGGGACAAAAATAAATTTTGTCTGGAGCAACAATTATAAAATATACAGTTCTGACTTACATACAAATTCAACTTAAGTACAAACCCAAGGAACCTATCTTGTACGTAACCCGGGGAGTGCCTGTATAGCCATAAGTATTGCTGCTTTGCATGTTATATGTCCAAAAAATGCATGTTACCTAGAAGTACACCAACATGATGCAAAATGCATATACCCCACCTATTTTATAATTCATACACCATATTGTATATACCTTATCCATATTTTAGATGGATCTGCAATCCGTATCTTACTTGTTACCTAATCTGTTCAAAAGACACAATTCCCTAAATATAATACCTACCATAAATACAAAGATACTATACAGTTCACATAGTATAAATGTATGAACTGTATAGCAATGAAACATTCTAGGCAATGTTTTTGCAGCTTTTATGCACCAAAAAACCCCGGCAAGACCAAAGATAAATCTCCCTCATAGTTTTTGATTTTTCACTAGTCTTGTTAAATTCAGTAGAAATGGAATACTTACCTACCAGGTAGATCAGGCCACTCTCGTCAGACCTAGCAGCTTACTGAGCGCAGTCGGTGCGTTCTTGGAGTGTACACGCCATCTCGTCTTAAAAACTTATAGTACAGCAATTCAAGGTGAGCTTTTCTTTCAATTCAATTGGATAAGGTTGCAAGGGAGCGACACGAGAGAGAATGTAATTTTTAGAACGAAGTGAAGAAGGCTCCCTGGTGAGAGGGCTTTTTGTCACTCAATACGGAGCCATTAGAAGTGTAGAAAGGTTTTTTTTTCCCCCTACAGTTATATGAAGGCAGGAAATATATTGAGTACAGAGTATTTCTCCTTACTGAGGCTCACGTGGTTTGATATATGTTAACTAGAGATGAGCGAGCACTAAAATGCTCGGGTACTCGTTATTCGAGACAAACTTTTCCTGATGCTCGAGTGCTCGTTTCGAGTAACGAGCCCCATTGAAGTCAATGGGAGACTCGAGCATTTTTCAAGGGGACCAAGGCTCTACACAGGGAAGCTTGGCCAAACACCTGGGAACCTCAGAAAAGGATGGAAACACCACGGAAATGGACAGGAAACAGCAGGGGCAGCATGCATGGATGCCTCTGAGGCTGCTTAAATGCACCATTATGCCAAAATTATGGGCAACAGCATGGCCATGACAGAGTGACAGAATGAAGCTAGATAGCAACTAAAACATCCAATAATTGACCCTGACACTATAGGGGACGGCATGCAGAGGCAGCGGCAGCAGCGGAAGGCTAGAGAGTGGCATGGCGACATACCCTAAATGGACTCAGGCTTCAAACCAATGGGTAGCAGAGAGGAACCAAAGGAGGTGAGCAAGAAGCGCTCAAATAATATCGGTACATGATAAAAGTTTGCCAGTATATTTTGTGGATTACACAGCAGGGTGGCGACAAAGTTAACATGGAAGCCATGAAAACAATCCAAAATTCTGCCTGACACAGCTCGTTTGATAAGGGGACCATGTATGGAGGCAGTGAACTAGTAGTAGATTAAAGGTGCTGCAGTTAAAACTATGTTAGTTGTTTCTTGGCATGGAGCTGGCGCTCCGCTGCCAGGCGAGCTTTCGCCAATCCAAGCCCCTGTCTCTAGGCTACTCCCCAAACAGCACTTCTAAGAACCTTTTGTATAAGATCAAGTGTAGTAGCGTTCTTATAAGTTTAGGATATGGCGGGTGAGGGGAATGTAAACAGATGCGCAAGAAGCGCTGAAATAATATCCGTAAATGGTAAAAGTTTGCCAGTATATTTTGTGGATTACACAGCAGGGTGGCGACAAAGTTAACAAGTTTGTTGTGGAAGCCATGAAAACAACCCAAAATTCTGCCTGACACAGCACGTTTGATAAGGCGGGCATGTATGGAGGCAGTGAACTAGTAGTAGATTAAAGGTGCTGCAGTTAAAACTATGTTAGTTGGTTCTTGGCATGGAGCTGGCGCTCCACTGCCAGGCGAGCTTTCGCCAATCCAAGCCCCTGTCTCTAGGCTACTCCCCAAACAGCACTTCTAAGAACCTTTTGTATAAGATCAAGTGTAGTAGCGTTCTTATAAGTTTAGGATATGGCGGGTGAGGGGAATGTAAACAGATGCGCAAGAAGCGCTGAAATAATATCCGTAAATGGTAAAAGTTTGCCAGTATATTTTGTGGATTACACAGCAGGGTGGCGACAAAGTTAACAAGTTTGTTGTGGAAGCCATGAAAACAACCCAAAATTCTGCCTGACACAGCACGTTTGATAAGGCGGGCATGTATGGAGGCAGTGAACTAGTAGTAGATTAAAGGTGCTGCAGTTAAAACTATGTTAGTTGGTTCTTGGCATGGAGCTGGCGCTCCGCTGCCAGGCGAGCTTTCGCCAATCCAAGCCTGTGTCTCTAGGCTACTCCCCAAACAGCACTTCTAAGAACCTTTTGTATAAGATCAAGTGTAGTAGCGTTCTTATAAGTTTGGGATATGGCGGGTGAGGGGAATGTAAACAGATGCGCAAGAAGCGCTGAAATAATATCCGTAAATGGTAAAAGTTTGCCAGTGTATTTTGTGGATAACACAGCAGGGTGGCGACAAAGTTAACAACTTTGATGTGGAATCCATGAAAACAACCCAAATTTCGGCCTGACAAACCTCGTTTGATAAAGGGACGATGTATGGAGGCAGCTATATGGACGACTTTTGGAGGTAGCAATGGAGACAACGTGTGGAGGCTGCTATGGAGACAATTCAATTTGGATAGTGCCTGTATGTGGCAGTCCAAAAAATTTTTCAAACCAGAGGAGCAGGTAGGTGGCCCTCCAGAAAAATGGAATAGATTGAGTGCCTGTATGTGGCAGTCCAAAAAAGTTTTTAAACCAGAGGAGCAGGTAGGTGGCCCTCCAGAAAAATGGAATAGATTGAGTGCCTGTATGTGGCAGTCCAAAAAAGTTTTTAAACCAGAGGAGCAGGTAGGTGGCCCTCCAGAAAAATGGAATAGATTGAGTGCCTGTATGTGGCAGTCCAAAAAAGTTTTTAAACCAGAGGAGCAGGTAGGTGGCCCTCCAGAAAAATGGAATAGATTGAGTGCCTGTATGTGGCAGTCCAAAAAAGTTTTCAAACCAGAGGAGCAGGTAGGTGGCCCTCCAGAAACATGGAATAGATTGAGTGCCTGTATGTGGCAGTCCAAAAAATTTTTCAAACCAGAGGAGCAGGTAGGTGGAGCTCCAGAAAAATTGAATAGATTGAGTGCCTGTATGTGGCACTCCCAAAAATTGTTTAAAACAGAGGACCTGTACAAAGAGCAGGAGAAGGAGGAAAATGAGGAGGAGGAGTGGATAAATTATTCAGGTTGAGCTTCCTTCACCTGCTGGAGATTGGAAATTAGGAGAAATCCATGCTTTATTCATCTTGATAAGCGTCAGCCTGTCAGCGCTGTCAGTCGACAGGCGTGTACGCTTATCGGTGATGATGCCACCAGCTGCACTGAAAACCCGCTCGGACAAGACGCTAGCGGCAGGGCAGGCAAGAACCTCCAAGGCGTACAGCGCCAGTTCGTGCCACATGTCCAGCTTTGAAACCCAGTAGTTGTAGGGAGCTGTGTGATCATTTAGGACGATGGTATGGTCAGCTACGTACTCCCTCACCATCTTTCTGTAAAGATCAGCCCTACTCTGCCGAGACTGGGGACAGGTGACAGTGTCTTGCTGGGGTGACATAAAGCTGGCAAAAGCCTTGTAAAGCGTACCCTTGCCAGTGCTGGACAAGCTGCCTGCTCGCCTACTCTCCCTCGCTACTTGTCCCGCAGAACTACGCACTCTGCCGCTAGCGCTGTCAGAAGGGAAATACTGTTTCAGCTTGTGCACCAGGGCCTGCTGGTATTCATGCATTCTCACACTCCTTTCCTCTCCAGGGATGAGAGTGGAAAGATTTTGCTTGTACCGTGGGTCCAGGAGAGTGAACACCCAGTAATCGGTGCTGGAATAAATTCTTTGAACGCGAGGGTCACGGGATAGGCAGCCTAGCATGAAATCGGCCATATGCGCCAGAGTACCAACGCGTAAGAATTCGCTCCCCTCACTGGCCTGACTGTCCATTTCCTCCTCCTCCAACTCCTCCAATTCCTCTTCTTCTGCCCATACACGCTCAACAGTGAAGGACTCAACAATGGTCCCCTCTTGTGTCTCGCCAACATTCTCCTCCTCTTCCTCCTCATCCTCCTCCACCTCCACCTCCTCCGATATGCGCTGAGAAACAGACCTAAGGGTGCTTTGGCTATCAACAAGGGAATCTTCTTCCCCCGTCTCTTGTGAGGAGCGCAAAGCTTCCGACTTCATGCTGACCAGAGAGTTTTTCAACAGGCCAAGCAGCGGGATGGTGAGGCTGATGATGGCGGCATCGCCACTGACCATCTGTGTTGACTCCTCAAAGTTACTCAGCACCTGACAGATATCAGACATCCACGTCCACTCCTCATTGTAGACTTGAGGAAGCTGACTGACCTGACTACCAGTTCTGGTGGAAGTTGACATCTGGCAGTCTACAATCGCTCGGCGCTGCTGGTAAACTCTGGATAACATGGTCAGTGTTGAATTCCACCTCGTGGGCACGTCGCACAACAGTCGGTGAGCGGGCAGTTGGAGGTGGCGCTGCGCTGCCCTGAGAGTGGCAGCATCTGTGCTGGACTTCCTGAAATGCGCACAGATGCGGCGCACCTTCGTGAGCAAATCAGACAGATTGGGGTATGTCTTGAGGAAACGCTGAACTATCAGATTTAACACATGGGCCAGGCATGGCACATGTGTCAGTCTGCCGAGTTGCAGAGCCGCCACCAGGTTACGGCCGTTGTCACACACAACCATGCCTGGCTTCAGGTTCAGCGGTGCCAGCCACAGATCAGTCTGCGCCGTGATGCCCTGTAATAGTTCTTGGGCGGTGTGCCTTTTATCGCCTAGGCTCAGCAGTTTGAGCACCGCCTGCTGTCGCTTAGCGACGGCACTGCTGCTGTGCCTAGAGCTACCGACTGATGGCGCCATGCCCACGGATGGTCGTTCGGAGGAGGAGGTGGAGGAGGGGTGGGAGGAGGAGGAGGCATAGTAGGCCTCAAACACCTGGACCGAGGTAGGCCCCGCAATCCTCGGCGTCGGCAGTATATGACCAGCCGCAGGGTCACACTCGGTCCCAGCCTCCACCAAGTTAACCCAATGTGCCGTCAGAGATATATAGTGGCCCTGCCCGGCAGCACTCGTCCACGTGTCCGTGGTCAGGTGGACCTTGTCAGAAACGGCGTTGGTCAGGGCACGGATTATGTTGTCTGACACGTGCTGGTGCAGGGCTGGGACGGCACATCGGGAAAAGTAGTGGCGGCTGGGGACCGAATACCGAGGGGCGGCCGCCGCCATGAGGCTGCGAAAGGCCTCGGTCTCTACTAGCCTATAGGGCAGCATCTCCAGGCTTAGCAATCTGGAGATGTGCACATTAAGGGCTTGGGCGTGCGGGTGCGTTGCACTATATTTGCGTTTCCGCTCCAGCGTCTGGGGTATGGAGAGCTGAACGCTGGTGGATGCTGTGGAGGATCGTGGAGGCGACGATGGGGTTTTTGTGGCAGGGTCCTGGGCAGGGGGCTGACTATCAGCTGACACAGGGGAAGGAGCAGTGGTGTGCACGGCCGGAGGTGAACGCGCTTGTTGCCACTGAGTGGGGTGTTTAGCATTCATATGCCTGCGCATACTGGTGGTAGTTAAGCTATTAGTGGTGGAACCCCTGCTGATCCTGGTTTGGCAAATGTGGCACACCACAGTCCGTCGGTCATCCGGTGTTTCCTTAAAGAACCTCCAGACTTCTGAAAATCTAGCCCTCGCCGCAGGAGCCCTTGCCACGGGAGCTTCACTAGTTGACACATTTGGCGCTGATGCACCAGCTCTGGCCCTGCCTCTCCGTCTGGCCCCACCACTGCCTCTTCCAACCTGTTCTGGTCGAGGACTCTCCTCCGTCTCAGAAGCACTGTGTTCACCCGGCCTCTCAACCCAGCTTGGGTCTGTCACCTCATCATCCTCCGATCCCTCAGTCCGCTCCCCCCTCGGACTTCCTGCCCTGACAACAACTTCCCCACTGTCTGACAACCGTGTCTCCTCATCGTCGGACACCTCTTTACACACTTCTTCCAGTACGTCAACAAGGTCATCATCACCCACAGACTGCGACTGGTGGAAAACCTGGGCATCGGAAAATTGCTCATCAGCAACCGGACAAGTGGTTTGTGACTGTGGGAATGGTCCAGAAAACAGTTCCTCAGAGTATGCCGGTTCAAATGGCAAATTTTGCTGGGAGGGGGCAGACTGGGGGGGAGGAGGCTGAGGTGCAGGAGCTGGAGGAGTGCCGATTTCGGTGACATGGGTGGACTGCGTGGAAGACTGACTGGTGGACAAATTGCTCGAAGCATTGTCGGCAATCCACGACATCACCTGTTCGCACTGTTCTGGCCTCAACAGTGCTCTACCACGATTCCCAGTAACTTCAGACATGAACCTAGGGAGTGTAGCTCTGCGGCGTTCCCCTGCTCCCTCATAAGCAGGTGGTGTCTCACCCCGCCCAGGACCACGGCCTCTGACCCCTGCAGTAGTTGGACGCCCACGTCCCCGCCCTCGTCCTCTACCCCTAGCCCTCGGGTTAAACATTTTTAAAATGAGAGTTATAACTTGAATTTTTTTTTTAACTTTTTTTTGTTTTTTTTGTTTTTTTTGTGTGTTTTTTAGTTTTTAAAACCAAACGATGCTATCCTATTGCTATGGCTATTTTCTAGCCAAGTATGAAAGCACACTGCTATGCCAGATGAGATGACGCTGAGTTATGAAAAAAATAAACGTAAAATAAAAAAGGAAATGGCAGACTGTGCCTAATTGAAATACAACCCCGGGCCCTAATAAATTTTCCCACTTCAGTCTTTGCGATGGATATGTGCGTCACTAAAACACAGTGGTCGCAAGTCTGACTCCAAATTGCTCACAATTTACTAGTAGATGCACTGCAACAACTACAGCCACCAGCAGATCAACCAGAAATCAAATATATATAACGCTACTGTAGGCGTAATTAAGCCGTTTGTATTCTCCTATGGCTATTTTCTAGCCAAGTATTACAGCACACTACTATGCAAGATGAGATGACACTGAGTTATTAAAACAATAAACGTAAAATAAAAAGAAACTGGCAGACTGTGCCTAATTCTACTCAAACCCCTAATAAATTTTCCCACTTTAGTGTTTGAGGTGGATATGTGTGTCACTAAGAGCTAAACACAACGGTAGCAAGTCCCCCTGCAAATTCCTCACAATATGGTACTAGCTGCAAATAAAAAAAAAAAAAAAGTATAACGTTATTGTAGCCCTAAGAAGGGCTGTTGGGTTGTTGTAGAATCACTCCTGCCTAACACTATTCTAATAGAACACCCTAACGCTTTCCCTGAGCAGCAGCAGCTCTCTCCCTAGCGGCATCCAGACAGAGAATGATCCGAGCAGCGCGGGCAGCGGCTAGTCTATCCCAGGGTCACCTGATCTGGCCAGCCAACCACTGCTATCTACGTGTAAGGGTACCACGTCATGCTGGGTGGAGTGCAGAGTCTCCTGGCTTGTGATTGGCTCTGTTTCTGGCCGCCAAAAAGCAAAACGGCGGGAGCTGCCATTTTCTCAAGCGGGCGAAATACTCGTCCGAGCAACGAGCAGTTACGAGTACGCTAATGCTCGATCGAGCATCAAGCTCGGACGAGTATGTTCGCTCATCTCTAATGTTAACCTGATGTCCATCTATTTCTCAATTAGTCTTGTAGTCTACACATTTTACTGCTGTACTGGAAATGTAGTCTTGTTCTTATACAAAACAGTCAATCTGAGGGAGCAGATCCTCAGGGGAGGGAGAAAAAAATAGTCAGAACCAATGAGAGGACAGGAGGTGTGTCATAACTACCACAGACTAGGAACATAGCTGGAAAGTTTAAGGGCCTCATGCTAAACTTTTAAAAAGGAACCTCAATAATTGACCACCACCACCTCATTACATAAAGAGTAGAAAAGCTAGAAACATCCCCACCTTCTAGAAAAGTCCATGGCGTTTGATGCCACATCCTCTTTGACAGCTAGAAAAGACATTCAGCAAATACTTCAGCTCAAAGCTACAGGTATGTGAGGTAGAGTGATGGCTGCATAGGATCAATTACCCCCAGCGCCGATATCTGCCAAAGAATTCCACATATCTCATTGCTTGTGCAACACCCTTGCCAACGTTTAGGCAAGGGCGTAGTTGCGAATAAGGTCCTCTACCTGTCAGGATCCATCTGGTGAGCCAAATCAACTCACCCAAGGGATAATGCAGGGAGATCTCAGCCTCTGTTTCGAAGAGGAGAACAGTTTAGGTGCTGTGACAGAAACTAATCCCAGGAATTTAGAGTCAGGAGATTAATCCAGAGCTGCAGTTTTCACACTTTGAACAAAGCTCTATCTCAATTATCCCAGCCTGTATCTACTACCAGGCTGGTGCTTTATTCGTGAAGACCACTCTCCACGACCACTCCAATACCAGAGTCTGCTGTGAGACCGTTTGGCCGTTGCCTGCTGTTGTTCAATAAAGAACCGTGAGTTGAGTTGCACAACGTTGCCTCCGTCTGATCCCTGGATATGGTTGTCTAACACCACGGGCTCCTCCATCCATGACCCACGCACTTATCTTACTGACACTCAAGGGTTGCCCCAGGAAGAAACCATTGCATCAGCTTCTCCCTCCATATTTGTTGCACAGACCACCTTCTGGAGACCTGCCAGGCTGTAGGACAGCCCTCTGGTCACCATACTAAGCAATGTGACATCAACGCGCCCTCATTCTGGGGCCTTGTCTGTCTCTACTTCTCTGGTCTATTCTTGACACTCAGGAAATGCATGTGCGCCTAGTCTGGGCTGCAAGTTCCCCCCAGAAACATAGGGTTACATTTACTAATTGTAGTTCTGTCGGACTTTGCACATTCTTTTATGTATGAACTGCTTGCACAGGTATTTAAGAAGCATCTGCCCCACATATGTATCGCACGTGACTCATTTGTGTTGTGGCTGCAATATTCCCGTTGCAACACAAATTTCTGCACTGAAGGGGACGTTCCGGTGCTCAGTCAGACCGTGCTCCACATTTATCACGCAAAGTCCGAAAGAAATGTAAAAGGTGCACCAAAAATAGTCGGAACAGTGCAGAGAACACCAGAGTCATGAAGAATGGGCTGCACAAATCCTGAATCTGGCGCCCCCTGCACACTACACAACTACACAAACTGCACATAGTACATACTGCACTGTTTTTAGTAAATGCGGCCCATTGGGTCACAGAGCTACAGTGGTAGTTAGCCCCATAGTAAGAGCTCTTGAGGCCAGACCTTCTAATATATATTATATATAACATTTCTTGTAATTCGATCCATTATCTGCAGCCTTAAAAAAAAAATTGTAAAATTTTTTTTTTACGAAACTTGGAATTACTTGCATCGTAAGTCGGATTTTAGACAAAATACCAGCTGTATTTCTGTTCTCCCTAGTGATAGATGTGCTTTATTTTATTGATCTCGCAGTGCGTGATATTGACAACTGTGTAATTTACATTAAACCGTCTCAGCAACTTTATTCCAGCAATTGTGTAATTACAATATAGCTGACGCCTTTTTACGCATTACAGTTTGCCGAACTCGGCAGGATAAATATTGTAACTGTAAAGCTAGAAAGGGAAAATAAATGACATACATATGGAATTTGCTTAACATGTCCTTTCCTTATATTAATTTATTTATATAGCGCCATCATATTCCGTAGCGCTTTACATGTCATAGGGGACATATACAAATATAATATTACATTAGAGAGTACAAACAACAATGTGGAACAACAGGAGTGAGGGCCATGCTCACAAGAGCTTACAGTCTATGAGGATGAGGGGGTGACACAAGAGCTGACAGTCTTTGAGGATGAGGGGCTGACACAAGAACTTACAGTCTATGAGGATGAGGGGGTGACACAAGAGCTGACAGTCTATGAGGATGAGGGGGTGACACAAGAGCTTACAGTCTATGAGGATGAAAGGGTGACACAAGAGATTACAGTCTATGAGGATGAGGGGGTGACACAAGAGCTTACAGTTTATGGGGATGAGGGGTTGACACAAGAGCTTACAGTCTATGGGGGTGAGGGGGTGACACAAGAGCTTACAGTCTATGAGGATGAGAGGTGACACAAGAGATTACAGTCTATGAGGATGAGGGGGTGACACAAGAGCTTACAGTCTATGAGGATGAGGGGGTGACAAAAGAGCTTACAGTCTTTGAGGATGAGGGGGTGACACACGAGCTTACATTCTATAAGGATGAGGGGGTGACACAAGAGCTTACAGTCTATAAGGATGAGGGGGTGACACAAGAGCTTACAGTCTATGAGGATGAGAGGGTGACACAAGAGATTACAGTCTATGAGGATGAGGGGGTGACACAAGAGCTTACAGTCTATGGGGGTGAGGGGGTGACACAAGAGCTTACAGTCTATGAGGATGAGAGGTGACACAAGAGATTACAGTCTATGAGGATGAGGGGGTGACACACGAGCTTACAGTCTATAAGGATGAGGGGGTGACACAAGAGCTTACAGTCTATGAGGATGAGAGGTGACACAAGAGATTACAGTCTATGAGGATGAGGGGGTGACACAAGAGCTTACAGTCTATGAGGATGAGGGGGTGACAAAAGAGCTTACAGTCTTTGAGGATGAGGGGGTGACACACGAGCTTACAGTCTATAAGGATGAGGGGGTGACACAAGAGCTTACAGTCTATAAGGATGAGGGGGTGACACAAGAGCTTACAGTCTATGAGGATGAGAGGGTGACACAAGAGATTACAGTCTATGAGGATGAGGGGGTGACACAAGAGCTTACAGTTTATGGGGATGAGGGGGTGACACAAGAGCTTACAGTCTATGGGGGTGAGGGGGTGACACAAGAGCTTACAGTCTATGAGGATGAGAGGTGACACAAGAGCTTACAGTCTATGAGGATGAGGGGGTGACAAAAGAGCTTACAGTCTTTGAGGATGAGGGGGTGACACACGAGCTTACAGTCTATAAGGATGAAGGGGTGACACAAGAGCTTACAGTCTATAAGGATGAGGGGGTGACACAAGAGCTTACAGTCTATGAGGATGAGGGGGGTGACACAAGAGCTTACAGTTTATGGGGATGAGGGGGTGACACAAGAGCTTACAGTCTATGGGGGTGAGGGGGTGACACAAGAGCTTACAGTCTATGAGGATGAGGGGGTGACACAAGAGATTACAGTCTATGAGGATGAGGGGGTGACACACAAGCTTACAGTCTATAAGGATGAGGGGGTGACACAAGAGCTTACAGTCTATGAGGATGAGAGGTGACACAAGAGATTACAGTCTATGAGGATGAGGGGGTGACACAAGAGCTTACAGTCTATGAGGATGAGGGGGTGACAAAAGAGCTTACAGTCTATGAGGATGAGGGGGTGACACAAGAGCTTACAGTCTATAAGGATGAGGGGGTGACACAAGAGCTTACAGTCTATGAGGATGAGAGGTGACACAAGAGATTACAGTCTATGAGGATGAGGGGGTGACACAAGAGCTTACAGTCTATGAGGATGAGGGGGTGACAAAAGAGCTTACAGTCTATGAGGATGAGGGGGTGACACAAGAGCTTACAGTCTATAAGGATGAGGGGGTGACACAAGAGCTTACAGTCTATGAGGATGAGAGGTGACACAAGAGATTACAGTCTATGAGGATGAGGGGATGACACAAGAGCTTACAGTCTATGAGGATGAGGGGGTGACAAAAGAGCTTACAGTCTATGAGGATGAGGGGGTGACACAAGAGCTTACATTCTATGAGTCTATGAGGATGAGGATGTCATCTATTGTCAGTAGTGATGTAATAATGGGTCAGTGTTATCTACATAGAGGTCATTGTACAGGGAGGGGGAGGAGATAAGCTGTGACATCATCTATTGTCAGTAGTGATGTAATAATGGGTCAGTGTTATCTATATAGAGGTCATTGTACAGGGAGGGGGAGGAGATAAGCTGTGACATCATCTATTGTCAGTAGTGATGTATTGATGGGTCAGTGTTATCTATATAGAGGTCATTGTACAGGGAGGAGGAGGAGATAAGCTGTGACATCATCTATTGTCAGTAGTGATGTAATGATGGGTCAGTGTTATCTATATAGAAGTCATTGTACAGGGAGGAGGCAAGCTGTGACATCATATATTGTCAGTAGTGATGTAATGAGGGGTCAATGTTATCTATATAGAGGTCATTGTACAGGGAGGAGGAGGAGATAAGCTGTGACATCATCTATTGTCAGTAGTGATGTAATGATGGGGCAGTGTTATCTATGTAGAGGTCATTGTACAGGGAGGGGGAGGAGATAAGCTGTGACATCATCTATTGTCAGTAGTGATGTAATGATGGGGCAGTGCTATCTATGTAGAGGTCATTGTACAGGGAGGGGGAGGAGATAAGCTGTGACATCATCTATTGTCAGTAGTGATGTAATGATGGGGCAGTGTTATCTATGTAGAGGTCATTGTACAGGGAGGGGGAGGAGATAAGCTGTGACATCATCTATTGTCAGTAGTGATGTAATGAGGGGTCAGTGTTATCTATATAGAGGTCATTGTACAGGGAGGGGGAGGAGATAAGCTGTGACATAATTTATTGTCAGTAGTGATGTAATGAGGGGTCAGTGTTATCTATATAGAGGTCATTGTACAGGGAGGTGGAGGAGATAAGCTGTGACATCATCTATTGTCAGTAGTGATGTAATGAGGGGTCAGTGTTATCTATATAGAGGTCATTGTACAGGGAGGGGGAGGAGATAAGCTGTGACATAATTTATTGTCAGTAGTGATGTAATGAAGGGTCAGTGTTATCTATATAGAGGTCATTGTACAGGGAGGAGGAGATAAACTGTGACATCATCTATTGTTAGTAGTGATGTAATGATGGGTCAGTGTTATCTATATACAGGTCATTGTACAGGGAGGGGGAGGAGATAAGCTGTGACATCATCTATTGTCAGTAGTGATGTAATGAGGGGTCAGTGTTATCTATATAGAGGTCATTGTACAGGGAGGGGGAGGAGATAAGCTGTGACATAATTTATTGTCAGTAGTGATGTAATGAGGGGTCAGTGTTATCTATATAGAGGTCATTGTACAGGGAGGGGGAGGAGAGAAGCTGTGACATCATCTATTGTCAGTAGTGATGTAATGATGGGTCAGTGTTATCTATATACAGGTCATTGTACAGGGAGGAGGGGATAAGCTGTGACATCATCTATTGTCAGTAGTGATGTAATGAAGGGTCAGTGTTATCTATATAGAGGTCATTGTACAGGGAGGGGGAGGAGATAAGCTGTGACATCATCTATTGTCAGTAGTGATGTAATGATGGGTCAGTGTTATCTATATACAGGTCATTGTACAGGGAGGAGGAGGAGATAAGCTGTGAAATCATCTATTGTCAGTAGTGATGTAATGATGGGGCAGTGTTATCTATGTAGAGGTCATTGTACAGGGAGGGGGAGGAGATAAGCTGTGACATCATCTAATGTCAGTAGTGATGTAATGAGGGGTCAGTGTTATCTATATAGAGGTCATTGTACAGGGAGGGGGAGGAGATAAACTGTGACATCATTTATTGTCAGTAGTGATGTAATGAGGGGTCAGTGTTATCTATATAGAGGTCATTGTACAAGGAGGAGGAGATAAACTGTGACATCATCTATTGTCAGTAGTGATGTAATGATGGGGCAGTGTTATCTATGTAGAGGTCATTGTACAGGGAGGGGGAGGAGATAAGCTGTGACATCATCTATTGTCAGTAGTGATGTAATGATGGGGCAGTGCTATCTATGTAGAGGTCATTGTACAGGGAGGGGGAGGAGATAAGCTGTGACATCATCTATTGTCAGTAGTGATGTAATGATGGGGCAGTGTTATCTATGTAGAGGTCATTGTACAGGGAGGGGGAGGAGATAAGCTGTGACATCATCTATTGTCAGTAGTGATGTAATGAGGGGTCAGTGTTATCTATATAGAGGTCATTGTACAGGGAGGGGGAGGAGATAAGCTGTGACATAATTTATTGTCAGTAGTGATGTAATGAGGGGTCAGTGTTATCTATATAGAGGTCATTGTACAGGGAGGTGGAGGAGATAAGCTGTGACATCATCTATTGTCAGTAGTGATGTAATGAGGGGTCAGTGTTATCTATATAGAGGTCATTGTACAGGGAGGGGGAGGAGATAAGCTGTGACATAATTTATTGTCAGTAGTGATGTAATGAAGGGTCAGTGTTATCTATATAGAGGTCATTGTACAGGGAGGAGGAGATAAGCTGTGACATCATCTATTGTTAGTAGTGATGTAATGATGGGTCAGTGTTATCTATATACAGGTCATTGTACAGGGAGGGGGAGGAGATAAGCTGTGACATCATCTATTGTCAGTAGTGATGTAATGAGGGGTCAGTGTTATCTATATAGAGGTCATTGTACAGGGAGGGGGAGGAGATAAGCTGTGACATAATTTATTGTCAGTAGTGATGTAATGAGGGGTCAGTGTTATCTATATAGAGGTCATTGTACAGGGAGGGGGAGGAGAGAAGCTGTGACATCATCTATTGTCAGTAGTGATGTAATGATGGGTCAGTGTTATCTATATACAGGTCATTGTACAGGGAGGAGGGGATAAGCTGTGACATCATCTATTGTCAGTAGTGATGTAATGAAGGGTCAGTGTTATCTATATAGAGGTCATTGTACAGGGAGGGGGAGGAGATAAGCTGTGACATCATCTATTGTCAGTAGTGATGTAATGATGGGTCAGTGTTATCTATATACAGGTCATTGTACAGGGAGGAGGAGGAGATAAGCTGTGAAATCATCTATTGTCAGTAGTGATGTAATGATGGGGCAGTGTTATCTATGTAGAGGTCATTGTACAGGGAGGGGGAGGAGATAAGCTGTGACATCATCTATTGTCAGTAGTGATGTAATGATGGGTCAGTGTTATCTATATAGAGGTCATTGTACAGGGAGGGGGAGGAGATAAGCTGTGACATCATCTAATGTCAGTAGTGATGTAATGAGGGGTCAGTGTTATCTATATAGAGGTCATTGTACAGGGAGGGGGAGGAGATAAACTGTGACATCATTTATTGTCAGTAGTGATGTAATGAGGGGTCAGTGTTATCTATATAGAGGTCATTGTACAAGGAGGAGGAGATAAACTGTGACATCATCTATTGTCAGTAGTGATGTAATGATGGGACACTTATCTATATAGAGGTCATTGTACAGGGAGGGGGAGGAGATAAGCTGTGACATCATCTATTGTCAGTAATGATGTAATGATGGGTCAGTGTTATCTATATACAGGTCATTGTACAGGGAGGAGGGGATAAGCTGTGACATCATCTATTGTCAGTAGTGATGTAATGATGGGTCAGTGTTATCTATATAGAGGTCATTGTACAGGGAGGGGGAGGAGATAAGCTGTGACATCATCTATTGTCAGTAGTGATGTAATGATGGGTCAGTGTTATCTATATACAGGTCATTGTACAGGGAGGAGGGGATAAGCTGTGACATCATCTATTGTCAGTAGTGATGTAATGATGGGTCAGTGTTATCTATATAGAGGTCATTGTACAGGGAGGGGGAGGAGATAAGCTGTGACATCATCTATTGTCAGTAGTGATGTAATGATGGGTCAGTGTTATCTATATAGAGGTCATTGTACAGGGAGGGGGAGGAGATAAGCTGTGACATCATCTATTGTCTGTAGTGATGTAATGATGGGTCAGTGTTATCTATATAGAGGTCACTGTACAGGGAGGGGGAGGAGATAAGCTGTGAAATCATCTATTGTCAGTAGTGATGTAATGATGGGTCAGTGTTATCTATATAGAGGTCATTGTATAGGGAGTATTAGGAGGTACGTGGACAACTCTCTATTTTGCCTGGCTGTTGAACAAGGGTCAGTGGTCTAAGTTCTTGAGATGGGTCCCATAACTATCAATTGTTTGTGAGATATTTAAATTAAACATCCTTAATAGAGATGAGCGAGTATACTCGTCCAAGCTTGATGCTCGTTCGAGTATTAAGGTACTCGAAATGGCTTGTTGCTCGGACGAGTATTTCCCCTGCTCGAGATTGAGCATTTAATTAAAAAAACACAGTGAAGAACAATGAAGAATAGAATAAAAACAGTGAACACAGTGAAAACAGGATCATTTAAGTGAAGAACACAGTGAAAAACACAGTGAAGAATAGATTACAGATGTTCTGCACATCTGCTTACTTGTCGGGAGATACGCGCGGAACGGGGAGCAGCACAGAGACATCGGGTAGCAGCACAGAGACATCGGGGAGCAGCGCAGTGGCATCGGTGAGCAGCGCAGAAGCATCGGGCAGCAGCGCAGAGGCATCGGGCAGCAGCGCAGAGGCATCGGGCAGCAGCTCAGAGGCATCGGGCAGCAGCTCAGAGGCATCGGGCAGCAGCTCAGAGGCATCGGGCAGCAGTGCAGAGGCATCGGGGAGCAGCGCAGAGGGATCGGGGAGCAGCGCAGAGGGATCGGGGAGCAGCGCAGAGGCATCGGGCAGCAGCGCAGAGGCATCGGGGAGCAGCTCAGAGGCATCGGGGAGCAGCGCAGAGGCATCGGGGAGCAGCTCAGAGGCATCGGGCAGCAGCTCAGAGGCATCGGGCAGCAGCTCAGAGGCATCGGGCAGCAGTGCAGAGGCATCGGGGAGCAGCGCAGAGGGATCGGGGAGCAGCGCAGAGGGATCGGGGAGCAGCGCAGAGGCATCGGGCAGCAGCGCAGAGGCATCGGGGAGCAGCTCAGAGGCATCGGGGAGCAGCGCAGAGGCATCGGGGAGCAGCGCAGAGGCATCGGGGAACAGGACAGAGACATCGGGGAACAGGACAGAGACATCGGGGAGCAGGACAGAGACACCGGGGAGCAGGACAGAGACACCGGGAGCAGGACAGAGACATCGAGAGCAGGACAGAGACACCGGGAGCAGGACAGAGACATCGGGGAGCAGCACAGAGACATCGGGGAGCAGAGCAGAGACATCGGGGAGCAGCGCAGAGACACTGGGGAGCAGCGTAGAAACATCGGGGAACAGGACAGAAACATCGGGGAACAGGACAGAGACATCGGGGAACAGGACAGAAACATCGGGGAACAGGACAGAGACATCGGGGAGCAGGACAGAGACACCGGGGAGCAGGACAGAGACACCGGGAGCAGGACAGAGACATCGGGGAGCAGCACAGAGACATCGGGGAGCAGCGCAGAGACATCGGGGAGCAGAGCAGAGACATCGGGGAGCAGCGCAGAGACACCGGGGAGCAGCGTAGAAACATCGGGGAGCAGCACAGAGACATCGGGGAGCAGCGCAGCGGCATCGGAGAGCAGCGCAGAAGCATCGGGCAGCAGCGCAGAGGCATCGGGCAGCAGCGCAGTGGCATCGGGTAGCAGCGCAGAGGCATCGGGCAGCAGCGCAGAGGCATCGGGGAGCAGCTCAGAGGCATCGGGGAGCAGCGCAGAGGCATCGGGGAACAGGACAGAGACATCGGGGAACAGGACAGAGACATCGGGGAACAGGACAGAGACATCGGGGAGCAGGACAGAGACATCGGGGAGCAGGACAGAGACACCGGGAGCAGGACAGAGACACCGGGGAGCAGGACAGAGACACCGGGAGCAGGACAGAGACATTCGGGGAGCAGCACAGAGACATCGGGGAGCAGCGCAGAGACATCGGGGAGCAGAGCAGAGACATCGGGGAGCAGCGCAGAGACACCGGGGAGCAGCGTAGAAACATCGGGGAACAGGACAGAAACATCGGGGAACAGGACAGAGACATCGGGAACAGGACAGAAACATCGGGGAACAGGACAGAGACATCGGGGAGCAAGACAGAGACACCGGGGAGCAGGACAGAGACACCGGGAGCAGGACAGAGACATCGGGGAGCAGCACAGAGACATCGGGGAGCAGCGCAGAGACATCGGGGAGCAGAGCAGAGACATCGGGGAGCAGCGCAGAGACACCGGGGAGCAGTGTAGAAACATCGGGGAGCAGCACAGAGACATCGGGGAGCAGCGCAGCGGCATCGAGCAGCAGCCCAGAGGCATCGGGGAGCAGCACAGAGACATCGGGCAGCAGCGCAGAGGCATCGAGCAGCAGCCCAGAGGCATCGGGGAGCAGCGCAGAGGCATCGAGCAGCAGCCCAGAGGCATCGGGGAGCAGCGCAGAGGCATCGGGGAGCAGTGCAGTGGCATCGGGTAGCAGCGCAGAGGCATCGGGGAGCAGCGCAGAGGCATCGGGCAGCAGCGCAGAGGCATCGGGGAGCAGCTCAGAGGCATCGGGGAGCAGCACAGAGGCATCGGGGAGCAGCGCAGAGGCATCGGGGAGCAGTGCAGAGGCATTGGGGATCATTTAAGTGAAAAACACAGGGAAGAATAGATTACAGATGTTCGGCACATCTGCTTACTTGTCGGGAGATACGCGCGGAACGGTGCAAACAAAATATCATGTTAAGAACAATATATATGTGTGTGAAGAACACATTGCAGATGTATGGAAACATCTGCAATTTGTTCTTTACACACATATATATTGTTCTTCACATGCTATTTTGTTCGCACCGTTCCGCGCGTATCTCCCGACAAGTAAGCAGATGTGCCGAACATCTGTAATCTATTCTGCACTGTGTTTTTCACTGTGTTCTTCACTTAAATGATCCTGTGTTCACTGTTTTTATTCTATTCTTCACTGTTCTTCACATCTGCTAACTTGTCGGGAGATAATATACGCACGGAACAGTGAAGAATAGATTGCAGATGTTTGCATACATCTGGTAACTTATCAGAAGACATTCATTTTCAATTAAATAACAAATTTTATTCTCGAACCATGGTCCCTTTGAAAAATGCTCCAGTCTCCCATTGACTTCAATGGGGCTCGTTATTCGAGACGAGCACTCGAGCATCAGGAAAAGTTCGTCTTGAATAATGAGCACTCGAGCATTTTAGTGCTCACTCATCTCTAATCCTTAACCCCTTCTTGCATTGGGATGTTCCTGTTGTGGGAATGGGAGTATGAAGAGTAAACAGATCCCGGGACACACCAAAAAGTTGTTTGCAATGTGAAATTTTAATTGAGGCACAAAGT
Organism: Engystomops pustulosus; assembly: GCF_040894005.1. Classification (NCBI taxonomy): domain Eukaryota; kingdom Metazoa; phylum Chordata; class Amphibia; order Anura; family Leptodactylidae; genus Engystomops; species Engystomops pustulosus. The sequence continues at coordinate 33,843,241 of NC_092416.1, forward strand.
GTGAACATTTTCAGACGTATATCGGCCTTTTTGAAACACGTGTTGCCACTATTTAGAAAAACGAGGTGAAGGAGTGTAGAGGGAGGAAGGAGCACTGTCGAGCCTAAATGGAGACATTTCAAATAGAGTTAGCAAAGTTTATAGATGAACAGAGGAGAACTTGAAGGAAGTACAACTTGTGGGATTAGGGCTCATTCACACAACCATATGTGGGCAGTGATCTTGATGCATGATTGGTGGCCATACCAGGACCCACAAAGACCTCTATAGCTCCCAGCCACAATGTGGTGAGTACATGGTGTGTGATTCGGGCGCTGTGCCACAAAATATTTTTGTAGATTTTTTACGTAGATGCTCATCTTCCTAGGGAGGGAGGAGTGGTGAAGTGCGCTGACCCCTCTTTCTCTCGGCCCTCTGCTCACCCGGGATCCAGTCTGGGAGAGCACACGGCCGTCTGAATGAGTCCTATGCCATATAAAGGATATACATTGTGGAACCATCTGGGGAAGACGGTTCTCAAGTGGGAAAAAAGATAAAACAAGATGGCTCCCTTAGCACAAACACAACGGTCATCTTGATTAGGGGAAAATCTGCACAAACAAGGCATCCTTTAGTGGTGAGGAGTAGAAGTTCAACACAATACTTCAGATGGACTAGCCACTAGTAGCCATTTGGTAAAAATACACCAGGGTCATGACTCTATTTAGTCTGGAAAACCCCTTTAAGACTTTTTTTTGTGGAAACTAGATAGATATAGTAAATGTTCCCAATGTGACAATATTAACACAGCAATAAGACACTTCAGTCTTTGTGAACATAGTAAAGATTGATTTATTGTCTTACTTCATGTGGTGTTTTCTTCTACATCTTCTTACAAGATTGGTTATTTGTACTGTCCCCAGATGCCCCTCTGACCATCGATGCCCTTTGGGCTGCGTATGACACGACACTCAATGCCCATATGTGACATTTATGACTGTAACTAGGGAATAATAGACAACATGAAACACTATAAAACACGTCCTCTCATAAACCCGCAGGCCACCAATATAAGAGAATAAAAAACAATCTTGTAGTTTAGACAGTCAACAAAAACTTTCAGTCAAAGCTGACATCTTTCAATGGGATCTATTGTTAGGCCCTTCAAGGCGAAACATGTCAAGTTTGACTGATCCTTGCTCTTCTCTGTATGAGACAAAGTATTATCTCCGCTGTAATGAAGAATTGCTTTTAATTGCATTTGTATGTTAGTTACAGAACTGTACTGTATCACGTTAGGAGCTCAATTACAGCTCAAGGGATGCTCTTGTATTAAAACCCAATAACTTTTTGACGTGATAATGACTTGTATTAAAACCATGTCTGTTTCTGACAATTGATTAAAAAAATTCTACCCATAGAAGACAACAAAACAAACAATAAACAACATACAAAATGTGGAGAGTTAACAGAAGTGAGACTTAAAGGGGTATTCTTAGCTCAGAGATTAAAATAATATCTGTGATATCCTGCAGTTGAGCCATTGTGAATTCTGGTCCCTAAAGTTCCTGCCCAAGTGACCTAGTGGGACTGATACCCCCACTGGGTTTCCCCAACTCAGATTCTTAGGTAATTAGGGCATTATCCTATCCTAGGATCCCTTTAACTGAATATTTCTGCCCCTGGTTAAGCTGCATCCCACTACCATACTACCACCAAGTGGCTGAAATAGGCTCTTACAATGCATTGTTTGAATATGTATTTTATAAGCCTGCAAAATTCCAGGCTAATGATTGGCTGGCAACCCAGGTTGTCTAGATAGAAGAAAACCTTCAAATATAGATTCTGGGTTCTTCATGCACGCCATAATTCTAGATTACTCTCACTCCTGAAATTACTGTGTTACTGTGTACTGCTACCATAGAGATTGCTGACATGCTACTGATGCAGCAGAGCCCATCTGGCTCCTTAGGAGATTCTTGCCAGCGAAGCTGACCACTGGTGCACACTGATTTTCCTGCATGCCACTGGCGGTCATTATATCCACAGCCAATCTAGAGCCCCAAAAGAAAGGAGTTATCAGCAACCTGCTGTTTGAAGCCTGCCAATAAAAAGAACTGTGAGTTCTCCATTCTCCACTCCTCTGTGTTTTTCCATGACCTGGCCATCACAGGCCTCCCACATAACATCTGCTGGGGAATTAGACATCTATACTGTGAAAACCCCAGGGGGATAAATTTTACACAAGGGATCTCCCCTGTTCCTTGCTTGACCCTGCTGGCCAGGACAGGAGCAGAATAGGCTTACATAAGAACCCCAGGTTTCTGTAACACATGCAGCCATGCATCATAGCCAAGCACTCTGGGTTCTAGTTCCAGCTGTCTTTGCATGCTTTCAGCCCATTGGGAATATTGCATATCCACAAAATACCTGAATCTCACCCCTAGGACTCAACCCTTTCCCAAGAATTTTCTGACCTCTCTCTCTGTTAGCCTTAATGGAGTGGTGGCTGAAACAATTATTATTGTTATGTTTATATATCATACAGGGCTGTCACCAAGACTTTTAGGGAATCATACAGGTAAATTTTTTGGGCCCGCTGTCCCAGCACACACATTAGACTTTACCATATTGAATCATATGACATACTAATATAACACACATTAGGAGGCAAGTCAGTGACCACAGGACTGATCAGACACAGTGGTAAGTGTCATGTAGTAACATACAGTTGTGTAAGCTTTCTGTTGAGAACAGAACTGCATGACTTCTTGTTGGAATAATAATACTGTATGCAACAACTACTTTTGTATGTATTACATGTATGAGCCTGTGTCTAGGGATATTGTCAATGTTAATAAAGTTAGGCTGTCAAAGAAATAAAAAAAAAAGACTCTCTTAGACAGGAAGAGACAGCACAGACATCTTTCCTTGCTTGCTGCAGATGGACTGATAGCAGTACAGACATGTTACACTGTATGCTGAGAAATTCTCTGAGTTCTGTTCATAAATAAAGTTCCTTTTTACTATTCCACTACTGGAGAGTGATCTGAATAATCTGCTGCTAACAGGTTATGGGCCCAGTATCCAAGTATTCCAGTATCACAGGACAATAGTAAAGTGTGAACAGTAAGAAGATAACAGAGAAAGATAAGATGGCTGCCAGCAGCAATCCTGTGAAGTTCTCAGTGCCAAGCCTGACAAACCAGAACTATCAATCCTGGAAATTCAAGGTGAAGATGCTTCTAATAAGAGAAGGTACGTGGAAATATACACAGGAGCCCAAGCCTGATCCTCCATCAGATGAATGGATAGAGAAGGATCAGAAAGCACAGAGCACTATCTCCCTCAGTATAGATGATGACCAGATTGTACACATATGCAAATGTAACACTGCAAAGGACATGTGGGAGGAGCTACAGAAAGTGCATGAAAGAACAAATCTCAGCAATAAGCTTTATCTAATGAGGAAACTGTATCAGTCTAAGTTAAGCAAGGGCCAGAATATGCAGGACTACATCAGAGACACCCTAGAAATAGTGGAGCGCCTGCGCGGTATAGGAGAAGACATAAAAGACTTCCATGTTGCTGCACTGTTACTCAGCGGTCTTCCAGAAAGCTATGACACGCTTGTCACCGCACTGGATGCACGGCCAGATGATGAGCTCACTTTAGAGTACGTTAAAGGTAAACTTGTGGATGAGTACAAGAGAAAAACAGAGAGTGCAAGCAGCAGTGATGTGTCCAGCGCAGAATCTGCATTACAGACGCAGGACTATACAACACATAAGAGTCATATAAAGGAAACACGTGAATGTTTTGTATGCAAGAAACCCGGTCACTTAAAGGCAAACTGCAGAGTCTGGAAAGCAAAAATGAATCAGCTTAAAGGGAAAGGGAATAATCAGAAGGCCAAAAGTGCTATTAAAGATGAAAAGGACGCTGTGTGTGTTGAATCAGCATTTAATACAAGTACAGGCAGATCAGCAAGGCATGTATGGTGTATAGACTCTGGTGCTACAAGTCATATGACAAATAACAGAAGTTTCTTTTCTAAGCTAAACCGAAGCAGATCAGAAAAAGTAATCTTAGCCAATGGTCAGTATATAACTTCAGAAGGAATAGGAGATGGCTACCTCCACTGCCAAGTCTCTCCAACAGAAACCAGAAAGAATCAAGTAAAGGATGTTCAACTGCATCATCACAAGAGAGGGTCATACTCTTGCAGAAGGAAAAATCAAAGATGAACTGTACCAGTTACAACACCAAGAGGCTGTTTATACTGTCAAACAAGAACAACATGAGAATTGCATCCATGTGTGGCACAGGCGTCTTGGGCACAGAGACCCGGAAGCAATAAGAAAGCTAGTTCAGGAAGAGCTTACAATTGACCAATGCAGTCAAAAGATGAAATGTACTAGCTGCCTTAAAGGTAAAATGACAAGGAAATCATTTCCTAAATACAGAACCATTACATCAGCACAGCCACTGGACTTGATTCATACAGATGTGTGTGGCCCAATGAGTACTCAAACACCTGGAAAGAAGAGATATTTTCTGACATTTATTGATGATTATTCTAGATATACAATTGTCTATTTGCTTCACAGCAAAGATGAAGTTGCAGAGAAACTAGAAGAGTACATAGCTGAAGTATCCAACAAATTTGGAAGAATGCCAAAGATACTACGTGCTGACAATGGAACTGAATACACAAGTAGTAAGACACAAGCTATATTAAAAAGAAATGGAATCGTGTTCCAGACCACCATACCATACCACCCAGAACAGAATGGTATAGCAGAGAGAAAGAACCGAACTCTTTGTGAAAGTGGAAGAAGTATGCTGTTTGATGCTGAGCTACCAACAACATATTGGGGAGAAGCAATAATGACTGCTTGCTATCTTCAAAACAGATTACCAGGGAAAGCTACAAAGAAAACTCCATATGAGCTATGGAATAATAGGAAGCCAGAACTAAAGCACATAAGAATATTTGGAAGTAAAGCATTTGTGCATGTTCCTAAGGAAAAGCGTACAAAGTGGGAAGCTCATGCAAAAGAAGGAATCCTGGTAGGCTACAGTGAAACTCAAAAAGGATACAGAATCCTGCACCCAGAGACCAACAAGGTGACAATCAGCAGAGATATAGTGATAGATGAGAACTCTGTATCACTCAAATTTCATGAAGTTACTCCAATCATTCCACTTAAGCAACAGTCACAAATTCAAGAAAACAATGAAGAAGACACTGAAGTGTGGATCGGCTCTCAAGCTACTGAAGAAGAGACTGTAATACCAGCTGAACCCTCAGTCAGGAGATCCAACAGATCAAACAAAGGTATTCCAGCTAAACGACTGTCCTACATAGTGAAGACACTTTGTGAGTCAGAGCCTCAGTCATGGGATGAGATGCAACAACTGCCACTCCATGAAAAGCAGAAATGGATTAAAGCTGCAGATGAAGAGATGGAATCCCTTCAACAGCTTCAGACATGGAAGATTACCAAACTACCACAGGGTAAGAAAGCAATCGGATGTAAGTGGGTTTTCAAAACCAAGTATGACTCTGATGGTAAAGTGCATAGATTTAAGTCAAGATTAGTTGCAAAAGGGTACTTACAAAAGTATGGAGAAGATTATGATGCTACATTTTCTCCAGTTGCAAAACAAACAACATTTAGAGTATTAATGTCTGTAGCAGCTGTGCAAAACATGAAAGTAAGACATTTAGACATTAAGACGGCTTTTCTAAATGGTGACATAGAAGAAGAGGTTTATATGTCTCAACCAGAAGGTTATATTAAGAAAGGAGAAGAACACCTTGTGTGTAAACTGCAAAAATCTCTTTATGGCCTAAAACAATCGGCAAGAGCGTGGAACACTAAACTGAATGATGTTCTACTGAAAGAAGGGTTTACAAAAAGTCAAGCTGATCCGTGTTTATACACAAAATGTATAGCAGATAAGTGGATGTATGTTCTTCTGTATGTTGATGATGTTATCATAGCTCATCAAGAAGAAGCTGAAATTACAAAGGTAGGAACAATTTTGAACCAACATTTTGAAACAAAGGATCTTGGAAATGTGTCACATTATCTAGGAATCCAGATTCAGAGAGAAGATGATGGAAGTTTCCTTCTCAACCAGAAATCCAAAATTGTCTCAGTTCTCAACCAGTTTGGGATGTCAGAAGCCAAAGGCGCTTCAACACCAATGAATCCATCTTACCTAAAGTTGGAAGGAGAAGATGACTTACTACCTAGTAATGAGAGCTACAGAAAAGTAGTGGGGGCACTACTCTACATAGCCACTACTACTCGTCCTGATATCACAGCGACAATGGGCATTTTGTGCAGACGTGTAAGTAAGCCACGTCAAAGAGACTGGAATGCTGTTAAAAGAGTCCTCCAATATCTAAAGCAGACTCAAGACATGAATCTAAGGATATCTGCAAACGGTGATCTAAAGCTCACAGCCTACGTGGACGCAGACTGGGCTGGAGACTTAAGTGATCGAAAGTCAACAAGTGGTTACTTGTTCAAATTGGGAGAAAGTCCAATTTCTTGGTCAAGCAGAAAGCAGGTGTCGGTTGCTTTATCATCTACAGAGGCAGAATACATTTCAGCGGCTCATGCAAGTCAAGAAGTAATTTGGTTGAACCAACTATTAGAGGATCCCGGTGAAACTCCAACTCAACCTGTTACGATTTATGAAGACAACCAAGGATGTATTAAACTTGCCAGCAGTGAAAGGATCAATGCCAGGACCAAGCACATTGATGTAAGACATCACCACCTGCGTGATTTAGTGGAACGAGGTATCATTGACTTTGTCTACTGCGAAACTGACAAGATGATAGCGGATGCCATGACAAAGCCATTGCCAAGAACCAAGTTTGAAGATTTCAGGAACATGATGGGACTGACTGGATAAGTAATTGTTGAGTGGGGGTGTTGGAATAATAATACTGTATGCAACAACTACTTTTGTATGTATTACATGTATGAGCCTGTGTCTAGGGATATTGTCAATGTTAATAAAGTTAGGCTGTCAAAGAAATAAAAAAAAAAGACTCTCTTAGACAGGAAGAGACAGCACAGACATCTTTCCTTGCTTGCTGCAAATGGACTGATAGCAGTACAGACATGTTACACTGTATGCTGAGAAATTCTCTGAGTTCTGTTCATAAATAAAGTTCCTTTTTACTATTCCACTACTGGAGAGTGATCTGAATAATCTGCTGCTAACACTTCTCCCGGCCGTGACTTATAGGTGCTGTATTCCCCGCCACATGTTTTCAGCTCTGTGGAGCACATCACCACACTGTGCAAATAAAAGACACCGTGATCCTAAAAAATATATACCCCTCACACCACAACTGACCACACTGTGCCCCTATACATATCATACATACTACTCAATCCTCAACTGACCACACTGTGCCTCTATACATATCATATATACTACTCAATCCTCAACTGACCACACTGTGCCCCTATTCATATCATATATACCTCTCAAACCTCAACTGACCACACTGTGCCCCTACACATATCATATATACTACTCAATCCTCAACTGACCACACTGTGCCCCTACACATATCATATATACTACTCAATCCTCAACTGACCACACTGTGCCCCTATACATATCATATATACCTCTAAAACCTCAACTGACCACACTGTGCCCCTACACATATCATATATACTACTCAAACCTCAACTGACCACACTGTGCCTCTACACATATCATATATACTACTCAATCTTCAACTGACCACACTGTGCCCCTACACATATCATATATACTACTCAATCCTCAACTGACCACACTGTGCCCCTATACATATCATATATACCTCTCAAACCTCAACTGACCATACTTTTCCCACTGAATATATCATATATAACCCTCACAGCGCAACTGACCCCTCTCCCATAATTAATTTTATGTAGTACCCACCATAGAAAATATAATATATACTGCCCTTGTGATAAATTGAGACCTCCTCATCATTTGCAGGCTTCTTAATTTATGGTAGAAAAATATATTGGGGCAGATTTATAAAAATTGTCCTAAGGTTAGACATTGCAGAGTTAGACTAGACAGTCTTATTTATAAAAGTGTCTAATACTGGATGATAAATCTGTTCTAGTATAAGAGTAGTCGTACTCTGCACCTCCTATTAGTTGGTTTACTTTACACCAGAAAGGCAGGACACAATTCTGTCGGGTTAGCAGTATTTCTGGCGCTCTGACATTTTTGCTATGAGGCCACGCCCAATTCCTTAGGCCACTCCCCCTTTTTTGAGCAAGTCGTAGGAGAGCCACAAAACGGTCCAAAACCCTTTATAAATGTGGTGCAGACAGTTTTTTTACTGCAATCTACCACCAAATTCTGCTTTTGGACAGATTAATAAATCTTCCCCATTATCTCCCCATTATCTCTATTATGTAGGTATAAAGCCAAAAAACATTGATGCATTGGCCTGCTTGAGGTCCCCTTCATTTTCCTCCAAGAAGAGGTTTCCAAGATCAAAAAGTGAGCTAAAAATAGGGAATTGTGTGGGAAAATTCAGTCTTCATTTCGAACCTTCAGTAATGCTTCCATGTGGCCCATGTCAGCGGTTATGTGTGTTCGGGAATGATTTCCTAGACTTTTCCACCTGACTGCTGAGACCAGTGACTGCTCTACATTGACTTCATGGAATGATTCTTGACATCATTATCAAAGCCATAAATAGAAACCGGTGGAAAGTGGCAAAACATAGGCCCTGAAACGGTAAGAAGAGAAGTGGGTAAGATCTTAATTTTATACATTTCCTACAATTAGCAGATATTTTGGCACAGAAAAACTCTTAAAAGGAAATTCAATATTATGTTTGTTCTCCATGGCCTGCCTGGATCTATGAGTTAGTGTCCCTGGCTTATCATGATGGATTTGGAAGGTGAATTTCAGTTCCACGTGAAAAGTGGACATCAGAAACTGACCAATGAGTTTCACAAACTGTCCAATGGAGAGGATTTGAGTCAGCCACTGGAATGATGGGTAAACAGAGGTAAGTACCCGGGGTGGTACCTGGTTTTCACCATAGCTTGCCGCAAAGCGGGTTGGACTTGCTGTGGTGTGGTACCACCAGGTCGTTCCACAGGCGTGACTTGTCCGCAGTGGCAACCAAGGTCGAGGTACAAAAACGGCAGGCAATCTCGTAGTCGGGGACAGGCAGGAGGTCAGGACGGGCAGCACAGGATCGGAGTCAGAGTCGTAGCAACAGGTCAGGGCAGGCAGCAAAGGAGCGAAGTCAGAATCAGAACATGGGTCACAGTGGAAATTCTCAGAAACAGCGCAAGGCATCAAAACAGCTTTCTCCAGGGCTCAAGGCACAAAGATCTGGCAAAGCAAGAAGGGAGGTGCTGGATTTTTAAAGGTGGAGGTGTTCAGCCAGCGCACCAATCAGCGGTGTGCTGGTCCTCTAAATTTCCTGAAGATGCCGTGCACGCACCCTAGGAGACTGGAACACGCGCGTGAAGCTCGGCCGTGGATCTGGAACAGGGAGAGGTGAACTGCGCTGGTGCCGCGCCAGCGAGCCCCGAGGGACACGGGTGAGCTCGCAACCCGCGATATGGGTTTACAGTATTTATTATATACTTACATCTTGTTTTAGAACCTGTAGTTGGATAGAGGTGGCCCATGGCATACACCACCATAAAATACTCTGGCACTCCATAATATAAGAACTACACCTAAACGTCATGATCAATATGGATCAATACAACAAATGTGTTGGACCCACAGTTATGTACATATTAATACCCGAACAATCCATATGACCATGAAAAGAAAAGTTTACCCAGTACTCAATGATAATTGACATTGATTTTGCTGCAGAAAAGATGAATTCCAGTAACGGGTTATTTGCTTGGATAAATCAATGTCAACAGAGACTGCTGAAGGATGGCTGGAGATATGCGACTTCCCTGGTAACCAGTAATGGATATCTATGGCAACATGTTTGCATCTGTTTTTCTAGTATGAAATTTGCTTGCACAGTCTCGAGAACAGATCACCAGTGAGACTACCCTAGCACTAAGTAACCATAGAAATGACCTGTAGAATAATATAACTGTCAGCCTTTGTGCTTTGTGTATTATGAGTCCCATTTCTTCTCGAAAGTTTAGACTACTAAATAAAAATGAAATTTCTTGCAAAGAAAATATAATAAATCAGGTTAGAGTTGCACGTAATGGCACGAGATAAAAAGCTCTTTGCAGTCAGGTCGAGAAACATGGTCGAGATAAAAAAAATAAACATGGAAGAAAAGTAATTGCTCTTGACTCCATAGGGAGAGTAAATGACTCTTGAAGAGAGTCATTGTATATAGATGCTGTTTGGAAACTAACAAAAAGATGGAAAAGGAATGGACAGACGTGGACAGTGAGCCCTAAAGCTAGAGCCACCCATCTGTCCCTACCTACTTGCCTATCCTACCCTAGAGGAGTAGGGTCTTTACGTCAGGGACTGTCTTTATTTTGCCTTGTTTATTATGAAAAAATAACCCTTACTTATAAATTTAAAACACAAGAATGCACACGCTCACCACTTAAAGCGTACCTGACACCACAATTTTCACAAATACAGCTAGTGACAGGTAACTATAGAGCCCTAGTAACTACCTGACACCCTTCTTTAGTTAAAAACTGTTTTCCTCAGATCCCCATAATATCAGAGTTGTAAACTTGCCTGGTATCTATGCATCTTTAGAGCGAGTCGAGGGCCGTGACCAGGGTGACATCATTACAGGTCCTTTAGACTCTTAACGTTAGCAACCTGTACCCCATGCACAGATCTGACCACATAAAACATCACAGCATGCCTGCATGGACTACTACTCCTCTCCATGAAGGCTTCAGTGATTTCATGAGATATGCTTTGCTCTGATTTCATGAGATATTTGCTTGGTGTACTAATGTTAGAAGGCTAAAGGACCTGCAATGATATCACCCTATTTATGTATGCAAAATTTCTACTGAACTATAAAATTGTAACAATAATACGCTTTTTTGTATCAAGTATGAATTCCAATGTTTGTTTTTCTTCTCATCAAGTATGAATATTTATTTGTGTATTTATTAGACTATTATTCTATTGCTACATTTACTTTTAATTCTCCAAGTCCATTCAAATTCATTTCATTCAATTTACATCAAGTACTAATCTTTTAGCTGCTAAATTTTTAATTTTCTTTTTACATATTTTTTTTACGCTAAATCTATATTTGTTATGTTTTCTTTCATCTATTAGTTTTCTAACTATCTATTCTATGTACTTTTTTTTCTTGATAAAGGAACCACTCAGTCCTGAAATCCATCATTTCTTTGAGACCATTAAATAAAATCAAGTTTTTATGACAACCTATGAGGTGTGCAGCATATCCTTCTGATATTCATCTTCTTTATATCCTACCCTAGAGTAGGTGGCAAGTAGTCAACTTTCCCTTCCTGCACCAAAGTGAAAAAACAGAACAAAAACAAGACAAATAAACACAGAAGAAAAGTCAGACAAATATGAGTCAGAACAAGAGGACAAGGCATACAGTTTCAAGAGATATAGGAATGTCTGAAGACAAGCAAGGTTCAGAAGATAAAAAAAATACAGAAGTCCATAAAACGCTAGCAAGGTCCAAAGAAAACTTATACAAAGCACTGGGAAGTGGACACACACCCCATTTATTGGATATCAGAGCCAAGGTCCAGAATCGTCCCCATGACATCCAGACAAACCAGAGTTGCAGAGAAGGAATGTTCATGTCGAAAGCATCTGTCCATCACAGCTAGCTTAACCATCTGCAGCTCTGAACAAAGTCAACAAAGGACAGACAGGTGGGGTGAAATAAATAAGACAGCCAGGAGTGAAATAAGGATGTGTTCAGACTAGTGCAGGACAGAATGCAAACTAAGTACAAAATCACAGTCAACAGCGCATCTTCTGCCAAATTCTTGGATGTAAAGATGGGGTATATGTCTCCTTGCGGACCATCACTTGTTCTGTGTACAGCCTTAAAGGAAATCTACTATTTGCTTTTATGCATTATGAACCAAACATACCTTAAAAAAGCTGTAGCTACACTGATGCAGAAACATATCTTGTTTAATCCCTGAACCAAGTGGTTTTGCTGAAAAAACGATTATAAAATTATGATAGTGAGGCTCTGTTGCTCCTGTGGCTGCCCCAGTGCTTCTCCTCTTACAATAATTATGCATTGCTCCAGAGATTGCTGTATTCACTATGTTGTCCATAACAGGCAGAAGTAATAAATCGCTGCAGCATCCCCCAGCTTCTTCATCCAGCTCAGGTTGATTAGTCCTGTCTGTCTAGCTAGTATGCACCAAGCTCTCCCAAGGTCCTGAATTTTATAATTGTTTTTTGAGCAAAACCACTCAGATCAAGGATTAAACAAGATATGTTTCTGCACCAGTGTCGCTACAGCATTCTCAAGGTATGTTTGTTTCACAATGCATAAAAACAAACAGTAGCTATCCTTTAACCTCTTATGCACGTACATGTACAGTATATATACATATAGCAACATAAGATATGCTCATCATGTACTCGACAACATCCCCATAGGGGACTAGTATTCCCATAGGCTCTACGAATATACTTTTTTATTATTCTGTGATTTGTCATAGTAACTTAGTAAATATCACTGGCAATGTCTTTTAATAAAACTGGCATTACATTCTGATATCCTGCAATCTTCTTTTAGGTCGCTCTGCCTGTTTGAAGTGTTCTGTATTTCGGTTCCATTTGATCATATTAGGTAGTTTTGGAGTGGATTCAGCGCGATGCTGAAGATCACTTGCATGTTCTCATTTCGGAGCGGTATCATCAGTAAAATCAGATGCCCATAAAACTCTTTGTAGTGCGATTTGCCTAAGGAGATGGTTGCATTGATATAATTAACACTTTGCTCTTAACAGGGTAATTCTGTTTAATGATAGTGAATAATTGTTTGCTCTGTGGTTAATACTTAACTACTGTACTTTTATACTAAAATTACTGGAATGGAGAGGAAATGTCCTCGGAAATCGGCATCCATGACAATTACAATTTAAGGAGCGAAATAAAACATACTAAACAGAGTGATTAATTTTATTGCACCCGTATCGTTTGGGCTTGAAGCATAAATTGTAAAGGAATTAACAAAAAAATAAATTACGTTTCCTATGAAAATTAGCCCTTGTATCTCCAGTTGCATTTTTAAAGGAAACCTGTCAGCATAGAACCGGGTATGGGTGTATTCTGAGGTTAGGGTACGGTAAGATTGTGCATGAAGTTAAAGGGGTATTTTAGGAATAAGCACAATTCATATTCCAATTGGTCATTCAAATATAACTAGTGTAACTAAGTTTTTCTCAGCTTAGCAGAAAAATGTTGTGGACATATACTTTGATTAAATTAAATTAAAAACTTTATTTAAATGCTACTGACCATCCATTCAGTCCATTGATGTTTTCCCTGTGGAGGAGGCACAGGACAGAAGATGGCCGCTGGTCACATGTCCACATCACATGTTCTGCACCTGCCTGGGCAGGTCATGTGATCACCACTATGTTTGGCTGTAGTCGATTGCTTGCGGTGCATCCAGTATGACCGGTGCTGTGGTGAGACGTCATCTCAGTGAGAGAATGTGCAGAGATAGCAAATACACATTATTACTATGGTAACAGAGCAGGGCAGTCTGGGAGCAGAGCATAAGAGAGGAGGAGTTTAGAACTGAGGGATCATGGGAGATGTAGTATCCTTTGTGGCCAACTTGTAGTTGGCACCTCCTACTTTAGAAATCCCACAACATTTTGTGAATCATAAAAGCAAACTATTTAAGCACCATTTTGTTATTAATGGCCATTGTGGCTATTGGCCCCCTAGAAGGCTTGTGCCCCCGGTTACCACCCAACCCCACAATATTATAATCCACTACTGGACATAGACCCGTTCATCATCAAAGTTACTTATGTGTCGGCTAGTGTAAGACATTGCAATGTTAAATTTATGGTGTGTGAATTTGGTACTTTTGACCTGTGCTCTAAACTTGCTCCTAACTACTCTCCCCCTTACCTCTAAATCCTTGCAAAGATGTTTCATTGTTTCTTGGTTGTGTTGGCTAAATAGGGACTTCTCCATGAGTTAGGCCAGTGGCCCTTTTGGATATCCAGATCCCAGGGGGGTTCATGGTTCCAACGGCCTTGGAACTAACTCATAGCCAAAGCAAATATGGTGTGCAAATATGTGGTCCACAACCTGCTGTCCATTACTGCCATTGCATAACTGTCTTCATATAATTTTGGAATATCTTGAAGAACTACCATCTGACATATGACAGTGCCCCCTGTTTTGGAATCAAACATTGAGCCTATTACCTAGTATCTCTAAACATACAATATCAGTGAGGGTTGAGGCTATGGGTTCTTATACAGAAAAGAAGGATTGTGCAGCAGGAAGACCATAAGTGATTCCTAATAAAGTCATAAAAATGTTTGGGGGGAAGGAAGGTCTCCACCCCCAACTCTGGCTACCAGCCCTTGTCATGGGTTCATGTGTTTAACACAGCCAATTTAAACTCTTATATCCCATGGTCAATGAAGACAGCATCATAAAGGGTTTTTATGGGGTTGGCTATCTCTCTCCTTCACCCTGTCAGCCCAAGGTGGTTTTAAGAGGAAAGTAGAGGCCTTACAATGGGATCCAGGTCTACCATGCATGAAAGCCTATTACAAATCCCTTTTCCTCAAGATATATTGCAATGTATTATACAAACAAAATTAAATGATCATATAAAGCATAAATCCTTATGGCCATGTGAGTGGGTGGCACATGGAGCATCTATTTTGGGAGGAATGTTGCTCCCTGAAGACGTCATTGGAAGCGATGAGATTCCCCAAAAAGAAACAGGCAGGGCTACCGGCTTGTTAGTGGTGGCACACGTGACCACAGGGATTTAAATGCCACTGGCGTCTTTACCAGACCATTTTCACTCCTCCGATCAGTGCAAACGCCAATCATAGGCTCATCACTTCTACAAATAGAATGTACTTACTTAAAGGGGTTGTTGTAGGTGATGCAGTGGGAAAAAAAATTGATGAGTGACCTTCCTCAGGCAAGGTCAGCTATGCTGTGATTCCTGGAGTTTTATGTGTGTCCACATGGGACCAAGAAAACATCATAATGGGAACAGTCGGAGATCTGTAAGTTGGGTCCTGCTATATTAAGTATTTATTTACTCAAATCCTTTTAAAAACATTTCCCGCTTTGAGACGTTGAGATCAGTGCCCTTTTCATGTGAAGTGCTACTCAATGCTAAGCGATTCCTACGATCCACAAATACACACGCTGATGGTATAATGGCTTGTTTAAGTAAGCAATTAAGGGCATTATGGTTCTTGCTTGCTCAATGCACCTTCACAATCTGCTGAAAAAAATGAAGTCACTTCATTTACAAGTGTCGTGCCGACTCAGCAGATTTCAAATGCAGTGAAATACATAGGGATTTGTGCAATGCCATACACAATTGTCATCTTCGGTCATTTTCTGAGCTAGGCGGAAAAACCTAAAAATGTAACTTTCGTTTTCTATTAAAAAAATATCTACAATGTAGTTTAAAGTGTTAAAATATCTTAACATTTGCATCCTAGGAGGATAATCCCATTATTTTGTAATACCGTGTTTCCTCCAAAAGAAGACATTGGGGGTCATTTACTTACCCGGTACTGTCGTGATCCAGCGGCACGTTCTCCGTCGAGGATTCGGGTCTTCCGGTGATTCACTAAGGTTGCGCGCCCAATGTCCACCAGGTGTTGCTGCTGCGCCGAAGTCCGCCGAGGTTCGCCGGAGTTCACCAACCTATCCTGGGTCCATGTAAGCGTGTGTCAAGCAACACATTTTTTTTTAAATACTGTGGGTTTTTCCGAATCCGTCAGGTTTTCCAACGGCCACGCCCCCCCAATTTCCGTCGCATGCATGCCGGCGTTGATGCGCCACAACCAGATCAGGTGCGCCAAAAACCCGGGGCAATACAGCGCAAACCGGTAATTTTCGGAAAACCCGACGAAAAAGAGCGATTCGGGCCCTTAGTAAATGTGCCCCATTGTCTTATATTAATTTTTGCTCCTCAAGAGGGGATGTCTTATTTTTATGTGAACAAGAATTTACATGTTGAACAAAAAAAAAATCTACTTCTCAAACTCAGATTTTCATGCTGAATTTCTTGTGACTCCATTTCTATTAAAATGATTGGCCCTAATGTTTAGCAATATCAGTTTCCCCTTCTTGTCCAGGTAGGTGCTCACAGCACGACAGTCAGGAATTTTATCCCATAAATTCTTATTCTTATTTTCAGGGGATGTCCTATGCCGAAATTCAATAGCCCTATCATAGTTATCCCTAATAGGTCTATGGGTGCTTAAAGGGAACCACATTTTCGTAAATACAGCTAGTGACAGGTTCCCATAAAGCCCTATTAACTACCGGACACCCTTCTTTTAGCTAAAAATAGTTTCCCTTACATCCCCATAAATTAATTTTAGGATATATTCCCTGGCATCAGAGTGGACACATCCTAGATGATAACACCCTGGTCAATGACTTAAGTATTCAATGATGTAACAGAGCCCTCTCCAATGTTCAAAACAGCAGCAGTGAGACCTGTCAATCAGGAACAAGGAGGCGGAGCAATGCATGTAAAATGTAATATCCAGGACTCACCGGGCTGCCTCTCCTGTTGTTTATGACCCACTATCAGTCTCCGAATATTAAAATTTAAAGCAAACAAATATGAAAATTTAAATATTAATGGGTTGTATGAAACATTTAATTACATTAAAATTAAATTACAAATAATTTAAAATAAATTTAAAAAAATAATTTCAGCTTCTAGGGACACCTCTTGTTACTGGACGCCCTAGGCACTGGTCTTTAAATGCCTAATGGCAAATGCTAGGGACAATAGATTGGTGAGAGGGACACATTGAGCACATTGTAGCTTACATATGCCCCCCCCCCCCCCCAAGTCATACTTTTTTGGGAGTTAAGAAATCAAAATCTTCCCATAGTTTCATAGTTTATACGGTTGAAAAAAGACATTTGTCCATCAAGTTCAACCAAGGAAGGGAAGGGATTGGATGAGGAAGGGATTTAGGGGAAACAATTCTATATAACATAACCATCAATGTTATTTAGGTGTAACCTTCTTGAAGCTCTCTGCTGTCCCTGCTGTGACCAGAACCTGAGGCAGGCTATTCCAGAGATTGACAGTTCTCATAATAAAAAAGCCCTGTCGCCTCTGGTGATTAAACCTTGTTTTCTCCAGATGGACAGTGCCCCCTCGTCTTTTGATTTGATTTAATCTGAAACAACTTACCACCATATTTTTTGTACAGACCATTCATATATTTTTATAAATTTATCATGTCCCCTCGTAGTCGTCTCTTTTCCAGACTAAATAAATCTAGTTGTTTTAATCTTTCCTCATAACTGAGACCCTCCATACCCCTTATCATTTTTGTGGCTCTACGTTGAACCCTCTCCAGCTCCCAGGCCTCCTTTTTATGGACCAGAGCCCAGAACTGGACAGCATATTCCAGATGAGGCCGAACCAATGCCTTGTATAGTGGTAATATTACATCACGAGAGTCCAGACCACTTTTGATACATGACAAGATCCTACTGGCTTTAGAGGCAGCTGCTTGACATTGCATGCTGTTATTCAATTTATGATCTACTAGTACCCCTAGGTCCTTCTCAACAAGGGACTCTCCCAGATTTACTCCCCCAAGGACATATTTTGCCTTTGGATTATTGGCCCCCAGGTGCATAACCTTACTTTTATCCACATTAAACCTCATTTGCCAAGTGGATAAACAAACATTCAGTTTGTCCAGGTCACCCTGCAGCCTATGAACAACCTGTATTACACTACACAGCTTGTACTACTACACCCATCCTCCATAGACTGTATTACACTACACAGTTGGGTGTCATCTGCAAAAATAGACACAGTGCTATTAATTCCTACCTCCATATCATTAATAAATGTATTAAATAGTAGTGGGCCAAGCACAGAACCCTGGGGTACACCACTCATAACTGGTAGGAATTCCGAGTAGGAATCATTGACCACAACTCTCTGGATACGATCCTTCAGCCAGTTCTCAATCCAATTACAAATGATTTCTGCCAAACCAATAGACCTTATTTTACCCATCAGGCGTCTATGAGGGACAGTGTCAAATGCCTTTGCAAAGTCCAAGGACACAATATCCCCAGCCGCTCCTCCATCCAGGCACCTGCTCAACTCCTCATAGAAGCAGATAAGGTTAGTTTGACAACTTCTATTCTTAGTAAACCCATGCTGGCTGTCACTTATTATACTATTTGATGTCACATACTCCAGTATATAGTGTTTTACTAAACCTTCCAACACTTTCCCCACAATGGAAGTTAAGCTTACAGGCCTGTAATTGCCTGGCGAAGTTCTAGAGCCCTTTTTATATATTGGCACCACATTTGCCTTGCGCCAGTCACTTGGCACCACACCAAATATTACGGAATCCCTGAAGATTTTAGACAGCGGCACAGCAATAACAGAACTGAGTTCTTTAAGAACTCTGGGGTGTAACCAATCTGGTCCAGGAACCTTGTACACATTGATTTTATTGAGCTTAGATTGGATCATGTCTACATTCAGCCAGTCTAGTATATTACAGGATACATGATGGCACCACCCACGTCAGAAGTTGTTTCTTCTATTGTATAAACGGAGCTAAAAAACCTATTAAGTATCTCAGCCTTCTCTTGGTCTCCAGTCACCGATGCCCCGTTTTCAGAATAAAGGGGTCCAACCTGTTCTGACCCATTTTTTTGCATTGATATACTTAAAAAATTTCTTGGGATTTGTTTTGCTATCTTTAGCCACCTGTCTTTCATTTTGTATTTTGGCTGATTTGATTTCCTTTTTACAGATTTTGGTACGTTTTTTGTAAGTATTGAAAGCCTCTGGTGACCCGTCAGATTTATATTTTTTAAATGCCCTCTTTTTCTCATTAATTGCCCTTTTAACTGTAACCGTCTATACTTGTTACCTTTTGGAATAAATTTAGAAGTATAAAAACCCAGGATAGATTTGAATTTCTCCCATTCAACATTAGTATCACCATGTGACAGTATCTGATCCCAGTCTATATCCAGTAGTGCAGCCCTGAATTTCTGGAAATTAGCCCTCTTAAAATTCAAACTTTTCGATTTTCCCACCTGTTTCTGCTTTTTAAAGTTTAAGAGGAAAATAATTATATTATGATGGCTATTCCCAAGGGGTTCCCAGACTGACATTTTGGATAATCTCCTCATTGTTAGAAATCACAAGGTCCAACAATGTGTCACCTCTTGTGGGATCTTCTACAAGCTGCACCATAAAATTATCCTGCAGAAAGTTGATAAAATGTCTCCCCTTCACAGATGAAGACGAGCCCTGACACCAATTTATATTTGGAAACTTTCTGACAGTTTCCCTTTAAAGACCTGACATGCATTTGTCGATATCTGCATTTGCATGTCCTGGCTGTATTGCATTGTGAAAAACAATTCAATTCAGGTGCTGATTCCAATCCCATAAGCGTTTCAACTGAAAGACGTGTGATTGGAAACGAGCACCACTAGTAAACAATGTAAAACAAATGGTGCTCATTACCAATGTAATACAACCGGGACAAGTCCCTCCCCTTTTCGATTGATCTGTATTTCAAAACCGAAACGTATCAACTCAGCCTGCAGTATTTTTCGTAGACCGGTATCGGTGAACTTGAAACTGGACCACACCTGGCCATGATTTGTCTAGTGGGTGGACAACAAATGTGCAAGAGACCAAATAAATTGAGCATGTAGCGTAGCCGGATCCAACCTCTTCCCTGTGCACAGCTGAGATCTGTCACTAATTGAGTTGGGATTTATAGAGCCGGCATACAAGTCGCGCCGTGTTTACTTTCCCCTTGTATACGGCAGGAACTGAATTTTTTTTTTTTGAAGATGCTCTTCATATGAAGAGGAGGCTTTTTATATTGTATAGGGAAAACACTCCACTAATACACAAATTCTTTCCTAAACAGATAAAAGGAAATGGCTTGAAAAGGCTTTTAGTGCTTCTATTACAGACAAAAATAAAGTTTAAATTCATTATGTGCCTTTTTATGTGCGTTTGTCACTGCCGCAGACTTTTTATGCATATGGGGAGAGAACATTGGGAGCTCAAAGTCCAACGCTCCCAGGCTGAAAGTTTGGCTAAAGGATTACGCTATTAATATTTTATGTTTTCTTTCATTCTTTTACGTTTCTGAAAGATTTAGAAGGTCGAAGGTTGAAAAAAATATAAAACAATTGATAAACTTACCCTATATCTCCTTAGGGTGGCCGTGGTGCTGCCAGGCAATTCTACGTCAGGCCCTGTCTTCTGTACAATGGCAATATAATCCGCCCAGAACTGGCCCCAGCTATTGCTCGTGTGGAGGAATGGGGCGGTCCTGCCCGGTGCCTGCACATTCCGCCGCCCCGGTACAGCACCCTTCATGCCCTCCACGCCTACTTGTAGGGACAATAATTGAAATTCCTGGACAGAAAACTGGCATATAAGCATGATAAATCTACCCCCTATAGAATATGAACCCTGCACGCCGGAGTCCAAACACGGGGTGTACCTTCTCTACGGAGTCCCAGAATTTAGCCCTTAAGCTCCACCTACTTCCACAAAATGGCATACTATTTCATATACGATGTTAAAAGACCTGGTAACATAATCCATTTGGAAACTCAGATCCCTGAAGGCTACAAGCAGTGGCTTATTAAAGACTTTAAAATACATAAAAAAATACAATACGCTCAAAAACAAAACTGGCAGATAAATTTTTTTTAAAAAGTTAAAAACAATACACATAGGTTGCTTACAAAAAGTTTGGGAAAACGGAAACAAAAACTCTTGCTATGGAAATAGGTAGAAGTTTCTTGGTCCGAGGACAAGGCATGGAGAGCGATCCAGTCTTTTAACGTATAGAGTCCTCAAACTGAACCAGGCCATGTGACCACTTCACTAATTTAAAGCCAGAAGGTTTTTGACCCCCACCCCTGGTCGTGATGTCACTGTGAGGGGGAGTTTTTCGATCCACCTCCCATCAGAGAGGTACTTTTTGTTTCTGGGGTTTTATTAAAACCCCATAACTTTTGATTGGAAGATGGCACAACACTACCAATTACCAGGGTACCTCACCACTGTTCACCCCATACCAAACTTTGGGTGTCTAGACCTAACATTAGCGGTGTTCTGCCATTGGCTGAGTTCCCCTGCAGCTAGGCTCTTGATACTCGGGCCATGAGGGTATCTTGATCCTACTCTCCCCTGTAACTGGGGACCCATAATTATGAATCATGCCCCAGTAATGGACAGCTATGATATTTATTTTGTCTCCTTCCTTTGATCTCTTTGTCCCCAGATCTGAGCTAGCAGAGGTGTGGATTTCTGCACTTGCTCTGTGGTCACTGAGAAGTACCCTGTGGTGTTGGCTCCAGCTAGTCCAGCTGTAACAGTATTTAACATTTGCTCCTCTAGAAAGTCATAAATGGAGACGCAACGAAAGAAACAAAATGAAACACAATGGGGCTCATTTACTAAGGGTCCGTCGGACGCATTTTCGTCGGGTTTCCCGATGATTTCCATTTTGTGCTGAATTGCCCCGGGATTTTGATTCTCGCAATCGGATTTTGGTGTATTGGCGCCGGCTTGCACGCGACAGAAATCGGGGTTGGCGGAACATTGGACAACCTGACGGATTCGGTCAAACCTCGGAATTTAAAAAAGGAATTGTATCACAAGATCTGCACTTACATGCACCAGGAAGAAGCAGGTGAACTCTGGACCTCAGCGAGGAAGCGACGGATGCAGGAACTCGGGCGCACGAGCTTAGTGAATCACGGCAGACCCGAATCCTCCAGAATTTTGTGACATGGCGCAGACACTTTATAAATGCGTGTACAAGCAGTTTACACATTCCTTTCAGTACAAAGTCAGATAAAAATCTGGCGAGTTCTGCTCATGAAAAATGGGAGGTAAGTAAATGTTACCCTCTCGAACAACCCCATTTAAACACAAAGTTAATGCAATGAACCTTTTTAAAAAGTCACAACTTTTACATCTGGATTCAGGTGATAACCCAGGGAACACTGCAGAAAACCGGACGGTTGCGAACTTTGAATGTACATTGTCTTAGACCTATAAAAAGCCACAAAAGTGCACATGTCCAGCCTCCTAACATGCAGTCCCATGTAAATGCATCTCTCTGGTCTCTTCAGTCCCAATAAATTACACTCTCACTTTTCTCCTCCATGAACTGAGTCCTCAGTACAAATATCTGATGGCTCCAGCCACTAATTGTAATAGGCCCTGCCCCCTTGGTGACATCAAACCCCCTTCAAGCAACCGACTGCAGCCAACCCTAGTGATGAGCACCTGAACTGCCCAGGCAGGTGATGGACATGTGATGTGGTCATGTGACCGGCCGCCATCTTTAGTCTTGTGCCTGGTCCACTGGGACAAAATCAATGGACTGATTAACCCCTTCCCGACGCGCGCCGTACTAGTACAGCAAAGGCTTACCGGTAACACCCGCGATCGGTGCTAGCACTGATCGCGGGTGTTTTCTCTGCGATCGCCGCCGGCAGTGCTGCCGGCGGCTTCAAAGAGATGGCGCCGCATGGGCGCCGCCATCTTGTCGTGGATCGCTGCTCCCCGATGACGTCACGGGGAGCGGCGATCCGTTGCCATGGTAACCTCGGGTGTTCCGAACACCCGAGGCTACTTCGTTTTAACCCATGCATTACAATGTGCTAGGGAGTCTGAAAAAGAGTAAAAGTAAAAATTAAAAAAAGTTTAAAAAAAAAAAAATTATTAAAAAAAAAACTTAAAAATTCAAATCACCCCCCTTTCCCTAGAACTGATATAAAAATAAATAAACAGTAAAAATCATAAACACATTAGGTATCGCCGTGTCTGAAAATGCCCGATCTATCAAAATATGATAATGTTTTTTCACTATGTTTAACCCCGTAACGGGAAATAGCGTCCAAAGTCGAAAATGGCATTTTTTTGCTATTTTGAAAAATATAAAAAAATTAATAAAAAGTGATCAAAAGGTCACACAGTCCCAAAAATTATAGTAATGAAAACGGCATCAAAATTCGTAAAAAATGACACTATCCACAGCTCCGTACACCAAAGTATGAAAAAGTTATTGGCCCCAGAAGATGGCAAAATAAAAAAATATATATTTTGTACAGGAGGTTTTAATTTTTTTAAATGTATGAAAACATTATAAAACCTATACAAATTTGGTATCCAAGTGATCGTACCGGCCCAAAGAATAAAGTAGACATGTCATTTGGGACGCAGAGTGAAAGCTGTAAAATCCAAGCCCACAAGAAAACGTCACAAATGTGGTTTTTCACCATTTTCACTGCATTTGGAATTTTTTTCCCGCTTCCCAGTACACACCATAGAATATTAAATACTGTCACTATGAAGTGCAATTTGTTACGCAGAAAATAAGCCATAACAGAGCTCTTTATGTGGAAAAATAAAAAAGTTATAGATTTTTGAAGTTGGTGAGTGAAAAATGGAAGTGAAAAAACTAAAAAAGGCCAAGTCGTGAAGGGGTTAAAGGGCCGGTAGCATTTTAATTCTTCATTACAGTCTATGTCCACAATATATTTCTGCTAAGGGGAGCAAAATTTTAAATAACATCTAATTACATATTAGCTTATATTTTAATGACCCATTTGAATATTAATTATGCTTATTCCTGGAATACCCCTTTAACAGTTAAACTTCCATGATCAATCTAAGCATCGATCACTGTAGTTTAAGGAAGGTATTCGGAGCTCTCTCCATGCAGCCCCGACCGCACCATCATGTACTAAGGGGTTAATGGTTTTTACAAACTTTTACTTTCAGAATAGTCAGTGACCATTACAAGGACAATGGAGTTCTTGTAGATGCATTTGCTTTTTATAAAGCTGTATCCTGTTTAGATGTTTTGCCCTAATTCAACCTCTCTTAATATTGTGTATAAATAAGGGTGTATGACGGCCTTTTAAAATTTGCTGGTAATTAAACTCTACAACCTTTTGAGTTGTTTCCATAGAGACTTTCAAAATTTTAACTTTAAGAAATATATTACAGCTAAAATTTTCTGGTAGATTTTTAGATTCTATGTATCCAGGGCCGATGCTATCCTTTTTGCTGCCTGAGGTGAATGTCCCCTGGATAACACTGGAATGTCATCTGGATAACAATGTGGTTCTATATAATATATACCAGACACACTACAACTGACCCCAACTGGCCCAGCTAGCCCCAATATATAGTCAGAGAGCCCCAGTATATAGCAAGCCCTCATTATATAGCCAGCCAGCCCCCAGTATATAGCCAGCACCAGTATGCCCAGCACATAAAAAAGTCAATTCTTACCTTTCTGATGCCCTTGACAGGTCTTCTCTTCCTATGTCCAGCAGGGGCAGGTCCATGCAATGTCGCGCACCCACACTGATGTCAGCAGCAGCTGATGTCATAGCCTGTGCACCGCAATGTTGCACAAACCTGAAGAGAAGACCTGTGGGGGGTGTGGGAAAGCTGAGTATAAACTATCTTTTTGAGTTTTTTAGTACATTTTTTTGTGCTGAAAAATTTGACCTAAAGTTGAGTATATACGGTATATATAGCACCCCATCTAAGTTTAGTTAAAATCCTGCCCCTGATTACCCCCTCTAGTATAATTATATACACCCCTCCATATACAGGTCCCTCTTAGTTTCACTAATAATCCATTTCCATATACAGTCCCTCCTCCCACATATAATTACATATGTTCCCCCCATACACAGCTTCCCCCAAGTATATTTAAAGGGCCTCAGGGCGATTTGGGACACTAAACCACCCACTCGCCCTTATTGGCCCATGGTTTAGTGTCCCAAATTGCCTTTTATGTGGGCGTTTGAAAACAATTAAAAAATCCCTCATTCCCTCATCGCCTGCGCGTTCCAGCAAGTGAAGCCAGTGTATCATACCCTAGGTACGGTGCATGCACAATGAGGCCTGGGTATTATCTTGCATTCACTTAGAACCTAGCACAAGAAGAGGCGCCGGCACAGGATTTGCAGATGTGATTTCGATGTGCCGATGCCTGGTTTATGATGCTTCATTATGATGGTAGATTTTCTTCCTAAGTTATCAAGAGAAAAAGTTATCAAGCTTGTGCCCTAACGAGGGGAGAATCTGAATCTGCTGTCTGAGGTGAGTTACAGGACAGCGCCCCCTCTGCCCCATCCAGTAGTAATATATAAGGTTATTTTTTTGTAGTAAATGGGTTCTCCATGCAGTGTCTCACACCTGTGCTGACATCAGGTGTGAGGAGACACTATTTTTAATTGTCAGGTCCTGCATTGTAGCAGATAACTGCGCCCCTGAAGCTGCCTCCTATCTTGCTGCAGATGGCGCTGCCTGAGGCAAAAGGCTCAACACGATTCCTGGCTCATGCACCCCTGCCCCAAACAGCGCAGCTAATGCAATTGGTCAATTTGCCTTTCCAACATGGAATGCTGGGGGAAACTACTGCTTTCTTGTATTCAGGAAATATTCTACTCAATCAGCTCAACATACTGCACAAAATCTCAACATACGTTTTTGCTTAACATTTGGGAAGCGGTTTATCTGAGTAATAGCCTTCAGCAGGCGCAGCATGTAAATACATATCTTGGTCAATTTGCCGAAATTGATTTTACTAAAATCTTGCCTTGAATATTGTAAATATGTTTACACTCTCTACTCCAGGTTCTGCAGATGTGCGTCGGGAAATAATGACTTGTTGGTAACAGCTTCAGCCTGAATTGCTTATTTCTATCTTTTGTGTTCATATCCACCTGCTATTCCCCCATATGTGCTGCTGCACTTGCTTATAATGGAAATGGATTTTAAGAAAACTTTCGAGAGACTTGTTGTTACCCAGTTACAAACATTCGAGTCAGGAAGGTGAATCATTGTCCATGCAGGCCAGTAGGGGCACATGTATCAATCTTCTCCCTTCAAACTTCCCCATTGTCGAGTTTTCTGCAATGTTCCCTGAGTCATCACCTGAATCCAGATGTGAAAGTTGCCCCTTTTTTAAAAAAAAGTTGCAAATTAGGGCGCAAATCTACAGGTGCTCCTGACCAGGCGTAGAATTTAACTTAGAAGTGATTGAGATTTTTTAAAACTTTTTGCGACTCTTGTATTAAAATGTCACAAATTCCATGAAGGCCAACATCTATCAATAAGGAGAGACTGCTAAAATACATCTAAACAGGAGGAAAGCTCAGAAAAACATCACAACAAAACAAAAAACAGACCGACAAAGCCTGATACATGTGCACCACCCTTTAACCCATTCCTGCCGATGGCGTTTTTCATTTTTGGTTTTTGCTTATACAAAGTCCTTATACAAAGACAGTATTTGCTCAATATTTTAAAAATATTAGTTAAAATACTAATAAAAGTAGATTGACTGATATAGCTTGGATGATAACGTCATGTGACCTTTAACCTTGGTTGGACTTTTGTTAGGTCATGTGACCTTTAGACATAGTCAGCATACTAGGCAGAAAAGAAGTTTAGACTATGATGACGTCACAGGTCTCTGTGATGTCATGAAAGAGTCGGCTTCCGTTCTCCGCAGCCGGAATTCCATCACTTTGTCTTCATTACTTTTAAGTGTGAAGACATTGTTTTGGTGCTTAGCCACTGATCCTAGCGTGATTACTATGGAGCCTATTTTGGAGAATCCTCAATGCCTCCCCAAAAAAAGAAAGGGAGGGTGGGGAGATGAGGCACCAAAAAAGGCCAAGAGAAAGAAAAAAGTGAAGCGTGCAAAACGTGGAGCTGATATTAAAAGTAAGGTGGCCCCTAAAAGACCTGGGAGCCCCATAATGGAAGGTGTGATGGAAAAGAGGAAGAGGGGAGAAGAGATGGAGGGAAAAAATACTGATATGCCCCCCAAAACTGCCGGGGCAGCATTGCCAGGTGAGAGCAGGTCTAAGATATCTAGTGTAGATAGACCCCAATGTAGTCAGTAATGGAGGGTACACTTATTAGGGGGCTACTTATTATAATAATCAAGGTTAGACATAATCCTGATATTTTTACCACCTATTGAATGGTTTACTTTGTGGGAGAGCTTGGTAGCAGCCATGATTGACACTTTCCCATGTTAAAAGCCACATTCCTCATCAAATAAAGCTCAAAAAGTATCTATAACATGTAATAAATGTAGATCACATCACAAATGAGGCCGCATTACTGCACATTTAGCGTTACACATCTTTACCAAGTCTCCTCCACACCCTGTAAACCACATTTGTGTAAGTGAGGACCTAGAAGCCTTTCATATGAACATTACATCTCATGTTTCCTCTGTCCTCCAGATACCAATCAAGCCCCCAACATTGTGTCCGGACTGGACAGCTTTACCTTTCATGAACTCCTTGGTGAGGGAGGTTACGGTAAGGTAAGTATTAGGAAATATGTGACGAGGAGCAGTTACATATTGGAATATAACATCTTCTGGTCATGTCCTCCAGTATTAATGGCCTATCTCCTCCAGGTCATGTTAGCCACACACAACGCCTCCAAAAAACAAGTGGCGGTGAAAATGATGAAGAAAAGGCTCCTACTTCAAGACTTCCACGAAAATGTCCTGATAGAGCGACAAGTCCTTGAGATGACTGGGAAAAGTCCTTTGTTTACCCAGGCTTACGCCACCTTCCATACCCAGGTTAGTGGGTCACCATGCACTTATTAACAGATGACAGTATTATTTCATGTATGACAATCATTCCCATCATCCTCTGTGTCTTTATCATCTTTATCACAGGACTATGTATTCTTCATTATGGAATATCTCAGTGGTGGAGATCTGAGGGACCTCATTTGGGCCAAAGCCCCATTAACCATTCCGTTGACAAGGTAAGACCGAACACGTGACTGTAAGTAGATGGTGAAGGTCGGAGCCATCCAGCTTTAGTGTCTCTTTGTTTACTGAACAAGATCGAAAATGCTCATGTTTTCTTTTTTTTACTAGATTTTTTGCAGCTGAAGTTATTTGTGGGCTGCAATTTCTTCATTCTAGAGGCATAATACACAGGTAAGTGCAGAAATTTTTCTGATTCAATCTACTCTATATTTATGGCAATTGGAATCTGTGGTCATAGAGGGATCTATCACCAAAGCTCATATAATAATAGTACTTTATAACATGTATCCACTAACAGAGACATAAAACCAGAAAACATGCTTCTAGACAGCGTTGGTCATCTCAAGATAGCTGATTTTGGTCTTTCTGTGACAAACATTTTTGGCAATCAGAAGATCACAGAGTATGCCGGGACCCTTAGTTATATGGCACCGGAGGTAAGATATCGTATACATGTTACTGAGTGATAACTGTTGGGATTTCTCTATAACTTTAGGCCTAAACAATATTCTAACTCTAACTTTTCCGTAGATTCTTGAAAAGCGACCATACAACGCAGCAGTGGATTACTTTGCAGCTGGTGTGACCATTTATGAGATGGCTACAAAACAATATCCGTTCTATACTGGTCAAGAGTCACGAAAAATCGAATTGTCATTGATCAAGGATGACCCTTCCTATCCTAAAGACCTCAACCCTCAGATCAAAGACATTCTAGAAGGGGTGAGTATGTATGCACACATAGTCTATACTCCACCTCTGGTGTTATGTAGGATAACAGGCCAGATATAGGTTTGGGCGTGGCTGACGTCATCATCATCTCACACAAGACACTATGAATTCTTAGCATTTTATAAATGAATTATATTTTTTTTTCAGCTGTTAAACAAGTCTCCGGAGAGACGGCAGGTGGCTGTAGACAACATAAGGGAACATCCATTTTTCCTGGGAATCCAGTGGAAAGACATAGAGTCAGCTACAGCTCATCCTCCATTGCTTCTAAAACCGGTAAGTATATGATAAATAGAAGTTGTTTGTAGTATTACAGTTCATTTCTCTTTCTTCCTCATGAACACCTGCTTTTTCATCATTAATTCACAGCGCCCAGTAAAGACATCCCAAATAATTGATCACATCCTCACATCTACTGAAGCCAATAAACCCCAAATGGCCAAAAGAGATAAAAAACTGTTCAGTGGTTTCACTTTCGCCAATGATGGATGGAAGATCATCAAGCCAATTCAAGAACCAGTAATACAACACAGAAGGTAAGTCAATGCAACTAGTTAGTAGATGCTAGGGTTTTAAGGTTTCTTAAAACGCCCCCAACATTTGTTAGCAATTTCTAGTGTGTAGTCCCTCCAGTGGCCCACCAGGTGTTTATCTTCTGTTGATGGGTCCACAGGACAAAGTTCCATTTAGACAATCCGATTGGATATGCATTATTTAGATTTGGGAATTATTCATAACATATTTTTTTTCTTGGCAGAACATTTGGTAGATTAGTGAGAAGGGCCTTCTACAGACTGTGGAGCAAGATACAACACTGGGCGTGAACAGCTCCGGTCTGTGGAGTAATGTCCCCTGATGGATGAATGAATACACTCCACAATCCACTGAATAAACTCAATGACGTGATGCACTGCATCACGGTTTCTATTCTCAGCAACAGCCCTTTACCGGACTTGACTTAAAAAATAGAGGAATCATCGATTGCATCAAGAGACAGTTTCCGTGCATGGTTTCTGTATTCCACCAACTATGACTTCTATTGGATTCCCCGTAGGAAGATGTTCCCACAGAGCACGTTACCTGCTCCATCTACCTACCTCCATGTGTGTACAGGATCCAGCTGTATCAACTATAGGGTCCCATGTAAAGGAAATCAACTACTTAAAAAAATAGGATACTCACTTTTGCTTCTCTTCATCTTGATCCTGGCACTTGTCTTCACCAACCTTGACATGCCGAGATCACCTAGAAAAGAAACTTATATTTAGCAGCACGGAGCACCATGATGTCACCTCCCTCTCACATGCTCCCAGCTTGGGAAAGGGCGGTGCAGGGGCGTGCATAATTAGTGACCTGGAGCACTGGACATCTTGACCCCGTGCTCCGGCCTGCTAATTATATGTTTCTTTTCTAGGTGATCCAAGTGTGTCAAGCTTGGCAAAGGTGAGTATCTTTAGATGATTTATCTTTTTATAAGAGGTTGATTTCCTTTAAGATGATTGCCCTGACTAATGTCAACTTCTAATTTTAACAACATTACCAAAATTAATAAAGTCAGTGCTTATCATATAGTAGTGGATCTGAGTCTCTTTGTACATCCCCACAATTGCTCAATAAGGTGTTCAACCCAACACATTATCCAATCCCCTCGTGTGACTCCTAAATATCTCTGTTATGGTAAATGGGAAAAATAGAAATGACGTGTATATTTTGGGGGTTCTCATTAGTCTGGTGTAAGTTTCATTCATGGTAATAGGACAACTTGCTTCCCATCCCTCATACATAGAAAGTAGCCTACAATGTGCTTACATGTCTCCTGCCTTTCTAGGATAATTATATACATTTCTGATCTACTCAATCTACCCCATGCAGTTTGTAAAGTGTAGATGAAGGTGATTACTGCAGAACATAATGGAGAATATTTGGGAGGGGGGTTGTTTCTGTAGTCCAAAAACTAAGAAAAAAAGTAAACAAAATTATCAAAAGTCTGGAATAAATAAAAAAAGTCTGGAATGAATATCACAAACCTTATTTCATTGTTGCCTTTTTTCATTCCTTTCTTCTCTTGTTTTTGAGGTTTGGGATAAGCATAAAATGTTTCTTGGGGCAGATGTACTAATCTGTGATATAGACAGTAAGGCCCTTTATTATCTGGGTGGGTATTGAGGGTTAGTGAGGTTCATATGACATCAAGTAGGTGGGTATTGAGGGTTAGTGAGGACCATATGATGTCAAGTATAAAGATAATATAGATGAAAGGCAATGGTAGATGTTGGATGAGAAGGTGTAATAAGAGGCGCCTGCACTACCATTTCTTTGGACCTGAACTCAACAAGAAACCTTATAGATTTGACAAAGTATGCGGTAATGCAGCAATATATTTGTATTATTATTTAATTTCAATGAATTGTTAGACGACACGTAATCCCACCCTCCGCCCCACTGATAGTGGGATGTAATATATATCACTATTATTACTTTCAGAGACACTTACAATAACTGAATAAAAGCACCATATAAAATCACATGACATCTCCTCCTCTGCATATAGTATGTTCTCTAATGCATACAAAGCTCAGCCCTACACGATAACTCAGTCTGTAATATTAGGCTATTTAGGAGACAGACACTTTTGTTTGTTAACTAAATAAATTGATCTTGGGTTATGTTAAGTGCAATGTCTGTAAAAACAATAATATGTATTACTTGAGGTCATCTGTAAGTCGGGTGTTCTTAAGTAGGGGGACGTCTGTATTGTGTTTATTTCATCATCATCATCATCATATTATTATATTTTATTGCACATCATCATTATAAAAGACCAATCACATTATACATCACAATTTTATATACTAGATCCTCACCACCATCAGGGATCAGCTGGTGGCACTGCTGAGGTGTTATGACATGGACGGATCAGCTGATGGCGCTGAGGAAGTGTTATGGCTTGGAGAGATCAGCTGATGGTGCAGTAGGTGTGTTATGGCATGGAGGGATCAGCTGATGGTGCTGCAGAGATGTTATGGCATGGAGGGATCAGCTGATGATGCAGTAGGTGTGTTATGGCATGGAGGGATTAGCTGATGGTGCTGCAGAGATGTTATGGCATGGAAGGATCAGCTGATGGCGCTGATGAGGTGTTGTGACATGGACGGATCAGCTGATGGTGCTGAGCAGGTGTTATGGCATGGAGGGATCAGCTGATGGCGCTGAGGAGGTGTTATAGCATGGAGGGATCAGCTGATGGCGCTGAGGAGGTGTTATGGCTTGGAGAGATCAGCTGATGGTGCAGTAGGTGTGTTATGGCATGGAGGGATCAGCTGATGGTGCTGCAGAGATGTTATGGCATGGAGGGATCAGCTGATGATGCAGTAGGTGTGTTATGGCATGGAGGGATTAGCTGATGGTGCTGCAGAGATGTTATGGCATGGAAGAATCAGCTGATGGCGCTGATGAGGTGTTGTGACATGGACAGATCAGCTGATGGTGCTGAGCAGGTGTTATGGCATGGAGGGATCAGCTGATGGCGCTGAGGAGGTGTTATAGCATGGAAGGATGAGCTGATGGTGCTGCACAGGTGTTATAGCATGGAGGGATCAGCTGATGGCACTGCAGATGTGTTATGGCATGGAGGGATTATGTATGGGGTTAAGGTCAGGCAAGTTTGCTGGCCAATGAAGCACAATTATACTGTGGTTATAAACCAGCTATTAGTACTTTTGGCAGTGTGGACAGGTGCTGGCAAATGAAAAATTTTACAATAAGCTTGTCGGCAGAGCAAGACTTGAAGTGGAAGCTGCGCTGACTTTGGTCTTGATAAAACAGTGGCCCAGCACCAGCAGATAACATGGACACCAAACCATCACTGATTGTGGAAACTTCAGACTAGATCTGCAGCAGCTTGGATTGTGCCTCTCCACTCTTCCTCCAGACTATGGGACCTTGATTTCCCAATGGAATGCAAAATTTACTTTAATCTGAAAACATCACCCTGGATACTGAGAAACAATCAAGTTCTTTTTCTCTTTGGCCCAGGGAAGACACTTCTGGCGTTGTCTATTGGTCAGGAGTGACACATGGAAGGCAACACCTCTATATACACTCACCGACCACTTTATTAGGTACACCATGCTAGTAACGGGTTGGACCCCCTTTTGCCTTCAGAACCGCCTCAATTCTTCATGGCATAGATTCAACAAGGTGCTGGAAGCATTCCTCAGAGATTTTGGTCCATATTGACATGATGGAATCACACAGTTGCCGCAGATTTGTCGGCTGCACATCCATGATGCGAATCTCCCGTTCCACCACATCCCAAAGATGCTCTATTGGAATGAGATCTGGTGACTGTGGAGGCCATTTGAGTACAGTGACCTCATTGTCATGTTCAAGAAACCAGTCTGAGATGATTCCAGCTTTATGACATGGCACATTATCCTGCTGAAAGTAGCCATCAGATGTTGGGTACATTGTGGTCATAAAGGGATGGACATGGTCAGCAACAATACTCAGGTAGGCTGTGGCGTTGCAACGATGCTCGATTGGTACCAAGGGGCCCAAAGAGTGCCAAGAAAATATTCCCCACACCATGACACCACCACCACCAGCCTGAACCATTGACACAAGGCAGGATGGATCCATGCTTTCATGTTGTTGACGCCAAATTCTGACCCTACCTTTCGAATGTCGCAGCAGAAATCGAGACTCATCATACCAGGCAACGTTTTTCCAATCTTCTACTGTCCAATTTCGATGAGCTTGTGCAAATTGTAGCCTCAGTTTCCTGTTCTTAGCTGAAAGGAGTGGCACCCGGTGTGGTCTTCTGCTGCTGTAGCCCATCTGCCTCAAAGTTCGACGTACTGTGCATTCAGAGATGCTCTTCTGCCTACCTTGGTTGTAACGGGTGGCGATTTGAGTCACTGTTGCCTTTCTATCAGCTCGAACCAGTCTGCCCATTCTCCTCTGACCTCTGGCATCAACAAGGCATTTCCGCCCACAGAACTGCCGCTCACTGGATGTTTTTTCTTTTTCGGACCATTCTCTGTAAACCCTAGAGATGGTTGTGTGTGAAAATCCCAGTAGATCAGCAGTTTCTGAAATACTCAGACCAGTCCTTCTGGCACCAACAACCATGCCACGTTCAAAGGCACTCAAATCACCTTTCTTCCCCATACTGATGCTCGGTTTGAACTGCAGGAGATTGTCTTGACCATGTCTACATGCCTAAATGCACTGAGTTGCCGCCATGATTGGCTGATTAGAAATTAAGTGTTAACGAGCAGTTGGACGGTGAGTGTATATATCAACTTATTAAGGAGAAACTTTGAAACTTGGACCACCACTTAAAGGGAGTAGACATCTGTACCATCCTACAGAGTAAGAACACTATAACTAGTGCATAATAGATATTTAACTTATAACAATGAGTTTAATATAACAAGGAAAAAGTCTTAATTTCTTCCCCTGAATATTGAAAATCTTCTAGATAAGATGAATCACATATAAATTGTAATGTGTTTTTACTGCAGAGACTTTTTCATTTCTGTCTCTAAATAATTACTGCCTAAATATCGTCTTCCACCGACGACACATAATAGTTTAAGGCTCAACACATTTCACAACGTGATTGAATTTCTCAGTTATTGCTCACAATCCAGAAGCTTATGTATAATCACATTTTCTTTATACGTGAAAAAAAAATGTTCATTTGTTATTAGGAAACTTATTAAAATCTTAATTATATATTATAAGAAAGTTACATTTCAGTTTTTGGGCTATACGCTTTCTTACAAGACAAATTTATTCCATTAAGTTGCTAACAAGGCAGCAGTGGGAAGTGAGGCATGGCGTATGGAATCGGCTGGGAGATTTTTATATCTTAAGGCTATATAGGTTGTAGACTATATGAGCTGCAACACATAAAAGTGGGGGACGCGCCAATTTATAGAACTACTCTTTGATGTAAGTCTATTTAGAAGTGTGTTAATGGTCTGTATGTAGCTCATATTACACATACAAAATGTCCCCTAATACATTTTATTGTGGAAAGTACATCAAATCCATAGAATATGCCATAAATGTCTTGATAATTTATCCCTAGATCAGCATCTCCTATCAATCAGCTGTAGAAGAGATGGCAGTGTAAGGGCTCAGGCACATGCAGAGGAAATGCGTATGTGTGCTACCTGTATTTACTACAGCCATGACAAGTACCCATTCACACAAAGCCATGGAACCCATCAGCCCACTGCTAAGACACAAGGGCAGGTGCTATCCTGGGCAGTATTGTTATTAGTGCATGGGTGGCACATGGGATGCGAACAGTCTGTACAACTGCACACGTCATGTAAATATAGGCTATGAGTGCTAAAGGAAAATTTGAAAATAAGTTTTCCAGACTAGGACAAGGAAAAAAAATCCTTTATTGCTCCCTTGTAAGGTAGCACCCTTACCATCAAGCATGAATTTCAAGAAGCCTAATGACATGATATGGAATTAAAGCCAAACCAGCATATCTATTCCAGAAGGGTCAAATTCCCAACTATATTCCCGATGTGATTGCGACTCTTCAGCACAGTGTAGGGAACATGTCTGCAAGGCAGCCTTACCTGGCAAAGTCTCCATACCTCGCAAACTAGTCAAAAGCCTTTCACGCAGCCAAACTAATTCCCTACGCTCTACTGAACAGACGCAACAGCGCTGTCTACAGTTAGGAATCTATTCCTTCTGGAATAGATACACTCGTTTGGCTTTAATCCCACATATATCATTAGGCTTCCTGAAATTCATGCTTGATGTTAAGGGGGCTGCCTTGCAAGGTAGCAAAAGAGGCAGTATTTCTATTGTCTCATCCTAAAATACTTATTTACATATATTCCAGAATCCCCTAGTAGAGCATCAATGGTTATAAGTCTCCACCCAGATGCAAGACCACCTTAATT
The DNA here is from genome assembly GCF_040894005.1 of Engystomops pustulosus. Taxonomy (NCBI): domain Eukaryota; kingdom Metazoa; phylum Chordata; class Amphibia; order Anura; family Leptodactylidae; genus Engystomops; species Engystomops pustulosus. The sequence goes on from NC_092416.1 coordinate 33,878,993, forward strand.
GGCAAAATCTCTATTACTCCCTGCTATAGTGAACATACTTGTTACTGAAATTGAAATTGAAAATTTACTAAAGCCTGGAGCATTACTGCTGCTCCAAATAGTTGATTGGTAGGAACAACAGGTGCTAGAACCCTACTATTGTGTTGTCTATCCTAAGGATGGGCGAGTAAAAACAAAATTGTTAGAATACTCTGTTAACAACAACCAAACTATAGTTTACAGACACAAGATATATTTGGCCTGACAGATGGCTGAAAACTAGGTGTCATAATCTGTATGTTGGTTGGCCTTTGACACATTGGGGCACATTTACTTACCGGGTTCCTGCGCAATTCTCGATCCGGAGTGTCTGACGAGGATGAACTCAGTTGATGAAGATCGTGCGCCTGATATCCTGCATGTGTTGCTTCCCCGATCAGGTCCGCCAGAGTTCACCTTCTACTTTTTTAAGTTAAATCCTATGGTTTGTCCGAATCCGTCGGATCGTCTGATGGCCCGCCCCCTGATTTGTGTTGCATGAAAGCCGGCTCATGCGCCAAAAAATCCCTGTCCCAGTGGAACAAAGCGGAAATCGTCGGGGTGTCCGACGAAATTGCGGTCCTCGGGGCCCTTAGTAAATGAGCACTATTGGCTGTACAAATATTTATATCACTACCAGTTCCTGGTGGTTTCTAGTCTGTTTCCCCCGGCACATGTTGGAGTTAGCTTCTGCCTATCTCAAAATGTACTTAGTACTTGTACTTAATGTGTCCCACATTAAAGCCTAAACAGTACTGTGAAGGAAACAGTAATGTTTCGGACCCTTGAAGGGTATTCAAAGTCACTTAGTCAGGCCCCTTCCACACTTGCGTTGCAGATCACGTCAGAGTTTGATCAGGGTGCGATCAGGGTTTGGTCAGTGAAAAACGCACATTTTGCATCAGAGTGCAATCAGTTTTCCGTGCGTGAAAAACGCATTGAAATTGCATTGAAATTGCATCAAAAACGCGCGTGAAAAACTGAGACACTGAACAAACTCTGACTGAAAACTGATTGCACTCTGATGAAAAATGTGCGTTTTTCACTGACCAAACCCTGATTGCACCCTGATCAGACTCTGACGTGATCTGCAACGCAAGTGTGGAAGGGGCCTTATCCTTTTTTAGACACTCCCAGAATGCACAGGTTCTGAGAGGCGCAGGTAGTGATTTGAAGTTGTCCACTCAACTTCCGGATATGGCACAACAATAAATCACAACTCTGTATGGCTATAAGACTCCTTTCACTAACCAAACCAAATAATGCCACCAGTTCTCCTTTAATATAAGTCTGGTCCGTAACGGGATTATATAGGGTGAGGAACCAACCAGGTAGCATGTATATAACCAAGACGTTCTCAGATCGAGATAAAAGGTCAACACAGGTTACAACATACAAAGATAGCACTACAAGACCCTCTGCTGTAATATACAACCAGAAGCTTCCTACTCAAACCAGCTGCAGTGCTAGAATATAGATGCACTTTTACCAGTTTTGCTGCTACTTACAAGGTACACAAAGGTATCGTTACACAGATCTCTGGGGCTGCAGTATTGTATGGTCAAACCTGCCGTTAGATTCCCTTTAACTTAGGTGGAATTAGTTTGAGGACACCAATTCCTAATGAAACTAATTCTATAAAATATTGTGACGCACTAACCAATCCACACAACACACGCAATGGCTGGTCAGAGAGACAAGTATAGGATAGCAAATGTCTTCTTCATGGTCAAGTCAGTGTGCCGAATGTGCACAATAATGTCTCCAATAATGTCTCCTGCAATATAATATCACGATTACAACTTTGTAAAAAGGCAAGTTATGGATCTGAGCCTAATGTCTTTACTGTGACTAATCAAGTGCTGGATAATTGCCTCAATAAGAGAACGATGTTCTTGCTGGAGATGGAAAAAAAGAAAGCACATTTATTGGAAAATAGGATCAATAATTTCTATAGTGCTGTACCAGTCCTACTCAAATCAGTCCCAAGGTTTAGGAAGGAGAATACATAAACAAACCATCAGAAGAATACTAAAGTCTCTCGGTGCATACTTGTGTTTGGCTACGTATGTCAATGATTTGTAAATTGTGATCAGTGAGTCTAACTTTTCAGGTTAATTTTTTTATCTGAGGATATTTTACAAAACTTCTGTATAAAATGTCTGGTTGTGCTAAAAATTAAAGGGAATGATTCTCTGGGTGTTGGTGCTCTGCTAACTAATTCCCCCTAAGTTCAAAAAAGTATTGTAACGTCCCCATGCGGAATGAAGCGCTGGACTTGCCCTTCTGCACCTGGACTTCTATGGGATTTCTGAGATAGATGTGGATAGAGCATTTTTTTTCTTTTTTTTGGTGTAATCCTTATAAAATGGTCGCACACATTAGGTGAATGTCATCCAATGTCCCTTCACTATCAAAGGTAACATAGCCGATGTTCACGGCTTGCTCTCAGAATGAGAGTAGTCCTGCCCCCATATGCTGCTGCCAGGGGCATAACTATGGCGGTAACAGACATAGCAGCTGAGATTGGGCCCGCAGTGTCAGGGGTCCGGCCTGACAATAAAGATTGGAGGATGTGCACCACATTGTACAGCATAATGTGTATATAACATATATGTGATGTACATATGCTGTATGTGTGTGTATCTGTGGTGTGTATATGGTGTATGATGTGTATGTACTGTATGTGTGTATATATAGTGCAGTCTGTATATGGGACTGTGTGTATATGTGTAAGAGTTTATAATTGTTCGCTATGAGTGAAGAACTGTATGTTTATGTATATAGGTATATAAATGTGTGTATATATGAGTGTAATCTTTATATTTTTAAGCAGGAATGGGGGCCCCATTTAGAAGTTTGCAATGGGGCCCTGCCTCTCAGACTGGCGCTGTTTGCATACTGCTCTGGTTTCACTACCTGGCATCATCGGCATCCAGCGGCGGAGCAACTTTCCTGCTGAGAGAGCAATCCAAACAGCGGCCATCTTACCTCCATATGGCAGTTAGTCAGGCCGCGTGCACTAAATTAATTGTGGACTTGCACCCAGTCAGCTGGGAATATTAAAACTATCTCCCATTGTTGCCCCATCAGCATCAGACAGCTGGACCAAGGTCCACTGCAGTGACTACAGGGGGATAGGAGAGTTACCTCCAGCACGTGTACTCCTTACACCCCGGCACCATTTTAAAACAAAGAACAAAATCTCTCCCTGCTGCCAGTTACCACAGTTACCACTGAGCAATACTGGGGGAAGAGAACACCCCATCAGAAACAGTTAACCCTGGATTTTTCTAGAGGTGACTCATGTTAGTGATATATTCCTCTACAGCGGCCATTTTGAACCAATAGAACCAAACAGCGTCCATTTTCAATCAAGCAGCCATTTTAGTATAAGCAGGGGGTCATGCCGGGGGTCAAGCACTGTCCAGCTAATGTCATGATTCAAACTTCATTTTTATGTACCGTATATACTCGAGTATAAGCCGAGTTTTTCAGCACAAAAAATGTGCTGAAAAACACTAACTCGGCTTATACTCGAGTCAAAAAGCTAAAAAAAAAAAGACTAAAAAAAAAAATCTAAACTCACCTTTTCAGCGGACGCGTGAGTCTTCTATGCGATCCCTCTGGCTGCGGCACCAGGTCAGAGTCACTGACTTCAGCCGCCGCCGCGATCGTATTGTGTGTGCCGGCAGCCGAGCTGCGCGCCGCACGGACCTGGAGCCGCAGCCAGAGGGATCGCATAGAAGACTCGCGAAGGCGCCGAAAAGGTGAGTTTAGATTTTTTATTTTTTTTAATTAACTGTCCGGCTCCATAACGGGCCGGGGACCCGGCTCCATAACGGACCGGGGACCCAGCTCCATAACGGCAGGCTACATATTGGGGCAGGGGCTGACAGGCTACATATAGGGGGCAGGGGCTGACAGGCTATATATTGGGGCAGGGGCTGGCAGACTATACTGGGGCTATGTACTACTGGGGGCTGGCTGGCAGCTATATACTACAGGGGGCTGCTGTCTATATACTACTGGGGATTGGTGGCTATATACTTGGGGGGGGGGGGCTGTGACCAATGCATTTCCCACCCTCGGCTTATACTCGAGTCAATAGGTTTTCCCAGTTTTTTTGTGGTAAAATTAGGGGCCTCGGCTTATACTCAGGTCGGCTTATACTCGAGTATATACGGTAACCTGTTTGCTCACCTGCCAGCTTCTCCTTGACATTTAATGAGAAGCCAGTCTGTCCTTCACTCTTGTCCTATATTTTTTCTCTATCACCTGCTTATCTTATGTTTTGGCTTGCCCGAGTCTTCTTCTCGGGGCAATTATTATAAATGATGTCTCTGAGAAAAAATAGTTAACCTTTTTTGGAGAATGTCCTGGTAAAATTCATTATGGCCAATAGCATTGCAGTATTCTATCTCCTTGTCACTCCCCCCATATGCTGATGACTCTGTATTTGATATATGCGACTGAGCTCTAATAAAATGGAGGGACATTTACTATGAGACTGGTGTGTCTAGGTTTTATTCTCTCGTCCTGGTACCGGACAGCCATGAAAGAGCTAATTTGAAAGTCACCTTTACAACTGATCAGGGTGGTTTAAGCCCTAGATAAAAATCTCTATCACTCATCAGAGCCCCTCTCCTTGTGACCCATCTTGGTATATGTTGAGCAAATAGAAAATGAAAGGACAGGTCAAAGTTATCAAACTCTAATTTTGTTTTTGTACTTTTTTTTTCTTTTGCTCAACTTTTTGGAACAAGCCATTTCACATTGCCATCCTTTTTGCCTCGAGCTCATGAATCAGTTTATATTTTTTTTTCTTCTGCGGAGAAGGCAAAAGAAAAATTCCCCTCCCCATGTTCTGGGCACGATGTACTAGACACTGTGCACATAGAGTAATGGAGCTGAGTCATTTTTTAGGGCCGCCTCTGTTCACCGCAGATACTGTTATTGCATTATGCTTTTATATCGTTTTCAAGTCTAGAACCAGATATTGAATTTTACTGCAATGTAACATTTAGTACAAGATACGGGGACGTGAAATATCGTGCTGCCTGCAAATTCATTAAGATGTCAGAACAACAAAATGTGGTACGGCACTCTAAAAAAACTTATTAAAATACTTCCAAACAGCTATTTAATATCTCAGTGAAAAATGAGAAACCCCAAAGCTTTGAGTCGTATGGCCGGTGTAGAACTGCGGTGCTAAACAATGTGTATTACCGGTGTATTTCCAGACTTGAAGTTATTATCGCTGTGTTACTGCTGTAGATAAATTGGAATGAGTTTCCTTATCAATACCATCACAAATCATTGAGAGTCCTGAGATGTATTGGTCGGCTCAGAAACCCCTGATTTTATTTCTGGCCGTACGTGAAATGGTAAATGGGACTTTTTCCTTTTTCATTTGATTCATAAAACGATAAGAAAGCTGCAGGGATTGGTAAAAAGAAAAAGTACAGATAATGTCACTACCCGTTCCACTTTTGATGTGAGGATCCTCAGCTGCAAACATGATGTCCTATACAGATTCAGTAAAACTTATTCAGAATCCCATTTTGGTGTGTGTGGTAAGTAGCAGCAGGGCTGTGAAGATAGTGAATATTTAATTCCAAAATACAGGTTTGCAGCTCCTGTAAGTGCTCTGGGTGGGTCTTTTAGCCTGAAGAGCTTTCTGCTGTTTGCAATTAACTGTTCCACAGTGCCTCCCCTCTGCTCTGATTGGCTGCTGTAAGTATCCAACCAAAATTCTTATACAGCTCCTACTCCTAGCAGAGGGGAGGAGCTGTGGAGCAGCACAATGCAGAGAGCAGAAAGCTCTTCAGGCTGAAACACCTGCCCAGAGCACTTGCAAGAGCAGCAGAGCTAGATTGTAACTTTACTTTTCCCTGGCCGGGGAACTAGGACTCGGCTGGTGACATCAAAGCCAGGGTGTGGAGAGAGCGGGGCTGTTCTCTCTCCTAGCTTCCTGACCGGGAGCAGGAGGAGGCTGGCAGCGGTAGGCATTAATATATTAATGTCCGGGAGAGGCGTCTTCAACACTTTTACAAAGTTATTATTTCAGCAATAAAAATTTCAAAATATATGTAAAACACAGTCCCCCTATCGCCTAGACATAACGAGCAGCCTTTTAGGCCACTCTTCCACCACTTATCTGGTGGTAGTTTTCCTTTAATCAGAAGCCTGGGTCCAGGTTCGGGTTCTGCTGAATCCTCTTCTCTGGTAATTTGTGCCGCATTTAACCCCTTACCGACATGTGACCTAATAGTACGTCACATTCTGGGTGTATGGAGTGGGGTCTTATCGTAGACAGTAAGTCTTTGCTGCATATTGCTAGCACCAACCATGGGTGTAAACCCGCGGATGGCCGCCTGCAAAGTTGCTGGGCGATCAGCGCATTACAGGCGGTCCCCTACTTAAGAACACCTGACTTACAGATGACCCCTAGTTACAAACGGACCTCTGGATGTAGGTAATTTACTGTACTTTATCCTTAGGCTACAATAATCAGCTCTAAAAGTTATCAGAGATGTCTGCAATTAAGATTTATTGCTAATCCTGGTTCTTATGACAATCCAACATTTTTAAAATCCATTTGTCACAGAGACCAAAATAATTTTGGCTGGGGCTGCAATTATAAAATATACAGTTCCGACTTACATACAAATTCAACCTAAGAACAAACCTACAGACCCTATCTTGTACGTAACCCGGGGACTGCCTGTATAATGAATGAGGAGGAAAATCCCCATATACTGCCATACTGTAGTATGGCAGTATAAGATAGGATATATCAGACAACCTAGGGTTAAAGTACCCTAAGGAGTCTGAAAAATAGTAAAAATAAAAAAAGTTTAAAAAAAAATTAGAATAAAGAAAATGAAATTTCAAATCACCCCCCTTTCCCTAGAACTGATATAAATATAAATAAACAGTAAAAATCATAAGCACATTAGATATTGCTGCGTCTGAAGATGCCCGATCTATCAAAATATAATAACAGTTTTTCACTGCGTTTACCCCGTAACAGAAAATAGCGCCCAAATTAGAAAATGGCATTTTTTTGACATTTTAAAAAATATAAAAAATTCCATAAAAACTGATCATAATGGTCGTACAGTCCTAAAACTAGTAGCATTGAATATGACATCAAAAGTTTCAAAAAATGACACCACAAACAGATCCATACACCAAAATATGAAAAAGTTATTAGTTCCAGAAGATGGCAAAATAATTATTTTTTTGTACAGGAGACTTAAATGCGTCCAATTTTATTGCATTTGGATTTTTTTTCCCGCTTCCCAGGACATGGCACGGGATATTTAATGCCACCATTTTGAAGTGCAATTTGTTACGCAAAAAACAAGCCATCACACAGCTCTTGGGATGATAAAAAAGTTATACATTTTTGAAGGTGGGATGTGAAAAATGAAAAAATCCAAAAACGAAAAAGGGCTGTGACGGGACGGGGTTAAAGAGACAACACCAGGGATTGGAGCCAACGTGGATCATGGGTGTTCCTTGTGTGGTTTCAAAACTTAGCAGGACCCGAACTTTGTTGGGTCCGCTCATCACTAGTCACGACTGCCTGACTAGGTAAAGCTAGTTCCACCCTTGATAAACCGAACACATAGGGGGAGATTTCTCAGAAGCTAAATGTAAAACTGCTCTAGTTGCCCATGGAAACCAATCAGTTTAGGTTTAAATTTATAAACAGATCTAACAGACCTCTGCGCCACGTCACCACTTGCGATTATTTGCCGCAATCCGCCACCTTCTCGCCAGTGGGGTGTGAAGGGGGGTGCGATCGACCGGGGGTGGGCCGGCGTGGGGCATTACTATCCCCAAGGCATCGCACTTGCTTCCGCTGGCGACTTTTCACATGTGACACGCCGGTTACGTTAATTTCTACGCCAGGCCCTGCCCGCCATAGAATAAATGCTACGCAACCTCCTTCCCCAATACATCAAGAGGCGGAAGCCTCTTGATGTATCCCACTGCGAATACGGGGGCACGAGCTCCAGCGTATGATAAATGTCCCCCAATGTTTTCTGGCTCTATGAAGAGATTTATCAGAAGTTTCTGAGACCAGAACTTTTCCTTGTTACCCATGGCAACCAATCAGAGCTCAGCTTTCACTTTTACACAGCTGTTTATAAAATGAAAGCTGATCTCTGCTTGGTTTCCATGGGCAACTAGAACAGTTTTACCTCAGACACTTCTGCTAAATCTCCCCCTATGTGTTCTATTGAGGCAACAGCTTTTCAGTTCGGGGGCAAGTTGTCACCCCGCACCGACACCATGATTAACTATTAATAGCCTCTCCTGATATTTATTGCCCATCACACGTAGGATAATAGCCTAGAATAATATTTCATGGAAAAAACTGCGTTGCTAATGACAGTAATCCCTTTTACAACCCACTAGGGTTTATTTTTACTGCTACACTCCGGGTTTTTACTACTGAACAATCCATCAGGAGCGACAGGCGGCCTCATAAGCCACAATACTGAGCAATCAATAGTTCTATGTATACAGCACATAGACGTAACAACTGGACCTGCCCAATAACGGGACCTTATTGTGTCTCTTCAACGTCCTTCAAGTGTCTCCGCCTTCACTTACACAGACGTTCCTAAGCAGAAAGAGCAGGAAAATGTCAGAGCACTTGTTCAGAATCGCTGTTCAGCCGCTAGATTTATATCTATATTTGAAAAAGTCCAGTCCAACTTTTATGGTTATTAGAGCAAACATGCAAACTATAGAGAAAGGTCAGAACCAGAGGCCGTGATCGATTGAGATTCTCATACAAACTCCCCAAACTATAAAACCGATAAGGTTATCAGATAGCAGCCGCAGCAAAGTAAAGGAGGATATGAACCTATATCAGCTCCACCAGTTATGTTTAATAAGTAGCTGTAGTACTGTAATAATATTAATACTAAAAAGAGAAATATATCTTCTAAAACAAACAAATACAATTAACCAAAAGGAGCTATACAAATTGTACATAGTTTAGAGCAGAAGGAGCTGAGCAGACTGCACATACTGTCCCATCCTCAGGCAGAATGTTATAGAGCAGGATGAGATGAGCAAAATGTACATTGTGTTGTAGTTGCAGGTGGAATGTAATAAAGCAAGAGCAGCTGAGCAGATTGTACATAGTGTCCTATCTGCAGGCAGCATGTTATAGAGCAGATGAGCTGAGCAGATTGTACATAGTGTCCTATCTGCAGGCAGCATGTTATAGAGCAGGAGGAGCTGAGCAGATTGTACATAGTGTCCTATCTGCAGGCAGCATGTTATAGAGCAGAAGGAGCTTAGAAGATTGTACATAGTTCCTATCTGCTGGTTGCATGCTATAGAGGAGGAGAAGATGAATTGATTTTATCCTATCCTATTTTGTCCTATGTCCAGGCTGTATGTTAAAGAGCAGGAGGAGCTCAGCAGATTTTACATACTGTTGTATCTGTAGGTAGAATGTTATAAAGCAGGAGGAGCAGAGCAGTTTGTTCATATTGTCCTATCTGAAGGTAGCATGTTATAGATCAGGAGGAGCTGAGCAGCTTGTATGTCTTGCTGTCTGCTGATGACACTATCTGCTCAGCATCTCCGGCTCTATAACATGCTGCCTAAAGATAGGACACTATATAAAATCTATTCATCTCCTACTCCTCTATAGCATGCACCCTGCAGATAGGACACTATGTACAACCTTCTTAATTCCTCCTGTTCTATAACATGCTGCCTGCAGATAGAACACCATGTACAATCTGCTCAGCTCCTCCTGCTTTATAACATGCTGCCTGCGGATAGGACACTATGTACAACCTGCTTCATTCCTCCTGTTCTATAACATGCTGCCTGCAGAAAGAACACCATGTACAATCTGCTCAGATACCCCTGCTCTATAACATGCTGCCTGCAGATAGGACACTATGTACAATCTGCTCAGCTCCATCTGCTCTATAACATGCTGCCTGCAGATAGGACACTATGTACAATCTGCTCAGCTCCTCCTGCTCTATAACATGCTACCTGCAGATAGCACACTGTGTACAATCTGCTCAGCTCCTCCTGCTCTATAACATGGACACTAAGCACTATATAATGTGCTGTTCATTTTCATTTTTACCAACATAAATAATTTTTTTTCCAAAAATTCTACTATGCTAGTTCCGTTTCCTATTTCACATGAACGTTGCTCTTATATTGGAGTCCACGTCCAAATGACAGTAATTGATCTCGCTGATCATCTCCCCATCATCACCATCATGTTCACCGATCCTTCTGTTAGTTTTACTACAGCAGTAAATGAAGATTTGTTCTCTTGCCAGTGACTGTATGGGTGAGGCCGTGTCTCTTACATCTCTCCGTTAATGAAGTTGAAAGGACGTACAAATGATCTTCTCATCTACATTTGGAGGCAGCGGATCGTTCCGTCATCAGTCACGCGCACAAACGTTAATTGAATCCAAAATAAACTAATTTCTTTAGCGCCAATTATTCGTTCCCCCATCTTTATTACGGTAAATTATGTGGAAGGTTATTTGGAAGTTTTTGCACAGCATACAAAGCAGTTATTTACATACATTGTATTAGCTTCATCTTACCTGGAGAACATTCGCTGCTGTCTCCCACGCGTTTGATTTTTCTTTTTATCCATTTTTATGTGTTTATAATTGCCGGAAAGTAAACATCGCTGTCAAAATAAAGAAAGTTGTTAAAAAAATTTAGAATTTTATAAGCGCTAAGAATGTTTTAATAAATGTTCTTAAATCCCTTTCCTTTTTGCTGGATGATGTCCAGTTATATTACCATATATACTCGAGTATAAGCCTAGTTTCTCAGCACCAAAAAATGTGCTGAAAACCCAAACTCGGCTTATACTCGATTAAAAAAATATAGATTTTACCAGGTTTTTGTGGTAAAATTAGGGCCCTCGGGTTATACTTGGGTTGGCTTATACTCGAGTATATACGGTATATAGTAACGTCCCAGAGTTAGGAATGTACTAATCCACCCCTGCCATCCAAGGCTAAAGGGACTGATCGCTCCACTATAAGCACTCAGGTTCAGAGGTTCACAGGTATAGTTATTGCCCAAACTCCTGGTTATTATTTATGCTCTGTTTATTCTAGCTTGAAATCATGTTGTATCTTTCCTGTGTAAATCAGTCACTGGTTGGTAACTCAAAGATGTATGTAAGGACCAAGGTAATAAATTTGACCTGTATGGTGATTGTTCTTTTTTCTCTTTCTGTACATTGCTAACAGAGCAGACTGCTATTTCTGAGCTGCTGATGCAGCAGAGCCAAACAGGCTCCAAAGGAGCCACAAAAAAGTTCACAGGGTGAAACTGGTCATAAAAGGGCCATAACCAGTCACCACCAAGGAGACTAAACACCTAATGACTTCATACACAAAGCCAATAAATCAGAATAAAAATATACAATAAACATGGTAAACTTTATTACTGAGATAATCAATGTAACATAAAATACAGTAAATCTGCAGGCAGTGTAAAGGGACAGACAGACAAAAAAGAGTACACACAGTTCAATCAAGGTAACAATAGACACTAAGTGTTCCCAGGTAAGTATGGCTACAGAAACACGTGTCGGGGTGGTACACACGCTCTTGGTTTGTATTGCATATTTGTTTTCCCTAAGCCTCCACTTTGGATTTATGTTATTTTACTGCGGATTTAGGTGTGGGTGGCGTTATTTGTGTCCACCATTTACTTTCCGTAGCCATACTTACCTGGGAACACTTAGTGTCTATTGTTACCTTGATTGAACTGTATGTACTCTTTTTTGTCTATCTGTCCCTTTACACTGTCTGCAGATTTACTGTATTTTATGTTACATTGATTATCAGTAATAAAATTTACCATGTTTTATTGTATATTTATATTCTGATTTATTGGCTTTGTGTATGAAGCCATTAGGTGTTTAGGCTCCAAAGGAGACAACACGGTCCAAGGCTATGGTACTAAAATGTTCCACAAGTAAGGATTGCTGCCTATACAGAAGCCAGCCAACAGACAGACCTGCTAGCCACAGGAAAAGCCGTTCCATCCTGAGTGAAGTTTGCCCCCTAACCTTGTTCAAATTGGTTTCAAATGTTTGTGCTACGTTTGTGCTGGTTTGGGCAGCAGAAATTTTCAATTGTGCCGTTATAATTTTTAAGATATTACTAAAAGTTTCCAGAGGTCATCAGAGGTCAACCAGCCCCCGACAAATTAACCCAATCAAACAAAAGTGGTGTCAAACGTTTGAGTTATTTTTGTGCTGGTTTATGCAGCAAAAATTTTCATTTGTGCCGCTGTCGTTTTTAAGGTATGTTGAGGTGTTTCCATAAGTTAAGGTGTTTAGAATGAACTGCTAAAAAAACAAACCTAGTGACACTTCTCTGGTTTAATCACCAAGGGGAGCTAGCAAACACATTGGAGCAGATTTACTTACCCGTCCCTGCGCGATCCCTGAGGTACGTTCCTCGACTCCAATGCACAGCTGCCGCGATTCACTAAGATCGTGCGCCCGATGTCCTGCATCTGTTGCTTCCCCAATCAGGTCCGCCAGAGTTCACCTTCTTCTTCCCGGTGCAACACAAATTCTTGCAACACAAATTCAAAGTTAAATCCCACGGTTTGTCCCATATCCGTTGGACCGACCGACGGCCCGCCCCCCAATTTCTGTCGCATGAAAGCTGGCGCCGATGCGCCAAAATCCAATCGCATGTAACACAATCCCTGGCATTATCCCCGAAAATGTGGCCGCGGGACCCTTAGTAAATAAGCCCCATTGTACTATGGAAGGAATGAACTCTGATGACCTCTGGAAAAAATTATCAATACATTAAAAACGATAGCGGCACAAACGTTTGACACCACTTTTGTTTGATTCAGTTAATGTGGGGGGGGAGGGAGGCTGGCTGACCTTTTGAACTTTACAAATTAGTTAATATCTTCGAAACAAAAGCAGCACAAAAAATTTGAGCAGCACAAACCAGCACAAACGTAGCAGAATTGATTGGCACCAGTTTTGTTTGATTTGGGTAATGTGGGCGGGCTGGTTGACCTCTATTGACCTCTGGAAACTTTTATTTATATGTTAAAAACAAAAGTGGCACAAATGAAAATTTCAGGTCTTCACTCAGGTCTGTTTGGACTGTTTCCCATTAATAGGAACCGTATGTTTTTACCACATTACTTCCGTGTGCATCCCTGGCCTGCTGATAACACCAATTGCCTTCTTTTAGGGATTGACTCCATATACTCCAGGAGTGCCCCATGGGGCCTTCTACATCTTTCCATCCTTCCTTTTTCGACAGATCCCACCTATAGTGGTCAGACGGAGGCAACAACTATGCCTCCATTTGCCACTATAGGTCAGTGTATACACTCAGCATATCCGTTGGAAATTTTCTTGACGCATACTCTAAGCATATACAGAAAACATAATGTGAATCCAGCCTTAATGATGTCCTGTCATCATGTCCTGCATGCAGCCATGTGTCTGCCATGTGTCTGTATGCAGCCATTCGGTGGTTGTGTTTTCAGTGTCAATAAAATCCTATAAAAAAAATTTTCTAGTATATCACAACACATCTTTCTTGATCCTGAAAATGGCCAAAAATGGTTAAGATCAAATCCAAGAACCATTCATGGTTCGTGGATGGTTAAGTTACAATGCCAGCACCATTCATGGTCAGGGGTAGAGCTATTTTTGGAAAAAGCAGCCATGTTTTTCAACCCCTTTAAAGTTCAGGAATTGCATACTGCTTGAATATAATTTATAGTCACTTAGAGGACATCATAGATCTGAGCTTTAATTTTGGACAAAGTCGGACAGGTTGCTGAAGGTCAAGGCTACTCCTAACCCCTGGCTACCAGGAATGGACCAATAGGGAAAAAATACTTACTTCTATGTGGATCCCTGCTCCTTCAATACCTTCCTATGATACTTTGTCAACATCGGCGGATAAGTCACTGCTATGACCAATCGAAGGTCAGTAGTGACATGTCCCTTCTTTTTTTCAATCAGTAACCATAGCAGTAGAATGACCCCCAAAGGGTGGACACATGGGTCTTGTATGTATAGTAATATGAATCCCATTTGCAAACCCCTGCCAACGCATGGGCAGGTTGGTAGTTGCAAATCGAGCCCTCCTCAGATGAGGAGCTGTTAGGGGAGATTGGTCACCTCTCTTGGATGGTTCTGGAATCTGAGTATAATGTAATTGCAGCTATAGATTCTGCCTGGAAAGGCAACTGTTAAATCTGTGTAAGTAACTATCCAATGATGTGGCTGTATTGCTATCACCTGACCAAAGTGATATAAACCTCTGCTGGGTGAGAGCACGGGGTCTGTCTGTCTTTAGTCTTTGCTAGTCAGTCAGAGTGAAGATAGAGAGTCAGTATAGCACACCTTCAGTGTTGCCACAGATACCAATCCCAGGAACTGAGTCAGGAGACTTTATCCCAGAGCTGTAGCTGCCACAATTTGAACACAGCTCCACCTCAACTATCCCAGCCTGCATTCAGGCTGGTGCACTGCGGACCACTCTCCATGACCACTCCAGTAACCAGCATCTGCTGTGTTATCGTTTGGCAGTTGCCTGCTGATTGTAGTTTAATAAAGAACTGTAAATTGATTTGCACAATGTTGCCTCCGTCTGATCCCTGGATACAGCTGTTACCACCATGGGCTTCCCCATCCATAACCCAGGGATTCATCCTACAGACACTCAGGGGTTGCCCCACCACCTGCTGGAGACCTGCCAGGCTGTAGGTCAGCCCTCCGTTCTCCATGCCAAACACTGTGACATCTGCGCGCCCTAGGCCGCAATCGCCAGCAACTCCAGTATTCTGGGCCCCGGCTGCCTCTGAGCCCACAAGAAAAGGCTAGGCCCTGGTGGGGGATGTTGCACATTCATGTATAGGTGTCACTCATCTCGTACCCGTGCAATAGAAAATGTTCCCATGGAAGAAAGTCAGCAAAGCAAAGTTGTTGGACAAGCCTCATGCAAATTTATTCTCTTGAGTGGTCACCTCCAGTCCGAAGTGAAGCGCTCCGCACACACTGCATACACATTGTTACTTTTAGTGGTAGTTGTGTAGGAATTATAAACCTTCTCGAAATAGGGGACATAAAAATTAATAGTGTTTACTGTGTTCCTCATGATATATGAGTAACATGCGAAAGTAATAGAACAATAGTTGTACTATTTTGCACAATAAAAATTGTTCTAGAAAAACAATTAGTATTTTTCTTGCCGCATACAAAGAGTGACAACTTTTTGTACTGCTCCTTCGGCAGAGCGGCACAAATTAATAAGTTATTGTACTTACTTCAAGCCTTTTTGGTAACGTTTTCATTTTCCAAGCACAAAGTTGTTTTTTCAACTTTTTTTTTTTTTTTTACCTTTTACAGCAAACTCTGTGCAGATTTCCTTATTTGTTTGTTTTCGTTTCCTTTTGCTTTGTATTATGATGTTTTACTTTTTTATAGTTTTTATTAATATATTTTAATTTTACAGGGGGCCTTGGCCCGTACATCACAATCGAAGAAATTTATCATTAAGTCGGATACTTGGGGCAGTTTTATGTCTGCCTTTTTTAGCTCCAGTGCCTCATATTTATTAAATGGCTTTTGGCACTGGATAAATCTGTTAGCAGTGCTCTTATTTAATGGGGGTGGTTTGTGACATTGGCACATAGACCAGGGTGGGACTAGGGTAAATTTGTGCCAAAAACTTGGGCCTAAATGGAAAGTCACAATACACAAATTCAGTGAAAACTTGTCTACACAAGTTTAATGAATTTGATGCGAACAAGGTCTATATCAATGTGACTTTACATTGTCCTATGTTCCTTTGGTGCAAGGAAAATTCACAAAACAGCATTTGCACCGCAACTGTGCCAAAACATAGACAAAAAAACAATGATGGATCACCCCCAATGACTAGGTAGTCACACAAAAATAGCATACCTATACAAACTACAAACATGTTCCAAAATACAGGTGCTAAAACTAAAAGAAGAAGTGTTAGCTCCTATAAAAATTCTGTAACGAACAAGTGATGTCTTCTCTCATTGTAGATATATTGGGGGTCATTTACTAAGGGCCCAAATCGCTCTTTTTCGTCGGGTTTCCCGCAAATTACCGGTTTGCGCCGAATTGCCCCAGGTTTTTGGCGCACACAATCGGATTGTGGCACATCGGCGCCGGCATGCATGCAACGGAAATCAGGGGTGGCGTGGCTGTCGGAAAACCCGACGGATTCGGAAAAACTGTGGTATTTAAAAAAAAAAATATGTGTCTTACCTGCACCCAGGATAGGATGGTGAACTCCAGCGAACTCCGGCGGACTTCAGCGCAGCAGCGACACCTGGTGGACATCGGGCGCACTACCTTAGTGAATTGCCGGAAGACCCGAATCCTTGACGGAGAACGCGCCGCTGGATCGTGACAGGACCGGGTAAGTAAATGTGCCCCATTTTTTTCTTCTCTATCTGGCCCAGACCACCATGACACCTGCAAAGGTTGTGAAGACATCTCAAGCAGAAACTGAAATTCTAGACCAAAGCCAGACAAACCTAAATATAAATCCTAAACCAAACCACTTAAACTATTACAAACGAAAGCGAAAACCTGTGCACCTCCAGAGTAGTACTGTAGCGTTATAGTCATGTGACTTTATCTGTTCAGGTCTATTGACAATGACCTGGACTTAGATGATCTGGACTTAGATCTTAGGCCTGGACTTAGATGATCTGTATAGGTCCTACCAACATTTTTTTTTTCAATTAAAACAACACTAAAAGCCACAATATGCACCCGATCTTTGTGTAGAGGATTATTTCACACATCAGGTTTGTCCCCTTGGTACAGGGATTAAGTGTCCACAGATGGACAAGCTCATAACATAAGATTTGGTCACATTTACCATAATGTGCCATCATTTATCTAATGTCCAGAGCCAGCTTTACTACAGACAAGTTTTCAGAAGGATAGTTACATTTTCATTTTGATCTCAAGGTACAGTATCAAAGTAAAGGGTAATTTCCAGTCATTACACATTTTATAATACTAGCAAATTTGATACTAAAATTCCAAAAAGTGAACACATTTTCAGAATATCTCCTTTAGTAAGTAGCTGCAAGCCATTAAATAAGCTCTGTCAGAGAGAAGACCTCATTATTCTGTCTTAACAGAAGCAGAAAAGTGATTATTTGCAATTATTGGAAGAGCGTCAAGGGGGCGTGGCCAGTCAGGTGGTGAGCCCGGCCGTCAGAGAGTGGGCCGGTGCGGGGCGCTCCTGTCCCTGCGGCTGTGCACTCGCACTAGCGCAGTGGCAGGGCTATCATCCGCCGGCTGATGAGTGCTGGCATAAGATAAATAACACACACACACACCCCCCCACGTATGAAAAAAATTGGTTCCGGCACAAATTGTTGATGATGTGGACATTATTCAAGGAAAAAAATAGATTTACATCTATAGTGGAGATTTATCATATTTTTAACGAAACCCTGCCCCTCCGGCACCGCCCGATACATCAGGAGGCTTTGGCCACCCAATGTATTTGGCGTGGCAGTTGCACTGGTGTACAAATCTACTGAATCTGAATAATCACAGGCTATAGCAAGCAGCTTAATCTCCACCAATGAATCAATTAAACAATTGCAGCCAACTATTAAATTGGTTACATCTATCTGCCAGAACGTTAGAACCACCAGTCAAATATACGGTAGGTTTCCATCGTGCCACCAAAATAGCTTTGACCCATGAAGGCTTGGGCTCTACAAGAATTTGAATGATGTCTTGTGAGTAAAATAGTTTGGTATATCAATAACAATCGAATGCCATATTGGACCACTGGACCCTTAGGGAGATAGGACCATTGAGGTGACACCACACATCTGAACAAACACTTGGTTCAAAGAACAGACTAACCTGCATATACCATATGCATCAATGAGGGAAGGGTAACCATGACTTAGTTACCCTCCAGTTGTCTTTCCCTGGATCATATTTGGTACAGATATCTCCACCCTTACTGTCACACAGTTGATATGGACCCAATGGGTCACTAAACTACTCCTATTAATAAATATTATTAAGGGCTTTGTCTAAGTTCTTCCCTAATAAACACCTCTAGGGTGATATTTATTTCTCGGGGGACCACCAGTTCAGTATTTCTTGGAGTTAGAAGACCCAGGCACATTGTGAGACATAAGCATACGGCACCAAAAAAACAGGCAGAGATATAGTCAGTAGAAAAGCTGAGGTCAGGACAATGTATTGGTCATCCAGGAAGGGTCGGGGCAGATAGTGGTCACATCTGGTCCCAACTGGTTTAGAGTACAAGTAACAGTATTACTTCATACTGGGACCTACCATTTTGAAGATGATCTGATCCAGTCGTCTATCCATCACAATTTAACCTTTGTCATAGTTGCTGAACCTTAGGATCTGCTTACAGGAGATATTTATCAAGCACTGGGACATTGGGGAACATTTACTTACCCGGTCCAGTCGCGATCCAGCGGCGCGTTCTCCGGCGAGGATTCGGGTCTGCCGGGATTCACTAAAGTCTGCGCGCCCGATATCCACCAGGTGTCGCTGCTGCGCCGAGGGCTTCCGGAGTTCACCTTCTTCGTCCCTGTGCATGTAAGTGCTGATATTGCAACACAAATTCTTTTTTAAATTCCACGGTTTTACCGAATCTGTCAGGTTGTCGGACGGCCACGCCCCCAGATTTCTGTCGCATGAAAGCCAGCGCCACGCCCCCAGATTTCTGTCGCATGAAAGCTAGCGCCGATGCAGCAAAATACGATCGCGTGCACCAAAATCCTGGGGTAATTCGGTGCAAATCGGAAAGTGCGCGATTCAAACCCTTAGTAAATGAGCCCCATTGTGCTTCCCCTCCTCCCCCTTGTATATTTTTGGGATACAAATATAAGGACTTGTATTACATCCTTCTAGAAGCAAAATGATTGAGTTATACAATCCCTCTGTGCATTTCGACTAATTTACGTTTCGGAGCGCCCACGTTTTAAATATGTTTTTCCTTCACCACTTCAAAAAACATAAAAAGCTTAAACAATTTATTCCCTGACTTTGAACACTTGGTTATTAAGGTAAAACACTTAAGGGTTTGGTTTTGTTAAGTATCTACATATAATTGTTTTATTCCTTAGTGCTGTTATGTTTACTACGTGCACAATGTATTTTACAATTACCATCACATTTTCCAGGATTCTTCTCTTAAGTGCCTTTTTTTATTGAATTTCTTCCATTACAGGGAAAACGGCATTTTTGAGCTCATCCTTATTGACTATATATTTCAGAACATAAATGTCAGTGACTTGTGTTCTCAATCTCCTCGATCACTTCTCTCCTGGATGTGTAGCCTTTAAAAGGAAATCTACCATTTGATTTTATGCATTATAAACCAAACATACCTTTAGAATGCTGTAGCTACACTGATGCAGAAACATATCTTGTTTAATCTTGTTTAATTTAACCTTAAATGCTTAAAAAGGAATATAAGCTGCAGATAACTATCCTCCCCCCCACAGTTTTCTTTAACTATCTGTATCTCTGGTTCTGTACATTTCCAACTACCTCTTTAGCTGCCAGTATTTCTAATGTCATATTAAAGTTAAGAATCTCATCTTTCAAATAACATCAGGCTTGCTCTGTGTGCTACAGAACCAGGGATACAAGGAGTTAAAAGCAATAATATATAATAAGGAATATAATCTGCAGATAAATATCCCCCACCGTTTTCTTTAACTATCTGTATGTCTGGTTCTGCAGCTTACAGAAACACAAGCTTCATGTGATCGGAAAGATGAGATATGTATCTTTAACCTGTTTATATATACTTTCAAGCCCAAAATATGGCCACCTGAAGTGACACTTACCATGCAGCCATCCCACAAAACTACTGGTCCCCTCAGGTGGGAATGAATTATCTTATCTAGAACTCTTTGGGGCAGATTTACTTACCCGGTCCTGTCACGATCCCGCGGTGCATTGTTCGACGAGGATTGGGGTCTGGCGCGATTCTCTAAGGTCCGTGCACCCAAGTTCCTGCAGGTAACGCTGCTGCACCGAGCTCCGCCGGAGTTCACCTTCTTCTTCTTGGTGCATGTGAGTGCTGATTTTGTGACAAAATTTGTTTTTTAAATTACGCGGTTTTTCCAAATCTGTCGGGTTGTTGCGCCACAATCCAATCGCGTGCGCCAAAACCCCGGGGCAATTCGGCGCAAAACGGAAATATTCGGAAACCCAACGAAGGTGCGGCGTTCGGACCCTTAGTAAATGAGCCCCTTTATGTGAGATCTCACCTATTTAACTTTAAAAATCTCCCCCATATTCAGGCAAATATGACTCTTCTGTAGAGATGAGCGAACATACTCGTCCGAGCTTGATGCTCGTTCGAGCATTAGCGTATTCGAAACTGCTCGTTGCTCGGACGAATACTTCGCCCGCTCCAGAAAATGGCAGCTCCCGCCGTTTTGCTTTTTGGCGGCCAGAAACAGAGCCAATCACAAGCCAGGAGACTCTGCACTCCACCCAGCATAACGTGGTACCCTTACACGTCGATAGCAGTGGTTGGCTGGCCAGATCAGGTGACCCTGGGATAGACTAGCCGCTGCCCCCGCTGCTCGGATCATTCTGTGTCTGGATGCCGCTAGGGAGAGAGCTGCTGCTGGTCAGGGTTAGCGTTAGTGTGCAGGTAGATTACTGTTAGGCAGGAGTGATTCTCCAAGAACCCAACCGCCCTTCTTAGGGCTACAATAACGTTATACTTTTTTTTTTTTTGTTTGCTTGTGGCTGGGCTTGCTGGCACTAGTAGTGCAGCTAGTACCATATTGTGAGGAATTTGCAGGGGGACTTGCTACCATTGTGTTTAGCTCTTAGTGACACACATATCCACCTCAAACACCAAAGTGGGAAAATTTATTAGGGGTTTGATTTCAATTAGGCACAGTCTGCCAGTTTCTTTTTATTTTACGTTTATTTTTTCATAACTCAGCGTCATCTCATCAGTGTGCTTTCATACTTGGTTAGAAAATAGCCAAAGGAGAATCCAAACGGCTTACTTACGCCTACAATAGCGTTATATATATTTTATTTCTGGTTGATCTGCTGGTGGCTGTCCTTGCTGCAGTGCATATACTAGCCAATTGTGAGGAATTTGGAGTGAGACTTGCGACCGCTGTGTTTTGCGCTTAGTGACGCACATATCCATCGCAAAGACCGAAGTGGGAAAATTTATTAGGGGTTGGATTTCAATTAGGCACAGTCTGCCATTTCCTTTTTATTTTACGTTTATTTTTTAATAACTCAGCGTCATCTCATCAGTGTGCTTTCATACTTGGCTAGAAAATAGCCAAAGGAGAATCCAAACGGCTTACTTACGCCTACAATAGCGTTATATATATTTTATTTCTGGTTGATCTGCTGGTGGCTGTCCTTGCTGCAGTGCATATACTAGCCAATTGTGAGGAATTTGGA
This sequence comes from Engystomops pustulosus, assembly GCF_040894005.1. NCBI lineage: Eukaryota > Metazoa > Chordata > Amphibia > Anura > Leptodactylidae > Engystomops > Engystomops pustulosus. The sequence goes on from NC_092416.1 coordinate 33,900,555, forward strand.
GTGAGACTTGCGACCGCTGTGTTTAGCGCTTAGTGACGCACATATCCATCGCAAAGACCGAAGTGGGAAAATTTATTAGGGGTTGGATTTCAATTAGGCACAGTCTGCCATTTCCTTTTTATTTTACGTTTATTTTTTCATAACTCAGCGTCATCTCATCAGTGTGCTTTCATACTTGGCTAGAAAATAGCCAAAGGAGAATCCAAACGGCTTACTTACGCCTACAATAGCATTATATATATTTTATTTCTGGTTGATCTGCTGGTGGCTGTCCTTGCTGCAGTGCATATACTAGCCAATTGTGAGGAATTTGGAGTGAGACTTGCGACCGCTGTGTTTAGCGCTTAGTGACGCACATATCCATCGCAAAGACCGAAGTGGGAAAATTTATTAGGGGTTGGATTTCAATTAGGCACAGTCTGCCATTTCCTTTTTATTTTACGTTTATTTTTTCATAACTCAGCGTCATCTCATCAGTGTGCTTTCATACTTGGCTAGAAAATAGCCAAAGGAGAATCCAAACGGCTTACTTACGCCTACAATAGCGTTATATATATTTTATTTCTGGTTGATCTGCTGGTGGCTGTCCTTGCTGCAGTGCATATACTAGCCAATTGTGAGGAATTTCATAATTCATAACTCAGCGTCATCTCATCTGGCATAGCAGTGTGCTTTCATAGTTGGCTAGAAAATAGCCATAGCAATAGGATAGCATCGTTTGGTTTTAAAAACTAAAAAACACAAAAAAAAAAAAAAAAAAAAAGTAAAAAAAAAATTAAAGTTATAACTTTCATTTTCAAAATGTTTAACCCGAGGGCTAGGGGTAGAGGACGAGGGCGGGGACGTGGGCGTCCAACTACTGCAGGGGTCAGAGGCCGTAGTCCTGGGCGGGGTGAGACACCACCTGCTGATGAGGGAGCAGGGGAACGCCGTAGAGCTACACTCCCTAGGTTCATGTCTGAAGTTACTGGGACTCGTGGTAGAGCACTATTGAGGCCAGAACAGTGCGAACAGGTGATGTCGTGGATTGCCGACAATGCTTCGAGCAATTTGTCCACCAGTCAGTCTTCCACGCAGTCCACCCATGTCACCGAAATCGGCACTCCTCCAGCTCCTGCACCTCAGCCTCCTCCCCCCCAGTCTGCCCCCTCCCAGGAAAATTTGGCATTTGAACCGGCATACTCTGAGGAACTGTTTTCTGGACCCTTCCCACAGTCACAAACCACTTGTCCGGTTGCTGCTGAGCAATTTTCCGATGCCCAGGTTTTCCACCAGTCGCAGTCTGTGGGTGATGATGACCTTCTTGACGTAGTGGCAGAAGTGTGCAAAGAGGTGTCCGACGATGAGGAGACACGGTTGTCAGACAGTGGTGAAGTTGTTGTCAGGGCAGGAAGTCCGAGGGGGGAGCAGACTGAGGGATCGGAGGATGATGAGGTGACAGACCCAAGCTGGGTTGAGAGGCCGGGTGAACACAGTGCTTCTGAGACGGAGGAGAGTCCTATAGCAGAACAGGTTGGAAGAGGCAGTGGTGGGGCCAGACGGAGAGGCAGGGCCAGAGCAGGTGCATCAGCGCCAAATGTGTCACGTAGTGAAGCTCCCGTGGCGAGGGCTCCCGCGGCGAGGGCTAGATTTTCAGAAGTCTGGAGGTTCTTTAAGGAAACACCGGATGACCGACGGACTGTGGTGTGCAACCTTTGCCAAACCAGGATCAGCAGGGGTTCCACCACTACTAGCTTAACTACCACCAGTATGCGCAGGCATATGAATGCTAAACACCCGAATCAGTGGCACCAAGCCCGTTCACCTCCGGCCGTGCACACCACTGCTCCTTCCCCTGTGTCAGCTGATAGTCAGCCCCCTGCCCAGGACCCTGGCACAAAAACCCCATCGTCGCCTCCATGATCCTCCACAGCATCCACCAGCATTCAGCTCTCCATACCCCAGACGCTGGAGCGGAAAAGAAAATATAGTGCAACCCACCCGCACGCCCAAGCCCTTAATGTCCACATCTCCAGATTGCTTAGCCTGGAGATGCTGCCCTATAGGCTAGTAGAGACCGAGGCCTTTCGCAACCTCATGGCGGCGGCCGCCCCTCGGTATTCGGTCCCCAGCCGCCACTACTTTTCCCGATGTGCCGTCCCAGCCCTGCACCAGCACGTGTCAGACAACATCATCCGTGCCCTGACCAACGCCGTTTCTGACAAGGTCCACCTGACCACGGACACGTGGACGAGTGCTGCCGGGCAGGGCCACTATATATCGCTGACGGCACATTGGGTTAACTTGGTGGAGGCTGGGACCGAGTCTGACCCTGGGGCTGGTCATATACTGCCGACGCCGAGGATTGCGGGGCCTACCTCGGTCCAGGTCTCAAAGGCCTACTATGCCTCCTCCTCCTCCCACCCCTCCTCCACCTCCTCCTCCGAACTACCATCCGTGGGCATGGCGCCATCAGTCGCTAGCTCTAGGCACAGCAGCAGTGCCGTCGCTAAGCGACAGCAGGCGGTGCTCAAACTGCTGAGCCTAGGCGATAAAAGGCACACCGCCCAAGAGCTATTACAGGGCATCACGGCGCAGACTGATCTGTGGCTGGCACTGCTGAACCTGAAGCCAGGCATGGTTGTGTGTGACAACGGCCGTAACCTGGTGGCGGCTCTGCAACTCGGCAGACTGACACATGTGCCATGCCTGGCCCATGTGTTAAATCTGATAGTTCAGCGTTTCCTCAAGACATACCCCAATCTGTCAGATTTGCTCACGAAGGTGCGCCGCATCTGTGCGCATTTCAGGAAGTCCAGCACAGATGCTGCCACTCTCAGGGCAGCGCAGCGCCGCCTCCAACTGCCCGCTCACCGACTGTTGTGCGACGTGCCATGTTATCCAGAGTTTACCAGCAGCGCAGAGCGATTGTAGACTGCCAGATGTCAACTTCCACTAGAACTGGTAGTCAGGTCAGTCAGCTTCCTCAAGTCTACAATGAGGAGTGGACGTGGATGTCTGATATCTGTCAGGTGCTGAGTAACTTTGAGGAGTCAACACAGATGGTCAGTGGCGATGCCGCCATCATCAGCCTCACCATCCTGCTGCTTGGCCTGTTGAAAAACTCTCTGATCAGCATGAAGTCGGAAGCTTGGCGCTTGTCACAAGAGATGGGGGAAGAAGATTCCCTTGTTGATAGCCAAAGCACCCTCAGGTCTGTTTCTCAGCGCATATCGGAGGAGGTGGAGGAGGATGAGGAGGAAGAGGAGGAGAATGTTGGCGAGACACAAGAGGGGAGCATTGCTCAGACCTTCACTGTTCAGCGTGTATGGGCAGAAGAAGAGGAGTTGGAGGAGTTGGAGGAGGAGGAAATGGACAGTCAGGCCAGTGAGGGGAGTGAATTCTTGCGCGTTGGGACTCTGGCGCATATGGCAGATTTCATGCTAGGCTGCCTATCCCGTGACCCTCACGTTCAAAGAATTTATTCCAGCACCGATTACTGGGTATTCATTCTCCTGGACACACGGTACAAGCAAAATCTTTCCACTCTCATCCCTGGAGAGGAAAGGAGTGTGAGAATGCATGAATACCAGCAGGCCCTGGTGCACAAGCTGAAACAGTATTTCCCTTCTGACAGCGCTAGCGGCAGAGTGCGTAGTTCTGCGGGACAAGTAGCGAGGGAGAGTAGGCGAGCAGGCAGCTTGTCCAGCACTGGCAAGGGTACGCTTTACAAGGCTTTTGCCAGCTTTATGTCACCCCAGCAAGACACTGTCACCTGTCCCCAGTCTCGGCAGAGTAGGGCTGATCTTTACAGAAAGAGGGTGAGGGAGTACGTAGCTGACCATACCATCGTCCTAAATGATCACACAGCTCCCTACAACTACTGGGTTTCAAAGCTGGACATGTGGCACGAACTGGCGCTGTACGCCTTGGAGGTTCTTGCCTGCCCTGCCGCTAGCGTGTTGTCCGAGCGGGTTTTCAGTGCAGCTGGTGGCATCATCACCGATAAGCGTACACGCCTGTCGACTGACAGAGCTGACAGGCTGACGCTTATTAAGATGAATAAAGCCTGGATTTCTCATCATTTCCAATCTCCACCAGGTGAAGGAAGCTCAACCTGAATAATTTATGCACTCCTCCTCCTCCTCATTTTCCTCCTTCTCCTCCTCTTTGTACACTAAAGCAGAGGAAACTGGCTATTTTTTCACAGGGCCCACTGGCTCTAGCTATAGTACTTTATGCATTTAATTTTTCTGGAGGGCCACCTACCCGGTCCTCTGTTTTAAACAATTTTTGGGAGTGCCACATACAGGCACTCAATCTATTCAATTTTTCTGGAGGGCCACCTACCTGCTCCTCTGGTTTGAAAACTTTTTTGGACTGCCACATACAGGCACTCAATCTATTTCATTTTTCTGGAGGGCCACCTACCTGCTCCTCTGTTTTGAAAACTTTTTTGGACTGCCACATACAGGCACTCAATCTATTCCATTTTTCTGGAGGGCCACCTACCTGCTCCTCAGGTTTAAAAACTTTTTTGGACTGCCACATACAGGCACTATCCAAATTAAATTGTCTCCATAGCAGCCTCCACACGTTGTCTCCATTGCTACCTCCAAAAGTCGTCCATATAGCTGCCTCCATACATCGTCCCCTTATCAAACGAGGTGTGTCAGGCACAAATTTGGGTTGTTTTCATGGATTCCACATCAAAGTTGTTAACTTTGTCGCCACCCTGCTGTGTTATCCACAAAATATACTGGCAAACTTTTACCATTTAGGGATATTATTTCAGCGCTTCTTGCGCATCTGTTTACATTCCCCTCATCCGCCATATCCTAAACTTATAAGAACGCTACTACACTTAACTTGGTGCAGGCTGGGACCGAGTCTGACCCTGGGGCTGGTCATATACTGCCGACGCCGAGGATTGCGGGGCCTACCTCGGTCCAGGTCTCAAAGGCCTACTATACCTCCTCCTCCTCCCACCCCTCCTCCACCTCCTCCTCCTCCGAATTACCATCCGTGGCCATGGCGCCATCAGTCGGTAGCTCTAGGCACAGCAGCAGTGCCGTCGCTAAGCGACAGCAGGCGGTGCTCAAACTGCTGAGCCTAGGCGATAAAAGGCACACCGCCCAAGAGCTATTACAGGGCATTCCACATCAAACTTGTTAACTTTGTCGCCACCCTGCTGTGGAATCCCCAAAATATACTGGCAAACTTTTATCATTTACCGATATTATTTCAGCGCTTCTTGCGCATCTGTTTACATTCCCCTCACCCGCCATATCCCAAACTTATAAGAACGCTACTACACTTGATCTTATACTAAAGGTTCTTAGAAGTGCTGTTTGGGGAGTAGCCTAGAGACAGGGGCTTGGATTGGCGAAAGCTCGCCTGGCAGCGGAGCGCCAGCTCCATGCCAAGATCCAACTAACATAGTTTTAACTGCAGCACCTTTAATCTACTACTAGTTCACTGCCTCCATACATGGTCCCCTTATCAAACGAGCTGTGTCAGGCAGAATTTTGGGTTGTTTTCATGGCTTCCATGTTAACTTTGTCGCCACCCTGCTGTGTAATCCACAAAATATATTAGCAAACTTTTATCATGTACCGATATTATTTGAGCGCTTCTTGCTCACCTCCTTTGGTTCCTCTCTGCCACCCATTGGTTTGAAGCCTGAGTCCATTTAGGGTATGTCGCCATGACACTCTCTAGCCTGCTGCCGCTGCCTCTGCATGCCGTCCCCTATAGTGTCAGGGTCAATTATTGGATGTTTTAGATGCTATCTAGCTTCATTCTGTCACTCTGTCATGGCCATGCTGTTGCCCATAATTTTGGCATAATGGTGCGATTAAGCAGCCTCAGAGGCATCCATGCATGCTGCCCCTGCTGTTTCCTGTCCATTTCCGTGGTGTTTCCATCCTTTTCTGAGGTTTCCAGGTGTTTGGCCAAGCTTCCCTGTGCAGAGCCTTGGTCCCCTTGAAAAATGCTCGGGTCTCCCATTGACTTCAATGGCTCTCGTTATTCAACACGAGCACTCGAGCATCGGGAAAAGTTCGTCTCGAATAACGAGTACCCGAGCATTTTAGTGCTCGCTCATCTCTACTCTTCTGTCATCATTTTCACATGAGATGAGTCCAATTTAGAGGTAGCAGGGGGAGAGTCAATTTAAACCTCCTCTCATGTGAAAATAAAATGAGAAGAGCAGAACTGCCACTAGGAATTTTGGAGCTCCTCACTTGTACCCCTGGCGTGGCACAGAAGCCCTAATTAATACCCCCTGTATGTATATTTCAGGTCATTGTCCTACTGCAGAATAATTGTGTAACGCTATTTTTTTACAGGCTTTTTTTACTTTTTTCTCCACATCTGCATCTGTGGACAAGCAAATATGTAAAAAAAATCGAATCCTAGAAGTTCAGAAGTTTTCACGTGTCAAACGTTCATCGAACAAATCTGAAAAGATACAAATATGCTGCTTATTTTTCTGTAAACCATCAACACTAAGGACTCCATGTCAGATATAGTTTTGTAAAATCCTCTACTTTCGCCACCACCAGTGACATGAAGAGAACTTTTGCTTGAGGACGAAAGAGGAAGAGAGAGAGAGAGTGAGAGGAGAGAAAGATATGATTTTAAGTAGATGTGATTTTTTCATATATTCCAAAGCCAGACAAAAAAATTGCCTCAGGGGGTCCCTCTGTCTGCTGGGATAAGAGGGAATGGAACATATACAGTTTGAGAGTCGCAGTGTAAAGAGAATTCTCCCCGACATTAACATAAAAAGATTTCCTTTCATGCAGTATGTTAGACTACAAAAACTGCTCTTTGAGACAAAAAGAGGTGAGTATATCCAGACATTACACAAACCCGCTGTGCCTTCATACAGTGCCAGAGCCCAATGGAGACCACCCATTATTCCATTCAAGGACATAGGAAAAAAAAACGTTTAGACGGAGTTGTGGTTAATGAGAGTCTAAAATATTGCACAAAAATAATTGAAAGTGGATCTGTCGTCAGACTATGCTTCCCCGAGTAAGTAGAGGTTAGAATGCGGACCGGTGACAACAATGAGGCCCCATGTACACGACCATACGGGGGCTGGTGATTGGGCCATGAAAATTTGGGTCTGAATCACGGCCTCCCTCCCAGACGGCCATGGCCTCCCTCCCAGACATAGTAGTCTACGTCACTGTGCGGTAAGTGCACCATGACCGTGCACCATGACCGTGCACCATGACCGTGCACCATGACCGTGCACCATGACCGTGCACCATGACCGTGCACCATGACCGTGCACCATGACCGTGCACCATGACCGTGCACCATGACAAGTTCTATACTATGTGTCCTGCAGCACGGGGAGGGTTGAGTAGCACTCACATTCTCCCTCCGCTTCCCAGTGGTGTGCTCACCTAGGTTACAGCCATGGCGAGCAGGCATATGTGTACATGAGCCCTTAGATTGTAAGCTCTTATGGACAGCGACCTCCTGGTATGTTCGCAAGATAACTGTCACATTTATTAGGATTTCAATATTTATGTAAATGATCATCTAGGTGCAAAGAGGAAGTGACTGTAACATCTGCTGCTCCCATTTTATTCTCCATACACCTTCATTTTATGTGGACATCAGTTGTGATCAGCGTGTCTTAAATGTATTAGCAGTTAAGAAATAATATGCACCAGCAGACACGTCCCCTCCTGCACAGATAAGCTCATTTACATAAAGACAAGTCAATGCAGAATGATAATTCCTGTGTCCTGCAGATCACTTTTCAGCTTTGCTGTGTAGATTGGGACAGGTTAATAAAGGTTTAGCTACAGCCATACTTGAGGATTTGAAGGAATTGAAGGAATTTTCCACTATCATTAGCTTCCAGAAACAGTGGACTGGGAAAAAATGGCACTTATCTCTATTCAGCTTTCCAGCAGCATGTTATTTCAGAGTCTTATTGATACTTCAGCCTGGGCTAGAATTGTTGGGAGTCATGTGATTTCTGTGGCCAATCAGCTGTTACTGCAGCCACTGACTGAGCTCCTAAATGTTCTGTGACCATCAACACTTCAAGCCCAGTCATGGGCATCAACTAAACAGTGGAGTAATTTACCACTGGAATCAGGAACCTGGAGGCAGGTAAGTATTTCCCTGTTGTTCTCTGCTCTGGGGAAGAAGGACATAGTCCACCAGTTCCTGAAGACAGTGATAATCTAGCTGTATATAGAAAGGATGTGGGAAATTTTCAGAGATATTCCAAGTAAAATTATGGCCTGACAGAGCCGATTCTTTATTCACCCCATTTGCAGTCATTACCACTCTAAATGAGTTCTGTCAGATTTTACCCATTAAATCCCCTCTGTTAAAGGGGTATCCCACGAAGGCAAGATTCTTTTACTCAGGATCCCAAAATTCTCTGATTGACTGTTATTAACAAAAATACTGCATTTTACAGATATAATTCCTGGTGTTTACAATTTTGGTTGTCCCTGGATCTGACTGTAAATCCTATGACTATGCTTGGATTCTTCTCATGAATAGCTTCTCTTGTCTGCACACTGTAGTGCTCTCTGTCTCCTGCTACCCCCCTGCATTACAAGACCAGCTCAGTCGCAGGCACTTCCTGCCACCAAGCAGCAGGTTGCAGAGACTTACTCTACAAGCTACAGGCAAGGTATGGTCTTTATCTGAGAGGGAGGCGCGTTCTCTGCGGTGGATTCGGGTCTTCCGGCGATTCACTAAGGCAGTTCCTCCGACGTCCACCAGGTGCCGCTGCTGTGCTGAAGTCCGCTGGAGTTCACGATCTGTCGCTGGGTGAAGGTAAACGCGCGTCGAGCGACACTTTTTTTTAAAAAAATGCGGCGGTTTTTCCGAATCCGTCGGGTCTTCGTTCAGCCACGCCCCCCATTTCCGTCGCGTGCACGCCAGCGCCGATGCGCCACAATCCGATCGTGTGCGCCAAAAAACCCGGGGCAATTCAGTGAAAGCCGGCGCAAAACGGTAAAATTCGGGTAACCCGCCGTAAAAACGCGAATCGGGCACTTAGTAAATGACACCCAGTGTGTGTTATTGGTGAGTTAACAGAGCTGAGAGTGTCATAGTCGCTGTCCGGCGAAAATGCACTGTGCCACCCGAGTGATAGGAGCTAAAACAGCAATAAAACGGAGTAAAATTGTAAAGTAAGTAAAAACCCCTTAAGGACGCAGGGTTTTTCCGCTCATTTCTCGCTCTCCAACTTCAAAAATCCATAACTTTTTCATTTTTACGTGTACAGAGCTGTATGAGGGCTTATTTTGTGCGTAACAAATTTTACTTTCCTGTAATGTTATTTATTTTAACATGCCGTGTACTGCGAAGATGAAAAAAAATTCCAAATGTGGAAATTTTTTTTTAAAAACGCACGTTCTTGTGGGCTCAGTTTTTTCGACTTTGACTGTGCACTCAAAATAACACCTCAGCTTTATTCTTTGGGTCGGTGCGATCGCGGTGATACCAAATTTTTACAGGTTTTATTGTGTTTTAATACATTTTCAAAAATTAAACGAATGTGTACAAAAAAGAAAAAAAAAATTTTGCCATCTTCTGGAGCTAATAACTTTTTCATACTTTGGTGCATGGAGATGTGTGAGGTGTCATTTTTTGCGAAATGAGCCGACATTTTCATTGCTACCATTCTGAGGTCTGTGCGACATTTTGATCAATTTTTATGTGATGTAAAAAGGTGTAAAAGTCGCATTTCGGACATTTGGGCGCCATTTCCCGCCTCGGAGGTCTCCACCGGCCGTAACCGTTTTTATATTTTGATAGATCAGGCATTTTGGGATGCGGCGATATATAATATGTTTGGGATTTTTACTGTTTATTATGTTTTATATCAGTTCTAGGGAAAGGGGGGTGATTTGAATTTTTAATTATTATTATTAATTTTTTTTATTTTTTAAACTTTTTTTTTTCTTTTTTTTCCCACTATTTCTTAGACCATCTAGGGTACATTAACCCTAGATGGTCAGATCGCTCCTAACATATACTGCAATACTTCTGTATTGCAATATATGGCATTTTTGCAGCTCATTCATTACAATGAGCCACTGGCTCATTGTAACGAATCTGCAGCTGCCATGTAGCCTCGTGTCAAACGAAGACCCGAGGCTACCATGGCAACCGATCGCCGTCCCCCGATGACGTTCGGGGGCGCGGCGATCTTAATAAAGATGGCGGCGCCCGCGTGCCGCCGTCTTTTAAACGCAGCCGGCGACTTTGCCAGTGGCAATGAAAGGGTTAATAGCCGCGATCGGTGCAAGCACCGACGGCGGTTATTAGCGGTGGGGGTTTGCTGCAATATGCAACAACCCCCACCTCTGTATGAAGAGGACTCAGCCCGTGAGCCCTCTTCATATACTCCTTATACCTCTGCGCCATAGAGCTACGGCGCAGAGTGTTAAGGGGTTAAAAATTATCTTTATTGTGTAAACATCACTAGAGGATTAAATTTTGAGAACTTTATTTCATGGACAAACCCCCTTAAGTTATATCTCACCCATTTACCTAGAAAATCTCATCTCCAAATTCATGTGAAAATGAGCAGTGAAGAGTCATATTTTGCCTAAAATGAGTCAAGTTTAGAGGCTGCAGGGGAAGGCCAACTCCACACACCTACTATCTATGTTTTTATAGCACCTAGAAAAATGCTTTTGTTGTCATTTTAAAGATAAGACTCACATTTGACATCACATCAGGCTTTGTTGTTTTGTGATCTATATTGAGATAAAGACAGAACAATAGATAATCTAATAGTGAATATGCTTATTTCTAGGTGCTATAGAGCCAAAGATAAGATCTGAAGTGACCTTCTCCCTGCAGCCTCTAAAAGTCAATCATCTCAGGCAAAACATGACTGTCCTCAGCTCATTTGCATATTACTTTGAAGGTGATATTTTATTGGTAAACAGGTGAGATTTCACATAGGAGAGGGGGTTCTAATAATCTAATGGGGTAAAAGATGATAACAGTGTCCGTTTAATGTCAATGAGACGAAGGGTAGATGCCAATGCGACAGAATGACCGCAATACGCAAACCATGCAAGTACATAATAAACATCCATATAACAAAGGTTACTACGTCATCAGGTTTTTCCTCTGCATTGTAGCAAATAAATAATGTATTATAGACGCAAGCGGCGCAGTATTTGCTGATGTTTTTGTTCTCCGAACATCCCTTATGTACTCAGGCAGCCTTCCAAATCTCCCTGACTCATAGGGAGGATCAGCATCGTGTCTGTAGACCTCCCATCCCTGCCGCAGCACAAAGAATTATCAGAATGTGCAACGTCTTTATACCACGACAAAAAGCTACAAAGAAATGAATGGGAAAATACAGCTGGAATATCATATTATTATAGACAGAGGGATAATAAGGCGACTTATGGATGACTCTGATGAGCTGCAAGAGGTGGGGGGGTTGTCAGTTTTAACCACAAAATATTTATATATATATATATCACTCCAGTGGAACTAAGATAGAGGGGCAGATTTACTTACCCGGTCCATTCGCGATCCAGCGGTACGTTCTGTGAGGTGGATTCAAGTCTTTCGGCGATTCACTAAGGTAGTTCCTCCGACGTCCACCAGGTGGCGGTGCTGCGCTGAAGTTCCCCGAGGTCCGCCGGAATGCCTATACCTGGTGAAGGTAAGCACGAGTCCCGCAACACTTTTTTTTTTTTTAATGCAGCGGTTTCTACGAATCCGTTGGGTTTTCGTTCGGCCACGCCCCCCAATTTCCGTCGCGTGCATGCCTGCGCCAATGCTCCTACAATCTGATCGCGTGCGCCAAAATCCCGGGGCAATACAGGGAAAATCGGCGTAAATCGGAAATATTCGGGTAACACGTCGGCAAAAACGCGAATCGGGCCCTTAGTAAATGACCCCCACAATGTTAGAAACTTTCTTAGGATGCATTGGATAGCTTGTGATCAGTAGTGGATTATAATATAGGATTATAAAACCACCCACCAGATTTTATAGTGAGAAGAACCGTCACCCATAAAATCCTCCTACATATTTTCCTGTTCTCAATACAAATGTACAGAAGAGCCATTTCAGGACCCTAGAAGGTCCTCCAAAGGTCCTCCAAAGGCAGACAGTAGGGACACATCCTCTATTCTCCAAGAAGCTGATTCTAGTTCTATATGTAGGAAGTGATTCCAGACTGGTAATGGCTATAATATTCATACAGCCCCCTGGCAGCCTTAGTATTGTAATATGCAGGACCAATGATACTTCAGATTGACGCCATTTACTATTCTATGCAATGTAATGACAAATTGAAAATAATCCAAAAGTGGTGCAATGCAGTGTGGGATGTCAGGCGAGATTACGGTGGTCCCGACTGGGCGTGTTTACACCCTTCCGGAATGGTCATCCCTACTAAAGATCATATCGAAAGCAGTCCCAGGTTTGCATGCACATAATAGTACGGTTAGATTACATAGTACCAGTGCCCTGGGATAACATGTGTCCACCGTAGTGATCAATCATCTTGGCATCTAGACTCCTCCTGTACTCCAAGGCAGCAGTCCCCGACCACAGCCCAAGGCCGGGTCCTGGAACCCCCAGTCGCGGGCCACAGCTGAAGAAAATAAAAATCAGATGCTCCATTTCCATACTCGTCTGAAACAGTTGCAGCCGTACTCTTCCTGTGCGATGGCGGTATGGACGCAATGATGTCGTAATGGGGCACATCTACTAAGGGTCCACGGAGCGCATTTTCGTCGGTTTTCCCGACTATTTCCAATTTGCTCCACATTTAACAGGGGTTTTTGTTGCAAGCGATCGGATTTTGGAGCAATCGCTCCAACTTTCATGCGTCACCAATCGGGGGTGTGACCATCGGACAACCCGACTGATTTGGACTAATCATGGGATTTAAAATTCAAATTGTGTTGCAAGACATGTACTCACATACACCGGGAAGAAGAAGGTGAACTTCGACGAACCTGAGCAGGGAAGCGACACATGCAGGATATTGGGCGCACGATCTTAGTGAATCGCGACGGACTTCATCCTCGCCGGACAACGCACCTCAGGGATTGCGATAGGACCGGGTAAGTAAATGTGCCCCGTTATCGCGTGTACCGGCTTCAGGGTTGCAACGCATACTGTCCAGGGTCAGTATGTGCAGGGGCAGTATGCTTCTCTGGTGCTGGCAAGCGCAATGATGTCACGGGGGACTAGCAAATAGGGGGTGTTATATTGCCCCCTTTTCTGTAGACCCCTGCTTATAATAGCTCCTTTTTGGTAGCCCCCTCGTTAAAAGGACAGGTAACTAAAAAGAGGGAATTATAAGGCAGGGACTGTAATAGAGAGGGCAATATCAGGTGGGATTCAGGTAACAAGCAGTATAAGGGAGTCAGTTACAGGAAAGGAGCTATATAAGAAAGGGGCATTAGAAGAGGCCGGAAAGGGGGCATTATAATGGTACAGGGTAAGGGTGGGGCAAATCCTCTGTACACATACCGGGCATGCATTGGCGGAGTTCACATCATATTTTCTATTTTATGACAACCCATTATTGTTTAGTGATATTTTATTGTTAAGTGATCAACTTTTTAGCACGTTTTTAAAAACATGTTCTTGCAAAATGGAAAGCAAATGGTCCCAAAAATAGACAATTTTAACCCCAAAAAGTTTTTAAATGAAAATATCAAAAGGTACTACTCCTAGATAATGGAAAAAATTACCTGCAAAGGCATTAGTCACGATGAGAAATAATTTCATCCTGACCCACGTCTATGGCACCAATCTCCTACACTGTACTAATGAGAAGTAATAATATCAAAACAGAAGGGTCTATTACTTTAGCAGAGTAATTACTGGTGTGGCTATTATTCCATGTCATTAGTAGGGATGAGCGGACCCATACCGAAACCGAATGCTGGCACCAATTGTGGGTGTTACCGTTTAAATGCCAGCCGTGCCATTTTACCTACAATGGTCACATCCGGGAAAACTTCTTTGCATATTCCTTACCCAGAATCCCCTTCGGAGCATGCTTGGCCTTGAAGATTCTGTACATCTGCAAAGTGGCCCAACCACGTAAGGAGAATAATTATTGTAAATGAAGATCATATCCAATTTCTTCTGAGATGACCTCAACAGTGAACCGAATGCTTGATAAAGATTCAATGTGAATCGAAACGTCGCAACTTTTTTTACCTGGATGAATTGTAAATAAAGAAATCGTTGGAACTTTACCCTTCCGGTGCTGTGGTCTTCTCCAATCACTATGTTTCCACGAGGTTTTGTTGAGCACCAGAACCCCGGACTACGTGCACCCTACATCTGAAACATTACAGATCTTTTGGATTGCTGCCTCTTCTCCTCTTTTTGTTTGCTCATTTACTAAGGGCCCAAATCGCTCATTTTCGTCGGGTATCCCGAAAATTACCGTTTTGCGCCATTTTGCACAGGGTTTTTGGCGCACACGATCGGATTGTGTTGCATCGGCGCCGGGTTTCACGCGACGGAAATCGGGGGGCATGGCCGTCGGAAAACCTGACGGATTCGGAATAACCATGGTATTTTTTAAACCAGGAAGGGGATGGTGAACTCCAGCGGACCTCAGCGCAGCAGCGACACCTAGTGGATATCGGGCGCACGACCTTAGTGAATCCCGGCAAGCTCCGAATGAACGTCGGACAACGTGCCGCGGGATCGCGAATGGACCGGGTAAGTAAATGAGCCCCAGTTTCTCCATCACACCATTACTACCACCACCATCATCCGCAGTCATTATTACTATCGCTACCTCAGTACTTGTATCTCAAAGCCTAGTAATAGAAAAACTAAAATGATCTATTTATTATGGTTTTATTTTTGGAAATGTACTGCTCGGTAAATTTGCTTTTAAACTCCATAAGGGAAAAAAAAAGGAAATTCTATTGTTGCTGTAAACTATTCACTTAGATTCCTGCTAAGACACAAAACACTAAAGTAGATATTACAGGAACATCTAGACGCTTCCGAGGCGCTACAATCCTCATATATCTTCATCTAACAAACGTAAATATGTCACATCACAAAGTACACAGCGAATGTGGACAAACATGCGTAAAATACACCCGCACAACAAACGTCTCCAGCTACTAAACCAAGATCGATAAAGTCAGTAAATTAATAAGAAAGACTCTTCAGAAGTGTTCAAGGATTTCTTATAGACTTCCCAGAATTTTTTTTCTTGAAGAGACTCCAGAGACGGATTCTTCTAGCACTAATCCTGCACATCAGGAGGATAGATGAGAGATGTTTTACAATTTTCTTATCAAAAACAAGTAGTTCAAAACTTAATACCATGTAGACAAGAAATAGATAAGTTTCATTTATTTTCTATTTATTGAGAATTTAATACATTTAAAGGGATTGGGGGTCATTTACTAAGGGGCCGAATCACGTTTTTCCGTTGCGTTACCCGAATATTTCCGACTTGCGACGATTTTTCCCTAAATTTCCAGGGGATTTTGGCGCACGCAATCAGATTGTGGCGCCCGCGTGCACTTGACAGAAATCAGGGGGCGTGGCCGTATGAAAACCCGACAGATTCGGAAAAACCGCCGCATTTAAAAAAAAAAGTGTCGCTTGACACGCACTTAACTGCACTCGGCCCGGCTTGGTGAACTTCAGTACACTCCGATGAACTTCAGCGCAGCAGCGACACCTGGTGGACATCAGGGGAACTACCTTAGTGAATCCGCTGGATCGCGAATGGACCGGGTAAGTAAATCTGCCCCATGGTGTCATAAAAAAAAGTCATTGCTTTTCCACAGGGGCGGATTAAGACTGCGGTGGGCTCTGGACTATATGACTATTGTAGCCCCCTACAAGTCTGTAATCACTTCCTACATCTAGTACTAGAATCAGCTCCTTGGGGAATGGAATATGTTTCCCTTCCACCTACTTTCAATCTGTGGTTTCAGGACCTTTGGATGACCCTCAAAGGTCCTGGAATCGCTCATTTATTTTGAGAGCAGGTACAGGTGTGAGGATTTCTTGGGTAGTGGTCCCTCTAAGTATAAAATTTGGTGGGTGGTTTGGTTGGCCATTAACCTCCTAGAAGGTTTGGGCCCGGGCTACCACTCAAACTACCTATGTTATAATCCACTATCGATGGGATTGGGAATAAACATTTGTTTACAGAGGGCCCAAAAGCCAGGAATAAACTGCTCCTAAACCTCTAAACGAGGGGCCTTAGGTCCTTATGACTTGAACAAAACAGTGGGACTTCAGGTTTTTCATTGTTCTGTAAAGTGGTCCAGCTTTTTCATGTGTTTCATTAACCTCTTGGGGGCGTCTCAGACCTATACGAACAGGGGACTTGTTCTGTGGATCACGGGGGACACTGAGATATACACTCACCGGCCACTTTATTAGGTACACCATGCTAGTAACGGGTTGGACCCCCTTTTGCCTTCAGAACTGCCTCAATACTTTGTGGCATAGATACAACAAGGTGCTGGAAGCATTCCTCAGAGATTTTGGTCCATATTGACATGATGGCATCACACAGTTGCCGCAGATTTGTCGGCTGCACATCCATGATGCGAATCTCCTGTTCCACCACATCCCAAAGATGCTCTATTAGATTGAGATCTGGTGACTGTGGAGGCCATTTGAGTCCAGTGACCTCATTGTCATGTTCAAGAAACCAGTCTGAGATGATTCCAGCTTTATGACATGGCGCATTATCCTGCTGAAAGTAGCCATCAGATGTTGGGTACATTGTGGTCATAAAGGGATGGACATGGTCAGCAACAATACTCAGGTAGGCTGTGGCGTTGCAACGATGCTCAATTGGTACCAAGGGGCCCAAAGAGTGCCAAGAAAATATTCCCCACACCATGACACCACCACCACCAGCCTGAACCGTTGATACAAGGCAGGATGGATCCATGCTTTCATGTTGTTGACGCCAAATTCTGACCCTACCATCCGAATGTCGCAGCAGAAATCGAGACTCGTCAGACCAGGCAACGTTTTTCCAATCTTCTACTGTCCAATTTCGATGAGCTTGTGCAAATTGTAGCCTCAGTTTCCTGTTCTTAGCTTAAAGGAGTGGCACCCGGTGTGGTCTTCTGCTGCTGTAGCCCATCTGTCTCAAAGTTCGACGTACTGTGCGTTCAGAGATGCTCTTCTGCCTACCTTGGTTGTAACGGGTGGCGATTTGAGTCACTGTTGCCTTTCTATCAGCTCGAACCAGTCTGCCCATTCCCCTCTGACCTCTGGCATCAACAAGGCATTTCCGCCCACAGAACTGCCGCTCACTGGATGTTTTTTCTTTTTCGGACCATTCTCTGTAAACCCTAGAGATGGTTGTGCGTGAAAATCCCAGTAAATCAGCAGTTTCTGAAATACCCAGACCAGCCCTTCTGGCACCAACAACCATGCCATGTTCAAAGGCATCAAATCACCTTTCTTCCCCATACTGATGATCGGTTTGAACTGCAGGAGATTGTCTTGACCATGTCTATATGCCTAAATGCACTGAGTTGCCGCCATGTGATTGGCTGATTAGAAATTAAGTGTTAACGAGCAGTTGGACAGGTGTACCTAATAAAGTGGCCGGTGAGTGTATGTTGCTAATGACAACATTTTTACAAAATCCAAATTTTTTTGTTACAAAGTTTTTGTGCAAAAAAATCCTGCTCAGGAACAGATCATCTGGTTCCCAGGCTTTCTGAGCGTAAAAATTGTTTACAAAAATGGAAGCAAATGAATAAATTTGATATACATATAGTATTTAGTATGGTCACCCTTTGTCTTCTAGAGACACCCATGCTTTTTGAAAGAACTCTACAGGAAGGTTGTTCCAAACATATTGGAAAACTAACTGCATATCTTCTATGGATATAGACTTGCTCAATTCCTCTAGTCCTTTATTGTAATATCAGGTAGATGTGAAAATATTAGATCTCTGAAGGCTTTGTGTGGGCTACAACATTACCCCCAGGACTCCTTTAACTGTTTTAATGCGGAGCATAGTTGTTAATGACATTGAGAGTTTTGGGATAGTATCCTGCTACAGAATCTGTTCACAATTTTATTTTTGGAATCATTCTCTCTCTGCTGTATTTTTTCCACATGTGCTTAATGCTTTGCATTGTACTTATTATCACCCAGGGCGGGGGAGGGGGGTAGACAGAGGTAGATGATCACCATTGCGTGGTTTTTATGGTACCTCCATTTTGTTCTTTGGGTAGGTGCAGTTATGGAGGTGACCCCCAATGATGTCACGGGGAGCTACAATCACATCCAAGATGGCAGAGGCCATGTGTCTGCCAGCTTTTCCGGCAGCATATAAAGGGTAACACCCACGATCATTGCCAGCACCATGCACAGTTATTAACCATTGGTGTTTGCTGCAATATGCAGCAAACACTTGGTCTGAATGGAGGGGGCTCAGCCCTCAGCCCTCTCCATACACCCCATACTATTATGTTAATATGGGTTTTTGTGGGATTATACATGGTTCTGGTGTGTAATTAAATAATAAACAACAGAAACACATTTTCATAGCTTATGTTCATCTGCTGTGCCTTCAGTCACCACCAGGGCATGTTAGTATATACAATAATATAAAGTCCAGCTCACCTCCAACCATACCGGAATTCCCAATGAGGCACGGATGACCCCTCTGTGTGGGCAGGTATAAACAACAAAAGTAATCCAGCTGAACTGTAGGTAATTCTTTCTGTATTGTGGCAATATTATAAAATCCATAGTGATAATCATGGCAACGCATTTCAAATGAGAAAACTGTTCCTAATCACGGCTCATGATTTATAATATTATAACAATTAAGAAAGAATTGCCTACAGTTCGGCTGGATATTTGCAGGAGTCTCTGGCAGTAGCAGGCACGCTGCTATTAACATGACATCTTGGCTATTGACATTGACATCCATATAAATGTAAAAAAATATAGCCCGCCAACCACTTTAAGCTCGTACCACTTATGAGAAATGTTATGGCTGTTTTTTTAGTATATGTGTTATGCATGGATGTGTACATACCACAGGCCACGACAACAGCTCTGTGGTCTGGTGTTTGAGGTCTGTATGTCATGGTGTGTGAGGGATGGATTAAGGCTGCCATAGGTCCTGGGCTGGTTTGGAATCACTTATTACATCTCGTACTAGAATCAGCTTCTTGGGGAATGGAGGATACGGCCCTTCTGTTTTCTCAATCTATGGTTTAACCCCTTAAGGACGCAGGGTTTTTCCGCTCATTTCTCGCTCTCCACCTTCAAAAATCCATAACTTTTTTTCATTTTTACGTGTACAGACCTGTGTGAGGGCTTATTTTGTGCGTAACAAATTTTACTTTCCCGTAATGTTATTTATTTTAACATGCCGTGTACTGCAAAGCTGAAAAAAAATTCCAAATTTGGAAAAAAATTTTAAAAAACGCACTTTCTTGTGGGTTCAGTTTTTTCAACTTTGACTGTGCACTCTAAATAACACCTCAGCTTTATTCTTTGGTTCGGTGCGATCGCGGTGATACCAAATTTATACAGGTTTTATTGTGTTTTAATACATTTTCAAAAATTAAATGAATGTGTACAAAAAAGAAAAAAAATGTTGCCATTTTTGCTAATAACTTTTTCATACTTTGGTGCACGGAGCTGTGTGAGGTGTAATTTTTGGTGAAATGAGCTGACGTTTTCATTGCTACCATTCTGAGGTCTGTGCGACATTTTGATCATTTTTTATAAAATTTTTTATGTGATGTAAAAAGGTGTAAAAGTCGCATTTCGGACATTTGGACGCCATTTCCCGCCTCGGAGGTCACCGCCGGCAGTAACCGTTTTTATATTTTGATAGATCAGGCATTTTCGGATGCGGCGATACCTAATATGTTTGTAAGTTTTACTGCTTATTATGTTTTATATCAGTTCTAGGGAAAGGGGGGTGATGTGAATTTTTAATATTTTATTATTTTTTTTGCTTTTTTAAACTTTTTTTTTTCTTTTTTTTCCACTATTTCTTAGACCATCTAGGGTACATTAATCCTAGATGGTCAGATCGCTCCTACCATATACTGCAATACTTTTGTATTGCAATATATGGCATTTTTGCAGCTCATTCATTACAATGAGCCACTGGCTTCGTGTCAAACGAAGACCCGAGGCTACCATGGCAACCGATCACCTTTGCCGGCGGCAATGAAAGGGTTAAAAGCCGTGATCGGTGCAAGCACCGACCGCGGTTATTAGCGGTGGGGGTTTTCTGCAAAATGCAAAACCCCCCACCTTTGTATGAAGCGGACTCAGCCCGTGAGCCCTCTTCATACATCCCTTATACCTGTGCGCCGTAGAGCTACGGCGCAGAGCGTTAAGGGGTTAAGGACCTGGTTTCCATGGACTTGGGGCCCCTAGAAGGCCCTGGGGCCCCAGGCTATTGCCCAAACCGCCTACATTAAAATCCAATACTTGTGAGGTATATATGGTGGCC
Source organism: Engystomops pustulosus (assembly GCF_040894005.1). NCBI lineage: Eukaryota > Metazoa > Chordata > Amphibia > Anura > Leptodactylidae > Engystomops > Engystomops pustulosus. The sequence continues at coordinate 33,921,037 of NC_092416.1, forward strand.
AATAGAAACTAGGCCCATGTATTTTAGCTCATAGAAATACATGTGGCGCACAAATAACAAGTCACGTCAGCGCTGGATTCCTCCTCTATCCAGGCTAGTAGGTTTAGGAAACGTTAAGTTTAACTCTTATTGTCTCATTGGGCAGTCTGAACTGGGCTTTAGTGGCTGACTGACCTGATGTCTGGCACACCCCTCACTCTGCCTTTCACCTGTGGCTGGGCCTAGCTTCCCTATAAGTGTCCAGCCCTGCTAGTCAAACTGCTGTCAAGCCTTATTCAGACTAGCTCTGCTCTTGTATATTTAACCTCCTGGTTTCTGATGTCTACCAGTATTTCTGCCTTCTCTATTTGGATTGCGATTTGGTCTGTGTTTGCTCCTTGACTTATTGAGTTTTTTGTTTGTTCCTTGTGTGCATTAAGACATATGGAGGGATCGTCTTCTAGTTATCTACCTCCTACATAGAGGGGGCTGGGCAATAGGAAGGGACAGCTGGAGTCTGGGTTTAGCATTAGGGCTCACTTCTAGGTCATCTGTTTGTCCTTTAGCCCTGCATTACACCACACATGTGTGCATGAGGCATTGTATAAATGTTATATGTCTAGTTTTAACTATTATTTAGGCAATATTGGTTGTTTCTACCTAGGGCTCCAAAATTCCTTGCTCCTAGGTCGCAATCTAATCTCACCAGCCACAGATTTTTATTCAGGGTTGGTCCCATCAGTACCAGAATAATGTACTGAACATCTTTATACTCTTCTGCCTCTTGCACTTCCCCTACTGTAACCTTCGAGGTCACCCTCTCAGTAGTGTATTAGAGGTGTCCAGTGTTATGTTTCTTCCTAGGAACTCCCTTACTCGCCTCCCGTGGTGAACACTCGGTGATTAGTTTGTCTCGGCTCCTCGCTTCTATCACTCTGCTCAGTGACATTTTTTGAAGTGTGAGTTGTGGATCCAGGTGGTATGATATATAGACACTGATGTATGTACACACTATGACATCCCCTCCTTTGTAACCTGATTACTACAATTGGTACCTTGTAGGGTCAAAGGGAGGTAAGACATCAAACAACCCTTACAATGTCCACCAGTAGTCAGTTTAATTTTTGTCTTATTAAATTTTTTTTATTTAGTTTTGTCATGGAATATTTTGAATCTAAAAATAAAAATCACATTTTTATTTTTTTTTTTTTAATTTCACGAGAGATAATACAAAAGAGAGACACATTTGACAGCAGGGTTCTTGCAATGAAATAGAAAAAAAAGTCCTGAAGTGTTTTCTAAAATACTAATCGCGCTAACAATTGCATGTGTGTATGTGTATCCCCTAATGCATGTAGGTCTTCCAGTTGACACACACATTGCACGTTATAGAGGAGCAATTACTATACTATACACAAGAGTCAGAAAACATATGTAGATAAAGCTCTTATCAAGTGGAGTGACAGAGATGATTATGGACACGTCAGACAATAGCTTGTCAGTAACATGGAAGCTCCTAAAAGACCTCGTTAATGTCTGTTCTTCACAAGCAACAAGGCGAAAAAAAAACGAAGGTCCAATCTTGTAACCAATAAAGCTTCGAAAGCCAAATAGGGTTCCCATCTGGGTACGTGATAGATACACAGGGGATTTTACAGAATGAGATTCCATCACTGACTGAGACATGAGGAAATTCTACAAGTTATACAAAATGTAACCCCTCTTAGAGTAGCAGCCGAATTCCTGCCCCCCATCACCTTTTACAACATAACTAGACCATCCCATTGGTTCTGCCCTTTGCTGGTCAGACTGGTGATTTTTATTTCACCTTCGACTATTTGAAAATTGTCTTAACAAAGGAAGTCACAGTCAGGATAACCTCTATCTTCAACCCTTTTCGAAGATATAAGTATTCTTTGCTCTTAGCTTCTCTGTTGTTTGCTCTACTATACTATACTAGTGTTAAATCGCCTATCAATGTGTGCTAAAGTGTATGATCGGAGTCAAAAAAACTAATTTCCTTCATATTTAATATGCAGAACACAATCCAGATGAGTACCGTATTTTTCGGACGATAAGGCGCACAAAAAATCATTTAATTTTCTCAGAATTCAAAGGTGCGCCTTATATATGAACTGTACTTACAGACAACAGCTGCCCTGAACTGTGCACAGGTCTGCCACCTGCTGGTCATTCATCCTTATATCAGGTGCGCCCTATAATCCGGTGCGCCTTATAAATGAACCCAGACATTTTAGAAGGCATTTATCGATGGTGAGCCTTATAATTCCGTGCGCCTTGTAGACCGAAAATACAGTACATGATTTCCTTTACATGTGGATGTGTCTATGCTCTGCCGTCTACAGCATTGGTTGACTATTCAGTTGAGACTATTATACACACTTATCTAAAGCTTTCTCTTATGTCTCCACAACTTTCCTCATGCTTCACCACTTCTCTGGAGTGCACTACCAACCCCGCCTAATAGAATTATTCATGTTTGGTAATGCAGGGAGGGAACAGCCTGCATGGACTTGAAGGACAGACAAAGACAATGGGGGTCATTTACTAAGGGTCCGATTCGCGCATTTTCGTCGGGTTACCCATATTTTTCGGATTTGCACCGTTTTTCCTTGAATTGCCCCAGGATTTTGGCACTCGGGATCGGATTTCGGCGCAATCACGCCGGGATGCATGCGACGGAAATCGGGGGCGTGGCTGTCGGAAAAGCTGAAGGATTCGGAAAAACCGCAGTATTTAAAAAAAAAGTGTTGCTTGACATGCACTTACGTGAACTCCTGTGAACTCCAGCGGAACTCGGCACAGCAGCAACACCTAGTGGACATCGGGCGCACGGACCTTAGTGAATCCCGGCCAGACCCAAATCAGCGCCGGAGAACCCGCCGCTGGATCGCGACTGGACCTGGTAAGTAATTGTGCCCCAATGAGCCATAAGGCTAAATCCTCTGCCCAGCTGTCCCTACCTAATTTAAAGTGGTAGGTGACAACTGGTTGACGTTTACTTCCTGTACAAAAGTGCAAACATGGAGACAAAGGGGGGTATTTATCATACACTGGCGATCGTGCGCGAGTGTATGATAGCCCCGCCGCTGCAAATTCGCAGCCCGATACATCAAGAGGCTTCCGCCTCTTGATGTATCGGAGCGGGAGGCTGCGAAGCGTTTATCCTGGCGTAGAAAAAAACACAGCAGGTGACTCCTCATACGTGGCTGCGGCAGCAGCAAGTGCGCAGGCGCGGGAACAGTAACGCCCCGTGCCGGCCCACTCCCGTCCGGCCGGGCCCCCCGCTCGGCCGGCCACGCCCCCCCTTCACGCCCCTTCATGCCCCACTGGCGTGAAGGTGGCGGATCAGGGAAAATAATCGCAAAAGCTAGCAATAAGCTAGCATTTGCGATTATTTCAGGGCCTCTGCACCACTGGCGTTGCGCAGAGGTCCTGATAAATATCCCCCAAAGACTGGGCAATACAAACATATTCGACAAATACGGGTTAGAACCAAGATGACAATGCAGTACAGAATTAAGAGACAAAAGCATGGTCAGGAAACAGGCAAAGGGTCAAGAAATCCAAAATACAGAAGTCAAGATAAACATCAGCGATCTCTAAATAAGAGTTCCAGAAGTTGATTGGACCAGTTTCCTGACATCCAAAGAAAGCAGACCAGCAGGGAAGAAGTATCAGTGGAGGAGTAATCTGTTCATCTCAGCTAACTGTTAGCAACCCAGAGCAAAATCAACCGGAGACAGTTGGGTGTTGGAATTTAGATAGAATAAAGGAGTATTCAGACTAGTAAGGACAGAATGTAACCTTACAGACAGATGATGGCGCTTAAGGCCGAATGGGTACAAATGTTGTAAAGTATACACTAAACCTTTCTTGAGGTAACTAGACTACAAAGCAGGCACTTGTATGTCAATTTTATTTTCCTTCAACAATTGTAAGCTCTTGGGTACAGGAGCCTGAGTCTTATTGCCACGTAATTATTTACAACAGGAATGTTTTATAATGTCTGATTTCTAGAGATGAGCGAGCACTAAAATGCTCGGGTGCTCGTTATTCGAGACGAACTTTTCCAGATGCTCGAGTGCTCGTCTCGAATAACGAGCCCCATTGAAGTCAATGGGAGACCCGAGCATTTTTTAAATAAAACTGAACAGTAAAAGAACAGTGCAAAAAAAAAATTCCAGATGTTTGCAGATGTTTTACTTGTAAGAACACATTGAAATAACACTATTCTTCACTTTGCAGGTGTGCGCGCGTGTCTCCCGCTAAGTTAGGAGATGTGCACGAACATCTGGAATGTGAAGAATAGTGTTCTTTCAATGTGTTCTGCACTTAAATGCTCCTGTGTTCACTGGTTTTAATGTTTTAATTCTATTCTTCACTTTGCAGATGTTAGCGCGTGTCTCCCGATAGGTTCGGAGATACGCGCGCACAGCGGCAAAGTGAAGAATAGAATTAAAACATTAAAAACAGTGAATACAGGACCATTTAAGTGCAGAACACATTGAAAGAACAATATTCTTCACATTCCAGATGTTCCGAACATCTCCGAACCTAGCGGGAGACACGCGCGAACACCTGGAAAGTGAAGAATAGTGTTATTTCAATGTGTTCTTACAAGTAAAACATCTGCAAACACGTGTAATATTTTTTTTTTTACAATAAAAATACTTTTATTCAATTTATTTTATTAATTTACTGCTCGATCTCGAGCCGGCGAGATACTCGTCCGAGTAACGAGCCGGTCCGAGTATGCTAATACTCGACCGAGCAGTATACTCGGACGAGTATACTCGCTCATCTCTACTGATTTCCTTTGTTCAAATGCTAACTCCTGCAGAATATGTCACCGCAATGTAAATGAAGATTATCTTTATAGGATTATTTGTGATAAGGGGATGATGTTTTCCCGATAATGTCCCCACTTTCATTTCACATTACTTGGGCTTCCATCATACTTTTAGGTGGTTGATATAATTTATTTCTTATTATGAGTAAAGGTTTCAAATGTTGTCGAATCATCAGTAGAGATAGTCAAAGTCCAGATGGAATAGCATATAATGCTATCAAACTGACCACAGAGCACAGCCAAATCTGACTCTGTAATGCTTGTGCTCTTGGCTTTTAGCCGGTACTACAGACACTTGGACTCCTGGCCGGGTACAGCTGCGCTTTATAGAATACAATAATGCTTATATTTGCAAATACAGTTACAAATTGGATACAATATAGATGTTTCTTTCCTTGTGCTCTTTGCTGGTCAATGAAAAGTATCTATTACAGAATCCCAAGAAAAGAAAAAAAGGCAACTTTTGAAGATGACCTGCTAATTCGATAATTAAAGTTGTTGTCATATCTGGTGCTATAACTACTAGTATACCTGAGAAATTAAGTCAGTCTATAACACGGCTGGAAGTATACGCGTATCTCCACAGCCTTAAAGGGAATAGCTCACCACATTTTTCACAAATACAGCTATTGGCAGGTTCCCTTCTTTTAGCTAAAAATTGTTTCGCTCAGATCCCCATAAAATCAACTGTATAATTTTACTATGTATCCAGGGATATCTATAGTGAATCCAGCAACCCCTCCTAATGACTTCTCACAATTTAGCAAGAAATGTCATGTGACCAAGGTGACATGATTTAAGGTCCTTTAGCCTCCTAACATTAGCAAACTGTATCCCATGCATATCTGATCACATGAAATCACAGCATGGATGCCTGCATGGAGGATGGGGATGAGTAGTAGACCATGGAGGCTGCTGTGATTTCATGTGATCAGATATATGCAGTACGTGCAGTTTTAGAAAAGATTCAACTTTGCTTTGTTGCATCAAAAATGTCACATTCATAAAGAATCTACATACCAACAAATAGATTCTCTCATATCTAGTTTCTCTAGTAACCCAATTTAAAGAAAATTCCATCGGTAAGAGCATAATAGGGTAATTTTTAGTTATGAGTGGGTCTTGGGGTATTAAAATTTCGGTCCACACTGATTTCAATGGGGTTCGTGTTCGGGTTCAAGTTCCTGCCAAAGTCCAGTTCCCAAACCAATATTTGGATGAACTTGTCAAACCCAAATTTGACCCAACCCGCTCATCACTAGTAAATTTGCATCTCTTCTGCAATGACCACTTCTAGTGGAAACAAACTGGTGCAACACTAATCCCAAATTGTACTCTACGACAACTACTAAACTTTTTATTTTCATCATTTCTGAGAAATCTCCCCCCATAACATACTTAGAGCTGACAGGAATATTTCTGTAATCCATGCAGCCAAAAATAGCCCGGAAAGTGTTTCCATTAGCTACAGTGACAGCTACATTGACGGATTTGTCAGTCATTTGTTTGTTTATATGAAAAGCGAAGCATCTCCAAGTTTTTCCATTCTCCATTTCCTTTAACAGTCCCGCTTCTTTATTTCTTTACCGATTTCCATTGTCCAAGATGATCTATAGAAAGTGGATCTATTCTTCCTCTGACAAATGTGATGTGTGAAACGCATTTCGCTGCATATTTCTGTAGGTATAAGCCACCTGCCGCTTCCCTGCTTTGGTTAACAGTAGATTTCATTTACGAGTACATTGTTAATATAATACAGGCATTATTGAAGCAAAGAAGCCTCAAATAATCTGATCAGACGGCGCACAGTAGATGGAGCAAGGCGGAAGAAAGTAAATAGACATTTTAAGAGACGTCTTATTTACAGGAGGAATATATGATAGAGGCGGAGGAGATACGGTCCACCACTTGCATTGATGAGATGCTAAACAGATATTGGGGCTTATTTACTAAGGGTCGCCGATCGCACTTTCATCAGACTGTTCGTCAGTTACAGTTACAGCCCTTACAGCCAGCACTGTGAGCTTTTATTTGCCTATTGGGGTCTCTTCCCATGATCTTGACACCTAATTAGTAAAATAAACAGAAACCAGGTTCAATGTTAATACATTACCCATGAAGTACAGTAAAGAGTTACCAGTAAAACAAAAGAAAACGCTTTTCGTGAATGTAGCATACCCTTTTTCAGGTCCGATTAACATTTCATATAACAAAGAAATATGTATTTAGAATTTAAGAGCATAATATATAAATTTATTATAAATTATAAATATATAATGGGGGTCATTTACTAAGGGCCCGATTCGCGTTTTCCCAACGTGTTACCCGAATATTTCCGATTTGCGCCAATTTCCCCTGAAGTGCCCCGGGATTTTGGCGCACCCGATCGGATTGTGGCACATCGGCGCTGACATGCACGTGATGGAAATCGGGGGGCATGGCCAAACGAAAACCCGGCGGATTCGGAAAAATCCTTCACTAGGAATAGGCCGGTGAACTTGAGTGCATTCCGGCGGGCCTCGGGGAACTTCAGCGCAGCAGCGCCACCTGGTGGACGTCAGAGGAACTACCTTAGTGAATCCCGCCGGACCCGAATCCACTGCAGAGAACGCGCCGCTGGATCGCGAATGGACCGGGTAAGTAAATCTGCCCCAATGTGTTTATCAAGTCGGCAGAAGCCGAAACCTGAATGTGCACCAGATGGAAGGGTAATGACCATGATTCGAATGGGGAAGAGGAAGCGAGCTCTGTTGGTTGCTGTTCTGTAAAGGTAGGAAGCAGGGAGCAGGGGAGGCTACAGAGGGTCTAATGACTACATCATTCTGGGTGAGGAGGTTGCAAAAAGTAAGATTGGCTTTTGAGGGGTGTAGGTTATAATATAAAAAAAGCATTTCCTGAAAATGGAAGTGGATGGTTGGGGATAGTTTGTAGGAGGGATGAGAAGGAAAGTTTGAAAGATAAGAGGAAAGTGTACAAAGGGAGAACAATATGGATAATGGGCACAGTGGTCTCTTTTTCGTTTGTCACCAAAGCTACTTTATGTACTTACATAATCCCATTTTTAGCCTATATAATTGACTTATAATTTTTTATTTCATACCATACTTGCTTTTGATCCCCTTTTGATCATTTTTATGGTCTATCCCTTATAGACCATTGCCCCCATTATTGCCCCCATTATTGTACACCACTGATTGGCAGGGGATGATTGTCCCATAAAATTAAAAATCTTTATTTATATAGCGCCATCAAATTCCATAGTGCTTTACAGATTCAGGGGAGGAGGGTGACAAAAGAGGTATAAGTGCTTGTAAAATGGTCCAAGGGGATGGAATTAAAATTATTTAATAAATAAAAACGCTGCTGCTTGAACCAGACATCAGCCGCCATCTTATGTCCATAGTCAGTGGGACTGCAGAGAAGCATTTTCCAGATAACAGACAGGGGTTGTACCCAGAAGTGGTTCGTAAAGAGTTAAAGTTGCATGCAGTTAGCGAGTGTGATAGGCCTGCCGATATAAATGATATTTTAGAGCACATTTGAAGCTTTGGGGGTTGGGTATTAGTCTGGTAATCTGTGGTAGGGAATTCCGGAGAATTGGTGCAGCTCTGGAGACGTGAGTGGAAAGTTCGAATTAAGGAATAGAATAATCTAAGATCATTGGCAGATCGAAGAGCACGGGTTGAGTGATAGACTGAGATGAGAGGAGAGTTGGGGCATCCATAATTTACAGCGTTTACCAACTGCACTTCATTAGCAATGGAGAATTGGGGCTCCCATCTTTCCACCGACATCACGAACGGGACAGATCTGGGAACCTCTGAGAGGCGCCCTTCAACAATCTCAGGAGGAAGGCTGTTATAGTGCAGCAGGATAAAAAAAAAAAACTCACAAGTAATAGAGAATAGAAAGATGAAGATTTTTTTTAAAGATTTTTATTTTTTTTAAGTCATACATTTGTCAAGCTCTGTGCAGCGCTGCATGACCTGTAGGCGCTATATAAATAAAGGAATTATTATTATTATTATTATTATTATTATTAATTGAAAGCTGAAGATTTTTTTTAAAGATTTCAATTTTTTTTAAGTCAAAAATTGTAAAACTTTGTAAATTTGTATTACTCCAAAGAATAAAAAGGAAGCATCATTAAAATTAAAGCCGAAAGGTTGAACTTCATTTCTATTATCACTTTCACAGATTTATTTCCAGATTCCCAGTACATGGAATGTAATATAAAATGGCGCCACTAGGAAGAACAAACTTCTTCACAGGAGAAAAACCCCATACAAGAAGAAAAAAATGGAAAAAATAAAAAGTTATGTGTTTTGAAAAATTTGAAATGCCAAAAAAAGTAGATTGTTAAATGCTTGTTTGTAGATGTATGTAGGGTTTCTTTTTGTTGGTTTTTTATGCTGCAGTGTTCTTATGCTGTAGAATAACTGACTGTTAATAATTGACATTGTTAATGGTAATGCAATTTTTTTTTTTTAAATGGAAGATTACAAGTATATCTGGCTTCATGACTGCAAATATCCAATTACCATCTATTGACTGCACAAAATAGTAAAATTATTTAAAGCCCATTTAGCGTTCGGCATGTGCTTTGTTCTGCTTCCTGGCAGAATCGAGTAATACGATAAAGTAATTGAAAAATTAATTGCCTTAATATTTACCTGCAAACCTGGAGTAGATGAATATCTGCCGAAAAGCTTCACTTTGTCACATTGACTCGTACACATGGACGCCAAAGGCTGATGCACATAAGTCTTCGAGACTTGTGTTTTCTTTTCGCTGGTAGACAGCCACATTCTTTACAGTGATGGATACGGCAATCTCGTAAACCTGAAGTAGATGTATTGCCCCGCGTAATAGTGATTGATTAACATGAGGTTTTTCTCTCAAGGAATATGAGAAGGTAATAAGAGAAATATCCAAAATGGATTACCCAAATCATACACTATGGATTTAGTTCTGCTAGACCGTCTCGACGTTGTCCCATTTTGGTAGCAGAGGAGATGCGGGATTTTTGTAAGTTTTATTATTTTCCTGTAAATTTCACTAGTTACGTTTTTACATTGGGATTTGCAGAAATTTTGGGGGGGGTTTCTCCATAAACATGGCAATTTTCTGTCTATATATATATATATATATATATATATTAGTCAATATATAACATGGCAATTTTCTGTCTTTATCTATCTATCTATCTATCTATATATATATATATATATATATATATATATATATATATATATATTAGTCAATATGATTGAGATTAGTAGTAAATTTGGGGTACATTTTATTTTCACTGCACCAATTGTTACCAAGAAATACTGTATATACTCGATTATAAGCCGACCCAAGTATAAGCCGAGGCCCCTAATTTTACCACAAAAACCCTGTAAAACCTATTTTTTTTACTCGAGTATAAGCCGAGTGTGGGTTTTCAGGACATTTTTTTTGTGCTGAAAAACTAGGTTTATACTCGAGTAAATATATTTGACCTTTACCAAATTCTGGTGTAATTCATGCCAAAAAAATGATCTATAGAGTACATGTCTTGTTTAATGAAGGGCAGGACTTATTGGGAAAGGGTGGGGCTTGATTAAAAGAGGTGGAGCATATAATGTGCCCAAATGTTGACACTTTTTTGCTAGAAGCTAAGCCAACTATTAGGTAGTCTAAGTCTAAATAGTGTAAATTTGTGATGAGATTTATTATTCCCCATCAGCCACTGTGATCATGTGAATTTCAACACTAGGGGACATTATAGACTGTATTGTTCATTGCGAAATTAGAAACGTTTCGTTAGTTTATACTTTTTTAGGCATTAAGAAAGTAAAACCAAAGCAGAGGTGGATTTATCTATATCACAATCCATGGTCATGACTGCGCCGCAGGAGATTAAAGGGACCCGACACAATGGTGGGATACACCATTGTGGAGGAGAGAAAGGAAGCATTAGGAGAATGAGACACAGGCACACACAGGGTGTAGCTGCCCCTCCCCCGGGACTCACCACATGCTGCTGGCAGGGAGCAGGTAATTAAACTTACTTAAACTACTAAAATAATTGCTGGCAAAGGAATTTTTTGACTTAGCATAGGCTATTGGGACCTGTCACCAGCTAAAAATGACATTCCTGGTGACAGGTTCACTGTAACTTCAGAATCGTCCCCATCTGTCCATAGCACAAAAATTTGGAGATTTTATCAAAATCAAAGTAACCTCTCAATCCCACTGTGTAAGTAAGGTGCTAAAAAAATCCTTTGATTTTCTAAGAAATCAAAGGTGCGCCCTATAATCCAGTGTGCCTTATATATGAACCATACTTACAGACAACAGCTACCTAGAACTTTGCACAGGTTTGCCACCTGCTGGTCATTCATCCTTATAATCAGGTGCGCCTTATAATCAGGTGCGCCTTATATTCCGGTGTGCCATGTATGTGAACCTAGATGTTTTAGCATGCATTTATTAATGGTGCGCCTTATAATTCGGTGCGCTTTACAGTCCGAAAAATAAATGTTAATCTAGGCCCACATTATGCTATTTGCCTCCATTGTAAAGATATGTTGGATGGTTTCCCAATGTCTCCTTACAGCAGAGAGCAAAGACACTATATACACATACAGTGGGATACACCATCCTATTCCTCTACTCCTCCTTGAATACTTAAGGAAGGAGGTTACATCAACGGCAGACAATGATCCTTTTATGAACAGTGATATCACTGGGACGTCCCTGGACATATTCTCAGCGGAGGCCAGGGGAGGGATACAATACTTTGCATCCGTCCACCATTGACTCCAACATGCTCTGGTGAGTGTATACGCTGCTGATCAGGCAGAAGCAGGATGGAAAGGTATAGTATGTGGCATCTTTCCATCCTATGTTTTCCAGTATACAACATATATTGTGCCAACGGAGACAGAAAGAATGGCTCCATCTGCCAGTATATATCTATTTATACATTCAGTGTATACACATAGAGGTTCAGTGATGGCATTGCTCGACAAACTGAAATAAATCTTGTTACACAAATAGCGCAATGCATTCATTAGATCAGTAAGCTACATAGGGATTACTATGTTTCCATACTGCATTAGACACCTCCGTCTTGGGTAAAGAGAATCCTTCAGATTGTCCCTGATGTAAGTTTATACAGATTGCCGGAAGGAAAAGCAGCAAACTTTCAATGCCAAACCTATACCGACTGGAATCTCATTAGTAACTTGCGGATGAACTACGGGGAAGACCTGAAATTAACCATGAAACGCGTGGGTATCGATAAGAGGCAGGATTCATTATGTAACTGCGAAGTCTAAGAAGATATTCCAGATCTCCTCTAGTAAACCTCTGGGAGAGCTCAGAGTACTGTGTTTTCTAGTCCCATAAGATCCAAAGCTTCGAATGCACAGAAATCTTTTCTTCTAAAGTTTTCAGCGCGCAGATGTAAAAGGAATAATTCATGTGGTAACACGCTCAGAGCACCGCTCGTCAATACAGCCTCAGCTAAGTAAGAGAGAAACATTTCCTAACAGCAGGTCCGGATCAATCCCAGATTCTGGAAGACGTGGCCCGCTGACCCTCGCCGAACACCATCACACGCTTTAATTATGTTGCCGGTTGGACAAAATCGGTGAACAATAATCCTAATGAAAGTGATCAGAGACTAACATTTCCTGATGGAAATCATCATTGACCTTATTCTTCAATCATTAGTAAAGTCCAACGACTTGGGTACAAGAGGGGCTCCACCAGGGACCGTAAATGATCATGTGTTTTCTAAAAAATGTTTCATTTTTATTTATGGCTGTTATTAGTGAGGACGTGTTATGGACTCCTGCTTTTGGGCTTTTGATATCTTTATTACATTTGTTGAAGAAAATATAGAAATGATATTCACAGAGAAATGCCCAGTGACATTAGAGATGGGACCAGGGGGGACTGTGTTACTGTGTCGCTTTACTTGTTTTGGATGGTATTCATATCTTGGCATGGGGAACTGTGCTGGAGAGTTATTGCCCTCTCATATACATAGCAAATTAGACCTTTTTTACTGAAAAAAATTAAAGGACATCTACCACCAGGATGAAGTGTTGTAAACCAAGCACACTGACATACTGGTGTGTGTAGTTATAATTCACCCCTGAGGTAAGTTGTTTGCCTCCTAACTATTAACTATTGATGGGCTACCAATGTACCACTGGTTCACTTGACTGGCTTAGCTTCTTGGCCAGATGTGATAACACAGTCTATAGTTTATGGGAATAATGGAAACCGGGTCTTTTGTCTGATAACTAATTGAGTTTAGTGATATTCCAATCTGAGCCTTCGCATTAAGTTTAATTCCTCTGCCATATCTCATTTCTTCAACTGGATGTTATTAAAAAAATGAAAATTTCCCATAAATGTAGCCATGTTGTTCCTTCAAAATAACATAGCTGTCCTTGGATACGACCACTCCTCACTCGGTGACCAAACATGCACTATAAACCTGATCACCTGGATTCAGTGTTCATTAGCAGTAGGACATGTGGTTATTCCTAGTCATTTCAAATGCAAAAACAATTAGTTTCTTTATGTAATCACTCCAGCAGGAGGGGTCACATCCAAGGACAACAATCCAGTTTCTAAATAACAACATGTAACGACATTTATGGGAATTTATCTTCCATAACATTTTTTTATAACATCCCACTGTAAATAAATATGGTAGGTGAATGAAGTTAAATGTCAATGCCCAGACAAGATTATCCCTTTCATACACTTCCATTCATGTTTACCACTGCTACATCTGTATTGTAAGTAAATGGATGGTTTCTACAAACGGTTTAAAGTGGTAGTCCCGACAATGTAAAATAAACATTGGTGGCTTTCAGGGGGCTGGTTAAAAAAAACAAACATTTACTCACCTTTGCAATCCCTCCCGGTGTCCCGTGCTGCCATCTCTCCAGTCTATGCCCCATGTATACAAATGTAAGCCGTGCTTTGTTCAACTTCAGGCCAGCCACGCCCACTTGTACCGCATTACACGTTGCTAAGAATAGGGAGGCGTCCGCGTGGCCACCTCGACCGCCCGAAAGCTGAACGTAGTGCGGCTTCCGTGCCCCTGTTTGTTTACATGGGGCACGGACCGGCAAGATTGCAGCGCGGGATGCCGGAACGGGCCAAGGTAAGTAAATGTTTATTTTTTTAACCGGCCCCCTCTTGGCCAGCAATGTGTTTATTGCGATATTGCTTCAGCAGGGCGAAGATTCAATGAATCGAAACTGCTGTGAGAGCAAATCGTTGCAGCTCGGTCACCGGCAATTCAGCAATGGCTAGCCTGCCGCCATTACCCTACTAGTAACATACTCCTTATGCCACTAATAAAATCCTTTAAGTGATTGACATCGAAAGGTAAAAAAACAAACAAAAATACAAACATTTTCTATTAGAGTTACACAATGTATACAAGTCACGCGCTCTGTCAGTGTCTTCTTACGGTTGTGTGTCCGTATCTGATTCATATGATTATAATTAGTATTTCTCTGATACAACCATTATATTATTAGCACTAATATAACGCTTGGTTTGAGAGGAGCGTCTTAATGTGCCGGCGTTTGGTCCATCTGCAGGGATGTTTTGTAGGCGCACGCGTTCTGTGCCCCTGGCAGCTCAATCCCTTCTTCACAAACACAATACAATATTCTCATCAAATGTTTTTCATGGCGTCAGCCAGCGGATCAGTGTTCGAGAGCAGTCATTAGGGTAAATTACAACGGGAGGATCATGAGCCATCCATTGCCAACATAGTTATCAGGGGCCGTGATAACGAGAATTGCTTTCCGCGTCCCTTTTCCAATAATCAGAAATCACATATCCGTGCTATTGTCTTCTTCCGATTAATTCCTCCGATTAGTATAAAATAGTAAATAAGTAGCGGGAGACTAAAATAACATCTAATAATAGAAATAGTCCCGGCACTCAATACATCAATTATTTACCCATTAAATGTTATAAAGGAAAAATATCTAAAATTGTGATTTAAATGGTCATGTTTTTTTTGTATTTTTTTTCCTTACTATGTTTTAGGCCCCTCTCTAGGGGGTCTGATCAGTCATCCAAACTTCAGCATACAACAGTAAATTGCTCCTTCTGTATTACACCCCGCTTCTGATCGTATCATGACATACCATGGGAGCCTAGGAAATAAATAGAATGGAGAGGGCTCAACCAATATGTCCTCTCTATTAGTGATCAGTGATGATCTGTATTCAGGTCTAGCGGGGTCAGCCCGGCGTTATATGAAACTTTACCTTTCTTTCGGCAGATCAGTGTCCTGTGTCCCATCGAGTGGCCAGTGAGAAGCCATAATACTCCCCCCCCCCATCCCAGGGCTCCTGATGATAGGTTCCCTTTTATCCTTTAGATGCATTCTTTAACCCACGGTTTTGGCACCGATCACAGGTGTTATCCTTTAGATAGCCCAGACAAAGCTGCCCACAGCTAGGATCGTCATTCCATGTGATGTCACAGGGAATGACAAGATGGCTGCCAAAATAGTGGCGTTTATTCACCGCCTGCAATTACGTGCCACTTTCAGCTTTGTCCACTAGCACCGATCATGGGTGTTACCAGTGGAGAAGTCAACCGAACCCGGACATCTGACCGACATCTGGGTTCATGATCTGTGAACCCGAACCCGTCAATGTTTGGTACAAACACAAACATTGCAGTTTGGATCTACAGCCAACGTCTGTTTAGCGGTGATTGCAACATATGATACCAGAACCAAGCATGTTTCTTTTTTTTTTATGGAAGAGATCCAGTTCACAGGAAATCTACCATCAAAATCAAGCATGATAAACAAAGGATAATTATCCATGGATGACTGTGGTAATCTTCTAATATTTGTTATTCATGACCTCCTTCCTTTTAAATGCAACTTTTTAAATGATGCTAATGAGTCAGAAGACTTATAGCGTGGCTCTGTTACACTGTGCAGGAGCACTTCCCCCTCCAATTGTGTGCTTAAACTTCCTCTGCTGCAGTGAAATAACATCAGGCATCAAGAGGGAGGAGTGTTTGGTAGAGGTGGAGCCAGTGAAGCCAGAGCATGGATGTGCTTTGTTAATGCCCTCCAAAGCCCTTCTGCCTCATTAGCATTATTCATAAACATTGATGTTAGAAGGAAGGAGGCCATGGATAACAAATGTAAGAACATTACCACAGTCACGGTGCCTGGATCTATGAATAAGTGCCCCTGGTTTGTTTTGCTCAATTGATGATAGATTTCCAATAAGAACATTTTAAATGTCCTTATAGGTCTGCTATATACCTATGTGTCAGGGGGCTTTCTCATTATATCTACAAGATAGTATCAAACTCCTTAGTTGGTTTAGTTGGCCAACGGCCTACCACAGAAGCCTTGGGACCTTGGCGGCCGCCCAAATTTTAATCCACTACTGCCTAAAATGTGTAATTGAGAACTGGCTGTTGGAATTTGGTTTCCTTGTTTCCCTGTTGTCGGTCTACATCTCCCACAAGTGGATATCAGTAAACAGACTTACTTGCTTTCCTTACAACACGCTTCAACACCTATTGGGAGTCTTCTTCAGATACATGGAGATGCAAAAATGATAGCCTGCCTCAGGCGTTGGTCACAGTAGGAACAGCAGAAAGCTTCAAGAAAAGCCCAGGTGCCTTCTTTTATCTAAATAACATTGAGTAATTATGTAATATGGTATTTATTTCTTTTAAATTGTGTAGTTTTTGAAAATCTTGTAAGTTTCCACATAGTACTTGCTTGGTTTATCCGGCTGAAGAGGAACAGACAGTCAGAGGGTTAAGTGCCTCTGCTTTAACAAAAAGGAAAAAATGGCCAAACAGCGGTAATCGGCCATTACTGTCAGCTAAATAACCGATATATATGATTTGTTGTAGCTTTAGCTCACTATCTGTTTAATCAAAGATAAAGCGGTAAACTCAGAGAGTGTCTGGCCCGGAAAGTAGAATATATTATGTACATTTATTCAACCAAATACCGAGCCTGGCGTTAAGCTGCAGCCTGTTTTTCTATATCATTATTTTATTTCTGTCCTAGGTAACATTTGTGAGAAAATTGCATTTGGGGAAAAATTGTTTGCAGGCTGAGATTCTATGGTGGAGCCTAATAGCATTATAACATGCGGGATTATGAACTAGCTGTCCCGAGAATATGACTTATATCTGCACAGTGACTCATAAATCACATAAATTTCAGATTCGCTGCCGAACATGCTTTAATCGATTGTCGCAGAGACTCGCTGATGAGCTTCTCCGAAATGTTTTTATTTTCCCCCATCCCCATAAATCTGAGTTCACAACCTCTGCCATTAGGAAACATTTCCACTTCTTGAGAAAACCCCCCACTGTCTTGCTTCCAGACTCGCGAGGAGTACGGCACTGTCAGAGGTAATATCTCGGGAAGTTTTTCTTCTTATAGAGATTAGAAAAAAACCTCCAAAATCCCATTCCTGTGAATCGGAAATAAAAATGAATCATTTTGCACTGTAATGGAACTTTCCTTTCGCAGTAGCCACCAATCATTGAGCTTGTTTAAGCAGAAACATTAATGGGAAGGGAGAAATCAATGTTTTTCCGTTGAACACCGCTGCCTAAGTTCAAGGGGAGGGGGGGGGGGTTGGGTCGACAAGAAAAGGTGAAGGAGTTTGTAGAGTTTTACAAGGTTTTGTACTTGTTTATTCAAAAAATATTTAGGATAAGAAAAAAACGTATTCCCAATATTGAGAACTGAAGCAAATGATAAAAAATGATACTGTCTAAAAAGCTTGTATGATTTTCTTCTGGCGACAAGTGTCGTTCTGCTTTGTTACTGGTAAAGTACTTATAAAGTTTGATTGGAATGACAAAAAATGAAGTAAACCAAAAGCAAAGAACAAAATTGGGCAGTTTGACCTGATCATGCTAAAACAAATTTTCTATGTATTGACAACCAAACTGTAATCCTGTGGATTATTGCGGAGGGTGCGCTGATTGTATCATTGTGTTTCACTCTGTCACGTGAACCTTGGTTTATGTAGCTGGCTGTGTTGATTGAAGTGCATCACACCCATTACTCTCCTCCGTTTCATCAACAGTTTACCCCCAGTTACTGACTGATTTATGGGGCTGGGCTTGAAGTTAGTCCTGTGCTTGCTATTTCCCCTGCTTGCAGCAAGCTCCTGGTATTTTGACATTGTGTTTTCCTGATCTCTGTATTCTAGTATCCTGACCTTCTGCCTTTATTCAGACTACCCTTCTGCTTTGCCATTCTGTACTGCATTACTCTCTTTGTTGTGACCAGGCTCTGGAGACTAATCTTCTGTGTTTGTTTTGTCTTTGTCTCTGTAGTCCCTGTAGTCCCAACCAGTAGTCCCTTATTGCTAGGGTTTGCAAGGCCATCGGGTAGGGAAAGATGGGGAATGGGTTTAAAGGACATCAACCACCAGCATTAAGGATTTAAAACCAAGCACACTTACATACTGGTGTGTGCACCCTCTGGCATATCCTGAGGAGCATACATGTAAATGAGCCTGAGGGGCTCCAGGGTCCATAGGTGTTAATGAACTCTGGAGCCCCTCAGGCTTAGTTTAAAAAGACTATTTCTTAACAACAAGGGTATACAAGGCTTAAAGAAGAGCAGATCCTGCCAGAGGGGGCACACACCAGTATATCAGTGTGCTTGGTTTACAATCCTTCATCCTGTTGGTAGATGTCCTTTAACCTTACGGACCACTGCCAGTGTCACCTCTCTGTTCCCAGACCCTGAACAAATCTGTAAAGCATAACTTATGCTTTAAATGATAATTGTAAACTTTTTTTATGTACTTCCTTATCCGGTTTGACCTTCAGGACCAGAAACAATTTGCCTGGGTTTTTTTGTTTTTTTTTTAATGAATCTAACATTCATTTTTTGAGCCAGCAATGTGATTCTTATTTTATTATTTTTTGGTCTCAATTTTTACTTATTTTTACAACTAGGATTACATCTAGCAGTCAATATGTTATATTTATATTACATAGAAAGCTTGGTTGTAATGCTAATAATATAATTGACAATAATGTTGTTACCTAATGAATTACATAAGAAGTTTAATGTGATAATTTTTTTTTTTTTGCAGTTTCGATTATGTTTTATTTGTGATAGTACTATACTAGACATCAAAGCCGCGCATCTACTGTGGAGACATCTGGAGTTGACATGGCAACTAATAGCTCTACTGTTCCGAGAATGCAGCTCAACGCTAAGCTTCTATCATCAATATTTGATATCTATTGGAAAATTACAAGGTCGTCTTAAAACAGAAGGTGTTTATTTTCTCACCTTCTCGAAGCATTTTCAACCTGATTCCAAGAGTTTTGTTTATCCTTTCCTATCATAACTGCCACCTCAAATTTTTTTTGGATATGTTCACATTGATGTTCAGCTCAAACCTGGGAGGCAATCGATGTCCGTACAATGAACAGTCCTACTGGGTTTAAACATCTGAATTTCTGTCATGACTTCCATGGCAAATATTCAAATGTTTTTTTCCAATTTTCATGTGAACATAGCCCAAAGGTTTTGACAATTTAATGTAATTTAAAAAACTATGAGGTGAATTTTTTGTCCTCAAATAAACCCATTGGTTTATTGTCCATATGTTTTCAAAACAATTAAATTGAACCCTGGCAGTCCTGCATGTCTTCCCATGTTTGGGCCAGACCTGGTGCCAAAAGATTATCTCATGTCTTTATAAGTATTAGGGAAGCTTTGCATCTATTCAGGTACAGCTTAGAAGTTCTCACCAGAATATTCCACAGGGAAGCTTACACCAGGGTTGGGGTAAAATTAGATACTTCCTTTTCCCTTGACACGACCTCTGTTTATGGTCCAGGCGGGACCACAAGTGCTCATTCACCCCTGGAGCCTATTGATGGCCTGAGTAACTAAGAACTTTGATGTCACGGCTGAGCACCACTGGTAGATGAAGTGGTAATTAGAATGTGAGCATGCAAGAAGTTGCAATGCTTGGTAAGCATTATGAAATTTTGGGGCATTTTGCACCATCTACAGTACGTCAGCTTTGAAAAAATAGGACACAGCAAAACAGGATCAAGAAAAGCTTGATGCCTCAGTCCAACAATATTACTATAATTCCGACTGCCACAAGTTATAGCTTTACTTTATACCTGCTTTTAGCATCTTAATAATTTGACTCATTTATGACATTGATCTAGGTGATTAAAACCTGCGGGCATAGTGCAAGGCTTACTGGGGGTTTTGAACCCAAAACTATCAATGACAGATCCATAGGATAGTTTGTTGGTGGATAGTTTGTTGGTGGCCCCCACTGATCAGGTTTTTCACACTACGGTTGAAGCTGTATGAACACATCTATATCCAAAGTGTAATGTGTCATACACTAGGGATGGAGTTGCCTACTTCTGGCTCCAACTGTATTGTGGAAGCATAGTTGTAGTAGTAGGACATTATTAGTTTTGGGGCAGAAAACTTTAATTATTCAGTCATTGTGGTATATGGTAGCTAGATATTGCACCATTATATTCAACATTACTAAAAATGAGCAGACCCAAACTTTAGGTTTGGCGTCCTCTGTCGATAGCTCTGCCGAACCCGAAAATGTTGCTTGATCAGCTGCAGAGCACCCAATCAGGCATCTTTATGCCCCTAGCAACTAGGCATGGCTGTGATTGGTCAGATGGACACCTGCTGGACACACCTGCACAATCACAGCTGTAAAGCTGCCTGATTGGCTGCTCAGCAGCCCGTCACCAACATGTCCAGGTTATGCTGCCGAATGGACCACGTCGATCCTAAATTTCAGGTCTGCTCATCACTCAAAGTCAACAAAAATCTGCAAAAGGAAAAGAATGAACATTTATGTTGCGCAATAAAAAGAACATAAATAACCAAATTACAATATAATGAACATAAATGCGATTCAATATTACGACCATTAATACTACTCAGCGAAATAAACAGGTTTCTGCAAAATAAAATGAATCTAACTTCTGCAAGCTACAAAGATCATTTTTACAATAAAATCAGCAGATTATTGGACAATGAAATAAATACTAAGAAAAGAGGAATAAATAATATCCTCGTACAGACAGAAAAAGGATCATTATTCCAAGTCCTAAAATTAATATTATCACCCCTAATAAAATGAACATTAATATCGGACCGTAAAACGGACATGAATTCTAGGTAGTAAAATGAGAATTAATATGGGATAATGTGAACATTACTACTGACCATTAGAATGAACATAAATACTAAGCATAAAATGAACAGGAAAACCACAGAATTAAATGTTCATTAATTCGATGCAGTAAAAGAAATAGGACAAAAACTTTCTGGATATTTTAGAAATTAAGCAGAACAAATAAATAAAAATCACCAGGTAATTGTCCAAAAAGAAAAATGCACTAAAGACACTGGGGTGTATGGCACATCAGTCTTAATATCCCCCTACCCTTCCACCGATGGTGCTCTGTGCAACAGATTTACTAAGAGGCTCTGACCTCTTAGTAGATCAGTGAGCGTGGTCTGATGCTCTCCATCAGGTTACACCAGGTGAGACATGGCAGAGATTTCAGGCATAGTTTCCACCAGTTTACCACCAGATTATAGTAAATACGGTGGGCCAGAGTGTTCATGCCTCACCACCCGACACTCAACTGCCACTTTGGGTCTAATAGGGTGGCAATCCAACAAAACTGTTTGAAATTGGGCTTTTTACATACCTCTTGCCCACCAGGAGACTGGCAAACTGGGCATAGGGAATGGTGTTGGTCTGGACCCGAACCTGGAAACAGACTTATGAGGCATGAGCTCTAATTATCATTATCAGCTGCCCATCAAGCAACATGTTACGCTAACGGAACGGAAAATGTCAATCCTAAATTTGTGTCTGCTCCTGCTTCCTACATCACGGTTGTCTTTGCTTTCATGGCACTGCTGGTTGAGCCAGAAGTGTCAGGGGCCACGGGAGCTGTTTCGTCCAACCAGTGTGGGCTTAGTAGGCCACCTTGAGGTAGAATGGTTCCATCCTGTATTCGCTCTGGACTGTCACTGACCAAAGGGGTCTTGTGACCCCTACACTTCCGTCCCAGTTGGCAGCGTCAGAGAATTGAAAACTAAAGAGGCAGAACAGGTTCTGTTTTTTATTTGTCTGATCCACCAACCCCCAACCATGAAGTCCACACAGCTGACTGGCCTTCCGTCTGGGGCTTTCTAGGATTCCATTGTGTTTCAATATATCAGACATATATCATAGATTTCTATTATCTTCACTACAGACTATTTGAATGTTGGTTACCAAAGCTACATCAAACACAATAACAAAAAGGCAAAGTATCAAAACTAACATTAAGTCTTAAAACTATTTACTATATTGAGTAAACTCGGTTATCATCCTAGAGTAGAGTCAAACAGAGTGAAAATTTTCTAAACCTGTGGAACCCACAGGGCGAGCGCAATATTTATTTGTGTTGGAGAGAGCTGCCCCAAGGGTCCTCGAAACTCAACTGCTGATCTCACTCGGAACACTCTGCTCCCCTCATTGACTCCCTACGGGTTACCATTCTCTGCTTTTCTCTCAAGGTCTAAGTGTTTATTACATTTTTCTCGCTGGTACAACGGCATGCAAAGCGCCCGCTGCGAGGAATGAAATCAGAAGCTCCAGGAAATAAAATAACTCCCTTAATCCATGGTACCTCTCTTCATCCCTGCATACATAATAGGAAAAATAGAGCACGGAACGTTTGTCGAAGGCATATTAATACTTTTGCAATTAAATGTTGCATCGTAGATCATGCCTTCCAGACTTTCTTACATTATGGGAGAGAACAAATCATGTCTGCAATTTAGAAAAGCATTACTGGATTTATATATAGGCCCCGCAGCTATTACTGGATACAGAAAAGCAAAAAATATCTTTTTAATATTGTTCTACTCGTTCACAAAAGAGACAATCGGTTTACCTTTAGAATTGGAATTATTAATACAGATTTCTATCAGGATTATATTTCCCATTCACAGGCCTAAAGTTGTGTGAAAAATAAGAATTATTGAGTTTTTATTGTTTTGTTTTTCAATTGTTTTTTTTTCACAGTTCTCATACCTGAGGACCATGACGTCCAATTTTTTTTCTGTGTTCATAAAAATGTAATTGTCTTGTCTGAAAAACCTGAGGATCCGTCCAGTCTAAGTGCCAGTGACAAGGACACACAGGGCAAGAACTACTACCGTCCTATGATAGATTCCCTGGGGGGTTATTTATCATTGGTTTTGTTGGTATTTTGGGGGGCAAGTAAAAATAGGTCTGAAATAAAAGTTGTATTGAGGTTTGAGAATTTTCTCAAAATAAGAAAACTGCACAGGACAAGCTAGGTTTTAAAAAGTGCATTTTTTCCTTTTTGACAACCGTTTTTTCACAACTTTTTGAAAAAAAAAAATCCCAGACAGCAAGTAGAGCATATGAACATTTATTAAAAGACCAAAGCCACTTCAAGACCTTCTTCTTTTTTTTTTACTCCTCTTTTTCTGCAAACTGCAAATTTTTGTTTACAAATGTTTGTTTTAGTATGCAAAATAAAAAAAATCCAAAGGGGGTGGAATTGAAACAAAAAAACACAGTTGCACCATATTCTGATGGGCTTAAAGGAAATCTACCATCTCGGATCTACCTATTAAGGTAGATCCGGTGATAGGTTCAGCTAATAAATGCCATGGTAGCCCTCTATATGCTCTCTATGCACAGCCGACGGCTGCACGTAGTTGTCTTCGAAGCTGGAGCTACTGTGCATGCTCAATAGCTCCGGAGAGTCTATACAGAGCGCGGATGAGTGAGTGCAGCTACCAGGAGCTGTGCCCAGAAGATGACATAGTAGGAGGATCGAAAGAGGCTACTGGGTCGGGGAGTAGCCGCACCTTGTAGCCTCAGCTCCGGCGTCTCCACGCCCCAGTAGTCTCTTTCTCAAATTGGCATATTAGGACAATAAAACTTTTCCAAACGACGCAGCCCTAGAAAGGGCAACGATGGTATTTATTAGATGAACCTTAATAGGTAGATCCAAGATGGTAGGTTTCCTATAAATTTTACGGCTTTCAATGAGACAACACCTCAATTTATTCTTTGCATCAGTATGAGTGATGCCAAATTGATGCCAATAGTTTAGTTATGTCCTAATACCTTTTAACAACAAACAATGCCAAAGGGTCGCCATGTTGTGACACCCGTAACTCTTTGATAATTCAGTGTCCAGAGCTGTTGTCATTGTTTGGTGGGATGGGATGACGCTTTCATTTATACTAATTTGACAACCTTTCAATCACTTTTTTTTCAAATTTTCATTTGAGGCAAAATGGGGCACATTGCACTTTCGTCGGAATGTTCGCCATTTTCGGGGATTGCACGGCTTGGACGAGTATTTAACTGGTGTCTGCACTGGGATTTTGGCGCACTCAAACCTTTTTTGGCGCAGCTGTACTGGGTTCCACACAATTTAGCGGGCGAGCCGTCAGACAATCTGACTGATTCAGGCTGATTTAACTTCCAAATTGTGTCGCAAGATCAAGCACCTAGATGCACCAGGAAGAAGAAGGTGAACTCCGGTGGACTTGAGCGGGGAAGTGCCACATGCAGGATATCGGGCGCACAATCTTAGTGAATCATCGCACAATGCATTATCATTGGACAATGCACTTTTGGTGAACTACAGCAAATGGTTAAGTAAATGTGCCCCAATGTCGCAATTCGGACATTTAGGCACTATTTTCTGTTACGGGGTTCATCAGCAAGAATAATTGTTTTTATATTTTATTGGATTGGACAACAATCCAGCACAAGATTCATTCCAAAAAGTTACCATACAAAGTTATGTATGAAAATTTAAATCGTCAAAATCAAGTTGGAAAGTTACTAGATCAAAATGCCGGTGGTGCATGATTGTCTATTATTTGGGGCTACAAGCACTTTAGGAAACATTTATCAAAGCAAGTGAAAACTGTACAATGTGCAGTTTGCCTATAGAGGGTGCAGTTTTCCTGCGGCGTGTGCAGTGTAGATCAAGACTAAGGCTAATGCTTAAACACATTGATCTGTTCATGCATTATACCCGATCTTAATATGAGCTGTGTTCTGAAATAAACTTTGTGAATATGCGGCAGATTTACTTACCCGTTCCTGTCGCGATCCAGCGGCGCGTTCTGTGTGGAGGATTCGGGTCTTCCGGTGATTCACTAAGGTAGTGCGCCCGATGTCCACCAGGTGTCACTGCTGCGCTGAATGCACTGAAGTTCACCGTCCTACGCTGGGTGCAGGTAAGCGCGTATCAAGCGACACTTTTTTGTTTTAAAATATGGCGGTTTTTCCGAATCCGTCGGGTTTTCTTACAGCCACCCCCCGATTTCCATCACGTGCAACCCGGCACCGATGCGACACAATCCGATCGCGTGCGCCAAAATCCCGTAGCAATTCAGAGAAAACTGGTGCAAATCGGAAATATTCGGGTAACCCGATTCGGACCCTTAGTAAATGACCCCCTATATGTCAGGAGGACGTGAAGCTGGATTTTTTCTTTCCATGTTTGACGTTAAATAGTACCACTTGTTCTGCAAAAAACAAGCCCTGAAACGACTACATTAGCAGCATAACGACTACATTTCTCCTTAATATTGTAAGGAGAAAAAAATAAATGAAACAATTGCTGGAAAGAGGTTCAGTAAAGAAAACTATTCACCCCTCATAGACCATATAGCATTCAGTAGCAGGAGGACACAGGGGCAAGCAATGCAAATGAAGGGTTAAACTAGAATTTACTTGTGAGAAAAAATAAATTCTTAATTTCAAATCCTTCAACAAATCCTTGATTTTAGTCCCTAATCCATTCTGCATGTCTCTGTTCTTCGCTGGAGTTTCATAGATCCTTTGTTCTAGTAATTGATGGAGGTCTCGGCACCTGGAATCCACTACCCATTACACTAGTAGTAGGACTGATATGTCAGAATTTCTCTTTTTAAATGATAGTAACCAGTTATAGCAGTACCTCGGATAGTGTATTGTACTAGTTAGGGAAATGTTAGTGGAAAATCTTCAATATATTGGGGGTCATTTACTTAGGGCCCGATTCGCGTTTTCCCGACGTGTTACCCAAATATTTCCAATTTGCGCCGATTTTACCTGAATTGCCCCGGGATTTTGACACACGCGATCGGATTGTGGTGCATCGGCACCGGCATGCATGCAACGGAAATAGGGGGCGTGGCCGAACGAAAACCAGAAGGATTCGGAAAAACCGCCGCATTTAAAAAAAGAAATTGTGTCGCGGAGCTTGCACTCAACTTCATCCAGGATAGGATCGTGAACTTCAGTGCGTTCCGATGCTCTTCAGCGCAGCAGCGCCACCTGGTGGACGTCGGAGGAACTGCCTTGATGAATCCCGGCCGGACCCGAATCCACCGCAGAGAACGCGTCGCTGGATCACGAACGGACCGGGTGAGTAAATCTGCCCCAGTGTGTGCAGAACTATTCGGTAAGTTGTTTTTGAGAGGATTCTTTTCAGTATTGTACAACAACTTTGTTCTCAATTGACCCAAAAGATTTGGAGGATCTTATAAGGTAAACCAATATAACAACAGAAAATGTAGAAATTAACATTTTTGACAATCAAAAACAAAACTAAAAACAAATCAGTGTCCAATATACCCACCTCTCTTCACCCTGACACTCTAAAGCCTCCATCCATAGATTCTGGCAGTTGCTTGATCTGCTTACGGTCAACATTGGGTGCATCAGCCACCACAGTCTCCCAGACACTGTTGAGAGAGGTGACTGCTTTCAATCGCTGTAGATCTAACATTGGTTCTCTATGGGGTTCAGATCAGGTTAAAAAGTAGGCCATGTCATTATTTTTTCTTATTTTAGACCTTTACTGGCCAGTCACGCTGTGAAGTATTTGGATGCATGTGTACCACGGCTTGAAGAACATGTCTTCCAGGAACTGTCAGTAGGTCTGGGAGTTGAGCTTCACTCCATCCTCAACCTGAAAAGGTCCCACAAGTTCATCTTTGATTAAACCAGCCCATACCAGTACCCCACCTCCACCTTGCTGAGTCGGAGTGGAGCTCTCTACCCTTTACTGATCCAGCTTATGGCCCATCCATTTGGCCCTTCAAGAGTCAATCTCATTTCATCAGTCCATAAAATCTGGCTGTTTAGTAGCCAATACGCAATATGTCCGGGCCGCATGGCTGAACCCGAATGCCAAATGCTAACTGAAACTATGGGTCAGCTCATCTCTATTGATGTATCAACATCCTAGAGCACCTCTTCATGTTCTGATAGAAGAACAAAAGGCAAGAAAGAATATTTCTGAAATGTTGACTGTGGTCTACGAAAATTCATGAGAAAGTCTGTGTACTGGTTTTTAAAATCATCCCATAAAATCAGTGAAACCAGTAATGTATAGAGAAGCACAATAGTTTTACACAAATAACTTTCCAGCTTCCCGGAAATCTGTCATCTAGGAGATAATTTAGTTGTTATGCAAATTATCATCTTGGTGAACTAGTGGCGGGAGCTGCGCCAGCTGCTGCATCCTTTTTCTTTTTTCTACTATTACCAGCACTACAGATTTTCACAATGATTGACATCCAAAAAATGTAGAGGCAAAAGGGAGCAGATCAGAAAATAAGATATTACAGAGCGATAATAAGATGGCCAGATTGAAAAATAGGAATGAGGGTCCCGCTTGCAAGAGCTTATGATCTATGAGGTCATATTGAGACAGAGTCACCGAGAAATGACTTAGGGCCACATTTATCACTTTTTGTGCGCCTAAGTGTAGTAGCTGAGCCTAAATTCTGGCGCACTGTTTTGCCAGAATTATCACAAGCTACAACCATCTGTGATAAGTTAATTTCCTGCCTCTTATTAATCACTTTACTTTAGGCGCAATTTTGGCGCAGTTTCGGCGCAATGTTAGATTCAGGCACTTACATGTGATCCTGCTACAAGCTCCTCTCTGCTTCTCCCACAGCCCAGAATGAAGATAACACTCACAGCAGCACCCAGGTGTGTGACACCCTGCACCCAGTGACCTCCTCAGCAGGGGCTTCTCCTAGAGGGGATCCCCCAGTGCTGGTCTCCTGCTGCACCCCTGTAATTCTGCCCACTGGTGTCTGAGGGGGATTCTGTGCAGAATTACATGGGGGACACTTGTATGTCGTATCTGCAACATTCTGCAAACTTCTGCAAACTTCTTTTGCTCTTGCTTTGAGCTCAGGAGTTTGCAGAATATTTTGTAAATAGAAGGTGATGAACTGTAAATAGAGTCTGCAGCTCCTGTCTGCAGAGTATCTAATGTCTGTATTATATGTTCTAGTGTCTGGCTGAGCTCTGCTGCTAGAAATGAGCTGTTCTGCAAAGGGGCTCAGAACAGTTAACGCCACCTTCGGGCGGGAGTGTTTTTGCGCCCGTTTTTGCGCCTAAATGAAAACGTTGCAAGTGATGAATATCATTAGGCGCAGCAAAACATCTGGATTGGTAAGATAGATGAGGGAAACCTGGTTATTTTTGCTGCGCGGCTAGTTTGGCGTTTGATCGCAAAAATGGCGCAAAAACGGTGCGCCTGAATGAAATGGCGCAAAAACAACAGAAAAAAACGAGTGATGGCCCTTAGTATCTTATTTTATTTGAAAAGTTTTGATGTTAAGCATAGAGTAAAAATTAGCTTAAGAAATGGCTGAAACATTTTGGTTCTGTAGGGCGGTGGTCCCCAACCACCAGGTGAAGCACCTGGTCCCGGGCAGCAGCCAAAAGAACTTAAAATAAAAAAACTCCAATGCTCCTCTTCTCTCCGCAGCTCCAGTGTTCTTCTTCCCACATGGCTTCCCAGCAGACAACCAGAGACAGCACTATGAATTCTGCCAGTGCGCAAACACTTTGACGCACAGGAAGAAAAACCTCAGGGAGAAGAGGAGCGTCAGAGGTGAGAATACAGGGTTTTTTTTTTAATAAGGGGGATGGACACAGGCCCCCACCCTGTACAGTGACCTCTACATAGATAACAGTGACCCATCATTACATCACTACTGACAATAGATGATGTCACAGCTTATCTCCTCCTCTCTGTACAATGACCTCTATATAGATAACACTGACCCATCATTACATCACTACTGACAATAGATGATGTCACAGCTTATCTCCTCCCCCCTGTATAATGACCTCTATATAGATAACACTGACCCATCATTACATCACTACTGACAATAGATGATGTCACATCTTATCTCCTCCCCTTCCCTGTACAATGACCTCTATATAGATAACACTGACCCATCATTACATCACTACTGACAATAGATGATGTCACAGCTTATCTCCTCCCCCCTGTATAATGACCTCTATATAGATAACACTGACCCATCATTACATCACTACTGACAATAGATGATGTCACATCTTATCTCCTCCCCTTCCCTGTACAATGACCTCTATATAGATAACACTGACCCATCATTACATCACTACTGGCAATAGATGATGTCACAGCTTATCTCTTCCCCCTTCCTGTACAATGACCTCTATATAGATAACACTGACCCATCATTACATCACTACTGACAATAGATGATGTCACAGCTTATCTCCGCCCCCTCCCTGTACAATGACCTCTATATAGATAACACTGACCCATCATTACATCACTACTGACAATAGATGATGTCACAGCTTATCTCCTCCCGCTCCCTGCACAATGACCTTTATATAGATAACACTGACCCATCATTACATCACTACTGACAATAGATGATGTTACAGCTTATCTCCTCTCCCCCCTGTATAATGATCTCTATATAGATAACACTGACCCATCACAGGATGGGAGTAGTAGTGCAGTGCTGTGCCCATATATACACAGGATGGGAGTAGTAGTGCAGTGCTGTGCCCATATATATACAGGATGGGAGTAGTAGTGCCGTGCTGTGCCCATATATATACAGGATGGGAGTAGTAGTGCCGTGCTGTGCCCATATATATACAGGATGGGAGTAGTAGTGCAGTTCTGTGCCCATATATACACAGGATGGGAGTAGTAGTGCAGTTCTGTGCCCATATATACACAGGATGGGAGTAGTAGTGCAGTGTTGTGCCCATATGTACACAGGATGGGAGTAGTAGTGCAGTGCTGTGCCCATATATATATACAGGATGGGAGTAGTAGTGCAGTGCAGTGCCCAAATATACACAGGGTGGGAGTAGTAGTGCAGTGCTGTGCCCATATATACACAGGATGGGAGTAGTAGTGCAGTGCTGTGCCCATATATATACAGGATGGGAGTAGTAGTGCAGTGCTGTGCCCATATATATACAGGATGGGAGTAGTAGTGCAGTGCTGTGCCCATATATATACAGGATGGGAGTAGTAGTGCAGTGCTGTGCCCATATATATACAGGATGGGAATAGTAGTGCAGTGCTGTGCCCATATATATACAGGATGGGAGTAGTAGTGCAGTGCTGTGCCCATATGTACACAGGATGGGAGTGGTAGTGCAGTGCTGTGCCCATATGTACACAGGATGGGAGTAGTAGTGCAGTGCTGTGCCCATATATATACAGGATGGGAGTAGTAGTGCAGTGCTGTGCCCATATATATACAGGATGGGAGTAGTAGTGCAGTTCTGTGCCCATATATACATACCTCCCAACCGTCCCGGTTTCGGCGGGACTTTCACGATTTTTTAGCTCTGTCCCGCCGCCCCGGGAGGTTAAGAGGTTGTCACGGTTTGTCACGCATTTTCCCGGACCAAGAGACTTTGTCCCGTCTCCTGGTCCCGGGACACACTGACTGGCGAGGCACAGGAGACAATGCGAGCTCTGCTCCCAGCACGGACCCTCCTTCTCCTCCCCCCTGTGTGAGCTGTTCCGCGTGTGAGGAGTAATCTTTTGGGGGGGGGGGGGTGTCACCTGGAGAGTGGCTGCTGTGAAGTCTGAGCTCCCAGCTCTGCAGGGCACAGAACAGCAGAGCCCCTTCCTCCCCCTGTGGGGTCACCTGGAGAGCGACTGCTGTGTGGCCCAGAGACTTCTCTGCTCCTTCACCTGATAGCTGTGCAAGGGGGAGGGGGCAGACTGGAGGGCGTGCAACAGAACACCTTAGGTAAACCACCTGTAAGGGCACTTTAATTGTTTACCCATAACACAAATATCAGTAAACTGTAACTTCCAAAATATGACAGACACTTCTTGCTGGGTGGAAAATTAGGTCACAGCTTTATTTATTTTATATATTAACCCGTAATATCCAAAATCAGGCACTTGGAATAGAATCACACATTTTTGAGCTCTGGAAGCTGTATGCCAGCTGGACTCCCAGCTGCCAAGTCGGCCAACCGAGCAATCACCATCTCAAATCTTCCACCATTCCGCCTGCTGTGACTTGAAATCAGATCTTTGAGCTCTGGAAGCTGTATGCCAGCTGGACTCCCAGCTGCCAAGTCGGCCAACCGAGCAATCACCATCTCAAATCTTCCACCATTCCGCCTGCTGTGACTTGAAATCAGATCTTTGAGCTCTGGAAGCTGTATGCCAGCTGGACTCCCAGCTGCCAAGTCGG
Organism: Engystomops pustulosus; assembly: GCF_040894005.1. Lineage (NCBI taxonomy): Eukaryota > Metazoa > Chordata > Amphibia > Anura > Leptodactylidae > Engystomops > Engystomops pustulosus. The sequence continues at coordinate 33,952,545 of NC_092416.1, forward strand.
CCAACCGAGCGACCACCATCTCAAATCTTTCACCATTCTGCTTGCTGTGACTTGAAATTAACTAAAAATACAAAGGTAAAATATTACAAAATTACATAACATCTTAATAACATAGGGAGGGAGGGAGGGACAGCTTGAGTGTCGCCTAAAAGAGGGAGATATCCTTGAGTGATCAGTTATATATATAACCTCAGGTCCTGTAGGAGGGGAGGACATTATGAGGTAAGCAACAGGGGAGGAGTGAGAACACATCTTAAAGGCACAGATCACCAACCCTATTAAAGTGCAATAGTACCCAAACTTTTACCCCTTTGCATCTAATAACATCAGCCCCCAGTCTAGGGGTACCTTCCTTAAACAGTCAGGTGTACCCCACAGCACAGAGAGAGATAGCAGGAGATGTGATGTGCTCCCTCCTCCAGCAGCTACAGACGTCTATAACCCCTTAAGGACGGAGGGTTTTTCGGCTCATTTCTCGCTCTCCAACTTCAAAAATCCATAACTTTTTCATTTTTTCGTGTACAGACCTGTGTGAGGGCTTATTTTGTGCGTAACAAATTTTACTTTCCCGTAATGTTATTTATTTTAACATGCCGTGTACTGCGAAGCTGAAAAAAAATTCCAAATGTGGAAAAATTGAAAAAAAAAACGTCACGTTCTTGTGGGCTCAGTTTTTACGACTTTCACTCTTCGCTCCAAATAACACGCCTACTTTATTCCTTGGTTCGGTGCGATAGCGGTGATTTATATAGGTTTTATTGTGTTTTAATACATTTTCAAAACTTAAACGAATGTGTACAAAAAAGAAAAAAAATTTTTTGCCATCTTCTGACGCTAATAACTTTTTCATACTTTGGCGCACGGAGATGTGTGAGGGGTCATTTTTTTGCGAAATGAAGCGACGTTTTCATTGCTACCATTTTGAGGTCTGTGCGACATTTTGATCATTTTTTATTTCATTTTTTATGTTATGTAAAAAGGTGTAAAAGTCGCATTTCGGACATTTGGGCGCCATTCCCGTCTCGGGCATTTTGGGACGCGGCGATGCCTAATATGTTTGTGATTTTTACTGTTTATTATGTTTTATATCAGTTATAGGGAAAGGGGGGTGATTAGAATTTTTTATATTTTATAAATTTTTTTTATTTTTAAACCTTTTTTTTTTCTTTTTTTTTCCAGTATTTCTTAGACCATCTAGGGTACATTAACCCTAGATGGTCAGATCGCTAGTACCATATACTGCAATACTTCTGGCTCATTGTAACGAATCTGCAGAAGCCATGTAGCCTCGTGTCAAAAGAAGACCCGAGGCTACCATGGCAACTGATCGCCGCCCCCCGATGACGTTCGGGGGCACGGCGATCATAAAAAAGACTTTGCCGGCGACAATGACCGACCGCGGTTATTAGCGGTGGGGGTTTTCTGCAACATGAAAAACCCCCCACCTTGTATGAAGAGGATTCAGCCCGTGAGCCCTCTCCATACATTCTCTATACCTCTGCGCCGTAGAGCTACGGCGCAGAGCGTTAAGGGGTTAAAGGGGTTTTCCCACAAATACAAGTTAGGCCCTATCCATAGGACAGGGCTTAACCTGCTGATGTGTGGGGGTTTCAGTGATGTGACCCCCACAGATCATGAAAACGAGGGGTCTGTTAGGGTCCACATAAGGTACATGTCATCGCTCTATGACAGTAATGGAGCAGAATGGTCATACACGGCCGTCTGCTCCATTACTCTGACGGAGCGACGAGGGGTCCGTTGGAGGTATGTAGGATCCCTCGTTTTCATGATCTGTGGGGATCTCATCACTGAAACCTCCACACATCAGCAAGTTAGGCCCAATCCTGTGGATAGGAACTAATCTGTATTTGCAGGAAAACCCCTATAAGGACTTGGCCCTTTTTAATTTTTGCGTTTCCATATTTCACTCCCCACTTTCAAAAATCAATAACTTTTTTATTTTTCCACGTACAGAGCTGTGTGCGGCCTGTTTCTGTGTAACAAATTATATTTCCTAGTGACAGTATTAAATATTCCAGGCCCTGTACTGGGAAGCAGGAAGGAAAATATCAAATGTGGTTTTTATGGCTTTCACTGCGCGCTCCATAGGACCCCTCCCCTTTACTGCGCTCCATAGGACTCCTCCCCTTTACTGCACTCCATAGGACCCCTCCCCTTTACTGCGCTCCATAGGACCCCTCCCCTTTTCTGCGCTCCATAGGACCCCTCCCCTTTACTGCGCTCATAGGACCCCTCCCCTTTACTGCGCTCCATAGGACCCCTCCCCTTTACTGCGCTCCATAGGACCCCTCCCCTTTTCTGCGCTCCATAGGACCCCTCCCCTTTATTGCGCTCCATAGGACCACTCCCCTTTACTGCGCTCCATAGGACCCCTCCCCTTTACTGCACTCCATAGGACCCCTCCCCTTTACTGCACTCCATAGGACTCCTCCCCTTTACTGCACTCCATAGGACCCCTCCCCTTTTCTGCGCTCCATAGGACCCCTCCCCTTTACTGCGCTCCATAGGACCCCTCCCCTTTACTGCGCTCCATAGGACCCCTCCCCTTTACTGCGCTCCATAGGACTCCTCCCCTTTACTGCGCTCCATAGGACCCCTCCCCTTTACTGCGCTCCATAGGACCCCTCCCCTTTACTGCGCTCCATAGGACTCCTCCCCTTTACTGCGCTCCATAGGACCCCTCCCCTTTACTGCGACAACGAGCATGTCTCCCCCCCCTAGACAACAAGCATGTCCCCCCTAGACAACGAGCATTTCCCCCCCCTAGACAACGAGCATTTCCCCCCCTAGACAACGAGCATTCCCCCCCCCCTAGACAACGAGCATGTCCCCCCCCAAGACAACGAGCATGCCCCCCCCTAGACGACGAGCATTTCCCCCCCACAGACAACGAGCATTTCCCCCCCCCCCCTAGACAACGAGCATGTCTCCCCCCGACTCCTAGACAACGAGCATGTCCCCCCCTAGACAACGAGCATTTCCCCCCCCCCTAGACAATGAGCATGTCTACCCCCGACCCCTAGACAACAAGCATGTCTACCCCCGACCCCTAGACAACGAGCATGTCCTCCCCTGTGGCTGCGTGCCCTTTTTTGTGTGTAGGTTTTTTTTATTTTTGTCTTCCAGGACTGCGCCTGCTGTGGACTGCTTTGGATTCGAAGGATTACGTCGATGACCGACATTTCTAACAAATAAAATGGTCAACGAGGGTGTGTCTGCGTTTTTTGTTCAATAAAATTTTCTGAAAACGGTGTGATTATTTATTTTTTTGCGACACTCTTCATAGTTTGCCGTAGTAGTGGTGCCGGCTAGGTGACGGTGCTCATTACTAAGGGCAGGCCTTAGTGTTTGCCTTAATTTTTTTGGCAAATTCACACTAACGCCCATACCATTACCCCGGTACCCACCGCCACCAGGGGTGCCGGGAAGAGCCGGGTACAAACCAGTACCTGACCGTCTATAGATGGTTAGGGACTGGGGCGGTCATAGGCTGTTATTGTTGCGCTGGAATAGCCCCCTAACAGTGTGCTTTCCCAGATCAGTAATGGCAGGCTGCTGCTGCTTTTTTGTATCAGGCTGATTTGAACAATAGGGGGCGCCCCATGCCGTTTTTCCCCCCATTTTTTTGTAAAAATGGGGGAAACAGCCTGGGAGCCCCATTTAAAGGGGGAACCCCACGCATATTTTTGTCAAAAATTTGAAGAAAAAACGCCATGGGGCTCCCCTATTTTTCAAATCATCCAGATACAAAAAAGCAGCAGCCTGCCATTACTGAGCTGGGATAGGCCACTGTTAGGGGGCTATTCCAGCGCAACAATAACAGCCTGCAGCCGCCCCAGCACCTGACCATCTATAGACGGTCAGGTACTGGTTTGTACCCGGCTCTTCCCGGCACCCCTGGTGGTGGTGGGTACCGGGGTAATGGTATGGGCGTTAGTGTGAATTTGCCAAAAAAATTAAGGCAAACACTAAGGCCAGCCCTTAGTAATGAGCACCGTCACCTAGCCGGCACCACTACTACGGCAAACTATGAAGAGTGTCGCAAAAAAATAAATAATCACACCGTTTTCAGAAAATTTTATTGGACAAAAACGCAGACACAGCCTCATTGACCATTTTATTTGTTAGAAATGTCGGTCATCGATGTAATCCTTTGAATCCGAAGCAGTCCACAGCAGGCACGGTCCTGGAAGACAAAAATAACACAAACACACAAAAAAGGGCACGCAGCCACAGGGGAGGACATGCTCATTGTCTAGGGGGGGGACATGCTCGTTGTTTGGGGGGACATGCTCGTTGTCTAGGGGGGGGACATGCTCGTTGTCTAGGTGGGGGTACATGCTCGTTGTCTAGGTGGGGGTACATGCTCGTTGTCTAGGGGGAGGGCATGCTCGTTGTCTAGGTGGGGGGACATGCTCGTTGTCTAGGGGGGGCATGCTCGTTGTCTAGGTGGGGGTACATGCTTGTTGTCTAGGGGGGGGGCATGCTCGTTGTCTAGGGGGGGACATGCTCGTTGTCTAGGGGGGCATGCTCGTTGCCTGGGGGCAGATATGCCCGTTGTCTGGGGGGGACATGCTCGTTGTCTAGGGGGGGACATGCTCGTTGTCTAGGTGGGGGGATATGCTCGTTGTCTAGGGGGGGGCATGCTCGTTGTCTAGGGGGGGACATGCTCGTTGTCTAGGGGGGGGGCATGCTCGTTGCCTGTGGGCGGACATGCCCGTTGTCTGGGGGGGACATGCTCGTTGTCTGGGGGGACATGCTCGTTGTCTAGGGGGGGACATGCTCGTAGTCTAGGGGAGGACATGCTCGTTGTCTGGGGGGGGCATGCTCGTTGTCTAGGGGAGGACATGCTCGTTGTCTGGGGGGGGACATGCTCGTTGTCTGGGGGGGACATGCTCGTTGTCTGAGGGGGAATGCTCGTTGTCTAGGGGAGACATGCTCGTTGTCTAGGGGGGGACATTCTCGTTGTCTGGGGGGGACATGCTCGTTGTCTAGGGGGGGACATGCTCGTTGTCTAGGGGGGGACATGCTCGTTGTCTAGGTGGGGGGACATGCTCGTTGTCTAGGGGGGGGCATGCTCGTTGTCTAGGGGGGGACATGCTCGTTGTCTAGGGGGGGGGGGCATGCTCGTTGCCTGTGGGCGGACATGCCCGTTGTCTGGGGGTGACATGCTCGTTGTCTGGGGGGGACATGCTCGTTGTCTAGGGGGGGACATGCTCGTAGTCTAGGGGAGGACATGCTCGTTGTCTGGGGGGGGCATGCTCGTTGTCTAGGGGAGGACATGCTCGTTGTCTGGGGGGGGACATGTTCGTTGTCTGGGGGGGACATGCTCGTTGTCTGGGGGGGAATGCTCGTTGTCTATGGGAGACATGCTCGTTGTCTAGGGGGGGACATGCTCGTTGTCTGGGGGGGACATGCTCGTTGTCTGGGGGGGACATGCTCGTTGTCTAGGGGGGGGGCATGCTCGTTGTCTAGGGGGAGTGGAATATGCCCCCCAATTATATACATAAATATACATTGGTGCCAGTGGATGCGTTGGAGGTATGAGCAGTGGCGTGGCCAGGGGGTGTGGTTAGGGGGCGTGGCTAGGGTGTGGCTTCTGTGGGTAAAAAAATCCACTTTTTCTCCTCCACAAAAGTTGGGAGGTATGAGCTACAGGTCAGTGTGATATACAGCTACAGGTCAGTGTGATATACAGCTACAGGTCAGTGTGATATACAGCTACAGGTCAGTGTGTGACAGGAGACATCTATCAGGACTTGTATGTCAGCATTGTGACGTACAAGCCCTGAAATAATCGCAATGTCTTGCGAACCGCCAGACATTGCGATTATTTTTCCCTTCTCCGCACCAAAAGGGATGTATATGTCAGTGAAGCTATTAACCCCTAGGCGCACCTGAACGTTATACTACGTCCCTGCGGCTAGATACTTAGCGCACCGGGACGTAGTATAGCGTCCCGCAGCTGTCTATCACAGCTGACACCGCGCTGTAACACCCGCAGCGTGTAAGGGTGTTCCTCCTCTGGGCAGTCCCGAGGACTGCAAAGTGCCCTGGGGCTGCACAATCTCCCTGGAAGTCGGACCTCTTTCGGGTCTGACTGTAAACTGTCTCCGCATGTGTCTGCACGCTCAGACAGTTTACACTGCTCTACAATGAAAGTATTGTAGAGCAGTGTATTGAACTTGAATCAGCGATCAGAGCATCGCTGGTTCAAGTTCAAGTATGGAAAAGTAAAAGCATATATAAACACTAAAGTTAACACATTAGAATAAATAAAAAATACATAAAAATATAAGCCCCTAAAATGTCACTTTCCCATAAAAACACTTAATAAAGTATAAAACACCCAAAAACACAAAACCCTCCTACATATTTGGTATTGCCGCATCTGTAACAATCTGTATAATAAAAAAGAATCGTTAGTGGACCCGCACGGTAAACGCCGGAGGGAAAAACGCTAAAAAATTTCCGAAAAATGATAATTTTTAATTAATATCTTTATAAAATGCTCTAAAAAGTGATAAAAAAAATGTTCTGCACTCTAAAATGAGACCACTAAAAAGAACAACTCTTCTAGCAAAAAATAAGCCCTTAACCAGATTTGTCAGTCGAAAAATAAAAAAGTTCTGCATATGAAAAGATGGTGATGCTAAAATGAACAAGATTTTCTCCAAATTAGTTTTTACTCAGTAAAATGAAATAGAATAGACAAAACCCCCACATATTTGGTATCGCTGCGTCCGTAACAATCTGCATAATATAAAACAGAATTGTTATTAGATCCGCAAAGTGAACCCCGTACAAAAAACCCGAAAAACGCGCTAAAAAAAAGATAATTTTTAATTAATACCCTATAAAAAAATGCTCTAAAAAGTGATTAAAAAATGTTATGCACTCTAAAATAAGACCACTAAAAAGAACAATCCTTCTCGCAAAAAATAAGTCCTTAACCAGATTTGTGAGGCGAAAAATAAAAAAATTATGCATATGAAAGACGGTGATGCTAAAATTATCAACATTTTAGCCAAATTACTTTGTATTCAGTAAAAATGGGAAAAAAAATAAAAAATCTATATAAATGAGGTATTTTCGTAAACGTGGCGACCCATAGAATAAAAATAATATACTGTTTTTACGGTATGGTAAACAACAAAAAAAAAACACAAAAAAATTTCCTAAAAATTGATGATTTTCATTTCCTCCACCAACAAAGAGTTAATAAAATCTCACCAATTAGCTATAGATGCCCCAAAATTACATATCAGAAAACTGCATCTCATGTGGCAAAAAATAAGCCCCTATAGGTCCTCAATAAGAAAAACAATTATAGCCTGTACAATGTGACATAGCAAATCTGCTCTGGATGGCGCCTCCTTCCCTTCTATTCCCAGTCGTGCGCCCATACAGCAGGTTACCACCACATATGGGGTATCGGTGTACTCAGGAGAAATTGGGGATCAAACTTTGTGGAGCCTTTTTTCATTTAATCCATTAGAAATGTTTGATTTTCCACCCAAAATGAATAAATGTAAAAATATTTCAATTTGTAGACTGCACCTCCATTTTGTTTTAACCCCTATAAAACACCTAAAGGGTTAACAAACTTCTTAAAAGTGAGGCCGCGTCCTAGAGACCAAAATAGGCTGAGTCCTGGAGGGGTTAAACCCTTTCCAACATTGATGTACAACGTCACGGGCGGCTGCTGAACAGAGGTGGTGCCAGATCAATGCGACGCTAGCGCACAGGGGGCGGAGTTTGGGGCTATCGCATATGCGTTTCCAGAGAAACCCCGCCCGGAGCCCCGCCCACTGTGCGCTAGCATCGCGTTATGAACGCGACGATAGCGGAACATGTGAACGCGCCCTAACACCCGCGATCAGAGATTCCTACGATAGCGGGTGTTGACCGCTGAGGCCGCGGTCACACGTTCTGCTAGCGTCGCATTCATAGGGCACCGCTAGCGCATAGGGGGACCTCCGCCAGATCGCATATGCGTTTCCCAGGAAACTAATGCTATCGATAACCCGATCGCATGTGTGTCTCTGGAAACGCATATGCGATCAGGCCGAGGCATAACACGACGTTAGTAGTAAGAAAAGTAGTAAGAAAAAAAAAATATTAAAAATTCAAATCACCCCTTTTCCCTAGAACTGATCTAAAACAAAATAAACAGTAAAATTCACAAACATGTTAGGTATCACCATGTCTGAAATCTATCAAAATAATAACAGTTATTCCCAGAGTTTAAACCCAAAAAATAGCGGAAAATAGCGCCCAAAGTGAAAAATGACACTTTTTTTTTGCCATTTTGCAAAATATAAAAAAAGTAATAAAAAGTGTTCAAAAGGCCGTACTGTCCTAAAAATGGTAACATTGAAAATGTCATCTGATCTCGTAAAGAATGACACCAAACACAGCTCCGTACACTGAAGTATGAAAAAGTTATTGGCATCAGAAGATGGCAAAATGAAGAGGTTTTAATTTTTGTAAAAGTATAAAAACATTATAAAACCTATAATTTTGGTATCCTTGGGGACAGGAGGATGAGACTGGAGGAGGCTGTGGGACAGGGGGAGGCTGGGGGCCCGGGGGAGGCTGGGGGACAGGGGGAGGCTGGGGGACAGGAGGAATATGCTGGAGGAGGAGGATGGAGGACAGGAGGCTACAGGAGGAGGATAGAGGACAGGAGGAGACTGGAGGACAGGAGCTAGAGGAGGAGGATGGAGGACAGGAAGCTACAGGAGGAGGATGGAGGACAGGAGGCTACAGGAGGAGGCTGGAGGACAGGGGGCTACAGGAGGAGGCTGGAGGACAGGAGGCTACAGGAGGAGGCTGAAGGACAGGGGGCTACAGGAGGAGGCTGGAGGACAGGAGGCTACAGGAGGAGGCTGGAGGACAGGGGGCTACAGGAGGAGGCTGGAGGACAGGAGGCTACAGGAGGAGGCTGGAGGACAGGAGGCTACAGGAGGAGGCTGAAGGACAGGAGGCTACAGGAGGAGGCTGGAGGACAGGAGGCTACAGGAGGAGGCTGAAGGACAGGAGACTACAGGAGGAGGCTGGAGGACAGGAGGCTACAGGAGGAGGCTGGAGGACAGGAGGCTACAGGAGGAGGCTGAAGGACAGGAGACTACAGGAGGAGGCTGGAGGACAGGAGGCTACAGGAGGAGGCTGAAGGACAGGAGGCTACATGAGGAGGATGGAGGACAGGAGGCTACAGGAGGAGGCTGGAGGACATGAGGAGGATGGAGGACAGGAGCTACAGGAGGAGGCTGGAGGACAGGGAGCTACAGGAGGAGGATGGAGGACAGGAGGCTACAGGAGGAGGCTGGAGGACATGAGGAGGATGGAGGACAGGAGCTACAGGAGGAGGATGGAGGACAGGAGGCTACAGGAGGAGGCTGGTGGACATGGGGCTACAGGAGGAGGATGGAGGACAGGGGGCTACAGGAGGAGACTGGAGGACAGGAGCTACAGGAGGAGACTGGAGGACAGGAGGCTACAGGAGGAGGCTGGAGGACAGGATGCTACAGGAGGAGGACGGGAGGCTACAGGAGGAGGCTGGAGGACAGGAGGGGGCTGGAGGACAGGAGGCTACAGGAGGAGGCTGGAGGACAGGAGGCTACAGGAGGAGGCTGGAGGACAGGAGGCTACAGGAGGAGGCTGGAGGACATGAGGAGGATGGAGGACAGGAGGCTACAGGAGGAGGCAGTAGGACAGGGGGCTAGAGGAGGAGGATGGAG